>NC_140585.1:960024168-961224168 GCF_964204655.1 Triturus cristatus | reverse complement strand
AGTGCTGGGCTAAAAGATGCAGCACTGGGTTCTCTCCTGATAACAGGTGAGTAAATCGGAATTCGTAGTTCGGCTGATTGTAGAGGAATATTTGTGCATTTCAAAAATTGACACTTAGAAACTTTTCTGCTGAAAACAACACAATCAATTCCTATGGAAGGAAATACAAGTTACTGGTAAGTACGCTTGTAATTACTTTTCAGGGTCAGTGCTGGGCTAAAAGATGCAGCACTGGGTTCTCCCATGATAACAGGTGAGTATATCGGAATTCGTAGTTCGGCTGATTTTAGAGGAATATTTGTACAATGGTGAAGGAAGGGGGCGGGGCCTGAGGTGACGTGTGCAAACACGCCCTGTGGCCCGTTTTAAGTTGGGGAATTAATTCCTCTTCAATCCTGCGGTCCACTGGGGGCCAACTAGCCCACCAGGTACCTCCAGTATGCGCCAGGGAGCTGCGTTGCAGAGAGGTGTTCAGAGGCCACGCCCCTTTTTGCAACACTCTGCAACGCTGCTCCATGGTGCTTACTGGAGGTACCTGGTGGGCTAGTCTAGGGGGGTCGAGAACAAGGGGAGGGCAAATAAATTGATTTTAGCATGTTAATCCCCATAGGAGTTCTGAACATAACTACTGCCTGAACCACTGGATGGAATTACACCAAATTTAGCAGGTATAAACCTGTTCATTAGTTGTTGAGAAATCAAAAGAAATCAAAATGTGTATATCTGTGGCAATGAAAAATTCACGATGAATTTGTGATAAATGCATTCACAAACAGGAATGCATTGACTGGCTGGCCGCAACCTGAGCAGAGAGTTGTGGCTGTCATTTTACTTCATTGAATAATCCTGTGACTCAAACGAAATGGCCCAAAGTGGCTTAAGGGGTCATGTTGGATGTGCCCTGACCACATGAGAGTAATATAGTGGACTTTGAGTAACCCCTGATGTGAATAATATGTCAATTTTTTTTTTCCATGTTCGATATTCTCAATTTCACTGCCAGTGTCAGCCTGGCTCCCCTGTGTAACATTATGACAAATTCGTGAATATTGGTGATAAAATATAACAAATATATTCACAAACTCACTCAGACACTAATGCATTCACTCATAGATGTACTCAGAGAATTGTGCTGACTGTCACAGACATACTCAGAGACTCACACACCCATTCATACTCCCCCTCAAAGACCCATATACCTACTCAGAGACCCACCAACAGACTTGTGCACCCTCTCAACTAATGCACCAACCCACAGTCCCACCCACCCACTCACAGACCCACTCAGACACTCATGCACCCACTCACAATCCCACTCAGAGACCCACACGCCTACTCACAGACCCACTCAGACACTCTTACACCCACTCACAGAGCCACTCCGAATCTATGAATTGTTTTTTAGTACTTGATTAACAAAAATCATTGAAATTAAAACATTAAAACAAAACAATATAAAACGGAAAAAAAAATTCACAGTTTCTTTAAACAATGTGCACCTGTGCAAAAAGAATGTTTCTATGTTTACATGCTCTACACTCACAGACCCACTCAGACACTCACGCACCCACTGACAGACCCAATCAGAGACTCATCCACCCACTCACTGACCCAACCAGTCATATACCTACTCACAAACCCCCTCAGAGACTCACACACTCACTCAGATACTCAAGTACCCACTGACAGACCCACTCAGACACTGGTGGACCCACTCAGAGACTCACTCTGAAACTCATGCACCTACTCACAGACTCACACCCCTACTGTGGACAGTTACAGACCCACTTAAAGACTTATTAACCAACTTACACATCCATTCAAATACTCATGCAAACACTCACAGACCAACTCAGTCAAATATTCACACACAGACTCACTCAGAGAGTCATGCACCCGCTCACAGACCCACTCAGAGACTCACACACCCACTCAGACTCATGTACCCACTTACAGAACCACTCAAACACTCATTCGCACACTCATAGACCCACTCGGACAGTCAAACATTAACTCACAGACCCACTTAGAAACTGATGCACCCATTCACATACCCACTCACATACCCACTAATTTTTTTTAACAATCTATTTTTTCCCCACTGTATGAAAATGATGCTTCATACAGAGCATAGTTAATGGTGAACAAGTATGAAAGCTGAGAACAGTAGAAAGAAGGGAAAATAAAATGCTTTTATGTAATGTGAGATACCATTACTGCATAAGAAATGTCTTCTGTTTTGGAAGGAATATGAATGTTTTTATTGTAGGAATTAAATGTTTTTGTGTAATTCTGTAAAATGTAATGCTAACTTATATTTATGTATATTTTCATTTGTATACAGTTGAATGACAACATCTATTGGAATAATGTATTCTCCTTATTAGTTCTTTCTGTGTTATTCAACAAACTTACATCATCAAGGTACACACCGAGGCAGAGAGTGATGCACCCACTTAGACATCCAGACATACACAGATGCAGCCATTTGCAATACCCATTCACACACAATGGTATGTGCACTCACATAGCCACTTATTTACCCATACAGCCACTCATGCACACTCTTACTCACCCATACAGTCACTAACACACCCATTCACTCATTTGCACCACTATTGCAACATGCACTCACTTACCCATACTGTCACTGACATAATCACTCACTCATCCTCACAGTCACTGATGCATCTACTCACTCACCTTTACAGCCACTCATATATCAACTCACTCACCCAGACATGCATCCAACACTTACTCACTCACTCAGACACCAACTCATGCACCCTCTCAGTCATTCATATAACTACTCACATATCCACTCACCTATACAACCACTCACACACCTAATCACTATCTCATATAGCCACTCACTATCACACACACACTTACTCACCCATGCCCCACCAATGCACTCACTCACCCATACAGCCACTGATGCACTGATTTACTCACCCATACGCCTCCTCCAGCCTGTCTAAAAAAGTGATGAAATCAGTTTTTACGAATTTTATACTAGAGCAAAGGGAAAGTACTAGTAGTAAATTAAGTACATGTATGTTTTATAGTAGATTTTGCGAAGATGAGGGTTTTCAGTTATATCTGAGTCTAGTCACTCGACCCTCCCATAGGTACGTTATCACCAGATTAAGGTTTGGGATAGTTCATCATCTGGTGGCTTACCCGTGTATTAAAAAACACCCGGTAGGCCCATGCCCATGCGATAACGTATCAGCTCAAAGCACCATGCACTTTCTTTTGTCATGTAACCTTTATGATAATTACCGTCGAGCCTATCTCAAACCCATCTTTTTAAAATATGGAGTAAGGAACAGAAAAGATGCTATGAAGCTGCTTTTTAAACCACATCCTGATGTATGCTTTTTTACTGCAACCTTCCTCCTATTAGCTATCAAAGCAAGGCCTGGTATGCTCTTTTAATTATTTATATTCTTAAATCATGTAACCTGTCTACATTTTAACCATGTATTGTTTGATGTATTTGATGTGTATTTGTTTTGCTTTTATGGACTTGTGTTTTAAGCTCCGAATAAAGCCTTATGAAATGAATGAATACTCACCCATACTCCCATACTCTACTCATGTACCTTCTCAGTCACTGGTACACCCACTGTCATACCCACTCATTCACGCATCTTATGTACACATATGTATAGCTACTCACACACCTGTGGTTCTGCACAGACCAGGCCTATTGCGATTTTACCATGAACGAGTGTAGCAACGTTTTGGACGCTTGCCATTGGCAACACTGAGTGTAAGCTATAGGCTTACCTTTCACTTA
The DNA here is from genome assembly GCF_964204655.1 of Triturus cristatus. Classification (NCBI taxonomy): domain Eukaryota; kingdom Metazoa; phylum Chordata; class Amphibia; order Caudata; family Salamandridae; genus Triturus; species Triturus cristatus. The sequence continues at coordinate 961,220,363 of NC_140585.1, read as the reverse complement.
CTTCACTTGCGTGCAACCTGTGTTCTATTGTTGACGGTGCCTGTTCTATTGCGCTTTGGATATCTGCCTCTCCACAACATCAGGTGCTGACCCAGATTATGATCTGTTGGTGGGTACCTTGCTGACCCATGACCAGGACTGTTCTGGTGACGCCCGTATGATGCGTGCAGCTGAACTTGGAGTGTTGGCATGTTGGGATACTTGTGTGACTACACAGCGCCTCTTGCAGAAACGTTTCATCGAATATCACGCAAGTTGCCCGATTCTGCTGCTGGATGCACTGCATTATGAGGAACATGAATGCTCATTCGCTTTGCTCAATTGGATTGCACCCTCTTTTTTTAAACAACAATGATGCCCTTTTGGAGCACCTTGCATTCCACTGTGTGCGTAATCTTTTGAATTTTTCTGACTGAACTATATATATGTATATATATATATATATATATATATATATATATATATATATATATATTATCTACTGGCGGTTCCCAGTAGATAGTTATAGTTAGGACCGTGTTTCCATAGGAAATCTGAAAATTCTATTTTGAATAACTTTGGCGCCGGTTGACGAATCCTCGCGAAATTTTCAAAACTAATGGGGCGCTCCGCTCAGCTCCTACCCTGAAAGTCTCGGGGTGATTCGTCAAGTGGGGGCTGAGAAAAAAGGGGGGTCCCAAAACACGTTTTCCCCATGCATTTTCCCATAGGACCATTAGTCGAAGGTACAGCCCGAACGGCTGAACAGAATTACTTGAAATTTGGCAAAGAGGTAGTCTTCAGGTCAGGCATGTGCCTTTTGCATATATGGTGTCAATCTGTTCAGTAGTTCCTGAGTAAATTGCAGTTAAAAGCACATAAATATCTATAGCCGTGCACCGTGCGCGCACGGTACGCGCACGGTGCCGTGCGCGAGCGTAATTCTGATTGGTTGATTCATGTCAGTCAACATTCGAATCGGTCGAAATCAGGAAGTGTCGACCGCCATTTTGTGTGTGACAGTGAAAAAGAAAGGTGGAGAATGTGAAAAGGGGGCAGGGTACAGAGTTCCTGACCCCCTAGCTTTTGTCAGGGGGTCCCTGAAGGACCATGAAGGGTGAAAAAAACATTTTCTTTTTTTTTTTTTAAATCGCGGGGTGCGCGTACGGTGCGCGCACCATACGTGCACCGTCGCGAGGTGTGCGCATGGTCTGCGCACGGCGAAATCATAAATAAAATTGAATTAAAAATCAAATTTAAGTGTTTAGATGTTAGGTGGCTTTAAAAAGAGCCGTTGTGTTAATTGAGGGACAGAGGAAAAAAAAGACATGCCAAAAAATATAGGGTGCCGCACGTGTGCTGCTGTATCTTGCTCTCTATTAGCGGAATGCTGGTGTCCGCATAAGAGAGAAGAGCATTGCACGCATTGCACCGTATATGCACCCTCTTAAACAGAAGGTGTATCTCCAGAGGAACCGAAGAAGGTGAAGCTGCCGCCGCAGATGAAGTGCTCGGCTGAGCTGCCAATGATGTGCTCGGCTGAGCTGCTGCGGATGTGCTTGGCTGAGCTGCTGGAGGGTTTTCTCTAGCAGCTCGAGCATAAGCCACAAGATGTACATCTCTAACGTGCCTGATCATAGTGAAGATACTAAAAGAGTATTTCTTTTTAGGATCTTCTCTTGATAAGACACGATCACAAAGAGTGCAGGTGACTTTTGGAGCATTCACCTTCTTCTGCCCGTCTGGAAATGTAAAACATTGCCATATAAAAGAGTCTTTCTGTTTCCTCTGTCTCTGTCTCACAAGGGTCTCCTGCTCACTCCCAGAAGATGACTGCTGCTCTGCCATTCTCAAGTACTGGAGTACTGGAAAAGCTGCTCAGCTCCTTCTCCCAGGGAATCAGAAGTAATAATGAGGGGAGTGGGTGTGGTGTTTTAAGTTTCTGGAACTGAAACTACTATAAACCAATGAAAAGTGTTGTTTCTAAATCACATTACTTGCCGTGCGCGCACCATGCGCGTACGCGCACTGCGCACGCACGCATGCGCGTACGGAGCACAGGTGCATGCGCGCACGGAGCACGCGTACGGAGCACGCGCGTACGGAGCACGCACGACGTACGCATGCGCACGTGGAGCACGTACGCATGCGCACACAGAGTGTCATGAGTGATGTCACTGACCATGTCATGAGTGATGTAATATGTGACGTCATCAGCAGTGGATTGCGGGCACGCGAGTTATTGTTAGCTGAACTAACTATAACGGGGGAATTTAATTGGATTTTTACGAGTGAAATGTCCAGCTAACTATAACATGTGTGAAACCTATGGTTTTTTCAGTGAATATTACCTACTGGCGGTCGCCAGTAGGTAGTTATAGTTAGGACCACGTTTCCATAGGAAAACCTCAACATTCTATTTTGAATAACTTTGGCGCCGGTCGACGAATCCTCGCGAATTTCTCAAAATAGGTGGGGCGCTACGCTCCGCTCCTACCCTGAAAGTCTCGGGGGGGATTCGTCAAGCGGGGGCTGAGATAAAAGGGGGGTCCCAAAACGCGTTTTTCCCATGCATTTTTCCATAGGACCTTTAGAACGAGCTACAGCCCGAACGGCTGAACAGAATTACTTGAAATTTGGCAGAGAGGTAGTCCCTAGGTCAAGGAAGTGCCTTTTGTAGGTTTGGTGTAAATCTGTTCAGTAGATTCAGAGAAAATAGCCTTTAAATCAATATATATATCTGAGCCAGCTTACGGTGCGCTTACGGTGCGCTTACCGTACGCGTACGGTGGCGTGCGCGAGCGCGATTTTGATTGGCTGTTAGATCTTAGTAAACATTCGAATCGGTCGAAACCAGGAAGCGGCGGCCGCCATTTTCTCTCTCGCTCTCTGAGTTTGGCAGCAAAAACGATGCCAAAAAATGTCTAAAGAGGCAGTTTCTTGAGATCCTAACCACCCAGCATTGATATAGGGAACCCCAAACAACCCCCAAGCCCCAAAAAAAAAAATTTTTTTTTCGGAAAATCGCCGATTACGCGTACGGTAAAAATTTTTTTAAAAAAAAATTATCCACACCCTCTCCACCCCGTGTGCAAATGGTGCCCGAAGGGCCACCATTTGTGCATGGCTTATTACAGGAATGAAATAAACAAAGAATACATTTCACAAAGATGCGCATAATATGTCCCCCATGTGCGCACGGTGCGCGAAGCGCATCGTGCGTACATGGCCCATCCCGCATAACGTGACCACCGTGCGTGCACGGCTCTAACTGCGTAAAGTGGGCGCGCACACCACGAATGGCGTAAAGTAACTTAGCATTTAAAAAACCGTACAAATTCACTGAAAAAACCATAGGTTACACACACGTTATAGTTAGGAATTAGCATTTAAAAAACCTTGCAAATTCACTGAAAAAACCATAGGTTTCACACATGTTATAGTTAGCTGTACATTTCACTCGTAAAAAACCAATGAAATTCCCCCGTTATAGTTAGTGCAGGCAACTATAACTCACGCGACCGCAATCTTCTGCTGATGACATATGTGTCTTTATGAAAAAAAAAATATTTGTAATATATGTATAGCTAAAATTTAATGGAAGAAGACATGGGCAAATAAGTGTCTAAATACAGTATTAGCATCAGCAGAAGATTGCGGTCGCGTGAGTTATAGTTGCCTGCACTAACTATAACGGGGGAATTTCATTGGTTTTTTACGAGTGAAATGTACAGCTAACTATAACATGTGTGAAACCTATGGTTTTTTCAGTGAATATATATATATATATTTATATATATATTTTAATTTGCCGCTTTGGCTGTCTTTGGATGGAACATAATGCAATTTGGCTCTGCTTACCTTTGAAACCGGTTTGTCTATGGACTACAACCTGGCAAAGGGGAAGGTGTCACATGGTCACTAGTGTCATGGTCGACATCGCTAAGTTAGCATGAGCCCGGTAGCAATGATGCTGCTTGTTGCACGACACTACATGTCTTTATTTTTGCAAGACTCTGTTTATGCCTTTCACATGAGAGCTCTCACCCGATAATATGAATTCTACTAACAGAAAGGATTTTAAAAAAACCTGTATGACCCACCTAGAAGAAGTCAGGCTAGCCCTGGAACTGAACAAAATTACAGTGATTCATCATCAAATTATTTCTGTAACAAGTGAGATTCAACCATATTTAACATGTGTGGCAGGAGGTTACGACAGATATCTGTTAACCAGATTTAGACTTGGGTCCTTCCATCGCCTTATTACTCACCCAAACATCAACGACTGGTCGAGGGATCTTTGCCGCTGCCCATGTGATAACATTTCATCGCAAACTACATTACATGTAATTTTATTTTGTAAATTTTATGTTAATGAAAGACGCAGATGGTTTATCCCTTTCCTAAAACAAAGGGGGTGGAGGCAATGCCGCCCCGCCTTCCTGTATTTACAGAAGCTGGAAAATTGTTACTGTACCGGCTCAGTGATGGGCTTTTTAAAGGGTGTGATACGAGCCAGAAAACATTTAAACAACTAAACTGTTAAATCAGTTATAGGTTTGATCCAGTCAGGGTGACAATATTGCTTATGGAATTCTATATGATCTACATGAACCCAACTTTATTATCCTGAATATATTCTTATGTGATGCGTAATTATATTTTTTACATGTAACATATGTTTTGCTTTTTAATTGTTGTTTTTATCTATATGTCTGCTTTTATGATTTTAATTCCTGAAATCGAATAAAGCTTGCTTTTGATTTGATTTGATTTGATTTGATTTGATGAGAGCTCTCTGTTGTGCTCGTTCTCTGCCTGTTCCTACACTTTAGTCTGAACATTGTGAGCAAGGTCGATAAACACTGCCTCTTGTTATTCTGTTCTGGTCAGGCCCTAGCACTTAGACAAAACATATCAATGCAGCTGTTTTTGCTGGAAACTCGTACTTTGATATTATGGGGATGCATGTTTAGGTAATAAACACTTGAAGAGGGACCTTTTCCAGAAAGAAGAGCAACCTGTGATGTAGAAATACGATCTATGGCCTAAGGTATGGGGTCTGCTGACAAAGCCCAGAGATCTTTTATTATATAATAATACTTCTGTTTACCAAGGGGGGGTCGGTAGGCTTTTTAGTCCTTTGTTCACTGTCTTTGTAAGATGACATCTCCCTTTATGATATATCAAAACAAATCAAATCAGGGACATTTATTCAGCGCACAAATCACTTGAAAGCCTCATGGCGCTTGCGGACAGCTCTGAAAGCTGGCTTGTTTAGTTGTCAAACAGCCATGTCTTTAACTTCCTGTGAAAGTAGTTGTGATCTGTGACCATGCGTAAGTTTGAGGGCATTTTGTTCCAAAAAGCAGGTGCAGGAAAAATAAAGGATCCTTCTCCATTTCTAGTGGTGCGGATTCTGAGTGGTGTAAGAAGTAATTCATTACTGGATCTCAGGGTCCTGCAAGGCTGGTACCAACTTAGCTTTTTGGCCCAATAACCCGGGCCTATTCTGTACATATTTTTGTGTGTTAGACAATTAATCTTGAAGCGAGTTCACTTTCTGACAGGGAGCCAGTGTTGAAATCTCAGGCTAGGGGCTGAAAGAGATCTTGGTGGGAGGTTGAGAACCAGCCTGGCCGTGGTGTTCTGCAGAATCTGAAGCCTTGTAAGAAGGCCTTCGTTGATTGAGGACAACAGGGCATTGCCGTAGTCCATACAGTTGATGATCAATCCCTGAACTAGAGTTTTTTTGGCCTCCATCGGAATCCATTTAAAAACCTTGCGTAAACTGCGCATCACGCCAAAACAGGAGCCAATTATATAGTTAATCTGATTTTTCATTGATAGTTTATTGTCCATATGGAATCCTAAATTCCGTACCGTCTGTTTTGGGATTGGACAGGGGCCAAGGTTCAGGGGCCACCAGCCATGTGACCAGTGCTCATGTGCTTTTTGGCAAGGCTCAATCTCGGACTTGCCTCTGTTTGAAGGTGAATTGTGCTCATCCATCTCTCAACTTGGGACATGCAGACTTTGAATCGCAACTTTGTCTCTACTGGATGTGGGCCAAGGGTGATCAAGATCTGAGTATCATCGGCATATGAAACAACATCAAAGCCGTAGGGTCTGATCACCTTGGCCAGCGGTGTCACGTAAAGATTAAAAAGAGTCGGACTCAGAATGGAGCCCTGAGGCACTCCCATCTTGAATGGTCTACTACATGAAACGGTGTAGCCCACCTGTACTGTTGTAACTCGATCCGTTAGATAGCTCTAGAGCCACTTTAGGGCATTCCCCCTGACACTCTCCCAGAGCCGATGTTCCAGAATGCTGTGGGAGATGGTGTCAAAAGCGGCGGATAGATCTAGCAGGACGAGAATTGATGACTGACCTCTGTCCAATGCTAGCCTGATGTTATCTATTACTTCTACCAGCGCTGTCTCCGTACTGTTGGCGGCCCTGAAACCCGGCTGAGAGGGGTCCAGTAGTCCATGGCTCTCAAGGTGGATAACGAGCTGTTTGTTAACTAGTGTTTCAAGCATCTACTCAAAATGAGGAAGCAACGAGATGGGACGATAGTTCGAGGGGAGTTTTGGGTCAGCAGAAGATTTCTTTAAAATTAGCCTGACTCTGGCTGCTTTCCATATTTTTTGGACCTCTGCCTACGACTGTGACCTGTTAAATAAGTCCGTGAGACTATCTAACAGCACCGGCGCAATGATTTGAAGAAATTTTGGTGGCACAGGGTCAGTAGGCGAGCCCAATTTTATTTTTGGCATAGCTTTTGTCACTACCTCTGTATTACTTTGGGAAAATTCGTCCAAGACATGAGGGGGGCCTGGAGACACGATGGCTGAATTTTCTAAAAGTTTGTTATTTACTTGGGATGGAAAAGAGTTATGAATTGCGATAATTTTATCGTCCAAAAATTTAGAGAGAGAATTGATCCAGTCCTGCGAGTTGGGGGTTAATGACTGAGTATGAGGCATTGTAAATTCTTTTAGAATTTGGTAGAGCTCCTTGCTGGAGTTCGCCGTCTCATCTATCCGGTTTAGGAAAAACAATTCTTTTGTTTGTCTGATATCCTCCATATAGCTACGGTGGATATTTTTATATGTTTCGCGATCTGTCAGGTGTTTACTTTTTCTCCATTTCCGCTCTGATGTCCTGCAGGAAAGCTTCACTCTATTTAGTTGCTCCGTGAACCACGGAGTGGCCCTAGATTTAACTTTAAACCTGGTGAGGGGGCAATTTTGTCTAGCGCAACCGTTATTGCTCTCTCAAATGAGGTTGCTGCCTGATTGATGTTGGCCTTATGGCTATGATGGAAGGAGCTGAAATGTTTTGCAAAGAGAGGTGAAGTGACTTTTCGCCATTACCTTCGCCATATTGGTTCATTCCTAAGGTCAGTTTTGATCATATGTACTGGAATAGCAAATTTTAATAGGTAATTATCTGTCCATAACAGTGGGGCTAGAGATTCTACTGTGATGTCTGAAGAACTTGTAAACAGTAGATCAAGTGTATGGCCGGCAATATGGGTGGGACATGTTACCAATTGGGCTAATCCCAGTGTACTCATATTTGTGATCAGCTGATCTGTGTCTGGATCCTGTAATATCTCAGCATGATTATTAAAATCTCCTATTAAGAAAAACAGATCAGAGGCCAATACTTGCGGGGCAATAGTCTCAAGTAGTTTGTCTGAGAAGTCGTTTTTGGGGCCAGGAGGTCTATATACTAACGCTCCTCTCCAAGCGCCCCTAGATGGTCCCTCTATCCTGAAAACACATAGTTCAAATTGGCCTGAGCTCATACAAGAGATAGTGGCTATGAGAAGACCTCCTCCTCTTTTCTTCTTTCTGTCCACTCTAGTCATGTTATTTTGGTGTGGAAAGGCAGTTATTACATCTGCGGAGGCATGCTCATGTAGCCTGGTTTCCGTGACAAAGCAGATGTACGGTGATGCCATATCCATGAGGCTCCATATCTCTTCAGAATGTTTAGAAATAGAGCGTACGTTGAAATATATTGCCCTTAGTGGTTGAGGAGTTTTGGTATAGTTTGAATCATGAGATATTTGGGTTTTACTCAATAAGGCTGGTTCATTTGATCATGATATACCTTGTACCCTGCTGATGATTGTATCTTCTAGTGTGACTGAAGGTCTGGAATGGAAATTATTTAGATCTTTTAACTCTTGACTGGAATATTTTAGCAGTGCCATTTTGATCACTCACCGATTTGACACACCAGGTCAGAGAGCTGGGACAAGGTGAGAGGGGAAGGGGTCCTGGCAGCTGGCAGCGGTCTGACGCAGACGGGCTTGCCTTTGGCCTTGCTTACTGCATTGATATAATGCATTTTGCTGCTGGTGGTGGCTTGTATAATGCATTTTAGAGCATGTTAGTTAAAATAAATATTTTAAACTATTTTTGTGTCTCTGTCAGATCTTATTGTGGGCAAGTATGAGAGTGTGAGCGAAAAGGTGTGTCTTATTACCGCAATTCCTGAGAGATCCTGTAGTGTTGAGTTCTGGGGTGTCTAATCATTGGTTTCTCCATTTGTGAGCAGGAGATTGAGTGAGACACTATAGCTAGTCAGTCCTGGGCTCTTGGGCACTAAGGCAGCAGTAACCCTTAGCTCCTATACACCGAGGTCCCATAATCCTGCGCATAGTTCTGTGTATGGGCAGAATCTATGCAAAACTAGAAGCAGTAGTCTTATCTACCAGCGGATCTTCCCCAATATATATATCTGATAAGGCCGTCAGGCCATTAATTAAGGGAATAACGTAATAGTGAAAAAATTGCTGCCTACATTTAAAATTTAATTGTCTTATATCTGACTTTCTTGGGAGTTTTTTAAATGCATAAAATCAATAATATCATACTCTTTAAAAATTATATTAAAACATTATCATATCTATTTGTGTTGAAAAACTTAGATGATCTATATGTGGTTTGTGCAAAGTTTGCTAAATAATATTTTTTCAGATCGGGAAGGGCCAGGCCACCTTCTTGTACTGGTCTGTAAAGTGTATCTAAAGCTAATTTAGATGCTTTATTTGACCATAAAAAAGCACAGAACATACTTTGCAAATTAATCTGAATTGCATTAGGAATGGCAGAGAATAAAAAATCACATAAAGTTAAAATAGACATACAGATCAGCGCAACACATCCCATTATTGACAAGGGCCGCTTATTCCATTTTAAAAACAGCCCTTTTATCTTATTATGTAAAGGGACATAACTCAAAGCATATAGGTCCTAAATATTTTACAAGACATATATTTCAAGATACCTCTTTCGCCTAGTGTTAAAAGAAGAATGAAGTTCGCTAATTAAAGTTTCACGTGCAGTATTACAAAGAAAAATCTCTAGGCCCAATTCACAAAAGTAATCTGAGACCAAATCCTAACTTTACGACTTTCGGTATTCACAAAAGGCATTAAGGAGTAGTAAAGTTAAGAATCCTAACTAATGGCTAAAACATCAATCTTTAGGAAAATATTGAAATCCTAGCTGTTTCAACAGGAATAACGATACTGTTTGTTAATGCAGATAGCCTTGTAGTCAGCACTGAGACACTCACTTGAGTAGTCATGCGCTTTATAAATCTCACATCATGTCATATCATATCAGAACACAAAAATCAAAAGGGAATGGACCACTTGTAACTGTGTGACCAGAGTCATTGGTTGTTGGTACCTTTCATAAAAACCCTCATACACGCACGCAGGTGGAAAGGCGGCATATCTTGGTTCTCCGCTTCGTCGTGACGTGACAGCATAGGGTTTGTTTCTGGTATGCTGACCTCCACCAGGAGGTAGACCCACTGGTATTACAGTAGTGTCCAGAGACCAAAAACTTTTTATAAAAAGTGGAGTGCTCAAGTGAGGTGAGGTTAAAATGTCTTCCATCGCCATCAAGGAAAAAGACTTTAATTATAAGATGTGAAAAGGTTAAAAACAGAGGTGTGCGTGTGTAGATCGTGTCACCAATCTTACACAGTGGTTAGTCCATATGTGAGGTCGACATGTTTCAGCCCTATTCTGCCCAGCCGGGTCTGGGAGCTTATTTCAGGGCCTAGATATGTGAGCCAGTGCTATTTGAGCAACCATAGAAAGTGGGTCACTGACTTACCACCTTAATTCTCAGGTCATTAGTACCTATAATGTGTAGTTGAGTAAAGAAGAAAGAAAACAGTACAAGTGTGAATTTTACAAGAAATGGGCTGTCTTCTTACAATGCTCTCTAAATGATGCTGCAATTAGAATGTTTCTAAAATCAAGGCTGAAGTTTAATTTTCAACTTCAAAATTCATCATGCTGTTATGCATAGTTAGAATACAGTCATTGCTACGTAAACATAGGCAGAATTTGTAATATAGAGTTGAAAAGCGCATGTGGTCGATAAGGCGTGTTATGTCTCAAAAAACAAACAAACGTATTTTTTTAAAAACTGGAAAAAGAGTGGCACAGAACCATCATAGTTTTCTGGGGATATGTTTCGAAACGAGGAGATTATCTAGACTACTGACTTCCTCGTGAGTGGTGGTGTGTAAAGGTTAATAACAATTATGTCATGATTACATTTAAAAAAAGTGGTGCGAGAGGCGCTGTGGAGCAATGTAAATACAGTGTTCAGTGTTTCGTCTCTGTAGTAATCGCTGTATATAATCAGCGCTATACCGGTATGTAGTCTGGAAAATCATACCTTAGTGAAAATTACCAGATTATATTCAGAATGGTGTGGGAGGCGCTGGAGTGTGAAATAATGACAGTGTTTCATCCTGGTAGTAAAGATCGCCGTGACTGAAGGTTAAGCCGGTTTGCGGTCACGTCTTAGTGCATGATTGCAACATATACTGTGTGTATGCATTGGTGGTGCGGTAAACAGCCAAGAGCATTTGTAGCTGTTTGTAAGTACAGAGCTGACACCATTACTGGTGGCATGGTGATTACTGAGTGCGGGCCGCCGCGCCTTACAGAAAAGTAATTGCTTCAATCGCCATATTATTGCGTGCTTCCTCAAGGGACCTGTGAGACACTCCTAACCTGCTGTGGTGGGAAAAGAGGGTCGTTAGTCCACCTTACTTGATTTAAACATTGAGATGCTACCGTCGCGTCTCTCACCTGCGGCCTCAGGAATTATGTCTTGTTCTCGCTCTGAATTCGGTGCCCCGAGTGATGTGGGCCCGCTCAAAGCTGTCATTTATATCCTTGTGAGTCACTGTAGACATAATGGAGAGACTTTAACTCAGATGTTGTGCGGTGTGTGCCTATAATAAATAAATCATTATTGATACAAGGTAATGTATTGTGAGTGTGGTTTGTTAAATACGGAATAATAAAATTGCAAAAATATATGTACTGAGTAATGTGAACTGTTGGTGTCATTTATCTCCTTGTGAGTCATCGTAGACATAATGGAGAGACTATGGCTCAAAACATGTGAGGAGTGTGCCCTAATAAATGAAAATCATAAATACAATGGTAATTCATTGTGAGTGTGTTCTGTCAAATACAAAATAATAAAATAGCAAACTGGTGCATAGACTATAGTAAACATTTAGTATTAGGTTGTTTAATGCCTCAGTTCGAGTTCGTTCTGAGGTGTACGTAGAGTTTGATGGTAAGTATTTTGAGTCACACATTGTTTTGTGCGGTGATCATGGAAGGTGACGGGCACTGACCAAGTGTTTTATGGCGATACTCATTGTGATGATTAGGGTTCAGTGTCAGCATGTTTTTGATACAGTTTCTAGCTTGAATGTTTTAGGCCAGGTTCCAATGTGTTGCTTGCTTGCGTCAAAGAGTAGGTACAATTGTATACCATCATGCTTAGATTGGAACAGGTAATTATTGCACCAATTAGTTATATATTGAGTGATGATTAATGATTCATGTGGTGGCAGACAGTGAGTGAGGGTGCTCAGCTAATTTGTAAACTTGATTTAGCTGATTTGCAATGTTTGGGGCCTGCTGGGTGGTCATTTTTCCTGAAGGTGATTGGCTCTTTCACACTTAGCGAGATTTTCTTCTAGGGTCTACTCCTTTCTTCTGGTTCTTCAGAAACCAGATCAGTCTCTTTGGTAAAAAAAACACAACTGTACACAAAATTCTCAAATTCTGTTTCTCTTCTAGTGTTTCAACAGCTCAGGTAGGGACTATCTCAACAGCCAAAAGAAGGAAGTTATCGATTTCAAAGAGAGACTAACATATTGATGAATCTGAGGCCTATTCAGCTCTGTGGAATGGAGAGAGGTGTGTTGATTTGAGAAATGCTGCTGAGTGTTTGTGCTTGCTCAAATGTGAAACTCTTCTTATGTGGTTGTTGTGGGAGGACCTGTTGCTTGAAACGGAAGACAGACTTTTGTTGCCACATCATCATCCCATAATGAATGCACTCGGCTGAATGTTATGATGACCGTTGTGAGATTGATCAGCCCAATGCATGCAGCTGCTAGTCCATCATTGGTTGTAAATTGCTCTCACTTCTCAGTTAATCATTCGCACATGAGTCATAAAATGAATAATTGCAGCAGCCTATGCCCTTGCTCCGTCTCTAAATCTTGATACACTCCTCATGAAGCTTACCTTCTATCCTTCTCGTTTACTCTACAATATAATTTCTGTTTTGAAATCTGCAGGCCTTCTCATCTCCTGCACTAGAGGTGAAAGCTCCATAAGACCCCTGCTCACTTTACCCGACCGGTTCAGTCAGGCACCCAAGACAGACAATACGAGAAGAATGCGGATACACTGTCCAATTTGGCATTGATATACAGTCTTCTTTTATCTTTTAACAGTCATTACTTTTAGAACTGTTGGTTGACCCCTCCATAATTAGTATTTTGCAAACCTAGATGAAAGAACATTTTGATATAACTTGGGTCTCTGGGGCTGAAGGACTGTTTGCAACGCATTTAACTTAACTGTCCTTCCTTAATTTCCCTCAACAACAGATTGATGATGATGTGCTGCTCATCACCCTGATGACTATTGTTGTTGTGTAGTGTTTGTCTTCATCACACCTTTCCTCATCTCCCCTTTCCCATCCATTCATCAAACCCCAAACCTTCTTTCCCCGGGCTGTGTGATTTATTGAAGAGTTACCTAATTTACATCATAAATGGATCACACACTTAGTGGGGTGGATGAAGCGAAAGTGACACCAACTCACTGCTGGATCTTCTATTACCTGAGCAATAGCCCACACCAGCCCCACTTACTCACCTAAGCATAAAAGGGATCAATATTGCATTGAGCACTTGTATTGCGTAAATGCCTAAACTTGTCCTATAGTTGGAGTTTACCTAGGTGGGAGTAGGACCTTGTTTGTGATACCTTCCCTGTTAGTGCACTTGCATGCTACTACTACTACCCACATGAAGAAGACACCTTGGAGTAAAGTTTTGGAGGATTGAGAGAGGTAGAAGTCATCACTTTATATATTCAAGTAGGAGAACTATGGAGTGAAGTGAACTAGATTAGTTAGTAAGTTTCTAACTTCTACTGCAGATAAGTACGTTCTTGTTTTACTAGAAAGTTGTAGGCAATGTGGTAATAGCAGCATACCCCCCTTAATGGTCAATATAGTTACAGGGGGTAGTAGGACAATGGTATAACTAAATATAACTAACTGGTACACATTTTGATACGTGGATTAAAAAACATGCTGCATGAGAAGGTTGCAGTGTAAAGTAAGAGTAAAACCCAAAAATCTATTTTAGGCATAAAGAAGAAGAATTTGTCCCTTTGCTTCAAGTTCAACAATATAAAACTCACCCACTCCAACCACAACTGGCACTAACCTCTCCCCAGACAAATCACCCCACCCCCAACCAATTTCCAAACAAATGGCCAAAGAAAACTAGTCCAAAGTCATGGTTCCCATTCTTTCTACCCACAAAAAAATCCCTCACACCAAAACAAAAAAGAGGGCTCATAGAGGTGGGTCTGGAATCTTCCAACTTTCTGTTTCAGGCTTGCTACCTGCTGGCAGAGCTGCTTCAGCTCGCGTGGCACACAGTGTTAGAACTGGACTGGACTGGGCTGGAGGGGCAGCAGTGGTGGTTAGGGAAACTGCCAGATGCGCTGGTTATGGTGTGGCTGGGTTGGAGGTACTGGCAGATGGCTGGAGGAACTGGGGACAATGGCAGTGACCGATTCCACCTAAGCCCCCACCTTCCCCATAGCCACGAGCCAATTGTTTTCTCTACTGATAGCCTTCAAGTGGGTGGCATTGGTGGACTAGCAGGAGTAGCTATATCAACAAAGAAAAAAGACAGATTGTGAACAATGCTCTGTGCAAATACTCATTTACAAATATATAGTGGCACAGTAGCAGCCCATTGCTGGTACCCTAGGACCATTGGTATTTAATGTCAATTAAAATATTTAAGTGTTTTTTTCTTTTACTGACTTTTCTAGTAAAAAATTAAACTTTGTATGTAAAAAAGAAATATAAATTGCCTCTCAGTAATGATTTAGGCATTATGCACTGTGCAGTACAAGTATTCTTGTTGTGATAAATTAATGGAGGCATGCTAGAGAGTCGGGTACTTTGGTACCCTCTGCAGTCTGTAGCTGGGGTAGCTGTAATGGAAAATTATCTTAGTTTAATTCCAATAGCCCTGCTATTTTCCAAATGCCTTTTCATTTTACCCCGACACCAAAGAGGAAGCTGAATAATAAAGTTACTACATCACATATGTCATGTATAAAATGTGGATATCCTGTCTGCCATAAGTAAATGGTGGGAAAAACCATGCACTGCAGTACAGGGAAAGGAACAGAATATAGATTTTGTTTGGCATGTTCATCACAGAGTATCTGATCCGCAACACTCAAAATCATGGATTTAGTCCCACTTTACTCACGGGCTTAGTCCACATCTACTCCCTGGCCTCACCATCCACAACAAGTTATTTTCAACAAATACATTTGCGTGGCGGTAAGGAAAGGAAACGTAACTTAATATACTACAGGGTAAGTTAGAGGGATTATTTCTGGTAGGTAGAGGTTTTGTTATAGAATAATGTTGTGTCACTGATCATAATTTGCTACGTTTTGGCTTACTCAGACACTATGGTTGATAAAAGTCGAAAGGGAAAAAGTTGAGATGGCATAAATCCGTTATGGAAGACATGAAATATATGATTACAGAAATCACTTGGCCAGAAACATGTAGCACATGTCAAGAATGGGTTTTTCAATTTTTCTGGAAGGCTGGGACAGATCTTAGGTAAGAATAGTGGTGTGAAATACTAAGAAGTGACTGGGTGGGCACAGCATGGGAAACACACCTTGTTTTTGGTCTGAAAATGCATTGAAATCTTTGTAAATGTTGCATTAACTGAAGCAGATGCACATTGCATAGTCAACACTGCAGTGTCAAATTGAACCATGCTGCAGTTAGGTTATGGTGGTGAAATGCCTTGGGAAGGGAGGTGATAAATGATGATTAGTGGGATACATATCTGCCTCGCTTAACAAAAACAGTGAGTAAACTAATAATTTGTCAATAAGCAAACAATTTGCCTAACCACCACCTGTCCCTACCACCGCTGGTGCTCCACCTTCAACTGCCTCCACTGCAACATCTCGTGCACTGACATTGCCTTTGATGCTGGCCCCAGCACTAGTGGTGTGTGCGGCTAGAAAAAACATTCCACATTTTAGGTGCCAGATACGCCTCCCCTTTTTAACAAAATGCAACAGCAGTACAACACTACAGTTTGGTTAGCAGTATCTTCTCTCAAAAATATCACTTTGAGCATGTTGTTGTTTGTCAATGTTGGAAAAGCCAGTTAGTGAAAGGAAACAAAACCTTTTGATGAGAGGTAAAAGTCAAGAAAATAATAATAATAACCAGACTTACTGGGACCAGCAGATCTCTCGGCCGAGGAGCTGGTGGTGGTACTTCCACTCACCACAACACTGATGGTGGCAGCCCCTTCACCCTGAGGCCCCTTAGATAGTGCACTCTTCTGGCCCTTGGGTGCTAACTTAAGAAATAAAGAAGATGAAAATAGATTAATGTTACAATTAATCTCCCCAAAAATATTTTGACAGGTAAAGGCAAGCACAGTAACTTGTACTTTTCTAATCAGATCACCTAAAGTACTAGCATTGAGTTGACCTATTCCTAGTTTCGTACACCTAAGCCCTGTTTCTAATTTCTTAAACCTAACTAAATTTGGAACTACTAATGCATTTTAACAAATAATCTTTGCTTCTCATCCACTTTAATAGGCCAACTCAGTCTTCCTTTTTAATGTATAGATGCATACTACACATCACTGGTATATTGGAACTGTATGAGCTACATAAGAAAGGCACAGAGTACGCTAACCCACTGATATTACTACCACTATCTTAAAGATAGGAGAGAGGAGTCTGCATGACTTCTTAAACAATCAGCCCAAATGAACACTGATGAGTACGATTAGGTTGCACCGAGCCACTGGCTAGTTAAAGCTAGATAAAATAACATTCGTAACATTAAGTAAACTTCACTAATGTTTGAGTGTAAGCATCATGTTATTTGAAAAAAATATATATTAGCATTTTATAAAAGAAACAATAAATAATTATTCATGAGTTCTGCAACCTTGACACCCCACAGGTCGAGCAGGTCTTATTCACTGCCCAGTGCTGCATCAGCTGCTGCACCGTGCGCTGCACCCCAGTATTCTGGGGCACACACCGGCATGCTCTCCCCACAGAAGCTGACGCTCCTGCAGGACATACGCACTCCTAAGCCTGAAGTGGGAGGTGGCACTGAATAAAAAAGTGGGTCCAGCTGCACCTCAGGCAAAGGTGCAGGGTATTCCCCTTGGTGGTGCTGTCAACAGGAATGTGTCTGGCTTGTAGCAGCTGCACTACCACCACTGCTTGCTCCCTAGACATGGCACTGGGGTGGAAAAATAGAAAAGAAGCAAAAAGGAAGAACAAAAGGAAATAGAAAGTCAAAACAAAAAAGTACAAAAAGTAATAGAAAAGTTAAAAAAATTTAAAATACACAAAGACACATTGATAAAAAAGGTAAATGAGGGGTGGATGAATGGGATGGGGAGCATGAAATAAATATTAAAAGGATCGGAAAATCATGCCCAGCATCATGCAGAGAAGCGGAAGCAAGTAAAACAAAATGGCCATGGCCATGTGAGCCACATGGAGCCATTTATGGTTATTTTTCATTGATAATCGTTCTACTTGTAAAAAAGAAATATGAATGCATAGAGGAGCACCCTGGAATCTCGTGGAGTTATTTTGGCATGCTGTGGAATTCCACGGAGCAGAACTCTGCAAGTTCCACCCAGTCCTGCAAAGAACACATGCAGGTCTATGACAAGAACAAAGCACACTGACTACAAAATGGCAGCAAGCCACATGGCCACCAACCGCAAAGGCATGGATAACAAAGAACACATGTAAGACTATGGCAAAAGCAAAGCACACTGACTACAGAATGACGACCAAGGGTGAAGGCATGGACAACAAAGAACACAGGCTGGTCTATGGCAAAATGAAAGCACACTGACTGCAAAATGGCCCGCAGTCACTTGGCCACCATGGGCAAAGGCAGGGGTAACAAAGAACACATGCATATTAATGACAAAAGCAGAGCGCATTGACTACAAAATGGCTGCTGGTCACATGGCCACCAAGGGCAAAGTCATGGACAAAAAAGAACACAAGCAGGCCTATGGCAAAAGCAAAACACATTGACTACACAAAACAAAATGGCCACACTGCCACATGGAGAAAAAATGGTGGCCTATGGCGAACACACACACACACACTTATCATACAAAAACATGGACAAAAACAAAAAAAAATTATCTGTCAACTTAAAAAATTCACCAACCCAAAACATCGCAAGAAGGTATCAAAAATGACCCCTACAAAATACTTAAATACTTTGCAGAAAAATGTTAAATAAAAAACATTTTGCATGCTGTTTTATGTATATATATATATATATATATATATATATATATATATATATATATATATATATATATATATATATATATATATATATATGATTCACTGGGAAAAAAAACAAAGGTTTCAGGGACGTTATAGTTAGAAATTAGGATTAAAAAACCTTAGAAATTCACTGAAAAAAACACAGGTTTCAGAGACGTTATAGTTAGTTGGACATTTCACTCGTACAAAACTAGAGAAATTCTGCAGTTATAGTTGGTTGAGGTAACTATACCTCGTACCCCCACAATGCACTGCTGATGACGCCACATCTTGCATCATTCATGACATGGTCAGTGACATCACTGATGACATCATCCAGTGACTGTGTGTTTCTGTGAAGTTTAAATATGTTTTATATATATATATATTCACTTTAAAAAACATAGGTTTCACACACGTTATAGTTAGGAATTAGCATTTAACTCGTAAAAAAACATTGAAATTCCCCCGTTATAGTTAGTTCAGATAACTATAACTCGCGCGACCGCAATCCACTGCTGATGACGTCACATATTACATCACTCATGACATGGTCAGTGACATCACTCATGACATCACTGATGACATCATCCTTGTGATAGAGTGGCGGTCGCGCGAGTTATAGTTATCTGAACTAACTATAACGGGGGAATTTCAATGGTTTTTTACGAGTGAAATGTCCAGCTAACTATAACATGTGTGAAACCTATGGTTTTTTAAGTGAATTTGTAAGGTTTTTTAAATGCTACTTTATGTATGTATTATTATATTTTTTATATATTTATTTTACAATAAACTACTGTATATAGTTATAGATTGACTGTATCCTGTAATATGGAATGGCTCAGCTCTTTTTTTTTTAATTTGGATAAAGTTGAACAGCATAGTTAATATCTTATAAACAGTTTAAATTTTTTTTTTTTAAATGTTCACGGTGCGCGCACCCCGCGATTTTTTGGAAAAAAAAAATGTTTTTCACCCTTCTGGGTCCTTCAGGGACCCCCTTACAAAGGCTAGGGGTCAGGAACTCTCTACCCTGCCCCCTTTTCACGTTCTCCACCTTTGTTTTTCACTGCCACACACAAAATGGTGTCCGACACTTCCTGATTTCGACCGATTCGAATGTTGACTGACATCTAACCACCAATCAGAATTACGCTCGCGCACGGTGCGCGCCTATAGATATTTATGTACTTTTAACTGCAATTTTCTCAGAAACTACTGAACAGATTGACACCATATATGCAAAAGGTACATCCCTGACCTGAGGACTACCTTTTTGCCAAATTTCAAGTAATTCTGTTCAGGCGTTTGGGCTGTACCTTCGACTAAATGTCCTATGGGAAAATGCATGGGGAAAACGCGTTTTGGGACCCCCCTTGTTTCTCAGCCCCCGCTTGACGAATCACCCCGAGACTTTTAGGGTAGGAGCTGAGCGGAGCGCCCCATTAGTTTTGAAAATTTCGCGAGGATTCATCAACCGGCGCCAAAGTTATTCAAAATAGAATTTTCAGATTTCCTATGGGAACTCGGTCCTAACTATAACTATCTACTGGCGACCGCCAGTAGATAATATATATATATAAATGCCAGGGGGGGAGACTACAGAGAAGAGCCACTCTTAAGGATCGTTTAGCTAGCTCTTGCCTCTTTGCTTAGACTTCAGCCATATTGAATTTTGGAAGAATAGTGCTTTCTGGGAGACCATTGTGCCACACTTTAGAGGAAATGGTCATGCTATGGGATGTTGCCATGCATCTTATTGGACAGGATGGCCCTCCTGTTTGACCATAGAGAATACTTAACAACTATCTGAGAGGGGCAGAGCCTCTCAAATCTGCTGCTTGAAACAAGAAGAAGAAGAAGGGTACATGCTGGAAGTTTGATTTGCACCGACCAGGCCCTGCACTCTGACTGACTGCGCCTGCTGCACAATCTGAAATGACAGCCCTGTGGACCAAACTTGCTTTAAAAGGACCAAAGAGTGGATTCCCTGCAAGCTACAGGTTAACAGAGTTCACCTGGACTAACGCCACCATGAATCCCCAGCCTGGAGTGCTTCCAGTGGATTTGTAAGGGTTTTATCCAAGTGAATTGTGGGCACTGAAGTCCCAAACGTTCAAGGACCATCTTGGAGATCCCAGGCCCTTGGAGTATGCTTTGTATGGCGTGGGACCCTCAGAGGAACTTCAGGAAGAAGTCCCAGAAGTTTGGAGACGTTAGGAGCAACTTTGAAAAAAAGCTTCATTAGTGGACCAACTCGACCTGGCCAGCCAAGCCTGAGACCCTCAACCACGAGCCAGCTTGTCCTCCAGGCTCGTCCTGTTGAAAAGCCCTGGAGGTCCAACTTCCAGATTTTGACCAGGAACTGGTCAAAAGACAAGCCGGCGAAACCTCACTGAATCCGGCCTGGTGTAGAAGAGCTTTGAGGGAATCCGGCAGAAAAATCTCCCTAAAAATTTCTATGTCCTAAGGCAAAATATTTGACTCGCTCCAACCGTGAGAGTCAAGCTGCCCACCTTCAACAGCAAGCTGTCTTGGATCCCTGGTTTGTCCCGCTGGAAAGCTCCGGAGGTCTGACTTCCATAGTTTGACCGGGAGATCATCGAAAAGCAAGCCAGCGAACCCTCACCATATCTAGACTGGTGGAGGGCATTGAGGGACACCAACAGAAAAAGCTCAGGAAAAGTTTTTAAGTCAGACGGTTCAAAACTTTCACTGAGGCCCACCACAAGGGGTAGTCGTGGAGGGCTCAATCACGGACGGCTTGACACTGTGTGCTGTTCTACAATGACCAGATATCCCAATAAGCACTATAGGTATCTGTGTGCTGTGTAGTGCTAAATCTTTAGAAATTCATTTCTCCGGTTCCCTATATTGGATTTTTTTCATTTTGTTGTCATTTTAAAGAAAACAGAGTTTCTATTTTTATCAATTGTACTGTTGACAGTTTTTCACTTCCAAACACCTCTCTCAGCATTCTTTCCGTATAGTTTTGTTAGGCGGTCAGAATTTGCGGACTCTGGAATGCCAACTATGCAAAAGTTATTGCAGCATGAATGCGCCTCCAAGTCCTTGCTCTTGGCTTGGATGATGGCTAAGTTTGTATCCATGCTTAGCTGTCTCCGAGTGAGCACCTGGTAGTCTTCCTCAGTGTTGGATATACGTTTTCCACTGTGGCCAGGCAGACGGGATGTTTGCCAAGTTTGTCAGCCATTGTATCCATGCAGATATTGAGGGCATCAAGCTTGCCATCTATCAACTGTAGTTTCTTCTGCATAGCCAGCAGGGTAGCTTCGAAGGATGCTTCAGGCTGGAGAGGCTCCATCTCCCTGTCCGAGTGCCCATGATGGATGGGTCTAGGCATTCGTTTTGCCTTGAAAGTAAGGTGGGACTGCTGACTGTCTGACTTCCCCATGGCAGAGGGATAATGATCTATGCTGTTAGGTGCCAGAAGGTCAATTCCGCCTCTAGTGACTAGAGTTCTGAGCATTTCTCTTCTTGTATCCAGACAACGTGGGCCTGTATTGGCAGGGGCGGTCAGGCTATGCTTCTGTGGCCCTCACTATATGTACTGGGCTGCCCCTGGACTGTATGCCCTCCTTCAAGGGATACACAATCGAAGCGGGTGTGCAAGCACAGATGGAGGAAGAAGGGACAACGTGCATTTCACCAGGCAGTGGGACGGCCAAGACACACCAGTCCCCAAGATGTCTCCTTCTACTTCGCCCGCCCGTTCGGCCCCTGCTCCACAGTCAGATCAGTCTTGTGATATGGCCTACAGCGCTTTAAGTCAGGGAGGGGGGGGAGGTTCCACAAATCGCCACAAGTGGGGAAGTCTGTCTCTAGGGTGCCGAGTGCCGCAGGCACCAGGTGAAGCCCAGCAGTTGCCTCACCTCAGATCTCCAGCGTGGCTCCCGCGACATCTCCACCAAGGCCTGGTCCAGCTTCAAAGACAACAGCCCTGGGGCACCCACACGGTTATTCACAGACACCGCCCGAAATGCCTCAGGCAGCCCGCTATCGATCTATGGTGCCCAAACGCCTAGGCAACCGCACCGCCATTTATCTGGGCTAGCTGCTCTCTGCTGCGCTCCTCATCCGTGGCACGGGTCTGTGCCCCGCAGGATACACCACTATGCAATCCGGCCAGGAGCTGCCAGGAAAGGCTGTTGCCAGCTGATTCCCGTTCTTCCCATCTATCTGGCTGCACTGGGATCAGTCTCCATTAACAACAGCAGCATTCCATGTGTGAGATATCAATCGCTCTCCCAGGGTCTTGGATGACGGACTATGGCCTGGATATTAGGGGGTTTGGAGTCCTGACCCACAGCGTTGCACTAATGTGCAGCCATCTTGCAGTGGGCTCTCTATCACCCCGTTATTGTATTTAAATTATTTTCTGAATTGTCGTTTTTAAATGCTTTACATACCTGTCTCTCAAGTTAAGCCTGCCTGCTTGCAGCCAAGCTACCAAGGTTTGAGCAGGGTAATCATTTTCTGAGACCTACTCTGAGCCCTAGAATGTGTTAGTGGCCTTATTGTCAGTGATAGATATATATTTACCACTACTAATAATCCACGTTCCAACAAAAGTCAACATATGGAAAACCAGAAAGCCTCCTATGCCATATTTCCACTTATCCCTTTACATCATATTATTTGCTAAGTATTGTAATGTCTCCTTCGCTCATATAGCTGAGCCACAAAAATCAGCATCTCTCAGCAACAAACAGTCAGTCTGCTTGTCTTGCCTGCCTCGATTGCTTTTATGCTTGTTATTGCAGTGATGCCTATGGTGCAAACTTGGATCCTGCATTTGTTACCCAGAACAGAAATCAATGCTCATATGTGTTTATTAGGAAGCATGCAGACGGTATGGTATTTTATTATTTAATTCTACTGGCATAGAACTTTCACAACGTCAATCAGTAAACTGATCTCTAGAAATCCCAAAAGCCTACAGAGAATAGAAAAAGCATTTGCAATGCAATCGGTCTTGCCTTTTGGACTTTATATGTATTTAGCTATGCAGCACATAAGCCTGGGTGCTGAAACATCTACTGTTCTTTAACATGGAGGGAAAGTAAGCACCAAACAGCGTGACACATGAACACATGAAGAGAAATATTGCCTTTCAGCGGGAAATGGTATACTCCAAAGCTCTGTTTTTATTATAAAAGCAGGTCCTTTGGTGGTCACATCACTGATAATACGAGATTTGAAAACAATATTATTATTCACAGGTGCTTGTGGAAGACAATTTCTTTGGACTGGAATCTAGGGACTGTTAAAGTGATCCTGGTATTTTACCGACCTCTGCTGGTGGTTTTCTATCAAGAAAGTTAAATAGAGGCAGTTGCCAGAAAAGTTTAAAAAAAGAAAGTCCCTCAGCAGAAAGCAATTCTGGTATTTTACTGACCTCTGCTGGTCGTTTTCTATCAAGACAGTTAAATAGAGGCAGTTGAACAGAATAAAGTCCCTAAGCGGAAGCAGACAAGTCCTAGGGCTGATCTCCAGAGCCCACAAAGTACATACACATATAAGTATATACTAAAGTATATACTAAAGTATATACAATAGGTCTCAAATGCTTGACCTAAAATCCCCTCACAAGCTATTAATATGTTAGCAGCAGAAAATATGAGCCAACTTGTCACACACAATTTCCATTAGCAAGAATGAATTGAATAAATCCACACTAACTAAAGCCAGAATCATTGGCCTACCACTTCTTTCATACACTTATATCGTGACAGTGCACACAAATAATCATATTAACATGTATCAAGATCTGTGACATATGTAAAATTATATATCATATAAAAAACATACTAAACATGACAGTTCCATCTTGTGATCCTTGGTTTACGAATATTTTGCAGTAAAATGTATTATTTATTACACATAGCATTATTCCATCATTGAAAAACCTCTATTCGTCTCAGATCAGTACAGAACAATTTACTAATCCCTTAGTAAACTTCCGACAAAATCATTTTAGTTCATAAAATGTGTGGCAAGATTTTAATTATACTTTGAGCTAGAGAATCATTGATGGCAAAGACATTAAATGTCAAGACACTATCTCAGAATAAAACAACCTCATGGGCTACCTGTAGCATTTTCAGGTACGTCATTTAGTAGGGGTTTTCAACCATGGCCAGCAGGTGTTAGCTATAGAGCTTCACCTATGGCTTGGCCCTGCAGCTATACTTCGGTGTGGCTAATCCCTGCTCTGCATGGCCTTTGCGCCAGGCACTGTGGAGTAGTCTGCTTATCCTCATATAGAGGCAAGCCACCGTGCAGTCAAAACCAGCTGCACATAGCCACAAGGTAGTGTGTGCAGTGGGCAATGTCCTAATCACAGCCTTGCGTAGAATATTCTGACCAGAGAGCCTATGTCAAGCAGCCTCTGTGACGCTGAACCAAAGAGATGCTGATAATCGAGGCTTATTGAAAATATGACATTTAACTGTGCACCACCCCACCCCACCCCCCCCCCCGATATCTCTGCATGAAATTCAAAATATTAAGAGTAAGCTAAATTGCCAAGTGTCTGTCAAGTTTTGTGCGATTCATGAAACTGAGCAAAAGTTAAGCAAATAAAATATTTTTTGACTAGGCCCTTTAATTTTGCATCCCTCTGCAGTGAATACTTTGCCAAGTGTATTGCAAATTCATTGAATGGCACCAACGTTATTAGCATAAATAAACATGTTTTCCCCACCTTTAACTCTGGTATGCCCACCTCCGCCTCAGATGAATTGGCATGAAACCTGACACATCAACAGTAAACTTACACGTAA
Organism: Triturus cristatus; assembly: GCF_964204655.1. Taxonomy (NCBI): domain Eukaryota; kingdom Metazoa; phylum Chordata; class Amphibia; order Caudata; family Salamandridae; genus Triturus; species Triturus cristatus. The sequence goes on along the minus strand of NC_140585.1, from coordinate 961,195,583 downwards.
AATAAGTTGTATATGGAATTATCAAAGCATGCTACAGTTATTAAAAAATGAACCCTTTTTGCTCCTCTCATTTAACTGTGCCCCCGTTGACAGATTTTCACTACTTTGAAAATACTACCCGCGCTAAAGTTATAGGCCAACTAAAAACATCTTTATATATAATGTTTCTGCACATAGACTCATGGTTGTAAAGAGACGCTTTGCCACCGTGTAGTCACACCTTTTATTAAAAAGTTATTTTTCATTGTGTAGCGAGGGACATTTGGTATTTAATCGCATCATGTTCACGATTCGCCGGGTGCAGTGCTGTCACCCATTGTTTAACTTAAAGGATAGATTAATTTAGCCTGAGACACTGGGATCCTATTCAAACATCTGACCTGCGTACTCTATTAAACTGTTATCTCATTAATAATGTCAAATTGCTTGGGAGTGAATCAGCTGCCATTCAAGCTCCTAGCTAAATTTAAATGCCTTTCTGAGTTTTGATTCACTAATCCTGAAGAACAGGACTCGTATATTTATCTGATATTGGAAGATTCAGCTAATCTCTGACATAGTAAATTATTGCAACAATGCAAAGCAATTCCATCTCCCACAGGCAAGTGAAAGACACTTAAACAAAGACGTTTAAAAAAACCCCTATATTAAATAAAACATTATAAATCAAGCCATGCAAAACCTTTGGGATGCCCTTTTTAGTTCTGGTTTGTCAGTCGTCTGGCATGGGTTCTGAGGAGCTACAACTCCAATTGTGCAGCTGCAGAGGCAGGTATAGGTTTAGATATACCCAATATATAACTTTATTTCGGTCATTACGACCATAAAAGTGCAAATGCACACAGTACATGAAGAATAAAAACAATCATACAAGGTTCGGTAACTGTAGGTTTTTAAAGACCAAGTTGGATGGTATTCCTGGGCAACAATGTAACAACCATCAATGCACAGATGCACATGAAAAGGTCAGTAGCTGCATGATGTAAGAATCCAAACTAGGTAATGATCTTAAACAATAGTATAAGAACCAAAAAAGTGCAAATGCATACAGTACATACAAAATGGAACTAAGCATACTAAAGCTAGTAGCAAGCAACTATCACAGTCCATCTTAAGCATTGATCCTAAATAATAATGTGAGGAGCGATAAAGTGCAAATACCTGCATTTCAAAAGAGGTAGATGTAAACATACTAAGAGCAGTAGATCCAGCTCATCATTGACCGACTTGGGCAAAATTACTGAGCAATAGTAAAACTGTTAAAGAAGGCTTGAAGGGCAACTAAGGGCTTATGTCTGCATAAGTCTATACAGTAAAATCTGAACATCATGACCCGCCATGCGGCCATAATGCTAAAAATAAAGCTCGATCCAAGCTAAAAATGTCTATATACTTAAAAACAGTTTCAAAGAATTGATTAAAAAGGTATTTTAACCAGGAATTTGGCAACTGCACAGGCTATTAAAAGACATGAGTCAGATTTTAAAATGTGCAAAGCTTCACTGTGGCAACGGGTACCCAACCACCTGGTACAGGAGCTAACCACATAGGGGCAGATTTATGAGCCCCTTGCGCCACTTTTGCGTCACTTTTCCCATGTTAAAAGTGACGCAAAAGTGGCGCAAGGGGCTCATAAATCTGCCCCATAGTTCTCAAAAAATGCTACCTAGGGCACACAAAGAGAATATGGCTGATTGACTCAGCGGCGAGAGCACAGTCTGGACAGAGCTGCGACGATACAGAAGGATAAGAAGAAGGAGACTGTGCCACCCAGACCCAATATTGCATCCTGATCAGGGCTTTACTTGGTAACGATGCTGGATTGTTGGTGTCCCAAGCACCTTCCAACCCTATGGTAGTAATCAGAGACTTCACCTTGGTCAACCAGACAATTTTCCTGAAGCGGTCAAGTGCATAAACTTCATCCAGGGCAACAGCATTTTTGTAACTCGGGGGTAGTTTTTAGATGTAACAAAAGAGTAGAGTTTTTTCTACGGTCGAGTCTCTGCCCATGTCACGTCTCATGAGATGCAGGGGAGTACTCTGGGGAAGTGAGCATAGTGACTTTAAGTATTCATTTTCAGTCGCTAGCAAAGCATCCAGGTTTTCAAATCACCAGAGTTCAGCTCCATATAAAGCTGCACCCACAGTCTTATGGCCATAAATACAAAGAGGGGCAGCTATTGGCTTGCTCGATGGAGTCTTATGCTCTTTGATCAGGGCCCCTGTAATTCACCTGTGCTGGAGGTTCCGCCTCTTAACATGATGTTTCAAAGACAAAGAGAGAGTGACACCCAAATATTCAAAGGTGCTCACTCTCTCAAGGGGGATCCCTTGCAGGTGCAGGTATAGCTGTTGGCTCATCAGTGAGAGGCATGATTTTAGGTTTTACAAAAATGACAAAATCTGTAGAATAGAAAAATTAAAAATGCCAATTAGCAAAAAGGCAGAGCAAAAATGTTTACCAAGGAGAATGGGTTCGAATTGGTTTCATGTATAGAGTAGGCCTGGGCGAAGCACTACGCTACGCTCGCGTAGTTTGCGAAGTTCGCGCTACTTCGCGCTACGCGAACTGCACGTAGCACAGTGCGAACACGCGTAGCGTAGTGTTGCGTAGTGCTGTGGTCATTTTTTGCTTGCTCGCGGTCCTCAACGTCATGTTGGCGACCGCGAGCAAGCAAAATGACATCCTGGCGAGACTTTTTCCTTGTTCGCGATCGCGAGCATGGAAAATAAACCTCCCGGCGAGATTCCCAACGCGAGAAGGTCAGGTTTCTCATTGCGAGGGGTCGCGTATGCTCGCGACCGCTCGCGATGAGAAACTACCAGTTCGCGTTGAGAAAGCTGCAGCTCGAGTAAAAATCTACTCGAGCAGCAGAAAACTACAGCTCGCACTGTGCAAGTTGCCATTTTCAATGATTGCACAGTGCCGGTTGCTTGTCCGCACTGTGCAATCATTGAAAACAACATCTTGCACAGTGCGAACATGTTACTTCGCAGTTCGCGAAGTGCTACGCGTAGCTCGCGTAGTTCGAACTTCACTTTGCGTAGCTTCGCGAAGTGCTACTTCGCGAACTACGCCCACCCTTAGTATAGAGTTGTAATGAACACTGAATTACTCTATGGTATTGCACAAACACAAGAACTGTCCTCCCAGCTGATCAACAGTGTTAGAAATGGGATATCTGATTGGCAGTGGTTTCCACCCTGTCCAAGAAGAGACCACCACTGTAGTCAGGGTAAGTCAGGTACACACACTAAATTAATCAGGGCTCACCCTCTGGTAGCTTGGAACATAGCACTTGGCTAAACTGAAGAAGTAATGCCAAAGTATGTGTTCAACACTTACATTTCAGTAACTCAATGAAAACACCACAAAAAGGCTCCACACAGTCTAGATATAACTAGGCCTGGGCCAAAATTCCGTTCCGTTCGCGGAAATTGCGATATTTTGGCATTTTCGCGTTCCGCGGAAAGCGCGAAAATGTCAAAATTTCCGCATTCCGCAGCTTAGCGATAATTTGTTTCTTGCTCGCGCTGTAAAATAATACATTCTCGCGCGCGCACGATCGCCTTACCTGAATCCCTGCGTTCTCCGACAAGTTTTCTTGACCCGGGCGTGTTCTCCACGAGATGTTGGATTTTGGTAGCCATTTTGCGCTGTCTCGCGAGAGTTCGCGGCCGCATTAACGTAATTTGTCACGCGATCACGTCATTTGTCGCGCGATCACGTCTTTCTTCTCGCGATCATGCTCCGCGCGAGTATGAGAAGATTGAGATCTCGAACATGTCATTCTACATCGCGAGCCAGAGGATGAGGACGCGGGCACGTGTAATCGAACGCGAACAGGAGAAAGAGACCGCGAACATGTCATATCCAACGCGACAGGGACAAAGAAGAGAACGCGATCATATCGTTTTCGACACGCCGGCGGAAGTAATGTGAAGCTCGAGAACTCAACAACGTAAAATTTACAATTTGGAGAGGAATATCGGCTCTAGCAGCATGAAACCATCTGCAAATGCTGATTTTGGATGAAAAGAACTCCTTACATTGACATTTGGCTTTCCTTTTTTGTGCAAGGAGTCATTTTTTAAAAGGTGGAGAGAGGGAGGAAGTGACACAGAATCTCCAACTTCCTGTTCCTGTCCAGCAGGCTCCTCCCAGTGCTTTGTCCATCTCCTGCTCATTCTGCCTTTGGATTTGGAGCTGGAAAGATCACTCTTTTTGTCTGCTGCATCATTGCAATTGGATTTCAGGATTTTTGAAATAGGATATTTTACAAGTAAGTGGTTGTTGTGTTTGATTGTGGGCATTGCAGTTGTTGTAACTACAATTTATTTTTGATAATTAATTAATTATCATCATTCCTTTTTTTTTTTTTTAATTTTGTGGGTTGTAGTAGTAGGCCCGAGCTAGCCATGGGCATGGCCTCATGGGTGTGTGTGCAATGCATGATGAAGCAACTGTTCCTTTTGTTTTTTGAATGTATTTCATTTTCAAGCACATTTAGGGCATGGATGGCATTGGATGGAGTTGGGGAAGTGTGTTTTTTGGGGTTGCCTTTGTGATGTTGTTGGGCCTGGCCATGTGGCTGGTGGCCATTTTGAGGCCTAGGCCTGCAAGCTTGCCTGGCCTTGTCTGCCAACAGGCCTGCTTTCATCCACTAGGACCAGAGCAGGTAGCCACAGCTTTATTGATCAAGTGTTTTCTATGTGATCTGTTGAATTTAGACATCATTTAGGGCATGGATGGCATTGGATTGAGTTGGGGAAGTGTGTTTTGTGGGGTGGCCTTGCTGATGTTGTTGGGCCTGGCCATGTGGCTGGTGGCCATTTTGAGGCCTAGGCCTGCAAGCTTGCCTGGCCTTGTCTGCCAACAGGCCTGCTTTTTCATCCACTAGGATCAGAGCAGGTAGCCACAGCTTTATTGATCAAGTGTTTTCTATGTGATCTGTTGAATTTAGACATCATTTAGGGCATGGATGGCATTGGATTGAGTTGGGGAAGTGTGTTTTTGGGGGTGGCCTTGCTGATGTTGTTGGGCCTGGCCATGTGGCTGGTGGCCATTTTGAGGCCTAGGCCTGCAAGCTTGCCTGGCCTTGTCTGCCAACAGGCCTGCTTTCATCCACTAGGACCAGAGCAGGTAGCCACAGCTTTATTAATCTACTGTTTTCTGTGTGCTCTGTTGAATTTCGACTTCATTTAGGGCTTGGATGGCATTGGATTGTGTTGGGGAAGTGTGCTTTTTGGGGGTGGCCTTGCTGATGTTGTTGGGCCTGGCCATGTGGCTGGTGGCCATTTTGAGGCCTAGGCCTGCAAGCTTGCCTGGCCTTGTCTGCCAACAGGCCTGCTTTTTCATCCACTAGGATCAGAGCAGGTAGCCACAGCTTTATTGATCAAGTGTTTTCTATGTGATCTGTTGAATTTAGACATCATTTAGGGCATGGATGGCATTGGATTGAGTTGGGTAAGTGTGTTTTTTGGGGTGGCCTTTGTGATGTTGTTGGGCCTGGCCATGTGGCTGGTGGCCATTTTGAGTCCTAGGCCTGCAAGCTTGCCTGGCCTTGTCTGCCAACAGGCCTGCTTTCATCCACTAGGACCAGAGCAGGTAGCCACAGCTTTATTAATCTACTGTTTTCTGTGTGCTCTGTTGAATTTCGACTTCATTTAGGGCTTGGATGGCATTGGATTGAGTTGGGGAAGTGTGCTTTTTGGGGGTGGCCTTGCTGATGTTGTTGGGCCTGGCCATGTGGCTGGTGGCCATTTTGAGGCCTAGGCCTGCAAGCTTGCCTGGCCTTGTCTGCCAACAGGCCTGCTTTTTCATCCACTAGGATCAGAGCAGGTAGCCACAGCTTTATTGATCAAGTGTTTTCTATGCGATCTGTTGAATTTAGACTTCATTTAGGGCATGGATGGCATTGGATTGAGTTGGGGAAGTGTGCTTTTTGGGGGGTGGCCTTGCTGATGTTGGTTGTCTTAAAGACAATCCATGCTTTTTTTATGTCTGGTCACTGGTGTGTTGGTGTGCAATGCATGCACCCTGCAGAGCTTTTTGGGACCTGTGAATGTTCCTACATTTTGTTGCATTAAAAAGTCAGAGCAGTGTGCTTTAGCAGGCATCCTTTACCTGGCTTTTATAGGCCTTTTGTCAGCTCCTGGTGTTTCCCAGGCCCCCGGCTTCTTTGTGATTTGTGTGTGTCCATGTGGGTGGTGGCCTTTTTGGGTGTTTGGACTGTGACTATTAGTGTCCTGCTTTTGCCATAGGCCTGCATGGTTTTCCTATTGGCTCTTTGGCTTACTGCTTCCATCCATCCACCCCCTATGCCAGCAGCAGCTCCATGGATGCTGAGATGCTCAAATAATGCAATGGTCCACCCCACTTCCATTAGATTTTTATTTTGTTGTTTATTATTAACTTTCCTATCCTTCCTGAGAGTGTAGTGTGTGGCTGTACACAGTACTAGTAGTATAACATAGCGCTAGTTAAAAAAAATAGTCATAAATGGCTAGACTATCTTTTGTTTGCACTAGTACAGTACTAAGTAACTGAACCACAACAACAAATGCAACATTTCACTGATGTTCTTCTCCTGTCTTCTTTGCTTTTAGGTGCACAAAAGACAGAGTAGGAGGTGTCATCGGCATCACCTGGCTACCCGTTGTACTGCCAGCCAGACAGAAGTCCTGCTGCGCATCACGCCCACGTGTGACCAGAACTTGTTGTGCATCTGCCTCCTGCCTGACATCTGAAGAAGATGGCCCCAAAGAAAGGTACCAGGTCCAGTACCAAGAAAGTTGCCGGTGAGAAGAAGGAACAGAAAAAGGAAGTGCCATTAACCACGACTGGTGGTGTGCCGGCCAATGTTTTTTTTGGCACCAAAGCATTGTCCGGGAACCAAGCTGTGAGCAGCACAGCGGTCCAAACCCACCAACCTAGGCCCAAGGGCTTTAGTGTCGCAGAGGTAGCCAGTCTACTAACGAGCAGCGATGATCAAGAAATGTCATTACCGCAAAGTAGTACACAATCAAGTTCAACGCAGGCGCAAACTCAGCAGATCAGTGTCAAGCCGCCACAACCAGAACAGCAGCAGCCGCCGCAACCAGAACAGCAGCAGCCGCCGCAACCAGAACAGCAGCAGCCGCCGCAACCAGAACAGCAGCAGCCGCAAAAGCCCACCATAGTAGTTGTTGCTCCTGAAGTAGGGGCATTTCAGGAAATCGAGCTTCCTGCAGACAAAGTGGAGCGAAGTCAAACCACTGTTTCAGAAGATCAATTGTCTTCCAGACCACCAGCAAGGAAAAGGAGGCTTAGTCCATCATCTTCTTCTTCAAGCCCCGCTTCTGATGATCGTGATGACACTTGGGTCCCACCAGCTCGGTCTGAGAGTGATGTACGCCACAAGACATTGCTTCTGAAAAGGAAGGTCCCAGAAAAACTTAGAGGTATGGAGGTAGATGTAGAAGAGGGGGGTGATGATGTTGATGAAGACGAGCCAGTCATCACGCACATTACTCCCGCCCCAAAGGGATTTGAGACCGACATTCTCACCCTGTCCAGAAAGGCTGCTACTGAGTGGGATGTAGCACGGATCTCACCAACACAGGTTACACCACCACTACCTCCAGCTGCCATATTTTCCAAGGCCCGGCAGGGACCTACATCCAGCTCAACCATCTCAGTAGGTAGTGGTAGTAAAAGTCACAGTGTAGGTGGACAGGGTCACATATTTTCAAGCACCCCCTCAAGTTCATCTGGTGTTGAAAGTGGCACATCCAGCAGTGCCAGAAAGTTCTCCTCCCCAGTTTGGGACTTCTTTTCTGTTAGCGCCAAGGAGGAGAACGTTGCTATATGCTCAATTTGTCGCCAAGGTGTTCGGCGTGGTAAGCTTGGTACAAACTATGGTACCGGAGGACAAGCAAGTCATCTCAGAATACACCACAATATCGTGTGGGAGGCTCACCTACTTAAGTTAAAAGAAAGAAGAAAAACTCAACCCATTGAAGTTGGTCAAGGTGAATCAGGGAGCGATATTATTGTGGTGGAAGGTGAAGAAGAGGGAGGCATTTCTAGCCCTGTCCCCAGTACTGCAGTGGTAACGCCCACATCCTCCTCAGTAACATCAGAGTGGCATCGCAGTAAGAGCCATACTCAGAGTCAGGCTGAGACACCAAGGCGACCGGCGACTACCTCAATGAGACAATCTGTGTCGTTGAGCCTTAGTGGGTTAATGAAAACAGCACCACTAAGGAAAGTAAGCCAGCCTACCATTGAGAGCATGTTTAGGTTGGAGGGGCAGTTCCAACGCAACCACCCAACGGCACGATTGTACAATGCGAAGCTGGCTAAAATGTTAGCGCTGGACCTTCTTCCTTTTTCATTTGTGGAAGGGGTGGGTTTCCTTGAATTTGTTTCTGCCATCTGCCCGAAATGGAAAGTTCCCAGCCGGTCCTATTTCGCAAGAATTGCTGTTCCGGCACTACATCATGATGTGCTGGAATTGGTTGGTCACGGTTTGCAGCAGAGTGCTGTGCACAATATCCACCTGACAACAGACATGTGGAGCAGTTGCCAAGCCACAGATTACATGTGCATCACTGCACACTGGATCTCTTTTGTGGGGGTTAGAGATCAACTATCTGCACGAGGTGTTGTTGACACAGCTGCGATTTTTGAAGGTACTCGGAAACATGCAACTGTAGCCATGTTCGCCATGGAGAAATCTCATACGGCTGAAAACATTTTAGAAGAGTTTCGCACCAAGGTTTTGGAATGGCTGCGGCCCAGAGGGCTTGGTATTGGTTTTGTTGCCACAGACAATGGCAGTAATGTACTTAAGGCCATGGAACTTGGTTCCTATTTCAATGTTCCATGTTTGGCACACTGCATAAACATTATAGTGCAAGACTTTCTGAAAAAAGAACCCATAGTCAGCAATTTACTGGCCATCTGCCGAAGAATATGCACTCATTTCAGCCATTCTTTTAAAGCTCGGAAGCAGCTGAGGATCATCCAACGTGAATTTAGGATGCCAGTCAAGGCATTCATCCAGGAGGTGGCAACACGTTGGAACTCAAAGTATTACATGCTTGATCGTCTGTACGAACAGCACAGGTCACTTCATGAATATGTCTGGTACAGAAGCAGTGATGCTAGTGTTAAAGGCATGACCCTTCAGAGGGAGCAATGGACCCTAATTAAATGCCTGACTGAGATGCTGTCTCCTTTTGAGGTCTTCACACGTGAAGTCAGCAAGGAGGACTGTACAATGAGCCAAGCTATCCCATTGTTGCAAATGCTAGAGCATGAGCTGAATAATGTGTCTGACTCCTACAGAGGTGTAGAGGACAGAAGGCAAGCCCATGACTTGGTGGAGAGCTTATCCAGGCGCTTAACTGAAAATGTAAGGATACAAAATAAAATTTTGTCACAAAAACATTACATTTGTGCCACAATTCTGGATCCACGTGCAAAATTAGGACTAGTGAAGACATTCCTTGCTTTTCCCGACAATGATGTTGCCCGCTACAAAAGTTGTATAGCTGAAGCAGCCATTAAGTTTGAAAAGGAAGGGCTGCTAATTAAAAGCCCGCCACATCAACCCACAACAAGTACTGATACTGAAGCAGGCCATGCAGAATCAAGTGCAACTTCGTCGGCTGAGGGCAGTGCGGTTGGCTCACAATCACAACACTCACCATCACCATCGACTACAGAAACAATAACTGGATCATTAGGCCGAGTACAATCATTATCAGATTGGTAGGTAAAGATGGGCTATTGTAAGCACAGTGCTGATGCACAGAAAAAACAGCACAAAAGCTTACCAGCAGCAACCCTGAACATTGAGCGGATGGTCCAGGCCTATCTGGACGACCCAACAGAGGTGTACGTTGATCAAAACCCAGTGCAGTATTGGTATAGGAAAAGGTCTGAATGGCCACAACTCAGCAGGCTGGCGATAAGCTATCTGGCTTGCCCTGTCGCAAGTGTCTCTTCCGAACGTGTTTTCAGTGCTGCTGGTTCCATTGTAACCTTGAGAAGGACCAGTCTATCTCCAAAAAACGTGGAGAGGTTAACAATAATCAAAATGAATCAGCACTTCATACCACCAAATTACACAATGCATGAATCAACAGAGGAAGATGAGGACAGCGGCTCAGGTGACGGAAGTATTGTGTCAGATGATTACCTACTACTGGAAGAACCCCCAGAGTTTGAGGACGAGCTATACTTCCCTGACAATTAGGCTCGCACTTACTGTCTTCCTCCCTTTTTTCCCCCTTTGTTTATGTGTCTGTCGTTCCGGTTATAAACTTGTGAATCACAACAAATCCATTCTCACCGTCTTCTACTCTTCTAATTTAAGATACAAGTTTCAGGTGTCTGCCATTTGACACTACAGTCCTCGGAATCCAGCTCCTCCGCTCGATCATACTGAATCTCCTGCTCAATTCCATTTCCCTCATGAATGATGATTAGATGATGGTAACAACAAATTCAAACTTTCCTCGTCCTTCCAAAACAAGTGGACCATGAATCAGATGACTACTATAGCTATCCTCCTTTCAGAGCCGAGAGAGACTGGCCATTAACTGAAAATAAGATGTAACAGGTAATGATTGATGCCATGCATTGGCCGCAGAATCGCAGACTGAATGATGTAGATTTTGTTGTGTGTGTTGCGCATGAATTGATGTAATTGTGCACTGCCACTAATCAACTTTCTACAGAACACACTAATTTTCCCCTTCTTGCAAACAAGAAATGTGTACTTCTCCTGCATCTTGGTGATACATTGCTTTTAATTCAATACAGGAAGGGGACTTACTCAATCTGCGCAATGCAAATGACTGTGACTTAACAGCACCGTCCATCATGATGATGGCGAAAGAGACGGCCTTCAGCGTTAACAAGATGAGATGGAACAGGTAATGGTTGATGCCATGCATTGGCCGCAGAATCGCAGACTGAATGATGTAGATTTTGTTGTGTGTGTTGCGCATGAATTGATGTAATTGTGCACTGCCACTAATCAACTTTCTACAGAACACACTAATTTTCCCCTTCTTGCAAACAAGAAATGTGTACTTCTCCTGCATCTTGGTGATACATTGCTTTTAATTCAATACAGGAAGGGGACTCACTCAATCTGCGCAATGCAAATGACTGTGATTTAACAGCACCGTCCATCATGATGATGGTGAAAGAGACGGCCTGCAGCATTAACAAGATGAGATGGAACAGGTAATGATTGATGCCATGCATTGGCCACAGAATCGCAGACTGAATGATGTAGATTTTGTTGTGTGTGTTGCGCATGAATTGATGTAATTGTGCACTGCCACTAATCAACTTTCTACCGAACACACTAATTTTCCCTTTCTTGCAAACAAGAAATGTGTACTTCTCCTGCATCTTGGTGATACATTGCTTTTAATTCAATACAGGAAGGGGACTCACTCAATCTGCGCAATGCAAATGACTGTGACTTAACAGCACCGTCCATCATGATGATGGCGAAAGAGACGGCCTGCAGCGTTAACAAGATGAGATGGAACAGGTAATGGTTGATGCCATGCATTGGCCGCAGAATCGCAGACTGAATGATGTAGATTTTGTTGTGTGTGTTGCGCATGAATTGATGTAATTGTGCACTGCCACTAATCAACTTTCTACAGAACACACTAATTTTCCCCTTCTTGCAAACAAGAAATGTGTACTTCTCCTGCATCTTGGTGATACATTGCTTTTAATTCAATACAGGAAGGGGACTCACTCAATCTGCGCAATGCAAATGACTGTGACTTAACAGCACCGTCCATCATGATGATGGCGAAAGAGACGGCCTGCAGCGTTAACAAGATGAGATGGAACAGGTAATGATTGATGCCATGCATTGGCCGCAGAATCGCAGACTGAATGATGTAGATTTTGTTGTGTGTGTTGCGCATGAATTGATGTAATTGTGCACTGCCACTAATCAACTTTCTACAGAACACACTAATTTTCCCCTTCTTGCAAACAAGAAATGTGTACTTCTCCTGCATCTTGGTGATACATTGCTTTTAATTCAATACAGGAAGGGGACTCACTCAATCTGCGCAATGCAAATGACTGTGACTTAACAGCACCGTCCATCATAATGATGGCGAAAGAGACGGCCCGTTAACTTAAGATGAGAAGGAACAGGTAATGAATGATGACAATTAATGGCATGCATTGGACACCTGACTCTGAGCTATTGGTCTTTGTGTTTGCGTTGTTTGTTTGTTGTGCACAAAGTGATGTCAAAGTGTACTAGTAGTAATCTATATTTCTGTACACAATAAAGAATGATTCAAGTCAGTAATATTTATATTTCTACTCTTGTTGTGTCATAAAAATTATACTTATACTGCAGGCCGATCTTCAGTCAGTAAAAGTATCAGAGATGATGATGAAGTCAGGAGGAGGATGTTTCAGGAGTGGCATAAAACGGAAAAGCCTAAAGGTAAACACGTCAACAACAACCACATCAGACCCAAATGTCTGTGTAGAAGTTGAATAGAGTGTAGCGGTGGGATGACTGCAGTGCATTGATTTTACTAACTTAAACTGTAAAATGCTATGTTTGGAATGGATAATGTGCTTTGCGTTTGTCCAACTCTTTGAGAGAAAAAAAAAGGACTCTAAAGTGTTAACGTAGGATGTGCTAATGGTAAGCACTGTGGGCCTGATCTCTCCTGTTACTGTTGAAGGTCAATGCTGGAAACAGACTAGAGTAGAGATGATGCATATGCATACATGCCACCTCTGAAAGTGTTCTTGTTGCACTACACCATCACTTGTGCATTTGTTTTCATTTGATTTCTCAATATCCCCTTTGGTTTTCAATCTAAAATTACAGTACGGGCCTTGGCCAAAACTTTGTAAAACATTACAATGCATATTAATTAATTACCTTACCAATCAATCACCTTTTTTTCCAGCCGGGCAGTGGCGAGTGGCGAGGCGACACACCCAAGATTGATGGACGAGAGGAGCAAGAGGAATGCCGAGATGCAAAAATCCAGTCCACATTTTTGACCAGGATAAGACAGTAACAGTATCCACTTTTAACTTCTTTTAAATAATTTGATTAATATCTTGTATACAATCTTTACAACAGTGTGTTCTTGGAGTTGTTATTATCAATCATCATTAGGTTTGCTCTGTGTTTACGATTCTTCACTACCAATATTTAAAATTTCTATTTGCTATCTGTTAAAGTATTAAGGCCGGAACAGAACAAGAAATAGAAGTGTATGTAATCCGGGTCTCTCATCATCATGCATGCATTGCCTTTTTCTCCCTTAACATATGGATATGGTAGTCTTCAATGATTGTCGTTTGTTTGTCTATGTATGCATACTGTTTTTCTATGTCAAACCTTTCCCAAAATCCCCCTTCCCATCCATTCAACAAACCCTAACCCTCTTCCCCCGGGCTGTGTGACTTATTGTCGAGGTGTAACTAAATTAAATTTACACCAATACTTAATCACACACTTGCTGGGGCGGATGTGGTGAAAGCAACACTACTTCAATTTTAATGCAGAGCGATGATCTTCTTCTGCTTGCCCACCCATGAGTAGGATATTTCAGAGGTTATTTTATTTAACAAAGGAACATATACCTCAGCATGAATTGCCGGCATTGATTGGATTTGTTTGTTGTCATTCCTCATATACAGCACTAACTGTTAGACTGTAGGCATAGTCAAGTGACTCGAGTCGACACAACTATAGTTTGTAACTCTGTCTAGTAGGCTATCCTCATAACCACCATTCAGTTTTTTTGTCAAATATTTGAGCATATAATTGTTGCTTGGTAAGTTCTGTAATGTACTTCATTCAACTACTCCTCTAACAGTCTCTCAAAGGCGATTGACTGTCTCCTTTTCTTTTTTTGAAAATGCTGCCACCCTGCCAGTGTCTACTACTACTACTATACTACCACCACCACCACCCCAATCATGGCATGTATGAAAAAGGAAACCATCTTCACCATGCAGCCAGTGCTATGCCACAGTTAAATATAAACATCAAGCACCGGTAAGAGAGAAGTTTGGGGGAGGCAGAATTAATAATGGCCATGTTGTCAATGATTTCATTTTCACACACCACTCCAAAGAATGCATAGACTAGAGGACAGACTGAAAGTACTAGAAGGACCAGTCAATGAGTGAGGTGTGTCGCATCTATCTGTTTGTGCCTTATACAGTCAGCAAATTATTGAAATCAAACACAGGCTATGGGCGGCCATGCACCAGCAAGGAAACAGTGTGATGTAAAACAGTTACCCCACCTACAAAACATTAACAACATTGCATGTAACATAGAAAAATATATTTAATTTACCCTAACAAAAATAAACGAAACCCACAAAAGCTGACCCACCCCCCTCTCTAACCCCAACCACTGTCCACAGTAGAAAAAAGTCTTAACGGCCAAACGAGTAAAGAACAAGAACAGGAATTAAAAAAGGGGCAGTGACAGGGACTAACTGGTGGGGCGGGACTGGAGGAGGACACACATCTGGCGCATTTCGTCCTCTAAATGGGCGACGCGGCGTCTAAGGCCGCGGCAGTTGCAGCCACAGTGGGGGGGGCACCGGAGATGGCACGGTGGCGGCGGGCAGCCGCCAGACGGTGGCGCCATACCGCTGGTATTCCTGCTGGATTGCCTCCAGCTTCCGGCGCCGTGCCTTGGCGGCCAACTCCTTCCGGTTGAGTTTCGGAGTAGCTGTGTATCAAAAAGAAAAAAACAAGACAATTGTAACATATAGTCTTAATAAAACAGTAGGACAAGGTAATTATTTATACACATAGTGGCATGGTAGAGTAGCACTATAAAATAAAGCACAGTAGTACATAACATTTTAAATGTCGCCCGTCCTTCTTCCTTCCACCTGTCTTTTACTTTTTAGTTGAACAGTGCACCAGGTGCTCTTCTCCATAAAACTTTCAAAGCGGAGTTGAAATCAGATAGATGAGGCCATTGGTTACTCAATACTCCGGCTCCTAGTCCTATACCAATTAAAGGGAATTCTAGTCTTCTAGTTCACTCTTCAAACGTCCCCAACAACTCATACTTAATTACGACATCGGATAGCGGGCGGACTTTGTCCGCCCGCCATCCGACTGCTAAAAAGGGTGGGGGTCCCGTGGGGACAATTAATTAGGATGATGCACCCGGCACAGTGGAGGGCGCACCCTGTTTTTTTAATTTAAATTCTGGTTGGCTTTGCTGAAAGCAATGCTAAAATGTTGTGCTGCTTTTCCAAGCACAACATGACGGGCCCCGCACGGAGCCTGTCACTGTTTGCTTTGAAAGTGGGGGGGGGGTACCATAGCATAGGTAGGTACCCTCCATGGGGGCCCCCAAGCATACTCTGCAATGTGTGCATGCCTTTCCGTGGCGGACGGCAATGCTGCCACTCAAGGCATTCCAAAATGCAGATTATATGGCTGGCGGTGTGGTGAGAGAGACACCACCGCCATATTGAACCCTTTTCCGCCTGGACATGTCTGAATATTTTCTACAGGGATGGCGGGAGGTTTGCCCCTGCGGTGACGGCAGTGAATTCCAGCCGGCCCGGCGGGGGCAATACGCCCACCATCCTAATGGGGCCCTAAGTCACAACTGTACAGTATACATATACATACAGTACACCCTTGCAGTGAGTGTGCTGTCAAGTTCAACAATCGTTAAGGATTATAAATCTAACTTACCACCGCCTGCCACTGGTGCTGCCACTCCCCCTACCGCTCCGTTGCTATCTGCAACTGCCGCATCCTCGCCCTCCGCGTCGCCTTCGCTGGCCCCGGCAATGGTGGTCGGTAGTGCGCCTAGAAAACATTACACATTTATTAGGCATCATATACACCTCCCCCCTATTGATCAGTAGCAAGGTTGAAAAATGAGTTAATACTAACATACATCACTAGTACAAATCAGGTAGTAGTAGAGTAGACACTAATAGTTATATGATCATTGTAGCCTTTGCTTGATTAGCCCTAGCCATGCACATGTGACGTTACCTTTACCTTGCAGCTTCTTAAGACACCTTTGAGCCCACATGACCTGCCTCACACTGCTACTGTCTAGTCTACGCGCTGCGTACAAGCGGTCAACAAACATTAACAAGCCACTTTTTTAGGAAGAACTGGTGTACTACTGTTACTGTTAGTCCATATTGCTTATTCATAGATGCTACACTTTTTGGCACGGCTGAGAAAGGCTTGCAAGTTGCAATATACTAATGCACACCATTTCTTTTTTTGCATTACAGACGCAAGATTCCCTTCTACGAACCAGAGCTTCTGAACGATGCACCAACTACCAGTACTAGGTTCTTCTGAGGTGAGGGGTCCCTTCACTCATATCTTCATTTATAAATTTATATAAACTAAATTGCTATGGGATGGTGGTGCTGCCTTCCACCACTGTTCAGTTATCATGATTTAATTCCCAACTGTATAAGTGTAACAATGTATATTGTTTTAATGTTATTGATTTGCCGGTTGGTGCTGCTAAGAAAACAGTGTACAGACCTTCTCAAATTGAAATAAACATTTTAAACTTACATAGACTTGGTGGTATTTGGTGTGGACTAACTTACACGAGTGAGCAAATTAAAGCAAGGGTGTGCATGTGAATTGCTTCCACGACAGAGGTTGGGTGTGTTATGTTCTGGGTTGTGTACTTGTTGGGTATCTTGGGGGGAGGGTTCCGGGACCTAATAGGTATGACAAGACAGTACTATAGTCAAGCAGTGGAATTGTGGTGGGTGCCGAATTTCTGATTGAGGTGTGCAAGGAAGGTCCAACCTACCATCACCAACATCCTATTTTCTGGTGCAAATGTATGTGCAAGATCCCTACAACAGTGGTATGTCCTATAGGGTATCATATCAAAATATTAAGAAATCTGGTAGGGCTGTTGTTGCTGTGAATTTTCAAAGCCTCAACATCAATAAGAGTAAAAGTAGTACAAGACAACGACCCAACGGATTGTACGAGCTACTGGTGAATATGAGTTTTATATTACAACCTTTCACAAAGAGTGGCACTGGCCAACTGGGCAAGTCTAGCTACTACAGTACAGACAGACTGATAGTATGTAGTAGTAGTAGTAGTAGTACTCAGAGTCATCATAGCGGAGGCAGGGATAAGATTTTTGAAACCGTACAGATCGAAGGATAATTGGTGGTAAAAAAATAGCATTTGGAAACACACTATAGTTCGGGAAAAATGGGGCAGTAAAAGATATGGAATAAGAAATATTATTAAAAACAAGAAGACTTACTGGGGCCAGCAGAGGAGCCCTCAGCGGTGTCCTCCTGGTGGTGTTCCTGTCCCGCGAACTGCCCAGTCCCTGTCGGTCTGCTCCTGGGTGCTGATGAACAGGAAAGATATAAGAAAGAGACAAACATTGATGGATGGTGTCAAACAAATACAATATTTTTCAACAACGGTCAAAAAACACTTATGTAAACAACAATTGCAATAACTACATTGACTGATCTCATCTGGTCAACATGTAATATCGGGGGATTCGCAGTTCGACTACTTAAGTTACTATTTATCAACAGTAATCCAGTCTTCCATTCTGATTCCAGAAAACTAAGTTACAACTAAGCCTAAGTAGTAGTACAACGTACCACCCAACCTAGCCCACCTATTCCAGGCATGCCAATTGTACATTAAGTATGCATTTCCTTCCGCGGGAGGGCTTGATGTGTGCTCCATGCTTTGTTTTCCCATTGCCCCCCTCTACAGCTCCCGGACAGGAACTGCTTTGGACATTATATGTTATTCCCCGTACCGGGAAGAGCACGCTGCTACTTCGGACTCTCATTGCCTTGAGTGTGTTTTCTACTTAATACAAAATGAAACTGTTGCTTTCAATTGCTCCTGGCCTATGACCACGGCCTGTTATATGTATTCACGAACTGCCGGGCGCCTTGCCTATGGTTCAACGGATTGTGTGGCGTTACATTGCGGGCCCTCGGGCTCTATAGCGACCGGCCCTGGTGGTTGTAGGCCCTTGTTTGTATTTTATTGTGTGCTAACGGTTTCGAATAAAAATTTTTTTTTTTTTTAAAAAGTATGCATTTCCACTGTATTCCTCAACAATGCGTATGGTCCAATCATGGAGGACACATGAACATGACTACATTTTTTGTATACACCAAATTTTGGTTTGATTGATGCTGATCTGCTACTGCTAAGTAACTGCTAAGCCTACCTCCACTCATTGAACAAACTAGAAAAGGTTCTAAAGACTGCCGTACTAGCAGCACGTCACGTAACTGAGTGAGGGGGGGCATCACGCATACCACTAACCAATTAGAAGCTCATACAAAGTACCTAAACCTAAGTATCAATCCGCCCCTATCTATTAGTGACAGGACAAAGTAAGGAGTGGACGTGAGTCACTGTAGCATTACGTAACTTAATTTCTCTAAAATAAACTCGTAAAGAATCACGCTAAGCAAGCGCAAACGCAAAGCTGCAAACAAGTAAGATTAGTAGTAGAGCAGAAGAGCACCTGTGTCATAATCACAGAAGACTTTTAAACGTTATTAACCTGGAATGTATTGTAAGCAGCAACATTCTAGCTGGTTGGAAGGAAAAAAAGATATTCGCAAAATATAACATAGAGCAGAAGAACAGACACAAAGTTGTAATAATTAAATAGGTACTCACCAAGCCCCGGGACCTCCACTCCTAGCAGGTCCAGCAGGTCCTGCTCACGGTCCAGGATGTCGGACCACCGGTGCGTCAGCTGTGCCTGGGTGCGCCGGACCCCAGAGATGCGCGACACTGCCCGGCGCACCTTCCCCCACCGCTGCCGACGCTCCCGGAGGCCGTACCCGGACCCAGGCCTGCCACCTGCTGCCAGGGTTGAGGGGAGGTGGCGCTGCACAAAGAAAATTAGTGCAGCCAACTCCACCTCCCCAAATAAGGCCCGTGCCTGCACCCCTTGTGGGCGCCGCCTTCCGCAAGGAAGGCGGTCGTGGCTCTGGCTGCGCCGGCGAACAGCCCTACCCTTGGACATGGTTCTGGGGACGGGGCGGGAAAGAAAAGGTAAAATAAATAAACGAGTAAAGGAAATAAATAGTAGGCAATAGAAAGAGAAAAAGTAGCTAAAAAACAAAAAAAACGTAGACAAAAACCAAAAATATAGAAGCAGGAAAATAGTTAGAGAAATAATAAGTAAAAAAGATCCAAAAAAAGTGTCTATAAACAAAGGATTGAAAAGATTTAGGGAGGATTGAAAATCAGGCCCCAGAACCATGCAATAGAGTGAAAAACAAGATGGCCGCGCCCATTGCGACCACGTGCGCAAGTTCGCGCGATATTTTCTCCCCGAGCAAGCAAAAAGCAACGCGATCAAGTAAAAGCGGTCGCGAACAGGAAATATCGACCGCGAACAGGCGCGAACATGCATTGCGCGACCCGGAACAGGAAGTAAGCATCGCGAGAGGGCGGGACAAGTGAAAACAAGATGGCCGCGCCCATGAGCATCCGCATGGGTAAGTTGGCGACCCTCGATCATGCAAAAAATACCGCGAACAGGCGGCAAAAAAACTTCCGCGTCTTCGCGATATTTCCGGCGTGTTTGCGGAGATTTTCTGCATTTTCGCAATCATTTGCGAAAGTTAATTTCGCAAATTCCGCCCACCCCTAGATATAACTTTTTAAAGCTGAAATGTGAAAACAGTGCTTAGGATTCACTAGCGGTTAAATGGTTACTTAAGGTCACGAGGGACTGGTGCAAATTAAAAATTCAGGTCCTGCTAAGAAATACCTTGGATGGAGCTTTTGTCGATGTGTAGAGACTACTGCTTCATCAGCTAGCCATGCAAAGGGGGTCCTGCATCATCCTCAAACTCCTTTGAAGTGAATGCAATGCGTCATCTTGAGCCGCGCAGAGAATCATTGTCAAGCCACGCAAGCTGTGGATCCGATGTCGTCGAGCAGTCTCTGCGTTGGTGTCGAAGGGTGATGCAGTGGAAATTCTCACTCTGTCTAGTCATTGCATCGGTTTTAGCAGAAATCAGCAGAGGAACCCACTTCTGAGGCCCATGACTGGAGAGGGCACCTCAGGCAAGGGTAGGACAAACAGATGGCAGAGTCTAGCATCACCAGCAGGATTGCAGGAAGCCGTTTGTGTCCCTGAGACTTCAGAGAAGAGGAGGTAAGAGTAGACAGCAAGCCCTAGGAGTTCAGTGAGATGAGTCCATTCCTTGTCCTCAGCAGGGCTGAGATCAGCAGGGCAGCTCAGCAAAGCAGACAAGCAGTTCCTCAGAACATTCAGTCACAGCAAGGTGGCAACCTTAGCAGCACAGCAGCCTTTACTCCAGCGGAGGTCTTCTCAGGTCCAGTAGTAAACTGATTTGGTAGGATCAGAGATCTGGTATTTGAACCCAAAAGTGCCTTTGATGTAGGGAGTGACTTCAAATGAGTTGTCTGAAGTGCGCACAAGGATCCCCTTTAAACCCAGCCCTGTCTGTCAGCTTATATGTGCGGGGTAGTTAGCCCTTTGTGTGAGGACAGTACACAGCCTATTCCAATGTAAGTGTAAGCCACCTCTCCCCCTTTCTGCCCAGGAAGGCTATCCAAATGCATATGAAATTTAGATGAGTCTTCTGTCACACCTAGCCCTTCCTGTGTTTGTGGCTGTCTAGAGGGAATGCACAAAATGTAATTGTCACCCAGCTCAGACATGTAATGGAGACAACCTGCAGGCACACAGAGCAAAGTTAACACGTTCTAAAAGGGGAATTTCTAAAATGGTAATATCAAATCCAACTTAACCATTAAAGATGATTTAGTCCCACCATTCCAAAGATATGAAACATGATGTAGCTGACCTTTCTGGTCAGAAATTACAGCTTAAAAAGTGTGTTAAGGAATCCCAAATGCTAGCCTATAAGAGGAGTAGGCACCACAGCAGTGAGAAACAAATGTAGCTGTTTGTCACTGCCAGTACATGAAAAACCTAAAAGTATATGTCCTGCCTTTGAAACACACAGCACCATGCCCCTAGGGTCACTTAGGCACTAACTTAGTGGTGATATATGAGCAATAAAAGGAGAGTTTAAGGCTTGGTAAGTGGAATTAAAGGCCAAGTCGAAGTGGCAGTAAACTGCACACACAAGCCTTGCAATGGCAAGACTGAGACAGGTTTGAAAGGCTACTTGTGTAGGTGGCACAATCAAATGTAAATGTAACATGTACATCAATGTTACCATGTATAGAAGAGAAGCACATGCACTTTAGCACTGGTCAGCAGTGGTAATGTTCTCAGAGTCCTAAGCCCAACAAAAAGATACAGCACAAAGTAGAGGTAAGCTGGCTCAAAGTTGGGAGAAGACCATCCTACAGATGACAGGTCTAACAGTGCTACAGGTCCACAAGTAACATTTGATTTCTAGGACTTATAAGTAAATCAGCAGTGGCGGCCGGCACAGGTAAGAGTGGTGGGGGCAGGGCGCTGCGGGTGCAAGCCGACAGACGATGGAACAGGTATTACTTATTTATTTATACCTATATCGTTGTCTGTGAACTTCCCCCCAGCTCCCACCCCACCCACCCTGCCCCACTGCGTTTACCTGTGCCGGCCACAGCTGTAAATCAGAAATGACAGTTGTGGATAAACCAATGTTACCATGTTTTAAGTACAGAGCACATGAACATTTGCACTGGTTAGCAGTGGTGAAGTGCTCAGAGTCCTAAAAGCAGCAACAACAAAATCAGCAACAGTCAAAAACAGGTCAGCAGGCAAAATGTTTGGGGAAATCACACCAAGGAGGCCAGATCTAACAATGGTTATATCCCTTTTTATTGTCCATTGCAAGCTGATACTCGTTGAGTTGAAAATACTTTGTTATTAAGAGAATTTGTGATTTTAAGAGATAACAAGTATGATCTGATGTAACCTGTTAAAATATTTATCCAATGACAACCATATTCTTGCTAGAATACACATCCAATTGAACCTAATCTCTGAGTCTTGCGATCAGCACTTCCAATTAGTGCATCTTCAGGAGGTTGTGTGACCTTTTCCTGCTTCATGTGGGTTTCAAAAAGAGGAGTGATTCTGTTTAGGGTTGTAGAGGCTGGAATCAAATATACAATATATCTAGCAAATGCCTCTCGGAGCATTGATCATCAAGCGTTTGTAATCGGAGGTCTCCTACTGTTACCTACGAAACTGTTCACTTAATGAACTGAGGTTACTTCTGTGGTTCTTATAAAATCATACTGGTCTTTTTCCTAAATCAAAGTCTATGACAAGGAAAGGTTGTATCAATTTTTACGTATTTACGTTGTAGATCAACTGTATCAAACGTTTTGTCTTTAAAACAAACATTGAAAATAATACAGCAACAGATTTGCATAGACAACAACATTTCTAGTGCATTGTTGGAATTGTAGCCCAAGCAATAAAGAAATTCAACAGTTTGGTCTGTTACATTAAAAAAAAACGGTGCACAAGGGGACTAATTAGCACATTCTAAACATAAGACATTATAAACAATACATACATGTCACTAGTACATTAAATACAACATTCATGAATTTTTTGAACTGATGTGAATTGAATCTGTCCTACTGTATTTTTGTGTATCGGGACCGTTTTCCTATGGCTCCTCGATACTGTCTTAGTAGGGGGTCCATGTGAGGTCAGAGTGCAAATGTGTTAGTCCTTGTCTATGAGAGCTTAATCAGGCTTTGACTTTCTGTCCTTAAACACAATGTTTGGAAAGGGATTACTCTTGGACTAAATGCAGAGTGCACCGACACGTTTTGACCATCATGGTGGGAACTTAAGGATTTTCTCATAAGGTCTTCCTCAGGGCTGGGGGAACTTGGTGTAGGACACTGCAATTACATAATGGGGAACAAGGGGATATTATTCAGTTATGGCTGATATTTTTAGGCTATGTTAGTTTATATTCTTCATTGGGAATCATATACATACCGAGTTTATGTCATGCTGGTTCTTGAGCGTGTATTATGGAATCAGTAGGGGTGAAGTTCCGTTGTTGGTACAGATTCTTTCTCTTTGCGTGCTTTTATATGTTTTTCTTATCTGAGGATTACATATGGGAAGTAAAGATTAGAAACTAATAGAACTGAGGAATTAAACAGCAGTTCTATGTGTTTTGCATACACATTGTTTGTAGAACTAAGGATGTTTTTGTAAGGCTTGTGCATTTCACACTATAAAGGTGTCATTCTGACAGCTTGCGGTATTAGTGCGGTTAAGGTGTCTCATTGACGTGCACTTCGGAGACTGTCTGTAGTCGGTGTTCAGATGTGACTTCTAGCATGCAGGCATGTCCGTGACACCATTACTTTAGAGCGACCTCCTGTATTAGTAACTGTGGAGCTTACTACGTTGTTCCAGATACCCAGTACAGGTTTACCTTGCAGTATTCCGGACTCCTCTCTTTATGGAACTGGCTAGTCCTCGTCTTCTTCATTTTGCCCTGTGGTCGCTTCTGTCAGGGATGGTGTTCTGGCGGAAGCATTTCCGCAGAGTCGTGTTCTTTGGATTTGAACGTGCGTGATGACGTAGAGCCGCGTCTGTGCACGTAGCCTGACTTGTGCCTGACTTCCTGTTTTCCTGCCAATGTTATATCATCATGGGAACTTTAGTTGTCTTTCACCACTTGTTCAATTCTGAACCTATGTTACACATAAGACTTGTATCTTGTTTGCCAGATCGCGTCAATCTACTTAAGATTTACAGTACGTTAGCGAGGACAATTCTTCTCCGGGAATGCCAGTCGAGGTGATGTTACTGTGTGGGGTCAGAGGTTGCTCCAATATTTTCTGGTTGAATTTGTGCTTGCCTTTATATGCAATGCATAATTTCTGTCATTTCGTTTAGGCCATTTTCAGTAGTGCCCAGGTGCAAAATAAGTTTGGCTTCAAATCTAGACAGGAGTGTATCTAAACGCCTACATTCCACGTGTTTCAGCACTGTCCACTTGATGTCCAGCGGACCGCGACCCATTTCCACACAGTGTTGGACCATTGACGCATTTGGCAGCTTACATTTTATTCGAGATCTATGTTGGGTGATTCTCTTTATGATTGGTTGTGTAGTTTTTACGATATACGCCATCTTGCAGGGGCAGACAACACAGTATATTACATTTGATGTATTGCAGTCGGTAAATTCTTCATGATGGATGCTTTTGTTGCCATAGTCGAATTGAGTTCCTTCAATGGTACTAGCACATGAAGTGCAATTGCCGCAGCGTTGGTGGCCTTTAATGGGGGGAAGAGCCAGAATAGTTTGTATTGTTACCAGAGTCCTTTTCTCTTTGGTGTTTGCCCGTACCAGTTGGTCTTTGATACTTTTGTTCTTCTTAAGGGCAAATACTGGTGGTTCTTTGAATATCTTTAGGCCTTTCACAGTGTGCCAATTTCTTTTAATGATTTTCTTCACTTCATTAGTGATTCCAGAGAACGTGGTGACGCAGACAATAGGCATTTCTTTAGCTTTCTCTTTTAGGGTTAGCAATGTCTCTCTAGGGGTGTACCACGCCTGTTTCATTGATCGCTTTGTCAGCTTTCGTGGGTAGTTTCTTGCAACTAGTTTCTCCAGAAGAATCTTGACATTGTCGAAGTAATCTTTTTTGGTGCAGTGGCTGTAGGGTAGATTTTCTCTTAGGTTGCGTTGATGAAAGCTGGAAACGTGCAAGAACTTGTTTCTATTTGATGTTTGAATTCCTCAGGTCCAACCATGATTGGAATTCTTCTAGCTTTTCCAATGAGCCCCTCCAGAGCAGAGTGAGGCATATTTATTCATGCAGGTGAAAGAGGAGGCTGCAGCTTTAACGTATTTGTTCCACCTTTCACTTAGTCTGGGTGTACGGGAAGGTATTTGGTATTCATCATTGCTGAAACTGTTGAAATGAAGAATTCTGTGTAACCTAAGGTCTCCAGTTTTTGTGTAGCTATTTTTTTTCCATCATGAGAATATTGGTCTCAAACAAAGGCAGACATACTTAATATTACGTTCAGTTTCTGTTTTGCTATCTGTGATATCAATAGGAGAAAAACATCTTTGTCAGCTTAGGGTCGATTTCCGTTACTATTGTTTGTACTCAGTGTCAGATGAATAACTGCATCTTGTTTCATTAACGTAATTTTTTGCCATCTTACTCCTAATTAGGGTAGTGTTTTATATGCAGGCTTGTCTCAACAACTATTCACTTGAGTTCCTAATTATTTTAGTGTTTTGGAGGTATTAATAATTCTTCATTTGATGGGTCTCCAATCACTTGTGTACTGTTAACAGAAGGAACTCTCATAAAATAGGGAGGGATCGTCAGCGACATAGGAGTAGGTTTCCTATCTTGGTTTCACAATCACATAACACTAGGCTTAAGGCATTCAAATGAGGAACATTTGCAGGGCATGTGGTCACCTGCTATGCCCTCAATTATATCTGTGTCATGAGATCTGCACAATGATGTGATCATAGCATGATTGAATTGTGAGAAATCAGGACCTATTTGCCGGGTCCCCCCACTTTTTGACCCAATTTCAAATACTAGGTGCAGGTTCTATGACTCTGATTGGGCTCTTCTTACCAGGCCCAAGGTCACTTCTCTGATTATAAGGATATGCAAATTTGGTGTAAATATAATTTGCACTGACGGCCTAGCTGTTAGTCCTTAGTATATATTAGGGCATGTAGGTTTAGGGGCCTGGTAGAAGTACAACGATTTTGTGTGCACTGCTGTGGTGCTTGCTGTCATTTTAAAGACTGCCTTTACCTTAAATTTAGATGCACATTCGATTTTGGACTTAAAGGCACTGCCAAAGCCTCACACATGCGTGCAACACCCATAGGACTCAAAGGGATTCAGCCCCCCCCTGTCGTGTATATTAGCCTGGGCTGAGACAGCTTACCGGGCTGACACACAGTTTTTGAGCTTATCGCGGCTGCACCAGAGTACTTCACAGGTCTTTAAAAGACCATTTACATGTTAATGAGGCTTTGTTGGTTTTTCACCCCTTCATCTCCACTCTGCCTATTGCTGGAAGAACTAGCCCCCCTCGAACTTTTTAGCAGCGCCCCCAAAAATGTGGGTCTAGTTCTGCCTCTAGCCTCACACTACATTATATTTACTTATTAGTCCCCCCTAGGGTCTCTCCTGGGTGCATCACGGGTAGAGTACCTTGTAACTATAAGCAGGGACATTTTAAACCATGTTTGTAAGCCCTGGTGAAGGAAAGACTGCCAATTCCTTTTTTCCCTATTGTAGTGAATAGCTCCATACGCTAACATTGAGATATTTTATTTTGGCATAAATATTGCCAGGCGCCACCAAAAAATATACTTCAAGGTAAATATTAGTTATGATAAACCCAAAAATTTGACACTGTTAAAATAACTATTGCAGAAAATAAGTTATGAAACTTTCTTTTCTGTAAGTCTTTACCAGGCTGAGCCAGAGCTGCTTGATGTTGCATGAAATGTCCTGTCAGAGTAGACAATGGATTTCCTGGGGGTGGAGAACTTCAGCTGCAAAAGCCAAAAGGCAGTAAAGGGATGGGATAGCCAGACTGGTCTTCAAAGGGAGAATGACAGTATGGGACTAGCACAGGCTGACCCCCACATCCAGCACTCCCAGCCACAAAGTGGGTTGACTTTACCAGGTCTCGCCCCAAAGGAGAGACTTTCTCCATGTTGCTTTTTGAGAGAAAAGTGCTTTCTGGGGACAAGAATATGCAACACTTTGAAGGAAGAGGTCACACACTCGGGTGACTCCCTGCATCCCATTGGTCAGGGGCGCTCCCCTAGCTTGATGCCCCAAAACTGTGAAAAAATTTAGGATACCTGCATAGCTTCTTACATCTTCTGCCTGAAACTACAAGGAGAAGAAGGACTGCCCTTCTGGAACCCTGGCTGGCACCCCAAAAGCTTGCACTCTGAAGGACTGCACATGCTGCACACTTTGTTAAACATTTTTTTATTTATATAGATGCAGTAGAATCTTAAGCTATAAATAGCAATTGAAAAATTCAACAATGCAAAGCAAATTAAGTATAAAGAAGAAACCATCAAATTCTTCTAAAATCCATTTGGTAAAATTGAAATTACATAATAGTCCATATAAGAGCATAGTTAATCAGTACATACTTCATATTGACTTCTCCCAATTCTTCCAATTTTCAAACACTTTTCAGCATAGACCCAAAACGTTTTCCATATAATATTTCACATGACTGAACTCTATGAATTTTATTAATCCACTGGGATATCGAGGGGACTGTATCTGACTTCCAATTTGCCAAAATTAACGATCTTGCCACTAGCATAGAGATAAATAGTAATTGATACTTCTCCTGATTGAACCAGTATCCCTAATAGTGCTCAATAGACATTTGGAAGTATATTAAGCTCAGGTCTAGAGCTAATTTCTGCAAATATATCTTACCGGAACCCCCTTAAATGACTACAAGTAAACATAATATGGAGACAGTCCCCAATCATATTATTGCATCTAAAACATTTAGACCCTACTCCAGGGTATAGTTTATGAATCTTAGCTGGAGTATGATAAAGCATCCTTTTACTAAAAAAAAATAATTCCTTTTAAATTGGCAGCTTGCACTGCCTTAGAACCAATACGATAAAAATATTTCCACTGTGATATATCCACATTACACCCTGTAAAGGATTTAATTAGCTCTAATAGATCTTCATTCAACGTCTTGTTACCTTTACCGTGCAGTAATCTATACCAGTTCCCTGCGCCAAGTAATATAGACACAAAAAAGCTGTTCTAAGGGAATCTGGAAGAGTTCCCTGCCTTATTGCAAAACTAGCATAAAAGTGCTTGATTTGGACACAGCTATAAAAAAGTAAGGGACTGAGATAGGAAATCAGATTAAACCAATCATTGCCATTTAGGGAACTCATTGTTATGGAAAAAAATATATTATCCTCCAAACCCCGAGACTGCCCCAACTACTACATTGTGGAAAGATATATGCAAGCCTACTAGACTACAGTCTGCCATTTTCAGCTGGGGTGAAGCCTAGGAATTTCCCATTTTTCCCATATCCTAGTGAACCTTTCTATAATAATATGTGGTGTGTTATATCTTGACTTCTTTGAAAGCCTTGGTATTTTTTAAAAAGGAAATAAACCAATTTCTGAAGGCTTCACCATTTGTTCTAAATAAAAATTAGCGTCACTGGAAGCTCTGGAAGAAGACCTCACAAGCCAGTTGAGAAATGACGCCTGATAATAACATTTCATATTAAGCAATGCCAACCCTCCTTTCTCAAAATCCAGCTGGATAGCATCCATTTTTAATCTGGGGTTTTTACCGTGACAAATACAATTTTGAATAGTCACATACACAGACACAAACAAAGACTATAGGACTTTCGTCAGGATGTTTATGAACACAAATAAAAGCAACAGGAGTATATACATTTTTCTGAGGGCAACTTGACCCATAATTGTCATACAAGACTTTTGCCAGTGACCTAATATCTTATGGAGTTTATCGAAAGGAGATTTAAAATGTTCCCTGAACAAATCCCCTAATTTAAAGGCTACAAAAATCCCTAAGTAGCTTATAGGCATAACATGGGAATAGTGAGATTACATAATAAGAGGTTACACATCTGAAAAGCAATTAAAGAGAAGAGCTTCCAACTTGGCATGGTTTATCTTATACCCTCTCATTTAAGCAAACTCACCTATTTTCTAAACTGCATTTAATACATTAGTTTTGTCCACAACTAGATAAAGAACCATGTCATCCACAAACAATTTTCATTTTGCAGTCTCCGGTACCAGAGCTTTAATATTGGGATTCTGATGGATAGCACAGGCAAGTGGCTCAAAAACAGAGAAAACGGAATTGGCAAAGGAGAGTAGCACTGACATGTCCTGCAGCTTATAGCAATATTTCCCGCTGTCTTACCATTTATAACTATACATATCCTAACTTCCAAATATAAATGTGTTAAACTTGAACAAACACAGATGGAAAAGCAAATGTATCCAAAATTGTAAGCAAAACAATCCATTGAATGCGGTCAAATGCTTTCTCTGCATCTGGCATTATAACGGCCACCTTTAATGTTCAGTACTGAAAAAAAATCTATTGTCCGAGTTAGATAATGTGTATTATCTGCCATCTGTTGACCCAAAAAAAAGCCATTTTGAGCCCTGTGATTGCTTGGTGGAAATACCAAGGCTAGGCAATTAGCTAAGATTTTTGTGGACAGTTTACAATCATGGTTCAAAAGGCTATTGAACAACTGATCCAGTGAAAGAAGTTGGAATTATAATAAAAGTAAATAATCTAACAACAAATTGATTAAGCTGAGGAGCAACTAGCTTGTATATTTCAGCGAGAATTCCATCATTACCACAGGCTTTTGCATTCTGGGCTAAATTGACTACCTCCCCAACTTCTACTAGAGTGATTTGGTAGAGCAATGCTTCCTCCTTCTTCTCTGATAAAGTCGGTCTAGCAAGCTCTTCTAACCAATTAGAACCAATCGAAAAGGTGTATCATATGAGGCTGAGTATAAATTTGCATAATGATGAATAAAAACATCTGCAAATCCTTGTGACTGGGTTATAATCCTGCATTAATTAAGATCTTGTATCTGTTTAATGCAATTGGCATTTGATCTATGCTTGACCGACCAGAACAAGTATTTTACAATGTGTTCCTTTTATTTATACCTTCATTGTAAAATTGTGTTATCGCTTAATATCTCTTTAGACAGGAAAAAGTCCTTTAGTTTGTTTTTTGCCTGAGCCACAGCATGCTTAGCTTTCCTTGAAGCAGCAGCTATATCATCCGCTATTTGCTGATTAAACCTTGTTTGTAACTGCTGAACTCTATCCTTCACAATCAGCTTTTGCCCTGTCAGAAAGGCTATCACTATGCCCCAATAAAATGCTTTTAAAGCCCCCCCAAGCTGAAAAATACTTAGCTGTATGAATATGCTGTTCTAAAAAAGATCCCAAAGCATTAAATAAAGGGGATTTACTGAAGATCCATCTTTGTTTTTCTTGCCCCTACTCAAGTACCACAATGTTGACTGTAATTACTGAGTGATCCGAAAAAGGGTTGAATATTATCACTGATTGAGTTCTACAACATCAATGCAAATTTTCTTTTAAAATCCATGCGTGATGATGAATTGAGTCCCACAACATCCGGAATACCAGAATTAGAAACCTAACCATAGGAAGAACAGGGATTCCACTGAACATGTATGTAAAACCCTCTTTCCAGAAATAAAAATTATTTTCTAGAGCCCCCTTACCCACCAGGGTTACCCCTAGGTGGCATGCTTCATCATTGTGTGTTTTATTGTGATTTTATTGTGATTGGTGTGCTTATTGCTAGCTACCAAGGGTTGAGGAAGGGATTCATTTATTGAGACCCTACTTGGACCTTATATTGTGATTGTGGCCCTATTACTAGTTGTAAGTCCCTACCTGCACCTACTAATAAACCCCTTTCCAGAATCAATCGCACAACGTCACCTGTCTACACTTTTTAAGCAGTCAGAGAGCTGTTCTAGAATATTTTTGCAAATGCCCTGGCCAACAAAGAGGACAATAACACCCTACACACCCACAACTCCTCAGTGTTCGTATAGCAAGAGGACAAACTAGAAGAGTCACATCAGTACACTGAAAGTAGAGCCTTAGCCTGAAGTGTGGGTTTTCTCCTCCAGATGAGAGTGAGCCAAGGCAGGACAATACAAACTACGGTCTGGGTGGCTAATAGGCAGGTCATGTCATTGCCACCCTACCAAAGTAGCTGGCTATATAATATGGCTCCCAGGCCAAGTTGATGATCAGTCATGAACAACTGTCAGTTAACACTGGTGATGCCAACAAATTGAGATTCAACAGTAAGGAAGTCATCCTGGAAAGAGGCATAAACCTGATATTTGAGTCATCTTTACATGTTATTTTTACATGCTTCCATGTTATTTCATGTTTCAACGTATTGATTGTATGTTAATTTACAAACTTCCTTCTGTCCTGACGCAAGTGCTTAATGCTCACTAATATGGGATGGATTTGCATCTATCATGAATAAGCCATGGCAAAACTCACAGTTATGTCCACAATGGAATTTGGACGAAATGCCCAAAAATTACATGAATTTATACAAAATGCTGGTCCTGAAATGTATGATAATTTTCGGCATGAAAGGGGTCCTCATGCCCCTTTTAGATGCGTGGATGCATTTCTCATGAAAAAATATTACAACATTGTACGCAATGTAAACAACTGCCCTCAAGTATACTTCATTAGTGTTGTTTGCATGGTTTCCACGCTTCAGCAATAAGATTTTTTCTTTTAACTAAAAATCTCAACAACATGATGTGGGGTATTATGAAAACTCAGGCACTGCACAAATTATGGTACCGCAAAATTGTGAAATTATGCAAAATGACACCTCCATTAACATAATTTTGTACTACATTAATATATGGTCACATTATAACACAAAATGGGCTGCTCCAGAGTGAAGAGTAAAGATGGCCTTTGCGAAATTAAATAGTTAAATTGCCTTGAAAGAAACTAACAAACATGTTTTACATTTTTCATAGTGATTATATATCAGTTGATGTCCGCATCCTGTGTGCCAGCATTTTCTAGCGAGCTGAAAAATAAAGAGTGCATTCTTAGATGCCAATATGAGAGCAGATAAGGGGACATTTTAAAATAAATTGTTTATTATGAAGTCTGCTGTGATCGTATGTTCTTTTGTTCCTTTTGGCTCCATTGGATCTACTACCCAAAGTGTGTCTGTGCCCAGACAGGCACTTTCTCCATTAATTGGCATCACAATACATGAAAGCTGTTTGCTGGCTTATTAATGGCTGACATTTCCAGTCTTCAACCTCTTCCGTTCTAATGACAGTGATGAACAATTACAAAGAGATGGTATAATTCACCAACTTGCTAATCATTTTATAATTATGATATAAAAATAAATGATGACATTAAACTGAATAAATTATGACGCTGCAAGCGCTATCGGCAGGAGCAGCTTAACATTTCATAAGGCAGAGTGTCAAGAGAAGTTGGGGAGTTGATTAATCTTTTTTCGGCGCCTCTTCCTTTCATCAGTGCAGTCGATGATTTGTGATTTGTTTTTCTGTTGTTGGAAAGAGATTCCTTTGGGAAGAGGCTGTAAAGAAATGTGAAGACAGATATCTCCTTTTGGTAATACAGCAGCATTCCTAACAACATCGAAAATGTTTATTCAGACTCTTAAATGCAAGTAGTGGCGATGCACTGGTGTATGTATTTTATATATGGTTCTCATAGAGTGTCTTTAGGGTAAATAATCAGATCTAAGTCCAGTTATTCACTACAATGAAGTTACCACAGCGGGGACCGAAAGTTCTTTTCCAGTGTTGTCACACGTACCAGGGGAAGCACTCATTTCCCTTTTGTTCCCCGCCTTCCAGGGGTCTGTGGAGACCATAGTAAGTAGTTAAGATGGCGTCTTCTTCCATCTCTCCGGGGTTTCCACATACCCAACAGAGAAGGGTAATGTTGGGCAGTGATACATCTTTGCCAAGCGCCACATCCCCCTGTCACGGCTAGTCCCCAGCAGACTCATGCTGAAGATTGAATCATTCCACTCTGCCCAGCGGCTCTCACATAGATGCCAGCGTGCTACGCCTCTCCTCTTGCTGTCTCCTGCAAAGCCCATCATGTAACATGCAGATCACAGATTTTTATTTTATGTAGATAGGTAAGTGGATTACTGCTTTGAACACAGAGATCATTTTGTTACTTGCAGTTAATAAATTGTAATCCTTCTAGTAGACCACAGTGAGCAATGAAGGGTATCTGACTCCTACACCTTGTAACCCTGACTGTCTCATGTAACACATCTTGTACATTAATTTACACACTTTCATGAATTATTTGGAATGGATGATGTGAATGTTATGTAAAGCGCTCTAACACTCTGAATTAGAATGAGTAGCGCTATAAAAGAAATAAAATGGTGAAATTTAAATTGTTGTTTGTGTAAATACACAGACCAATCCATCTGACATTCTTACAGTGCATGCACTTATATACAACAAAGTAAAAAGCTTGCATCTCTTAAGTATCTGTGAAGAGATAACAAGCTGTGTGCTTTTGTTTCCTCGCTGGTGCAT
Organism: Triturus cristatus; assembly: GCF_964204655.1. Lineage (NCBI taxonomy): Eukaryota > Metazoa > Chordata > Amphibia > Caudata > Salamandridae > Triturus > Triturus cristatus. Next base: position 961,162,339 of record NC_140585.1, on the reverse strand, counting down.
TTGCATTTGTTAGGTTCCAGGATGCCTCCTATCCCCACCATCCCACCGCAGTAACTTGGACAAGGTCACAGAAGGACAACTCAGTGCCACCCTCAGCACAACCACACCGCCAAGAACCACGGATCTCAATACTACAGCATGCAATCTCCACCAATGTATCTCCAACTGCTCCAACACGCTGGTACCCTTCAAGAAAGCACCCAGCAAGCAACACTCCAAGAAAACCAGTTGGTTCACTGCCGCCATCCACGAGTCCAGATCCACCTGTAGACAGCTTGAGAAGAGATGGAGGAACAATGAAACCCCGGGTGCCCACGCACACTTCTCAGCCACCATCACCGCACACCACCTCTCCCTCAAAACAACAAACAAAAAGGGCATCCAAGACATAATTAACACCAACCCACACAACAGCAAAGAACTCTCCACCATCTTCAAGGAGTTCTCAAAATCCAACAGTGAGACCACAGAATTCCCACCCTCCCACAAGATCTGCAACAAGCTAGGCACCCACTTCCACCACAGGGTCAAGCATATCTCCAAAAGCTTCGACACCCACGACCCGCCCATCACTCCTGCAACCACACACACAACAATACCACCCCAACAGATCCTGCTCAACTGGACCCTCTCACCATGGATGACGCTCTCATGACCATGATGCGCATTCACTCTGGAGCACCCTCAGACCCCAGCCTGCACCACATCTTCCACAGAGCCACCACCACCATTGCCCACAAACTATGCTGCACCATCACTGCTCTATTGAGACCGCCACCTTTCCTGATGACTGGAAACACGCTGAGATCAACCCCCTGCTGAAGAAACTGTCTGCTGACAGGACAGACCTCAAGAACTTCAGATCCATCTCCCTGCTCCCTTTCCCAGCCAAGGTCATAGAGAAGGCCACCAATGCCCAACTCTCCAAGTTCATCGAAACCAACCACATCCTGAAATCCGGCTTCTGAAGCAGCCATAGCACTGAGACCACCCTCCTTGCCACCACCGATGATATCCACTCCCTTCACAACCTGGGAGAAACAGAAGCCCTCATCCTCCTGGACCTCTTGGCCACCTACGATACTGTCATCCCACCACACCTTAAGCACGAGACTCCATGGCACTGGCATCCACGACAAAACACTGGACTGGATCCGTTTCCTCCTCACCGATAGAACACAGCGAGTCCGACTACCACCGTTCCTCTCAGAACCCACGGAGATCAGATGCGGAGTATCCCAGGGCTCCTCCCTGAGCCTCACCCTCTTCAACAGCTACATGGCCCGCTTGCAGCCATAGACAGGAAACATGGACTCTACATTGTCTCCCACGTTGATGAGACCCAGCTGATCCTCTCCCTCACCAACGAGCCCACAATCGCCAGAAACAACTACCTCGATGGGATGAAGGCCATCGCTACCTGTATGAGAGACAGCTGCTTCAAGCTCAACTCGGCCAAGACTGAAGTCCTCATCCTGGGGCCCAACACCTTTGCCACTTGGGAAATTTCCTGGTGGCCTGCCGCTTTGGAAACACCCCCACACCCACAGGCCATGCACGAAACCCCAGCATCATACTGGACTGATCGCTCATGAGGAACCACCAGATCCAACCCTGTCTCCTCTTCACGCTTTGAAACTCTTTACCCACTTCAAAAGACTTTCAGATGGATCCCCACTGAGGCCAGATAGACTATCACCAATGCATTCATGAGCAGCCAGACTCCACTACGTCAACAGGTGTCATCCAGAAACTCCTCAAGGAACTGCAGAGCATTCAGAATGCCTCAACCAGACTGGTCCTTAACATTCCCCACTGCAACCACACCTCCGAACACCTGCAAGAACTCCACTGGCTCCCAATCAACAAAAGAGTCATGGTCAAGCTCCTCACACACCCTTGCAAAGCCCTCAATGACGCCAGACCATTATATGTGAACCACAGTCTCTCATTCCACGTGCCCCCCAGACACTTCCGCTCTGCCGAATAGCCCTTGCACCGTCCCTCAGATCCGCAAGACCAGAACCGGAGGAAGATCTTTCTCCTACCTCGTTGCCAATATCTGTAACACCCTGCCTCTCCACCTCAGGCTAGCCCCTTCGCTGACCCAATTGATGAAATGTTCCAAGACCTGACTCTTTGACTGAACCCCAGTGCCCTTCAGGACCTGCAGCCCCTTCTCAGCAGCGCCCTGAAACTCTCACAGGTGAGTAGTCAAGCTTAGCAAATACTGATTGATTGATTGATTTCTGCACTGCATGTTTCTGTTCTTAAATTCCAAGTTTAGGATAGAAGCCCAGATGTCTTTAAAACATCCCTGTATGAGCCCACCAATTTGTAGTAAGTGATTGTATGCGTTTCTAACTGGTCTTCTGTTTCTGAAAACTGTAAAATATCGTATGTTTTCCTTGGTGGAGACTATTATAAAATATCATTACCCATCCTGGGAGATAAATTGTGGAAAGCATTTGTATTCGATGCACGCCATTTCTATTAATATTTTTTGCACTGTCTGCAATTTAATGTGTATTTTCGTTCACAGACCGGCGCAGCTCCGACGTAATTTCAATGAACGGGTAGCATGCTGGTTCTGAGAGCTGACTGTGAAGCAGTGCTCCTTGGGATTAATAAGGAATTTGTTTCTCTGCCACAGTGGAAAAAAAATGTCACTGCACACACATTCTTGTACAGCAGCACGATCTCTTCAGCATTCATTTGCAAAGTAGATTTACAGATCTAGAACAGAGCCACTAAAAGTGACAAATGCGATAGTTTCAAGTGTGTTATTGTCATTTGTCGAGTTCAGTTTTAAAGATGTGTTATGTTTTCTAGGATTCAATCTGTCTCTATGTTCAAGATAACAACGCAATGTTATTTATATGTTTTTACCTGTAGTTTGTGAAAAACCTGTTTTTCCCCCAATGTTCTCTCTAGAGGGTAAGGCACTGGGTCAAAAACGGGGAGAGGATGTAACGGCCAAACCGGCCGACTTTGGAAGTGGGGAACCAGGTTCGAGTCTCGGCCTTGGCTCAACAGCCTGTGATTCTGGGCAAATCATGTATGTCCAATCACTCTTCAGTTGCAACAGGCACCTTTATTCAGCTCAGGCTTTCAGTGGGGCAAATCTGACCTGTAAATGTTCACTATCACTATCACGTCAGCCAAAAAAGTTATTACAATGGGTGGGCGAAATTTGTGTAGTCGCGCTATGCAAAGCTCCGCGAAACGGTAAAAAATCTCTGCGAGCACGCAGAAATTCCGCAAACACGCGTAATTGCTTGTTCGCGATGCTTTTTTCCTGTTCGGGAACGCTGTTTGCATGTTCGGGGGGAAATATCTTGCGAACATCCATTTTGAGAACGCGAACAAGCAATAAATTCCGCGAAGCCGCGGAATGCAACATTTTTTGCAATTCTGCGTTCTCCGCGGAATGCGAAATTACCCAAATTCTGCAAGTGGAACGGAATTTACCGCCCAGGCCTAATTAGTCAGTTTTTCCAAGAAAAGTAGGTAAGGAAGTCTGCTCGAGGTACTAGTAACGGAATCTAAACTGCAGCTGAAAAGCACAATCTCGTCTGGTGAGGTGTAGAAGACATGCATAATAGGGCACATAGCAGAGCAAAAAAGGCTTGCTTGGTGTGCTTGTGAGAATTAGGAGTCATGTGTAGTGTGTGTGTGTGTGTGTGTATGTGCATGTGGGTGTGTGAGCGAGAGAGAGAGATTGATTTATGGTATGATGCACCAAACCTTAGACTGTTTGCCCTGGCATAATGGTGGCAATTCGCTGCATATCGTGGACATCCATGGCATGATAATGCCTAACCTTGGATTAATACTCGCCATACCATAATAGTAGATACATGCTGCATCTGTTGGCACGCATGGCATGTAATACGGACTATAGCATAAAGATAGAGACTTGCTGCATAATGTGAGCACTCATGGCATGATGACGTTCACTACTGGCACGATGCTTACTTTTGGCATGATAATGGTAATACTTATTGTAATTAGGGCATTTGTGGCACGATGGTGCCCTCCCCTTTATATGGCAAGCTGAAGGAGGACATTTTTTTATACTTGGAAATCTCCTAATTACCAGGTGTTATTCCAGACCCACTGCAGAGATTTGTTATTGATGACGTTTTGGGACTATGAAGTTTCAGATCTAGAGAAATCGAAAGTAAGAAATGACCAATAAACACTGCTGGTCTGTTACACACTGCTGGAACTTGAGTTTTTTTTAGCTTTTGGATTTGCTTTTCTGTGTTCTCGATTTTAGCTCATCTACCAGTCTCTTCACATTACACAGGAGGGTGTGGCTTAACCAAAGGTAAGTCATTGTTCACATGATCTGACCAACCTCAAACTGAGCAACATGAAAGTCATTACCAGTTTTGCAACAGAACCCTCAAAACTCTCTACTTTTTTCTCTTTAGTTTCTATTTCCGTTGGCCATTATTCAATAGGCTTTGTCATCTGTTCCTCCTCTTTATGTTTCCGCTGAGACTTTCGAAACTGCCTGAACCATTTGCTTCTTTTCAGGAATAGAGAAAGATGGACAATGTCCAGTTGCAGGCTATTGATTGTCCCCACAATCAAACACATAAAAAGAGATGGTAGAAATGCTTGCAAATAGTTTAAATGCTGGCAATAGCTTCGAGTACCATTTCAATCCATTTTTTATTTTGCCCACTGTGCCACATCAGATTAGATGCAGCCATATACAAATCACTTAGGGCGACATATGCAAACGAAGCAATTGATGTCCATCAATTGTTCTTTAAGCATTTGTCACCCCGAGTGGGATGGGTATGCCCAGAAGTGGGTCCCATGTTCGCCATGCGACTGGAGTCAAGCTATTCTGGCTGATGAGGGGTGAAGCCCCAAAACGGGTCTTAGGATGCTTGTTTCCAGTCCAGGGAGGACCAGGGCTAGCAGTTCGGGCTGGACTGTTCCCATTGGGCACAGGGTCAAGACTGATTTGCATATGGCTGGGTTCAAACTGGAATGGCATGGTGAGTAAAACAACGATGGATTTAGGCCCAGATCTCTGTACTGGGGTGAATGTATGACATTGTTCTGCATTCTGTCCATTAATTGTTCTTTTTGCATATACAAATCAGCTTTGGTCCTGCTCCAATGAGAACAGTCCAGCTTGAACTGCAAATAAAGGTCCTGGCCAGGAATGGGCCTCTAGCTCACTGTGTCATGGAATCCAAGCTATACCTTACCAGCCTAAGTTGGCGTAAACCAGTCAGGCTATTGCTTATGATCCCTTCTGGAGGGGCCTGTTCGGCAATTGGGGATGGACTGGTCACATTAGGAGCAAGATCATACTTATTTGCATAAGGTGGCCTTTGTCTATAGTGGCACAGTGGGCAAAAACAATGGGTTGTATATCCAACCCAGGTAATTGTCAGTGGTTTGATTTTTTTGCAAACATTTATTCAATCAAGTTGTGTGCGCATTGTGGCCAAACAATCATAAACTTTTCCTACCAAAGGCAAGGAATGAGACAACAGGGTTACAATGATGCTGCACATTTTGTTGAGGGAACTCTGTGCAATGTCTACTAGTGCTTAATTTGGAAAAGAAAGACTGCCCGGTAAAAAAACTCTGCTCAGAAGCATGCGACCGGTGCAGTTAAACTTTGCCATGCTGACTGCCAAGGCTGGTTGTCCTAAATCCACCTTGTGACTCTTTAATCCACTACCAGACACTCCCTGCCCATTTATTTCACGCTTGCAGCTTCTTGGTTTCTCTCTTGAGACCGTTTTTCTCTTCCTCCATTTTTCTGAGTTATGTGTTTTTCCCTATCTTGCTCTCCGGAAAAATAAGTTCTGTTCCCAAAAGCTAAATGCTGATGGTGCCAACCAGCAACATCTTGTTGGAAAAGTTTGGTTCATAAATTTCCGTCTATCTAAAGGACTATCTCTTGTTGCATATTCACATGGGTAGTGTGCTTGTCTATTATTTATTTCCTCTGATTTTCTTGATTGCCTTGAATCTAACATGCCTGCTTTCAGGCTCGATAAAAAGAAAAACATTTCAGCACCGGGAGGCAAGTAATATATCAAGAAAATTAGTATTTTGGTTTTCCTTTGATGATGTAGACTGTTTCTTATCTAAATCACTACTGTTTACGACCAACATGCAGTAAAACCATTAATGGTTAACTTCAAAATTGCAACCCGAGTTTTTATTTAACAGCTTCATGACTTAACAAAATAGATGCCCCCGTCCAAAAGATTTTTTAGAACATCATTTCCTTTATAAAATATAATACTGCAGTCATACCTATGCATACAGCTGCTGCAGACCTTTATTTAATGTAGGACGGGTCAATTTTTACATGTTTCTCCACATCTATGATGGCACAGATTTCTATGGTAAACCGGTCACATTCTCTGATGTTTTTCTGTCAGCTAGGTAGGAGATACACAGTCTAATGATGATGAACACTTTTGTTGCAGAATCATGTTCCACCTACAATTCATATTTTTAAATTGGGATTTGATTATATAAGGCAAAGGCTACCAGTTACATTTCGATCACATCAGCAATTGTTTTAAAAACATTTAGTTGATTCAAGATTCGTCATGTTAGAAATCTATAAACTTTTAATCCTAATGATGATATTTCGGAATCAATTTATTTACCACCCTTATTGACTTCTAATTACAAGACGAGTATAATGTTTTATTGTTTCAATCTACTTTGCACAAAACAATGCCTCACTGACCATACAACCACTGCATAGCAGCGTGATTAAAAAAGATATCTTGGAAAATTATCTGTGAACCTGTGAACAGCGAACATGTTAAAGACAAGGCACTAAGGACCTGATGTAGACTTTCGTAACATTTCTCCTCCACTCTGTCTGGAATACTGCCATCATAGTTCAAGTTCTCTGTCCGGCCTGCCTAGATATCTGTGCCTTCAGAGGAAACACTGGCATGATAATGCACTGAAAGTTTGTTGAGAAACTGTCATGTTTCAGGAGGCCACTTACCAAACGTTTTTGTTTAAAAACACAGAAAATTAGTTGAAAAACAAAATAGCTGTCATGAACAGAAAAGAAAGCACATAATGCAGTCCACACTAAAAAGGACGGATGGGTCTTATAAGCTTGAAAGAATGGGGACCCTGCTTACAAGATAACCTAGCCAGTCGCATGGGAAATACTAATAACTGAGAAAAAACATAGGCAAGTAGCATTATACACATGTGTGCGAGAAAAATATATGTACAACAGACAATTAAATTCAAATATATCAAATAAAGTGCATGACTGATTATGTTGTTATTATCAAATTGTTCTTTAATTATTATAAATTATCACACTTAAAAAGTACTAGATAGTTTTCTACATAAAAGCGTGGATCATTTTGTCCAGTGTCCTAAATTGCAATGAATACGTCAATTGTTCCGCATTTTGTTATACACTGATTGACATTTTGTTCTCTTTTTTATATGCATCACACAACCGCGGTCCATGCTAGTAACAGCGGTAGGGAGGGGGGGCCGGGTAGAGGAGGATTTAGAGGGAAGATGCTGAGGGAAAATTAATTATTTATTTAAATGTCCCTCTGCATCATCACTCGAAACCCCCCCACCTGGCCCCACCGCCCCACCGTTGTTACCTGCATGGACCGCAGCTGCTATTACATTAATTAATCGAACCATAACACAATAGGAGGAAAATACAAAATGCGAATGGCTGAGATAGTGAAGAAGGCTGGCAGTATGTTGACACAATACACGAGTCAGGAAGCCGTCCCAACATTCACAACATGGTATACAGTTTCATTTTTCAAAAACATTAAATTTATATGCCCGCAAATATTATGTTTTTATAATGTCTTGTGGTAAATTCGTATTCAGCTTAAAAATTTATGGTATGTAGGTTGGACCCCATGTGACCATACTTAGTGATGAGAAAAACATTAGGTGCAGATGCAATAGAATGCCCTTAACCCCACACACACAAAATGGAGGATATAACACCCAAATATGTGTGAACGAGACAGAAATATAAGTGCCTAACATGGGTCAAGCATGTGAATTTAAAAAGGGCAAATATCCCTATACTTGTAACCAACATATAAATGGACCTAAGTAGAAAGAGATATTTGAATATGGCAGATCTCAAAGTTCTGTGCAGTCCATGAGACCAGAAAGAAGACGGATGGGTCTTCTATACTTCCACCAATAGCTCTGACTCCATCAGACCGTTAGTGTAAAGTTTCTGCTGAAGGAGCTACTAGGGACATGGCTGTCGGAGCATGACAGTCCACCAAACTCTAAATGAGGCCGTAACTATTTTAGGCTGCCTCATGGTCAATGAGAAACTTAAATTATAAAAGAAGCCATGCAATCTAATTTTCCACCTAAACCTAAAATTATGTTGAAGGGTATTACACAGTGCACGCTATTAGGAAGATTTATATTAGAGGTTTATGGTTCTAGTAGGAAAGCTGGGAACACAATGCCAGATATTCTGATTTTGGACATTGTGTTCTTTTGCAGAAATTTGAAGTGCATGTGAAATATACTGCATTTCGTCAACTTTCCAAGACCTGTTTTATTTTCAAGAACGAATACATTGATCAAAGGTATGCATGTTTACTTTGACTTGGTCTTTCTTCTGCTATACATATACTCTTTTCCATCAACTTTTTTTACTTCTCACTTCTATTGATTCTCTTATATGTATTATTTCTACATATAGTGTCATCCTTTGCTTAGGTTTCCTACAGTTTTTCCATGCAATGGAAGTCAGCCGATCAAATGATTAGGTGGACATTAACTATAATTAGGCTGCTGTTAGTCGAACATTTGTTTGTAAATATGTATTTATTGCAAGCTTTTTGCACATTTAAACCATGTGACTCTGAAGTGTTAGTTTTTATGTTTTGAAAAATGTCTTTATAATTTTTATATTGTATGTTCATTTATTTGTGTTGTCAGTCCTGTGCCTTATGATTTATATGTAATATATATGTTGTTTTATCATGTTACAGCCCTGATGAAGTTCCCCTTGAGGGAATGAAACGCGTTGGCTGACCATCCTTTTATCAACCCAAATCTATTTTGAATTAAAGAGGACATTTAGTTACAACGCTTGGCTTCTTGGACTATCTTATTCGTGCACCCCCTCTTTCTTTTGTTTATGTTTTACTGATCTGGAGAACAGTAGCACCACTCAGCGGCTGGCGTATGGGGTTGATTGCACGACAACTACTATTATTTTTTCTTTGGAACTGATGTGAGGTGCGTCAGGAAGGGCCCGCCGTTGCTGCAGTTGGAATATTAAAAATCTTCACCGTAGCATTGACCCAAGGCTATTCGATGACAATGTTACTTCTTCAGACACCTGCTGCAGCCTTGCCCCACTGAACTTTACCTCCTCAGATAACTTTTCTCAGGAATTTTTCCAAGCCCAAAGGTAAGAGCTGATCAGGCCCGATCAACGCTCCATCGTGGTTGGCCATATTCTTTGACTTTGAGTCAGTCTTCCACAACTAGGTGTCCAAGGTTGGGGCTTTGATCTTTTATGCACTCATTTTCACTAAAAACATTAAAAGTTTTTAAGTCAGGTTCTACTGATTGGATTTTTGTCGTTTTGGTGTCAAATGCTTTTATCAAAATGTACTTAATTTTTTAGGTCTCGACTTCAAGACATGCTGTATTCAGGTATGGACTTGAAGTTCCACCCATTTTCTACCCATCTTTTCAAGTGGCTCCTCTTACTGTCCTTTGTAAATGGTGGCTTTTGGTTTGTTGATAGGCTTAGTAGTCCCTCCTTAGTAACTCCTTTTTTTTTTGTAACCTCCCATGAGGATTCCCCCGTAACATGTTTTGCTACTTGGTATGTTTTAATTACTGTCTGTGAGAACTATTTTCTCCAATTACTTTTTCTCCTATCACATCCATGACATGATCTCCTGAACCGTCAACTGCTTGTATTTTTTGAAGCAGCGTGGCTGCACTTTATCTTATCTCATGTTTTTTGCCTCAAGAATGGCAGCCACACCATTAAAGCTATTGGCGCCATAATATATATTTTTAAAGCACCACGGTTTTAAGCCGTGCTGTATGTTATTTTGTCAACCTGCCTGCTTCGGGTTCAAGACTGGAAACCGTGCATTCCTTTTGGTATGCCCATTTAACAAGGGCGCCCCCTCGCAGCCCCTCATCCCCGTCCTGCCCCTGGCACTGCGCTTTAGTTTTCAGCATGGCACCCGCTTTCATCTAACAGCATGGGCGCCACACTAAATATTTTTTAAACAAAAAGGTGTTGGGCCTGTAACAACACCCAAACTGGGCCTTAACCATAATTTTAAGCGAAAAGAAGTATGGGTGTGTGGATTCAATTAGAAGCATTTAAGTCAAAGACCACTTTGGCAACAAAAGTGGTTATGGTGTTTTTATTATTCAATTACTTTGTGATTTACACAGTCAACATTTAAATCATGTCAAACAGAGAAGAGCAATAAGTAACGTGATTAAACAGAATGATAATACAAAAAATGATTCAACAAAACATCATTACAAATTGACAACATATGACAATACGCCAAAAAGACCAGTCCATAAATTATGAAAAACAGTAGTGGCGGCACAGATTATTTACTGTGTTCAGAGCTGCGGCCTGCCACGCAAGCTAGTCAGAAATAATGCAATCACAACAGGCTGATTGCCCTGTTTGCGCACTGTGCTACTTTGTGGTTCAATGTGAATTGAGACTAGCTGGGTCGACGCATTTCGGAACCCTTATTTTCTTTTGGGGTTCTCCTCAGGACCGGGACCTGGTCAGGCACATTTATAAGTGTGAAATGAACACGGAGGTGGTTATCAATTATTGGCACTTGAAACCGCGTGAATGATAAAATGTCCCATGCATAGCGGAGTGGGACTCCGACGAGCTGTGTTGATTCTGGAGGCGGTGAGCAAATCAGTGCCCCTCTCGTTCTAATTTTTTTTAATGATGGTTTCAGTCCTGGGTGCTTCATGTGGCGAGGAGTGGGTTGGTGCTCATGTAATCTCAAGAGATCCTGTGTTTTAGCACCATCTGCAGTTACAGTGTCCCGCGTATCCCTGGTGTTCTCGACATCTCGGAAATGCGGATTTCCTAGATGTTGAGGCTGCCAGGGAGATGCAGGACACTGTAAATGCAGATGGTGCTAAAACACAAGAGCTCTCGAAATTACACCCAGCACTAAAACCATCATAAACCAAATTCAGAACGAGAGAGGCACTGATTTGCTCACCGCCGCCAGAAACGTTCACAATCGAAACACATACAGAGTCACCACTAATGCAGAATCAACACAGCTTGTCGGAGTCCCACTCCACTATTCATGAGAAATTTTACCATTCACGCGGTTTCCAGTGCCAATAATTGATAAAGGTTGGGCGTAAGTGACCTACGCGAAAAGGCACTGGGATGATGAAACCAATCTCCGCACTCTCCGTATAGTTCCCTTACGCACATCCCGCCTCCCGCCTTCCTCCCGCCCGCCTCCCGCCCGCAGTCTTAAATACATTAGAAAAACGACTGTTAAGTGACCTTACCTTGTCGGCGGCGTCCCCGGGCTTCGATCCTTCTCCAGCGCGTCTTCTTCTGGGAACTGCGCATGCGCGGGATCCTGCACATGCGCATTCCTGCCGGCGGGCGGAAAACTTCCGTTATGCCCCGAGTGTGTGGAGATTTGCCCTGTTTCTCCGCCTATTATCGCGGAAGGCGGAAGGGCAAATCTCCGCACATTCCGTGGGCGGAACGGAGATGTCCGCCCACCCTTATAATTGATAACCACCTCCGTGTTCATTTTACACTTATGAATGTGCCTCACCAGGTCCCGGTCCTGAGGAGAACCCCATCGGTTTGTGAATAGAAGGAAGGAGCACGTGAGGAGACCCTTTAGTCCCGAGGCCGGTCAACCTGAAAGTTTTAATACAGGGGTGCAGCTTCATGCTAAGCCTAGAAGCAATAGGATTTTTATCGTTCTGAGGGCCATAGCTCCTGTGACCAAGACAACACAGAGTGAGGACTAAGTGTAATCAGTGAGGTTATGTCCCCTGATCGTTACACTTGACTCACTTGGTCCTATATAAACAACAAGAGAAAGGAGCGATTAAGAAAAGACGTTTACGCCCCTATTGCCATCTTTATTATTGTGGCCATACTGAAAAGGAAGTTGCCTTGGGGGATGAGAAATACCTCCCTTCTGTATACTTTTTATCTGATAAATGTGTTGGGAGACATTGAATAATATTTTTAAGCCTGAAGAAGGTGGTGAACCCAATTATACCACCGAAAGCACCCAAGCAACACCTGGTCTGAGTAGGAAAAAAAGGGAAAAAGGAGGAACATTACTAAATATCTTAGTGAACTTGGAGTGCTCACTAAATTCATCTGGTTGTTGATCCCTTTTAAAAGCTTGATATATTTTCCCATTTATTTGTGCATGAAATGTTTTTAATATGTGTATTGAATATACATATGTTTTTTAATCCTTTTGTATATACATTGAATTTATAAGGATCCTAATAATAAGAATTATATAGAATTTATATTATGTTTTTGGTCTCTACTTGGTGCTGATGAGTGAGCTGCTAGAGGACGGTTGTAAGACGTTCTTGTATGCTTTAAAAAAGAGCCAAAAGGGATTGTTCTTTTTGACAAAAATGTAATAAAAACTACATAACCACTTTAGTTGCCAAAGTGGTCTTTGACTTAAATGCTTCTAATTGAATCCACACACCATACATCTTTTCGCTCAAAAGTACACTTAATATTTTAGCATGGTGCCTGCTTTTATGACTTTTTTTTTTAAATAGCATGGCGCCCGCTTCACTGGCCGCCATGTGCATAAGTCTGCACAAGCACCAAGCTGCCAGTTAAAAATTCTTCTTAAACCTGCGCCTTGGTCCTTATTTTTGAAGGCTAATGAATCTCAGCCATTCTGTTCCTCTGCACCCCCTGATGCCTACATCCAACTCCTGAGTAACCTGATACACCCCTCAGACCCTCTCTCCTCAGCATGTCACATGCTCCTTATCCCATCACCCCTCCAAGCTTCTGGAAGCAAACTCCTGGGCTGTGTGTATCACACTTTCACCCCTCTTGTTCCCCCCACTAGAGGCCAGCTGACTAGATTTGGGGAGGGGTCGAGAGGGGGAGTGTTGAGGAGCAGACCAAGGTACAAGACAATAGGCTTGCAAAGTCAGGGATTCTTTACTGTTATGACATTTTTGATGGTTTCATCAGGCTTTGTGGCCAGGAGAGAGAAGAATACATTTCACTCCTCAAACTATCCACACGCTCCTTTACAGACCTCCTAGTGAGAGACAGCAGGGGATGGAATCTCACTCCTGCCGACACTTCTTACATTCACCCGAGCCCTCTGTATCACTCTGTCCTGAGTGCCAACATGAAGTGTAAGTCTCCAGGGATGCTCTGTGGTCACCTCACTCGCTGTCTGCAGTGTGCTTTAAATGTGGCATTGCACATGCTCCTGGATGTACAACATACAGCTTCTAAGCTGGAAATAACTAGACTGCACCAGAGAGCCACGTGCTTGATGAGAGAGAGAGAGAGAAAGTACCCTGCTTTTCTCTAACAATTATCCAGCCTCTTGGCACTTTAAATGCTGGTGTTTCTGTTGTGCAATCTCTATAGAGCGTAACTGTCAGGTGTCCAGGTGCCTGCCTGTGCTTTATCCAGTGTGTCATATTTAAGATGTGCTGATTGTGGGGCTGCTGCCCTGCGCTAATTTTCGTGATTTCTGAAGGGTGTTATGCTTAAGATTTACTAATTGTGGGACTGGCATGAGTTTATTTTCGTATTGTCTTAAGTGTGTACCAGTTTAAGATGTGCTGATTGTGGAGCTCATTGACATTTATTTTATATTAGGGTCTCTTGCAATCACCTGAAGATATGTATTTTTAGTTCTTTGCTTGAAAACCTGTAACTCGTGGGGGACGTGTGTGTTATGTACGATGTGCAGGACCATTCTCTATTCTGAATCACTCTGGGCCCGATTCACAGAACTAACTTAAGACAAAATCCTAAACTTACTACCATTTTGGTATTCACAGAAGGCACTTACTCATTTTGGTATTCACAGAAGGCACTTACTCATTTCGGTATTCACAGAAGTTAGGACTCCTAACTTTAGGACTCCTAAATGCCTTCTGTGAATACCGAAAGGGTTAAAATTAGGATTTTTCTTAGTTTAGTAGTAGTATAGTTAGGACTCCTAACTTTAGGACTCCTAAGTGCCTTGTGTGAATACCGAAAGTCTTAAAATTAGGATTTTTCTCAATTTAGTAGTAGTAAAGTTAGGACTACTAACCTTAGGACTCCTAAATGCCTTCTGTGAATACCGAAAGCCGTAAAATTTGGATTTTTCTCAGTTTAGTAGTAGTAAAGTTAGGAGTCCTAACTTTAGGACTCCTAAACTGAGAAAAAGCCTAATTTTAAGACTTTCGGTATTCACAGAAGGCATTTAGGAGTCTTAAAGTTAGGAGTCCTAACTTCTGTGAATACCGAAATGAGTAAGTGGCTTCTGTGAATACCAAAATGAGTAAGTGCCTTCTGTGAATACCAAAATGGTAGTAAGTTTAGGGTTTTGTCTTAAGTTAGTTCTGTGAATCGGGCCCTATAACTTTAGTATACACACACATTCAACTTCAGGCTGCAAATAAATGATGGACAGAACAAAGCCATCATTCTGCTTTTCGACCTCCTGTGGCACACATTTCCCCTTTACCACCTTTAAGCATTCTTTGTTCTTTTCTCTCTCTTTTTCTTTGCTGTTTTTAAAAACAGTCTCTTCTGCCAAAGTTTTCTAATGTCCCCAGCTTTGCTCCTCATCTGGCAATCATTAGGTGCCAACGGAGGCTTAACTGGCTTGTGAAATGTGTTTGGCAATGCAATAGGTCTTGCATTATTGAAAGTTTTGAGCTATTGGTGTTGCAAATAATAATGCAATGCCAGTAGCTCAAACTTTCAGTAATGCAAGACCTATTGTATTGCAGATGCCTGTCTAAAGTGGTGTGGGATTTTTCTTGTGATGTGTTTTCACTCTAGTAGTGTTTGAATACTGCATAGTACTTTACACATTGCTTCTAAGTTAAACCTAACTGCTTTATGTGCCAAGTTTCCCAGATCTAAGGATAGGTTAATTTAGTGACTTTTTGTAGTTCACGCTGCAAGGGATCGTAGCTGTTGCTTGACCAGGACACTCACCTCAGTCAAGCAATAACCCAGTTTCTCACAAAGTTGCTATCTCTGTCCTAGACAAGCTAGAAATATGGTAAAAACCAAACATTTTTATATTTATTAAAAAAGCCCAACTGTTTGAAATGACAATCTTTTGCAAGATGTACCCTCAGATGTTTGCAGTTACTGTTTTTGTTGGCTATAAAACTGTGTGTCCTATACCCCTGCTAACCAGTGGTAAAGTGTCTGTGCTCTACCTTTCAACATGATGTAATTGGCCTGCCTTTAATTTGCATATGTCACGTACCCATAAGTCCATATTATATGGTACAAGAGGGTACCCGCGGACTACAAGTTAAATGTCACTAGTTAGCTGCAGCACTGCCATTCACTTCAGTGACAGTTCAAACTTGACTGCAGGCCTAACATTCTAGACTGGCTGTACAATTTCAAAATTACAATCTAAGAATCTCCAAAATAACCCCTTTTGACAGGTGAAAACCTTTCTTTTAAATATTAATAAATTTGCCCTACTGCACATATGGCAGGGTTTATGATATTTAAAAATCGGACATGTCAATGTTTAATGTTAAACAATTACTTACAGTGAGATGGCCACAATTTTTTTTTTCATTCTATCACGGTTAGCTGTTCCATAGGAAAGCACTGGGATGCAATATTACATTTGATACTAATATCTCAGAATAAGAGCACATACAAATTTTATTCTTGGACTATTTGAAATATTTCAAGGCCAATTTACTGGTAAAGTTGGATTTGACGTATATGTAATAAATGTTTTGGAAAGGGTATTTTTAGAAAGCTAACCTTTCTCTGCTTAAAGCCTTTGAAAAATTATTTGAATGTGCTCCAACCATCACCAAGGAGCTGAATAACCCCATGATGAGGCGAGAACTTGTTCCACTAACTGAGACAAAAACCTTGGGTGTGTGGATGTTTTCTGTTCCTCTGGCAAGATGACCAGGTACCCAGGAAGTTGGGTAAGTTCAAAGAGGACTACTGTGTCACAGACACATGCCAACTGTCACCTCGTCAGGGCCCTTCTTTGTTCCCTCAGTCAGCTAGGCACCAGTGGGAGAAGGGCTTACCCAAGAACAGTTTAGCTGGGTCCAAACTGAGGTGGCATGGTGTGCAAAATAACGATCGACTAGGATGCGGCCTGAGTAATTACTAGTGGGTGAGATTAATTCAAGCATTCCGTCCATCACTTTTTGTATCCTTTAGTATGTTGCTAATATATGGCAGCCATTACAAGTGAATGTGACCAAACCCATACATTCTGGGATGATTTAAAGGAAGACATGTGTAACTCCCTTGAGACCCAAAAAACACTTTTTGAGTTGTCAGTCCTGGGTCTACCTACAGTGTCATTGTTGCACACTTCAAGCAAGAATAACTTTGAAGAATGTTGATTTCACCCTTTAGACTAAATATATAGTTCTTCATGGTAGCAGCTTCTCATCCACCTTCATTTGAGAAGGAACAAAAACAGAAATCAAATAAATGAACTGATCTGAATGACTTACTTACAATAGATTATTGGAAGTGTGCATAAAACATAACAGCACCAGGTTCATAGGTATTTTGCTTATCTCCTTTCGAAAAACGAATGTACAATGAGTCTTACTTGGGGCATCTAGAGGCAATACTATCTATTTTGGTTAAATTAGGAACATTACAAATATTTAAAGAATCCTTCTATTTATCACCTAGAGTAAATATTAATATATTCTTAAACTATTTTGTATATGTATCCAGTAACATTTAAAGGAAACAGAGCTGTAATAGCTGTGATGTGACACAGCGATCTTTATAAATGGCAGGACTTGATACTTCAGGATTTGTAGGATATCAGTACAACATTGACATCTTCTGTATATGAAAGATGTCCGACAGATGACTAGGGTGTATAAAATGGTTCCAGATTTTAAGAATAACACCTGACTGTGGGTAATTGTTCTTTAGATTAGTTGCATATAAAACTGCTTTGTTTGCATATCATGTGTATTTTGCATGGGTACAGCCCTCCTGGTATATGCTAACCACGGCTGCTCTGTGTGGTCTAAACCCTTTCATATTAGGTTTTATATGTGCTATGAAGGACGTGTCTTCTTGCTTTATTTATGTATTTATTAATGAAGCGTGAACCAGGCATCAGGGACATCAGAGCATTGTACATTAGAAATAAAACGCTATTAGAAAACTTCCTGAAACAAACATAAAAAATATGTAAGCATTGTACTGTTAGCTGTACGCAACTAGTTTCTTTTTCTTCTTCTTTTTTCCAAAGTGAAGGATCATTAAGTGAAACAATAAAATTATATATAAATTAGAATAATTAGTGGTGCAAAACAGAGTTGCATCATTTTACAAGTACTTCCCATATAAATAATAAAAAATACATTGAGAAAAATAAACAATAGGGCAATAGGACAATAAAGAAATCGGCAATTCACCCTGACCAATGATATTACTGCAGCCATTCCAAATATTCTAACCCAGAACCACTAATCAAGAGCATTTTGCAAAAGTAAAGAGAAAGTAAATCGACATTAAATTAAATCCTTTCCTTATAGCACTGACCAAGCCTACTCCATATGCGCTCTAATAATTTAATGGAGCAAAATTCTCTAGTCTGAGCTAAAGCCTGTTCCCTTTCATAAATTTCTTTCATAATTGCCCACCATTCTGCTGCTCTTAAGGGCATTGGAAAAATCCATGCCCTAGCTATACACAGTCGCACAGTAATAATGATAATAGAAAAAAGGGATCCTAATCCTGGGTTTGCTATCACCTTATACCCCAACATAATCTTTTTATTGTCAGTTAGAAGTCCCGGCCTAGGTGGATTTTTATGATCTGACTTGCCTCTTCCCAAAACCTTCCCAATTCTGGGATGGTGACAAACCTATGTAATATATTTGAGGTTACCAATACACATTTAGGATATTTTCTCCTGTCTCCCCCCACCTGCAACCGCATTCCAAGCCCAACTTGCTATTCTTTCAGAATTGTAATATAACATACAAACAGTTCGAAATTGCTGTAGTTTTAGGCTAATGGAGTGTACTGACTCATCAAATGTTTCTAATGCAGTATTTACATCAAAGGGAGCAATGTTCCCCATCAGAAAATTGCTCCATTTTAGAGCCAGTTTCAAACTGTCATATGTCCTATGTTGGCAAAAGTTCAGATCCATAAAACTTATGAGTGAATTTTGAGGTGCACCATGCAGGCATACCAATAAGTCAGAACTTTCAGGTGCCTTTATCCCATGCCGTCTCAAAATATAATCCCTGACCTGTAGGTATTTAAAGACTAACGAAGTAGGAGATCAAAAGACGTTTCTAAGTTTTCAAATGTGCGGAATCCGTTTACAATATGTAGCTGTCTAAGCTTATCAACCCAGCATTTCACCCATATGCCACCAATTGGGTCATGTAATATTTTCCTGTGCCTCGGATTTCCCAACAGAGGGAGACTTGTGTGAATTAAAGGTAGGGAGCGCTTAGATGACAATTCCAGCCATTTATTAACAATATCCCCGACGGTCAAGCAACTATTTTACACGTAAATTTGTAGGCAGCAGAATTGGTTTAAAGCAGGATATCAGCAGGAATTCAATGTATATATTTTGATTATGTTGCACACAACACAGTCCTTCTTGTATGTTAACTTAAGCCTCTTTTGGACATTAGAGTGAATGAGAAAGTCTGGTTTCCAGGCCTGTATTAGCATATACTTGCTAGAAGCGCAAACTTATAATGTGAATGATTTTCACATATTTCTTTAATGTTCATAATAACAAGTCAGAGGAATGATTTTCCAACTTCTCAGCATGTAGCATTGCACAGTGGCTATACACGTACTTAGGTAAACATGTTCTTAAGTAGTTTGTTTGATATGGAGCAAAGGAAGATACAAAAGGTGACAACATCAATGTGCTTCCTAAAACTAAAACAGAGACATTGTTTAATGCTCCTGTGTAACCAGTATTGGGGCGAAGCATAAGGCCTCTTCTCACCTCATACACTGCCTTTTAATAAAAAGCTGTAAAAGGTACAAGGGTTTGGGACAGGGCAAAGCAGATGAACCAGCTGTTGGAGGGGTGCTGACAGTCTTTTCTTTCCATTTCATTCAGTGGTGACTCCTCCTCTAAGGCGGAGGAGCATCGCTTCATTCCTTTTTAGCAGTGAAATATAGAGAAAATAAAATAATAATAACTCGCAGTATTATCATTTAATTTTCTCCTACTACTGCAGCTTTGTGTGAGGGGGCGGGTAGGGAAGGAGTTGTAGCACCCTCCTAAGTGAGCAATGACTTCTTGGCCGGACCTCTCCAGCCTGCATGGATAGCATGCCCAGGCTCCCAGTGCGGGTCTGAACGTCGAAACACGGCACTCAGACCAATCACAACACTGCTAAGACCATGCTGTTATTGGCTGACTGGGATCCTGGATGTGCTTCCCATTGTACAGGTCATTTATTTATAAACTTTATTTTGGTCAATCAGACCTTAAAAGTGCCAACATACATATACGTAAATTATTGCTGATTACATATTGCAAATTCATTAATTTAATCAAAACATGTCATAAAAACACAATTACAATTTAGTTTTGTAATAAAATGGATAAAAGGAGAATATATCCATTAAAAATCGTATAACTGAAGAAGATAACATTTTATGAAACAAAGGACCAATATGCCTTAGGCCTCCTACTTTTATAAGTCAATGCATTGTATACCTTGGGACAGTCCACACTGCTATTCACGGGCCAAGGTGAGGGAATCACATTAGAATGATTTGTCATGGTAGACAATATCAATCTTAGCTTCCTTCTGTACCTTTCCAACAAACCTTAAAAGTGCCAAAGTGCATATACAAAGATTATTGCAAATTGCATGTACACAATTTATTCATTTAAGCAAAACACACATTAAAACATGATCATGTTTTGCATCTGTAGTAAGATGAGTAGAGAATGGACTGTATCCGTTAGAAATCAGTTGGATAAAAAAAATAAAAGGTTTATAAAACAGTGTATCAATGTGCCCCAAACTTTCTGCTTTTATATGTTAGTACATTGTATACTTTAAGGCAGTGCATACTGGTGTTAACTGGCTGAAGTTAGGGAATCATATTAGCAACAATTGTCAAGGTAGGTGGTTTCAATCATACCTTTCTTCTGTTTCCCCACATATGGCTTAAAAACTTAGCAATTGCACAAGCAAACTAAGGTCTTGCATCAGATTTTGAAAACACAAAGAGCCTCACAATGGTCTCTAGTATCCAGTTGTTTACATATGGGAACGAGCCATCTGCTCCTAGGGACTGAATATGCGGGCAGCCAAAGAAGGCATTGCCTGTAGTTTCTCTAGGGGTGTAGCAGCATGAACAGCCCTTACTGGCAGTGGCATTGCCTGACCAAGAACTTGTAAATGCATTCAAAGGAAGTGTACCATATCTAAATTGGATATGAAGCTTTCTATCAGCTGGGACCTGTATTAAGTCAAGTAAACTCTCCAACGATCACTGTAATTTAGAGTCTAAGAATTTCCCTATTAGTCTTCCTGATCTCATTTCCAAATACCCAATCCCAGTACATGGACTTTAGTTGTTTTTTTTGTGGGGAGGTATTGGGGATAAATGCAGCCTCCTTTTAGCCCAATGTTTTTTAATAGAATGTTTATATTCCTTATTGTGCAGGTCAGCCAGGGAGGACTACGGAGGAGAGACGCATTGAGGAAGCGTCGAGAATGTATGATTTTTATTTTATTTTTTGCTGGCCCCTTTCCCGTGTGCTCCCCCATCCCGCCACTGCCCCTTTAGCTCCCCTCCCACCCTCCTCCACCCCCCCTACCTCCGATCCGTGCTGGGTGCCGCTGATTTTAGCACAGAAAAGGCATGCCTGGAGCTACACATTAATCGACATATAATTATAGAAAAAAATGGCTGTAGTCAGGTAATAATAATTTAGTTAGGGTTTCAGAGGA
Organism: Triturus cristatus; assembly: GCF_964204655.1. Classification (NCBI taxonomy): domain Eukaryota; kingdom Metazoa; phylum Chordata; class Amphibia; order Caudata; family Salamandridae; genus Triturus; species Triturus cristatus. The sequence goes on along the minus strand of NC_140585.1, from coordinate 961,141,090 downwards.
ATTGTGTAGGGATATATTATGAAATCTAAATATAGTACATCTTATGTTCAATCTAATTTGTATTTTGTCCACAGAGTTGTTTAAAACAAATGTCAGTTCTTAGCTAATTTGAAAAAATATGGTACATGATAATATGTTCCTTCTAAAACAATGAAAATGCGATACATGTGTATGATATTTTAATAATTTTAGAGTTATGGGGCCGGACTACATAAGATCACCTGCAGATGAGAGATCATTGGTTGGATGGTCTGATTCCTCAAGTGTGTAGAATTCACTTCTGAAAAACACCTGCTAGTGTTCTTTTCTTCTGAAACACTTGCAGTTTCTTTTTGGTGCTCAGGAAAACTTTAAGGTACAGTTAAAATAATTTTTGGGAACATGCATTGCTGCCCAATGTGCAATGTGTTGCCCATGAGGGCCCACTGGTAGACCTAAAGGTTGATACACACACAAAAAAAACATAGATATCCGGAGGTTTTTTATGACCCGCCTGAGAACTAGCTTCCCTTGTCAAACTGAGGTTTGATAGGTGCTTGACAGCTACCAAGGATTTACCCAAATCATTAGTATTTGAGTCTTTCTAAACAGTGGCTGGGGAAGACAAAGATTTGGGAATAGAACTGATAGATATTCCTGAGAATCTATGCTCCATGGAAAGGCTGACAAATTAAAACGAGCCCCACTCCCTTTATCTCCCGCACAGTCCCTTTTTTTCCATCCATCTGTTCTCTTTTCTCCTCGCCTCCTCCTTCTCACTCCTCCCTCCCTGGTTGCTTTCTATCCCATTTCCACTAAGGCTGAGTGTTGTGCTCCGCTTCGCCCACGGAGTGCACGTAGCGCTGCCTGCTTCGCCGTTTACGAAGTAGGCGTAGCAGGCAGCGCTATGCACACACCGCTGCGAAGCAGAGCTGCCCGCCACCCACCGCCCGCCCGCCCTCCTTTTAAAATAATTTAAAGAGTGTAAAAAGTAAATAAATTACTTTACCTGCAGTGCGGTGTCCCGGGGCTCCCTCTTCCTTCTTGCCGGCAACTTCTTCACACAAATACGCATGCGCTGGCGTCCGCGCATGCGCATTTGTGTGAAGAAGTTGCCGGGAAGCAGGAAGAGGGAGCCCCGGGACACCGCACTGCAGGTAAGGTAATTTATTTACTTTTTACATTCTTTAAATTATTTTAAAACGAGGGCGGGCGGGAGGCGGGCGGCACGTAGTGGGGCTACGCGGAGCGCACGAGTGTGCGTAGACTTTGCCATACTACGTGCTGCTCCACGTAGCCCCACTACGCCCAGATCTCTCCCTCTTTTTCTCTCTTTCTTGAAGCCTTCCCGTTCCCACTGCAGTTAACCTCCAGGAGCTAGGCAAAGTGATAGATGCAAAAGGTTCAACCCTAGGCTTTCAAAACCACCCTCCAGGTGCTCCAGGCCCATCAGAGAAATTCTAACTGGAAGAAAAGGCTTGTCTGACATTGGTATGCTGCGCCCTTATGGTGCACTTGACAGCAGGGGGACTCCCACTCATCTGGGTAAAAATACACTGATGGTTGAAGCTGACACTTTGTATACCATGGAAGTGATCTATTCATGGATTGGAATTTGGCTGCAGATACAGCAAGGCTTTTCCATAGATATGCAATATTAGATCTGACTATGAATTGTGAACCATGCAGGTTTAATGAAATACCCTCACCTCATTTCAAACACATGATCCTATTCCTAGGGACAATGCCAACAGTAACCCAGGGAAAGGCAATACACGCATGGCCATTAATTCTGCCTGGACAGACATAGCCCACACTAGCAATCTATACACAACACACAGAAAGGGCCATATCAAATATAAATGTGTTCAGAGAAATTCTGATGAAAATAATAGGGATTTATCAAGAGGTAAGACAATGCATAATGCAACAGCCAACATGCAACAGCAAACAGGTAACACTCAAGAACCTGTAATTACTTTGCAGATAAATAATGTGGTAATGGAGCGATTACTGAATCAAGGGGAATAAAATTCTGGTTCAGTTTCCTTGGAAGGCTTGTAGCAGTGTATCCTCATTCCAAACCACATTATAAAAGAGCACAACGGATGGGAATTGTGCCCAATCTCCAACATTAACAATCATTGGGAAGCATATTTGTGAACTATATACTATTGCATATAGCGTTCCATCTATAGAAGAATAGCCTGAGGTTGCCAAACAAATACAGGAAGATCATCGTGCTTCTCCTAACGTAGTTCTTTTAATTGAACCAATAGGAATTATAAGACCGGGTATACAAAGAGACAGTTTGCAATTAATGGTCAAAATTGTGCACCAACTATTTGTGAACCGTTTCTGATTATGCAATTAAATCTATGTCTTAATTTCCTGTAGAGGAGGGTCACAGAAAAACTTATATAATTTCAGCAAAGAGGTTGGAGGCAGTAATCGGTCCCCTGGTTCAGGCTGATCAGAAGGGTTTATTAAAGGCCTTCATCTTCATGACCTAACACATGATCTAATAGGGCAATCATTATAGCTATAGTAGATAGCTTATCTCTATCTGTTCTTACATTTGATGACGCTGAGGCCTTTGAAAGAGTGAGCTGTTTCTTTTTCTCGTCAAACGATTTATAAATTTGGTTTGGGCAACAGGTTTGTTAAAGCTATCAGTGCCATATATAAGAAGCTTCCTGTGAGGATTTTGGTTAATGGGATCCTCACTCAGTCAATTAATATAGAACATGGAACACGACAGGGGTGCCCCTTATCCCCTTTGCCTTTTGATTTATATATCAAACCCTTAGGGTATAAAATGAGGGCAAATCAAAATATCTTGCTGTTTGAGTGGAACGGTGGCTGAAAAAAGTGGTGATCTGATGGTCTTTACAAGGGACTTTACCCATATCTTTCCTGTGCTAGAACAACTTTTAACTGATTTTGGAGAGGTCTCTGTTTATCCAATCAACCCACAAAAAACTGAGATCATGTGTCTAATTAAAATTTGTGCATACATTTTATAATCACAGTCTCGCAATGAATACAGTCTGCAAGGCTCACAATTCTTAGGATCCTTTTTTGGTTTCAAGATTAAGCTAACAGTTGCTTCATCCCAGGACTTTGGGCTCTGCTGCGCCTCGAAAAATATGGCGTCCATCAGCTGAGCCAAAATAGGCACAATTTCCTCAGAGAGAGAGTTATAAAATGTAATGGGAATACCATGCAACTCAGCAGCACTGCCTCTCTTTAGTTGTTTTACTGCTGCCTTAACCTCCTCTAAAGTAATTTTCTGGTTAAGCAACTGTGCTAAATAATCACAAAGCGAAGGCAGCGCTATACTATTGATATAATCTTTTACCTGTGTCTCGGAGGCTGGAAGGTCATCAGTATATAATTCTTGAAAAAAAAATGAATGCCTGCTCTATCTCTGAATTCTCTGTGCATCCCCTCCCTGATTCTTTAGATACCATTTCTTTTATTAGATTTCTCCTGATGCTACTCTTTAGATACTATTTCTTTTATTTCTTGCATATTCAGTACGTGACTTTTAGGCAAGAAGCTTCTCCATATTCATAGTGGGCTAATTTACTGACCTCCCATTTATTCCTTAGAATACCATCTAAGTAATCTGCTAAACCCTGTCTTGCAGTTTTAATTTCATTGTCTTTTTAACCTGGTCCTGCTCTTCTTGTTGCAGGATTCTCTCACTCAAAGCCCTTGAGATGTCACTTTTCATCACTTTTATCCTATATCTTGTCTTGTTATTCCACTTGACTTTCAATAAAACCGGGAATCACATTTGGGCCGTGGCACCTAGTGATCTCAGCTATCCTGTGTGATCTTAGAAATGTCTGACTGGACATGAAACAACCACCCAAATTTGGTGAAGCTGCTAGCTTTTAGGGCCTCCAAAATATTTTTTTCTTTTGAAGTTTAGGATTTAAAGTTAATAAATATTTTACTTGGATTCTTCTTATTTAGATTCTTTAAAAAAGTGTCGAGATGAATCTTCTGGATATCTGCCTCCAGCTCCACAGAGGGGATACATTCTTGCAGTAAACTTACGATGAAGCCCTTAATATTGTCATCCTCAAGGACCTTTGGGATATTGAGTACTCTGACATTGTTTCATCTTGTATTGTTTTCCAATGACTCTATTTTAGAGCTTGAATTTCACCTTGATTGAGTTCAACCTACTTATTAAGGGCCTCATAGGAGGCTTCTATCGAACAAATTCCTTCTGTAATAGAAGACATCTGGCCTCCAGAGTCTCGCAGGTCTCTTGAATTTTAGTTTGATTTCTCTCCAATATGGCAAACTTCTTCTAATTTCAGGAGTTAAGGTATCTAGCATTTCCGCCAAACCCAGATGCTTCTGACTACCTTAAACTGTCCTGGAGTTGTCCATTGCAACTGCAGGATCATTATCCTGGGGCCCACTTCTGTAGAATTAGTTGATGTCACCCAGCACCTGAAATCTGTTAGTGGTTTCAATGCCCGCGCATAGTGCCTCTACTTCTTGTTTATTAGACTCCATACTAGTTGTAATCTTCCTTTTATCTTCAGTGGGGCCAATCAATTCAGCAACAGCGGGGGCAGGAAAATAGGTTTTATCAGGCCCTATGGCCTTTGCCTTGGTCTATACTTTAAAAAAGGATTATTGAGCGGGTTATCTTAACTCGCTCTGCCTTCCTACTCAGCAAAGCTGAAGAAAGACGATCCTTTACAGTAGATGAAGCAAGTGTGGAGTCAATACTGATATTTATTGTATTCAGGGCCCCTATTTTCCTACCTCTCTGTTTACACTCAATTTTGTCCCATGTAGGGCTTTGGGGGAGTGAGAGGTCTTCCGCTGTGCTAATGTAATGTTTTTGTTTCTTAATACATACCTATTTGCCTGCCTCTTACTACACCCACCAGTTAGCACAGCTGAGCTACCCACTCTTACTTGAAGTTCCTGCACAGGCCTTTCCTTGGGGGACTTTCTCTTCTCACTGACCACCAATGATTTGGGGGAGTCACCAGACTCCTTGCCACCAATATGTTTGGCCTGTCTCGGGCTCATGTAAGAAAGCAGGGCCAAATCTCTGATGCGGCAAAGAAGGGACTATCTGCCTGATATTATTGCAGCTGGGGACTTCTGTGCTTTAGGCAAACACTGGGGCACCCAACAGGAGCTGACCCTGTTTGGTGTGCCCTGGAAGGAAACCTGCGACGCGGCATGCCTGTCCCGGCGAACTCCCATGGCTGTCGGAAACAGCTGCCCACTGCCAGGAAGCAAGACAGTGAACTGTACGCACCAGCTGTCATCGACCAGAGGCCAGGCTCTCTGCAGCAAAACCAGGAGCCTTAGATCAGCAATGCCCCCACTCCGGCACAGCTCCCCTGAGAAGGGCTGAAGACAGGAAGAGACGAGGAGGAGACCCGTAGCGGAGAAGAAACTGGAGTCAAGTGAGTGGGTGCAGTGCCATAAGAAAACTGTGGAGGCCGTGGCGGGTGAGTCTAGCCAGCTGCCATGTTCCCACCTTTGATGGCAGTACATTTTGTCCGAGCCTCAAATCTGTATATGCACTCAGTCGAGACAGCAATTGTCTTAACCCCTGACAACCCCTTCCTCGCTAATATCCTCTTTTAGAAGCATTACATTGACGATATTTTAGTGATATGGCAAGGCCCGGTGGAAACAATGGGCATGCTCCATCAGTGGTTCAATACATGCAACACCATCCTTAAATTTACCTGTGAATTGATGATATACATGTCGCCAGGCACACTGCAAACAAAACTATGCAGAAAACCAATGGCTAAAAATGCACTATTAGCCTACACAAGCTACCATCCCAAGTCGCGCAAAGATAATTAACCATTTGGGCAATTTTTGAGACTACAGTGGAATTGCTCTGATGTCAACAAATACAAGAGTCATGCAGCTGACCTACAAAAACAATTGTTGAATTGCCAATATCCACACCTTTTGGTACGTAGATCAGCCAAGAGAGCCAGAAACAACAACTACTGCCTACACTATGTTAATTTCACATTCAGCTTGAATCTAAAACTGATTGCCCCTTGTTCCTTTATTTATAGGACATAGGTGCACCCTCGAGTTTGCGCTGAGGTTGAGGTGGTGTTGATTACCTCACACAACGGGTAAGCTACAAATGCATATATAAATTATCTATGTTAGTTTAATATGATGTTGCTTAATAATTTGGCATCCTTAAATTACTATCCATTAAACTTTGCACTTGGACCTAATGGACAGATTTTTTCATCATATATTTAGTGCTGTATTTAAATGATGCATGAATCTTGAAACATTATCTCTTTACAGGTATCATCACTACCAGTGGTGACCTGTCAGAGTGGTGATCCACTCTAACCACTGGTTTAGTATATAACTTAATAATGGTTGATCAATTGTTGCGACACACACGTACCAACCTGCACATCACTTTGGTCCTGTTGAAAGTCTTCACACCTCTATAGAGGGTAAAAGGCTGAAACATGTCGGCTGCCACTTCTCTATGATAGATTGAATTCCCTCCTATCAGATTATTGTTTTTAGCTTTAACCTAGGGATGCTTCAATAAAGTTTTAGGCGTACTTTTGTCTCACACACACCTATACTTCATTGCTTTCTTTACCACCACATCCTGCTCATCTATAGGTTTTAAGAGACCTCTCCTGAACACTGAAAACATCCCTGAGCTCCTGCCTCTCAGAGAAGTGGTTGTAGCCAGCCCACATTGTGCCCAGGTTCGCAGTGCTAGGACATTACCCTATGGGTGGGTGAGGGAAACCATCCTGTCAAAGTGATACTCCAGCACACTTTTATTCTATTTATTTATACCCAGGGACCCTTGTGTGTTCTGCTGCTTCTCAGGCCCTCTCTTTTGTGTGGTGGCATGGTAGGGATAGCCCATTTCTCACTCTATATTTTTTTTATAATTATTGTATTGCTTTTCAGACATATCATGCATGTACATATGATAGCAAAACATAATACAATCAGTAGGCATACAAGAGCAGCTGTAAATGATATCATAAACTAATAATCCACCCAAAAGAATACTCATCAGTAGAACTACTGCCAAAGCCTGGTACCTAAATCAGTAGCTTGCAAATACAGTAACAATTATAACTAGAAATGTGTCAAAGGTTTAGCTGTGAAAGCTAAGAATTATATTCCTTGAGGCAAAACAAATAAACTATCAACTAAACAGGAAGTTTACAATAGCTTGTGAAACTCTTATCACCTGACCTCCATACTCCCACCCTTTCCTTCCCCAATCAGTGGAAAAGAACAATAACTAATCAAATTAAATTGGGAGAAAGGAGTGAAATAGGGGAGCTGGTAAGAAATCTATCCAGGCGTGAGCTGGGTTTAATCCTCCTAGGGTGAGCACCCCTACCCCCATACCAGATCACATTTCTTAACTCCACTGTAAAACTTCAGGTTTTAACACCCCAGCTGTAGCAAATTGCCCTAAATCTTATCCCAAAGGGGAAGACAATCTTCTAATTTATATATAATGCATTCATAAGGAGCATTTTCCTTAGCCCGGTGTCAATTGTAGGTGACTACAAGTGCCATTGCGTACCATCAACCTCATTCAGGAAAAAGTTCTGGGTACAGGGAGAAGTACTACTCCACCCAAACCACTGTGTTACCAGTGACAGACAGTCCCAGATTATGTGTACAACATAGCCGTCCACTGCTTTGCATCTCCAACAAGAGGGGACAACCTTGCCCAGTTTATTCATTGTGGGGATCAGTGCCACCTATATTAGGTCTGGAAGAATGCTAACTATAAATAATGTTTGATGCAATGTGTGAGGAGGGTGCACTAGTCTTCCTCTGTGCAGTCCATGGAAAGTCATGCGAACCACCATTCTTTGAAATGGGTAGGTACGGAGAAGGTAGAGTTTTTTAGATGTCATTGTAGTTCAAAGACCACTCCCTTATGGGATTCCCATTGTTTAAGATAACATCTTAGGTCAGATGTTGGTAGAGCCATGGATGAGCCACCTAGCTTGGCACGTAAACAGTGTGACAGCTGAAGATATCTCTGCCACTCTTTAATAGACAGTCAATGTGGAGTATCCCCCTGCTAATAAAGTCCATCCATATGGGGTCTAAGGTACTCTGTCGTTCGCCCACAAAGGTGTCCCTACACGTAGTACCCATCCAGTTTTAGATATCACTAGAGTGTGTGCGTTATGCCATGCACATGAGATGACCCTAAAGCAGGGTGGACTTTGATCAGCTGGTATTTCACCTGTGAGAACTCACCACCCACAAGCATCCTGTTTTACCCATCAAGGACGTTTCAATGGGCACCCATTTTGGTTTTTGAAGGGTGGTGTGAAAGAAGTATTTAAGATGTGTACGTTGAAATAAGAGTCAAAAGATTTTGGGTTTGGGTAACCTAAGGCTTCCACATTCTGTGTTAGTTTGGCAAGTTTCAGCCAGGTCTTCTTCCCCCATCAAAGAAACAGTTTAATCATATGAGAAAGATGTGTGAGGACTGATTTGAACTACATCATGGAAAGCATAGCAAATATGTTGTTCATCTTTGGTGCCACTTTCATTTTGATAATTTGCACCTCTCCCCACAGAGTGAGATTTAGGGCCGTCCATCTCTCTAGATCTTAACAGATATTATTTAACAGGGAATTCAAATCATTTTCCATGACATTAGATAATCCAGGTTTCATTAGAATGCCTAAATATTTGAGTTCAGGAAGGGTGCCACTGAAAAGGGTGCAGTCCTAGAGAAGCTATTGTGGTGTTGCGGGCCAAAGGCAGTGCCTTACTTTTTCCCTAGTTAATGTGATAGCCCAACAAGGCAGAACAGGCTGTGCTCAATATGGTAAGGTGTTTAAGTAGGTGGAGGGATCTGACAATGTCATGAATATTTCATTGTTGTATAATAATACCTCAAGTTCCTCAGTAGAGGTGGGTATGCCACAGCTCTTTGGATGCTGATGAATGGCTATCACCAGTTTATCGAGAGCCCGCATGAATAATAATGGAGAGGATGGAAATCCTTGTCTCATTCCCCTTAGGATCAGGAAAGGTCTGGAGGTACCAGTGTTATGATCTTGGACCGGACATGGGGGTGTGGGGAATGTGTGTCGTCTACTCCCTCCTCCCCTGGTTGTGTATGCCTGGTGGATGTAGTAGGGAACAGGGCGCCACCGAGGGACAGGAGACACAGGAAACACCACAAGTCCCAGAAAAGCCATGGGACATAGACCCACTAACCGGGTCTTACACCGTCAATGGCTATAAAGCCCCTCCCCTTCCTTGGGTCGGGGCTTCACAAACTTTCCAGACCTTTGAGCAAGCTGCGCTAGGCGGATGGTGTTCCCCGCCAGACGACGAGCGCCTGCGATTATCGTTGTTTTCCCCGAATATGAAGCTGAGAGCAGGCAGAAGACCTGCTTACTATGGTCCGCGTCCAGATTTCTATAGAAGCGTCAAGGAGAACGGTGAATACTTCGAGGAGCAAGCCCGGGGACCCGAGCTGGCATCAGGTATTTAGGTGTGCGGGAGTGCTGCACGGATGCGCCCTTCCCGTGTGCGTGACATTTTATACATTGTAGCTACTTGACTATCGGCTACTCTCTGTTTGTTTTCTTCCGGTTAGACATTTGAGCGCTGTGTATCTAACAGCGTGATCAGACTGTGGTGCATTGTCTGGGAAGAACCATGCTGTGACTAGAACTCCTCCACGGTTGCTCAGTGCATTAAAACAGCACCGTGTCCCATTACTATAATTACGTATGAGACATTTCCTTTCTCTACATCACTGTGAGTTCTCCTTTTAAGAATCCTACCTTTTAACTTTACGCTTTCTGGAGTCAAGACATTATTGATATGTAAGTAATGGGCTCTTGGGCTCCCAGGGGGTGTGCAGAGTGTTTGAGTCAACTGATTCCCTTTTTGCCTAATACCTGTTTTTCTTGTTGTTCCATTATATGCAGTTTGCCCACAAGGGATCTGGTATACTGCAGAGCTGCCCTCCACTACCAGATGTAGTCAAGGATACCCCTCTAGCATCACAGTGTTTATTGTTTTCTCCTCTTACCTTTTCCCCCAGAGTGCTTCCTTACGCAGTGGTGTTTGTAGCCCTCTGCGTGGGGTTGCACCCAGGGGAGGTGGGGGGCTCTCTACAAGCCTTCGTCCCCGCTGGCTGACTTTTGAGGTTAGTGGCTTCTTGGTCCTCTGCTACTAACAGCCTGACAACCAGGTGCCGAAGACCACTGCTGTAGTGTTTGTATAGAACCATTTGACCCTGGTCAGAAACCATGGGCCATAGATTCAAGGAGCCAGAGAAGGTACCACCACTTCACCCAATCCAATGCCTTCTCAGCATCCAGTCATACAATACATTTCTCTTCCGTATCATTCTGTTCCTGCCAGGTGACATGCCTCAGCATTGAAGACTAGTGTGGAATGAGGCCCACCTGATCGGATTATATTAGTAATGGTAACAGGCTCCTTAAACGATTTGCTAGCACTTTTACTAGAATCTTAATATCAGTATTAATCAGCGAGATTGACCTGTAGCTGGCAAATTATAGCAGCTCCTTGTCTGGATTAAATACCACAACAATTCTAACCTTATTTGCCAATATAAGGGGGTAGGATCCTTCATGTATAGGGTTAAACATCTTGCAAAGTAGAGGGATGAGCAATACTCTGTCTTTTGGAAAACTCTATAGATAACCATCTACCCCCAGGGACTTAAAGGTGGGGAGGCTATCAATAACCTCATCTTCCATAATATTCTGTGCAAGTTGTCTTGATCCCTCTGATTATAACTTAGGCAGCAAGATAGCTGAGTGGAAGTGCTCCTCCTCTCCCTGTCTGTTGGAGCCATCTACTCTATAGAGAGCTTCATAAAGTGACCAGACAGTCTGCATGCTATCTGTGAGATGTGTTAGTGTCTCACCAGAGACTTTTTTTGATGGCAGGGATTATGTGTGAGGTTTCCTGGTGACATAGCAGATAGGCTAAGATGCTTCCAGGTTCCCCCTCCATGATGTCTCTGCTTCATGATAAAGAGGAATATTTAAATCTGGGAGGTAAACAGTTAATTGATTTCTTCCTCAGAAAGTCTTTCAATTCAGAGTGTGTTGTACTGTAGTGAGCTGTTTGGTAAGTAAGTTGGTATTCAAAAGTCTGCTGCATGCTGAGTGCCTGCCTTTTTTCAAAAGCTAAGACTTGCATCCATAGCACACAGGGGGAAGCAATAGAATGTTAGTGATCCATTATACACATATGCAGCAGCACTTGCACCTCCCGTTTGGCCATTGGAGTTATAAACAGGAGAGGAGACAAATCCATCATAGGGTCAAGCTGCACCGCGTCATGATCAGATGTCCCATTCAGGATTATCTTCACCGCAACAACTGAGGGTAACAGGTTAGACATCAAGAGAAAGTAATTGACTCTGGTTTTAGTGTCCTGCCGTAAAAATGGAGTCATGATCTGTGGGTTGAGTCAGTCTCCCGGGGTCTATCTAGGAGTGGTCAGACATTAGATCAGCAAGAAAGAGTTGATCTCTACAAGAAGAAGTTGTGTGATATGCTGACTTTTCTAATAGTGAATCCAGCACCACATTCCAGTTGCACCCCAACAAAACCTTAGTTTTGGAAGTAGAGAGGAAAATACGGTCCAGCTTCAGACAAATTGCTTTTTGTTGCTGGTTGGAGCATAGATGGAACTGATTCATGTATGCTGGCTCAGATCAAAATGTCGTACACCTCTGGGTCAGTCCATGTCTTACTTACTGGAAGTACTTTATGGTTTGTTATAGCAATCCCACCATTATGGTAAGGTTTGGCAAGAGGAGTATCCCCTCCATATGTATCCCCCTGCAGGAAGGGTATTCCCATTCTGCCTGATCATGTGGAGCTTTGCTCTTGGAGAGAGGTGCATGAGTGCACCGTCTGGACAGAAGGTATATAAGAGAAAAAGGATTGTCTTCCTCTTTATGTGATGGGTTAGGCCATTGACATTGAGAGACATCACCCTCAGACTGAATCAGAGATTTGTGGGAGTTGTGGTCAATGGGTTCCCCAGCATGTCAATCCGTGGGGATTTTTTGTCACCAGAGGAAAATACCAAAGGAAGTTGGGAGGTGTATCAGCGGTCACCCGGGGTAAAAATGTGGATGGGCCCAGGCAAGTAAATGCTTAGGTGTTGCAACAATTTGCATGAGATGTAGCTAGAAGGGGTTTGGGTCCCTGCAGTGATAAGGAGAACTGGACCTGAGGGCAGTGTCTGCAGTAAGAAGATGGGAGATGGCAAAACATCAGGAGAAATCACACTGGTGGGATCAAGTAGAGAGAAAGGGGGAGAGTTTGTCCTTTATTCCCATGTAGGGCAATGACCACCAAGGGATCACCGCATGTCATTGTTACTGGTATGAGACTGTACTGCTTAGTAACAGGAGGGGAGAGAATATAATGCTGCAGTGCTGCAGTAAGTGTCTGAAAACTATGTGACAGAGAGAGAATGTTATCCATTGGGGAGTTGTTTCGTTGTTAGTAAGTACAGAGATGTCAGAGATGTATCAGTCCCCATACCTTCATTTGTTGGGCATGTTAGTGCAAAGCTTTTAGCGGTGCCCAGGGCCCAGCCAACTCCCAAGCCAGCTCCATACGGGGGGCTGGCAGGAGCCAGCTAACTAACTTTGCTCTTGCTCAGACAGGAGCAGCTGTTTTCATTGAACCCATTGGGCAGTAGCAAATGTGTGCTTTCTGCCCAGGAGAGTGCCAGACAGGGTATTCACACATTTTTCTAGGCAGAAGACAACAGTATACCAGAGAATTGCTTTGATCTGGCCCCATAGAATGGGGTCCCTGGGGCCTACGTGAGACTCAGGGTGGGGGGCTGCATGGCTCCCCTAAGAATCTACATCGGCTTAAGGGATGGATTCCCCAGGGCCTTCTAGAGGCTCGGGGGTCAACATATCCCCATCTCCTAATAACATAAATAACCCCAGGGGATGGGGTCTTCAGGGCCTTCCAAGAGGCTCAGGGAGGGGGCCGCGCATCCCACTCCCTAAAATGAAGCCATGTGTTGCCCCCCCCCCCCCCCCCCCCCCAGGAGCTTGCCCACCCTGGTTTATTTTACAAAAGCGCAGTGGCCCAAAGCTTTTTGACGATTCATCAAATGGTGGCAACGTTATTAGCACACCAAGCAAATGAGATAGATAGATAGATAGATAGATAGATAGTTAGATAGATAGATAGATAGATAGATAGATAGATAGATAGATAGATAGATAGATAGATAGATAGATAGATAGATAGATAGATAGATAGATAGATAGATAGATAGATAGATAGATAGATAGATAGATAGATAGATAGATAGATAGATAGATAGATGGATGGATGGATGGATGGATGGATGGATGGATGGATGGATGGATGGATGGATGGATGGATGGATGGATGGATGGATGGATGGATGGATGGATGGATGGATGGATGGATGGATGGATGGATGGATGGATGGATGGATGGATGGATAGATAGATAGATAGATAGAATTAAACAGAGTGGTAGTGGCCACTCTGTAGTTATTGTTAGCATTCTGAGAGATAGGAATTCCTCAGATTTTTGCTTGCTAATGATTTTCTAATCATTTGTTGAATCTCCAGGAAGCTTAGCAAAACCTATTTTGTTTTCTAAATTGGCTGATGATACAAAGCTTTGTGCTGATTAGTTGAGGGGGTACAAAAAAAAGAAGGGCCCAAAACACATTTTTCCACTGATGCACTTTCCACAGACTTTTTATACAGACGTAGCGATAAAATGGCTGAACTGATTGACATGAAATTTGGCAGGAATATAGATTATGGTGTGAAAGGGGTCCACTTTTTTATTTGACCTGAATCTGTTAAACTGTTTTTAAGTAATAAGGAACCAAACTTAGTGATAAATTGGTCTGTAGTAGCTTTGTGGCAATGTTTATATATCACAAAATAAAATTAGAAGTAGTACAAGGTGGCTTTTAAAAGAGCCTTTGTTTTTTTTTTGGTATATCATTTAATAAACATATACGCTCCTCATCTTCGTCAATATCCTATTTTGATAAAATCGTCAATGTCTTTTAAACAAAAATTGAAACAAACTACAATCACAAAGACAAATTGGAAACCAAACAAATGGAAATGACAGGACATCAGTTTCAAAATCAGAATGTTATAACTTTCCACAGTAAAATAACGTTTGAATTTTCTTTTTTATCTACCATCTGTCAAAGAAATTATCCACCATCATGGATATCAACACTTCTGCAACACGTTGTTAAATCGTAATGAAAAGATTATGCCACTCTAAAAGTGCCATAAGAGATATGACAGATATGTGTGGAGGTTGTGTTCAATGAACAACAGGATGCCAAAGGATTCTGTATGGTTCTTGTAGTAATACTCACCTGAGTTCTGACCTGTTTGGTATAAGCTACTCTTGAGAACAAGAATGCTTAAATTCTCTACATTCAAGCAGCACTGTTACAAACTTTCAAATATTTGTATATCTACCATTATCTTATTGCAAATCTATTCCATTTAACAATTTAATATCTAAAGCTGTGCAAACAGCTTAAGTCCAAACCATAAATAAGAACTTGTCTCTACACTTAATTCAACAATGGTAATCAGATACGTAATGTAATTTTTATGATTTAAAGATGTACTGTCAATAACTGAAAAATAAATACTTCTATTGCTAACTTTACTGCTTCACAAATTTCTATTTCAGGGCACATTTATACTATTAATGCTTTCATTTTCCATCAAGATGAAGTTTCGGCATCGGAACACGACACAGTCTACTTAAAGAATAACACAGGCTGGGCCAAATGTGATGATAATACTCTCACCTTACAGCAAAAACTGCCTAAATATTTATAAGACAGTTACCTTCTTATTTTACATCAAAAGTTCTAAGTTATGATGTTGCCATTGTTATAACACAAAATCGGTACGTATAAGTTATAGTAGAATAATTCAGGAGATCTGTTGTTATGTGGCATTGCATGAATGATGACATTTGTAAAAATCCCCTCTAAGTATTGTTGTCTTCTATGCTTTAAAATATATCAAATTACTTTGTTAGATATATTAAATGTTGCACATGCACAGCATCTATGGGTTTTTTCACAATCAAATTCATTTATTTTTCCACAGGGTTTCATGATGACCTCTACCATATGATCATTGTAAACTCTAAATGTTTTAAATGATAAAATAGAAGTGTACCAGAAAGTGTAGCTTTATCTCAAAACATATGAAAAGGAAAACAATGTTGGATTGACTTTGTGTTATTATGATTATTTAATACAAAACAAATCAAAGAAATTCAAAAGCTATTGTTATAAATTAAAGTTAAAATGTACACCCTGCCCAAAACCTACCATAACACGCATATCTTTACCTTTGTACAGAGTGTTGTCAACTCGCTATCCAGACTAAATCAACTATAACTCAGCCCTCTACCACGTACGCTCTTCTCATAAATGTTGTCATTTGAGATGTAATGAGTGTTGGTATAAATTCTATGATTTAACATGCTATAAGTGATGTAATCTCATAGGGTCTAAGTAGTACAAGGGCAAGGTATAAGTTGTTGTTCATTTAGTCTGGGTAACAAGTTGTCAACATTATCTATGGAGGTGCATGAGTTATAACAATAACTTCTGAATATCTAAGGTTTGTGTAGTTTAAGTATGTTTTGTAAAAAAAATATAAATTAAAGGTTTTACTACGTATATTTAACCTTAAACCTTTGCTTTTAATTGAATACACACACTCCCACATATCCAGGCAAATATGAATTAAAGAATACAAAGAGTCACAAAAAAGAAATATACAAGAACATGATTTTCTCTTGGATAAACAGTGCATATCCAGACCATGCATCCTACATATTCACTGTTCATCCAGGAGAAAATCAATAAATGCAAATTTACAGTATTACATTTGCAAATCTAGAAAAAATTTGGATAATACGTATAAATAAGCATTTGAACTGGGGAGCTGTGAGTGGTTGGCTTCCTGGAATACTTTACTTCATAACTCATCAGTGGAACTGTTATCATCACTTAGCATTAAAATATAAAGATATTTCAAACCAAGCTACAAAACAACTGGAACTTTTAAAGAACACAAGTGACTCTTAAATTCTACACATACTAGAAAAGATTGCAAAAGTAAAACAGGAATGCTTTTGAAATCAAATCTGCAAAACTAAAAAGAGGCATGTTAAGATTTCAAATACCTCCTCTTCCACGTCACAAATTCAAAATCACTCTATTTTCGGAGAGATATTTGTAGTGTAGGTCTTGTGAGTAAACAGTATAGAAAGAACAAATTGCTTATAAGAGAAAAAAGATGTCATAGCTTCAACCAACTACAGCCCTTCCAGCCAACAGACGCTGTTATTGACTTAACTCGAGGCCTCCTATCACAAGGTGAAATAATGCTGTTGAGCAAAGTTTTCTATTTTTGCTGTGTTCCCAAGGACTATAATACTACCATCATGATGAGAGACTTACTAATCTTTGAAAACTGTTTCTGCTTTACAGAATACTTTAGCAATAAATCTGATGTAGTTCTGCCAATTTACATTCCAGATAAATTTAAGAAGTTCCGCTATTGCAAATCATGGACACCCCAATGTGGTAGAAAGCCTGTTCTTGATACATCCATCATCCATCAACATGCTCATCAAGGAATCAACACCTAAAATGATTTTGATAACATGACCAGAGACGAAAGAAAAACTCTCAATCACCTTCAACAGAGAATGGACGTCATTATAAAAATGGGAAAAAAAGGTCATGCAGTGGTTGCCATGAAAGTAAGTGATTATATTAAGAAAGGAATGAACCAACTAATGGATATCAATATCAGTAAACCTGTATAAACAGATCCCACAGAAGACTTGATCAAATAAATTAAGATTATGGTTGATAAATTCAGGAGCTTAGATCACATTGATGAAACAACAGCAGATGTACTTGTTTATCCAAAGCCATGAACTAGTAGATTTTGTGTGCTTCCCAAAATATACAAAATAAACAATCCTGAGTGTCCCATTATTTCTGGCAATGGCACAGACATTAAGCGACTGTCTTTTTGTGTTGCCCCACACCTCTAGCCCATTGTCCAAGAACTTCCAGTATTTGTTAAGGATACCAGTCACTTCTTCAGAATTTTGAAAAATGTAATTAACCTCATGCATTAGATGATGACACTCTCCTGGCTACATTTGATATTACATCATTTTATGCCAATATGCCACATCAGGATGGTCGTATAGTATTTTGCAGTAAAGCAACACCCCAGGGAAAGAATATTGGGTGAAAGGTGAGATGCAAAAAACCCAGAGCTTCAGCACCTTTTAAGTCTTCAACCTGGAATGTGGAGCATTTCAACCTCTTCTTGAATGCTATGGCTACACCACCACCTCTTCTACCCTTTCTAGTTAAGTGTATACAGGCGTAGTTCACAGGTAGAGCAATCTGCAAGACTGGGCAAGAATCCTCGATTATCCAGGTTTCTGTCATAAAAAGGACATCTAATTACGCATGAACCTACCAGATTATAAATGTCCATAGCATGCTTATGAAGGGAGAGTATGTCAATTAGGGACACATTTTGTCTAGCCAAGAACTCAGGCTGAACCGGCCTCCACCCAACTCCTAGATTTAGAGATGGAAGTTTGCAATTAGGTCAAATGTTACAGGGACATTATAGTTAGGCTGACACATCACTCACATCACTCACACAAAACCAGAGAATTTCAGTGGTTATAGTTCCCTGAGTTAACTGTAACCCATTCCCCCCAATGCACTGCTTATGACATCACATCTTACATCACTCATGACATGGTCAGTGACATCAATGATGACATCTAAATTGAAATCACTGATCACATCAGTGATGACATCATCCACATCATCTCTTATGAGCCACTCACACCCCTGTAGAATTTTTTATATACCCACTGCCACTACCACACAAACATTTACAACCCCATTAAAAGACCCATACCAGTACTTACACACCCACTCACTGATTAATAGATCTAAACACATATCCACTCAATCACCCATACTGCTACTCATGCACCCACTCACTCACTAATACAGCCAATGACATATCCACGCATACACCCATACAGACACTCACATACTGAGTGAGTCACCCATAAAACTACCCACACATCTACACACTCACCCATTCAGTCAATCACACAGGTATGTATTCACCCAAACCGTTACATGCACACCCACTTACTTACTCATACAACTATTAACACATACTCACTCACCTATACAGTGACTGACAGAAGCATGCACTCATCCATATAACCACTCTCACATTCACTCACTCATGCATACAGTCACTCATATACCCCATCATTAACCTATATTGCCTTTTACATACCCAGCTACTCACCCATACTGACATTCCCTCAATCATCAATACAGCCATAGAGACTCTCACTCTCCCATAAAACTTTTCACACATGCATACATTATCCCATACAGCCACTGAGTCACTCACTCACTCACTCACTCACTCACTCTACATTATTAAACAGTGTTATCACAAAATGTTTTAAATATTTATTTCGACTTCCACCCAACTCATGGCCTGCGCAGATCAGGCTGGAATTTGGCTTCTGCAATCAACAAATTGCAAGGATGGGTCAATATGTAAAGACCTGGAAATAAATTAAAACTAAAATTAATAATCCAATTTGCTGTTTACCGTGGCAAGAGATGCAAAGGAATCAAAAGTCATCCTTTTATAAATATCTCCAGATGGCTTTGAAACAATTATCAATTCTTGAGATCTGGGAAATGTCTCTAACTCATGAAGCTTTTAAGAAAATAATTAATAAAACAGTAAAACATCTATCTCTTTTGAAGGACAAGGAACTGTTTATTAAGCAGTCGCAACGGTAGAAACCTCTTTCAGGACCTATATTGCTTTTACAGAGACCTATACAGGTTCTATCCTGCCAACAACAATCTGTGGTTAAAGACACATAAGATACAAAGTTATTTTTACAATCATTTTGTTTTTTGGAATTCATCTTCAATAATATAAAACAATGGTGACACGAAATCAAGCTACATGATATGAAGCGGTAGTCCTATAGTTGTATATCAGTCACCTTTTTTATGAACATACGACCAAACGCAACAGTCGAAGAACAAATGCGGCGCTGCAATGAGGTTATCTAAAAGCAGTGATGCAGCCCCTGTATGATATACCAATTCACAGAGCTAAGTAACCAAGAGTATGTTTTTAAAGGAGGTAAATGCAATAGAAAAACTAAAAATATAGTGTAAGTGTGGATACAGATAAAGAAAGTGTGAGGTTTGAAACTTGAAAAACGATAACTACGTGAGTAAAACAGACACTCGCTTATCCGCAAAGTAGATAACTGCTTCTTTGTACAAGACTTGCTCTATAGAGACTAAGCAAGGGATTGGCAACAAGTTCCCCACAAAAGATAGCTGCCTAAAGTCATACCTAATTAAAGCAGTGTGTCAACAAAATTCACGCCTCGCAGTCGAAGACCTCAGCAAGTGTAAATAATGAAGTTTGAAACGTGAAAAACAATAACTGTGTGAGTAAGTCAGACGCTAACTTACTTATCCACAAAGTAGATAACTGCTTCTTTATACAAGGCTTTCTCTATAGAGACTAAAAATTCCTCACAAAAGGTAGCTGCCTCGAGTCTTACCTAATTAGAGCAATGTGTCAGCAGAGTTCACAGAGTTCATAGTCGGAATCCTCAGCGAGAGTGATAACGAAGCGTGCCACCAACAGATTTTAAATCTAAAAGTATATGTTGATTGGTCAAAGAAAGCTTGCGGGAATTCATAGAAAGGCGTGTAGGCGAGTACTGCGGTCTATTAATAGTAGATGAAAACATTGGTGCCATATTTGACTGAGAGCGCTCCCTAGACGTTTAATCGTGATAGGCAACAAATATGTAAGCGTATCACATACGTTTTAAAGACTGTAACAAATTAACAGTGTGTATTAATATAAGGGAGCGCCACCTTAGATAGAAGATACTATTGTTATCATCAACGTTTTTTTTGTATTTAAAAACAAAAATACTGATATATCATGATTGATTGTAAATTAAGAGAAGGCATTATTATTCCTCGTAACAGACCAAAAGTTTTGCAAGATCTCGCGAGACCTATCTATTCAAAGTAACTCCTAGAATCAATGCCTATCGGTAAGGCCGCCATGTTGTAATGAACGGCAAAGGGCTACAATGCTTACAAGATGGTATTCTCAGATAATAAGGCCTGGCAGATGTATGATGCTATGGATGGACAGAATATCCTAGCAAGGATGGGTCAATATGTAGCTTAATTTCGTGTCACCATTGTTTTATTAAACATTGTCCCATTAATATGATATTCTGTTTGCCAATTAGAATCTATCTGTCGTAGCGTTGTAAGCCTCGTAGACTTTCAGCGTGGCCTTGCCGCTTGTATAGATAATGTTGATGTCTGTGATATAAATAGGTTTGTTTGGAACCTTTTTCTAAATTTTGTATACCTAAATTTAAGGGTTTATTCCCTCTTATTGTTGGTCCTGAGAAAGATGGTTCTCCACCGAAACGCGCGTAGGCCAAGACCCTTAATGCTACCATCACTATAGAGGAGAGGTCCCAGGAGATTCAATACCATCAGAAACAATCATTAAAGTGCTTGTTCTCTCTCCATTTGATTTCATTGGACCATGTACAATTTTTGAATGTTTTGTTATTTTAATAGTATCAGGATGACTGATGTATGTTTGGAGTAGTGAATATGATGAGATTACTTTTGTGTTCAAATTGATGGGGGTGTTCACAATTTCGAATAAGATATTTGTCTTTGGTGGTCTAATTGTAACATATGTTTATTGTATATAAAGTATTTGATGCTATTATTGAAGACGAATTCAAAAAAATTGAAAAAATTGTCAAAATAAAATGATTGTAAAAATAACTTTGTATCTTATGTGTCTTTAACCACAGATTCTTGTTGGCAGGATAGAACCTGTATAGGTCTCTGTAAAAGCAATATAGGTCCTGAAAGAGGTTTCTACTGTTTTTCCCTTGTTTTCCCCCTCCTCTTGGACTTCTAGTTACCTTAGGGGGGGCCTTTTCCTTATAGTATTAAGCGGTCGCATGCATGGATGACAGTGAACGAATATACGAATCTAAAAGTGCAACCATATCTAGAAATACCCTGGTCAGCACAAACTACAAATTTATTTATGAAAGTAAAATTTGGCAACTTGCCAGGCTTAGAACGTGCAATGCCTTGGCTGAGATCATCTACGCCGACCCCCTGCAGATTATGCAAATTAGGGGAGGAAAACATTATTAATTTGGTTTGCATGTGTGCAGTAATGGTGGCAGAAAGAAAGCGATATTTGAAAAATTGTTTCATTGTCAGTCACTCACCCATACATTCACTGAAACACCTAATCACTCACTTATACTATCAGTCACGCACATACTGAGTCATCCATATAGTCACTTTTACACCCACTGACTCAACAATACACCTTGGTATACATATTTAACACTCATAAACATTTTAAAAAGACTCACAGTCACTGGACGATATCATCACTACTATCATCAGTGATGTCATTTGAGATGTCATCAGTGATGTCACTGAACATGTCATGAGTGATATAATATGTGATATCATAAGTAGTGCATTGTGGGGGGCGCGAGTTAAAGTTAACTCTGGCAACTATAACAGTTGAATTTCCCTGGTTTTATACATGTGAAATGTCAGCCTAACTATAATGTCCCTTTGTTTTTTTCCTAATGAATTTCTAAGGTTTTTTAACTAGTAGTCATATTTCCAGAGTGGTATAGAAATGGTGCTAAGTGTTCAATCATCTCTAAACAATTTTGTTGTCTAGAAGTTCCAGTAGGTATTAACATGGCTTGTTCACATTTTTGCTAATTTTTGAAGGTAAGGTAAATGATTCAACATTTCTATTATATACATTTACTTAGTTATGTTTTAAAAAAGGAACTGTAGGAGTCGTGGTGGGTGCGCGAATCCGGATAGCATGCCGTCATATTTTAATGTCCGTGTAGGGTGTGTGCCAGATTTGCAACTCCCCGATCTATTTTGTTTTGCAGCTAAAATACATGATATATACTTTATACATTTAAAATTACTTGTATGTGTTTTACAGAAAGAGTTATAAAACTGACATCAATATAAATATATTTAGAATATTTTAACTGTTCTAATAAATTTACGGGAACAACGACAGTTCCACATACCCTCGCGCACGTATTTCCGGGTGCACAACAGGTTTGCGAATCCAGCACAAATTAAGTAGTTCTAAAAAACATATAGATATAATTTTATATTATAGATTGTACCAAGAGATTTATTTTCATATTTGTTGAACTACTATATTTGTAATTGGAATGGATATATAATATTGTTTACATATATTTTATGGAGTCACGTCCCCTATGCGGTGCATACGTGTAGGTAGGCAAATCCCATGTGACTTCAAAAAAAGGATTCTATTTATTAAGATGTTTTCTATTCTACTACTTGGAGGGTTGTTCTTTCTTTCTAAAGCCTCTTTAGGATCAACCACTCTTGTGTTTTCTCTTACTCCTTAATTTAATGTTTGTGTGTTTTTGGCCTTTACCAGAAATGGCATCTGCAATTCCACCTGCAGATGAAGTTGAAAATGTGGAGGAGCAGGAAGAACCTGCTAAGAAGAGAAAGGAGAGCGTAGTCTATTCCACCCAGAGAGAAAAAAGTAAACGCACAGAAAGTGACATACACTTTGTGTGAGAAGGTGCTATATCGGAGCGCCGAGAAAAAATACTCACGTGGGACGTCTTAAATGATGAAACATTTCCCAACCATCCATAAGAATTGTATCGCAAGAGAGCAGCGCAAGCGAGATCTTCAAGAACAATCTCAGGGTGGAAAAGTTGCCCGACCCATCACATCTGTGGGTTCTATTTTAACATCTGACACACCATTGTCAGTACCCGAGTTTGCTGGTGTGCAACAAACCCGCTTAAAGTGCCAAACAGTAATTTGTGTTGGGGAGAAGTCTATCATTACTATTGCCAAATGTTTTTACTGTGTGAATGCAGTATGTTAACTTGTTTTTGAAACATGGATTTTGTTTTAGACACCAAAGTATGAATAAATACAAATTATTTTTTTAAAAGGTTCTTTTTTAAACTGCTTATATGGTTAAAGATAGACAAATTGTTGTATATGTTGTATGAATGTGTTAGTAATGAATGAATCAGTTTTTTGTGAATGATTGTAAGATTGTATAACTAGTGCCTGAGTGATTGTATAAGTGTATGAACTGCCTGGGTGAATGAATGAGTGCATGAGTAGTGCCTTGGTGATTGGATGAGTGCATGAGTACTGCCTGCATGGGTGAATGAATGAATAAAACATTTATTAAGTGGATAACTATCCGAGGGCATCCCAGTGCTACTACTACATGACTGCATGTGTGGTGTGTGAGAGATTGGATGAGTGTATGGATACTACCGGAGTGACTGGATGAGTGCATAAGTGGTGCCTTGGTGATTGTATGGGCACATGGCAAGTGTCTGGAAGACTGGATGAGTGCATGGGTAGTATCTGGTTGAATCAATGGCTACACGTGTAGTGCCTGGGTGATTGTATGAGTACATGGATAGTTACTGGGTGATTGGATGAGTGCATAGGAAGTACTTAGGTGATTGGATGTCTGCATAAGTAGTGCTTGGGTGATTGCATATGTCCATGGGTACTTGGGTGAGTGGAAGAGTACATGGGTAGTACCTAGGTGAATGGATGAGTACATGGGAAGTGCCTGTGTGATTGTATGAGTGCATCAGTAGTACATGGGTAATCACCCATGTACTATTGATGCACTCATACAATCACACAGGCATGGGTATTGCCTGGGTGTATAGATGACTGCATAAGTAGTGCTTAGGTAACGGCATGAGTGTATAGGTAGTACCTGGGTGATTGCATGGGTGCATGGTTAGTGCTTGGGACACTGGATGAGTGCATGGATAGTACCTGGGTGCATAGATGACTGCATAGCCACTAATTGGGGGATTAAATGAGCGCATGGGTAGTGCCTGAGTGAATAGATGAGTGTATGGCTAGTGCTTGGGTGATTAGATGAGTGTATAAGTACTGCCTGGGTGATTGCATGAGTGCATGGGTACTGCCTGGACATTGGGTGAATGCATTGGTAGTGCCTGGGTGAACAGATAAGTGCATAGGTATTGCTTGGGTGATTGGATGAGTGTATGGGTAGTACCTGGGTGAATGGATGAGTGCATGGGTAGTACTTCGTTGATTGGATGAGTGAATAAGTAGTGTCTGGGTGATTCCAGAGGTGCATGGGTGGTACCTGGGACATTAGATGAGTGCATGGGTAGTACCTGGGTGAATAGATGAGTGCTTAACTAGTGCTTGGGTGACTGGATGAGTGTATAGGTAGTGCCTGGTTGATTGCACAAGTACATAGGTGGTGCCTGGGTTGTTGGATGAGTGCAGGGACAGTGCCTGAGTGATTGTATGAGTGCAAGGATAGTGCCTGAGTGATTGGATGAGTGGATAAGTAGTGATTGGGTGATTGGTGAGTGCATAGGTAGTGCTTGGGTCATTCCATAAGTCCATGGGTAGTGCTTGGGCGATTGGATGAGTGCATAAGTAGTGCTAGGGTGATTGTACAAGTGCATGAATAGTGGCTGGGTGATTGGATAAGTGCATAATTAGTGCTTGAGTGAGTCAATGAGTGCATAGGTAGTGCTTGGGTGATGGAAAAAGTCCATGGGGGGTTCCTGGGTGATTGGATGTGTGGAACAGTAGTACCTCAGTGAATGACTGGGTGCAAGGGTTACGCCTAGGTGATTGAATGACTGCAAAGCAGTGCCTTCGAAATTCAATTACAGCAAGGGTAGTACGTCAATGATTGTTTGAATGCATGGGTAGTGCCTGGGTGTGGTAGTGAGACTGAAAGGTGGAGTACCTCTGTCAATATTTCAATAGGGTTATGATAAACCATATAATTATTACATTAGTGTTATCAGGTGCACCACTAGTATAACGTGCAAGTAAAAGTGCAAAGAAACTTCAGACATGGCAAAAGTCAGACATTGAAACTTAACAGAATACGCTTTCGATTTCAAAGATGTCAAGGATGCACATAACTATCTACAGCCTTCCTTCAGTGTACCTTTGCAGATAGTTATATGGAGTATGATAGAGGTCAATATATTTGGCAATATATTTTGAACCTCACATTTTTGTACCAGTTTCATTACAAACTTACACTTTTCCATGTCACACCTAAGCCAAAATAAAACGCCATCTTCTCTTATATCACTTTTATTATGTGATGGAGTGTGTCAGTATCTTGTATGGGTAAATGACATATGTAAAGTAAACTATACATAGAACAGTACTTCTGTTTCACACTGTATACTCTGTAAATATCTGAAGAAGAAGCTTCATGGATTACGTTCTATTTATTATGGAAGATACTTGGGTCTGAACCTGTGTGTTCAAGTGATTCCATGAGGCCTATGTTTTAAAGAGATATTTGCTTCTCAGACTGAAAGGTGAAGTTGTTTTAACAATAATTGAACAGGGATATAGTAGATCATATAGTTGTTAAGTTAGGAGCATCAGCTGCAGCATATATGTTACACTACATGTTCCAATGCAAACATGCCTCAGACATGCAAGCTGCAAAACATTGAAATGTAACAAAAATACACTTCCAGTTTAATGCACAATTATCGCTATCTATGTGCTACACCAAGTATAAACTTGTGGAGACTAATTTGGGCTAGGATATAGGTAAATATACATGTTATAAAAATCAGATTTCTATAATAGTTTTTTAAGCAGAAAAAAATTGCAATAAAAGGTGTAATGCCAAATAAAATGACAACTATTATTAGGTCACTTTTATTTGTCACAGAATTTTCTCAGAGAGTGAGAGTGTTTTTCAGGAGAAGTATGACACGTTTAAACTAGTCTATAAGTCCTACATTATGTATGTTAGACCCAAATGACATATTCGTACATGTTAAACGATTGTACAGTTTATCATTAATATTATACTATATATTCTTACCTTTGAAGAAATTTTGATAGATCATTTAGTAAATCTGTTTTTACAATATTATTGTGCTAAACAGTACTAAATCTGTTTTCAATGTTGAAGAGTACCTGCTATTAAAAAGAAAAAGTATTATATAACCGTTTTATATTAGAAAAACCATAATATTATGTTTTTCGGAACATAAAATTATTTTATAATTAAGTTTCAGTTTCCCTTTTTTAATGTTCTCAGATTGCATATAACTTCACCATAGACAGTGATTTGATGTAGAATCAGCATTTAACAGTGGGGAAAAAAGATTCCATGGATTGTATAAAAAAAACAGCATAGCACATCATTATCAATATGTGTAACTATGCTTTATACTTACTACATTTTCTTAATCACTTTTTTCATCTGCATTAAGTCTAGTATTATAATAAATAGATTTATAAAAAATGTACTTGTACCATTACACCTGTTACAGTATTTAAAACAAATGTATATACTACTTGCTTTTTGAATTCCTTTTTCAAAAGGTTATGTTTATTAGGCAAAATAATAATCAGAACACTAATTATGAATATTAATAGAATCCAGTGCATTCTGTTTTTATTAACATCACCCCCAATAGGCCGCATGATGTTCTTAGAACTTTGGCTGGAAAAATAACATATACAAATGTGTTAATTGAAAAGGCGATCTAGCTTGGAATTCCAGGTGGGCATCATTGCAATGTGTCTATACATTGTTACACTTTAAATAAACAATATCGTTTCCAGATGTTGCAGTAGGTCCTTCATGAAAAATATTAGCCACTGTTGTATATGTTGTTCCTGAAATAGATATTTGACTTTCTTTAAAAATTGTACATTTTTGTTTCCAAAGTTGTTCCATTTTCTCTACAACATTTTAACATTAAAATTTGATATTTTCTAAATCTTTCTTTATGCAATGTAGACAACATATCTGATCTACAATGTGAACATGTCATATCTTGATTTGTTGTTTTATTCAAATTGTTAAAAGACACCGATTTGCAGTCAGGTTTTGTTACGTATAAGAATAATTATCTACGTATTTCAGTGGTAGAAGTAAATAAGCAATCTTCACACTTGTGGTCCCATTTATAACTTAGTCCAAATACGTTATCATTGTTTATTCCTTCATCTTCTAATACTCTATGAGCATAAGAAATTCTTGTGCATTTTGATGTATATTGAGAGTAAATCTCAGTGAACTGGTACATGTATCCAATTATGTTGAATGAAAAATCAGTATGTATTTTACGTCTGTCAGTTACCAACTGTTGAAATAAATGATGAAGTGCACAACAGAATCATTTTTCATGGTTTTATGAAGAAGACGTGGTAAATGAAACATTACATTTAGAATTACATTAGCATAACATTACATAACATAACAGTTGATACCTGAACTGTATTCTAACTACTCTCCTACAATATCATCATCACTTTCTACTTTTTTTCTTTACACCTTCAACTTTCTCTTCAATGCTTTCCTTATCTTGAACTTCACTTGAATGTTTGATATAGTTCCATTTTGGACATAGTATACATTTCTCATCTATCGGGTATATCAGGTATTCACCTAAATGAGGAACAAAAAGTCTTCTTACACGATTATACTCTTACATAATTTGAATCAGCACTAACCTATTTATGATCAAATTCTACCAAATACAAACCGGACAATGTTCTTACTTGAGACAATGCAATGAATGTCATTTCCTCTTTGAACACAGTACTTCCAATATTTACAAAAACCCTGTCCATACTTGAACCTTGAGATTTGTGAATAGTTACTACATATGGTAGAGACATCACCTGCTTGTCGCATATTTTGAACAAGTTCTTTATATTCAAAGTTTAACCAAATATTTTAATTTCCTATACTGCCCCAAGATTTCCTAGTCTCATCATGGAGAAGTGTTTTAAAAACAGGTTGTCCTTTAACAGGAGTAAGTTGTAATAGGTCTCCAAATACATTTAAATACTTTCCTCCAAACAGCAAATCGTAATCTGTTTTTAAAATCTGTTGCATTCTCAAGAGTACAAAGGCAAGCATGAAGTTTGTTCACCTCATCAATGATTAAAAGATTCAGTGTCTTCAGTGCTCGTGAGACTTCATAACAAGCTTTTGATATTCCAATTTATTATCATGTTTGACAGGTTGCATATGTAATCGATGTAAATTAATACCTTTAATGTTGTGTGCTGCTATTCTAGTTGGAGCTGTTATGACACAAGATAAATATGATTCTATAGTTCTGTGAAGACAACTTGTCAAAACTTTAATTAGGAAACTTTTTCCTGTTCCAGTGTGACCACTAAAGTATTATAGAATAGGTTGAAATGATGAACATTGACATTCTTTTTTCATGGAATAAGTCATGATCCACTTGTTGTTTCACTTATATATATTATTTTTGTTCAATATTCAGCTGTTCTTCTATCTTCTCAAAGTGAGCAATATCCTTGCTGCATTGCAGTTTCAACCTCATTCATGGCTATTGCTGCTTCATTTTCAATAATTGGTTGTCCAAGTAGATATTGAGTCAGTGGACCAGAACTTTGAGTGCTTTGTGAACTTTCTCTAGCTATTTCAGCTGCAATAGTTCATTCTTGTTTAATCTCAACATTTCTAATTGTTAAGTAAGTTGAAAATATCATACACTGAATAATATCTTTAGTTGCATTAAAAGAATATTTGTAGCAGTCAAACTCTCCAAATAATTTGGTTTCACTACGCCAAGGCTTGAACAGTTGTAGAGGTGCTAAATAGAAAAATTATTTCTTTTCTGCAGTTTTGCAACAGAGTTTTGTGTGAATAATAAGACTTCCTTTGGCATTTTTCACTAAACATCCATCACATTTAATTACTGCGTATTTTTCTTTGTTTTTATATTTTCTGTAACATTCTTTTTAAACATGTAATGTTGAAGTATTTCATACATGCATAGGTTTTCAAGATGTCGACTCCTTTTGGGATGGTATGTATCCAACATATTAGTTTTTACAATATCAGTGCTTTATGCCTCATACTGTGCTAAGTAGTGAATTCCTGGAAAATATTTCCGTATTCTAGGCCAGGACTAGACGTATCCAAATGATTCCTCTTGACTTTGAATACAAACTGGCTGAGCTCAAGCGATCCGAACATTCATAAGATCCTATCTCTCCATAGGAAAGCGTCTTTAAGCTAAAGCTGTACAATTTCTTGCTGAGACTCTTTTCTGTGAAAATTTCTGCCCAAATTTCTTTCATCTTTGACTTTTTAGATATTGTAATATATGATGAGACATAATGAGCATCAGCAGTTGAATTGTCTGCAACAAACTGAATATCAATGTTTGCGTTCCACATTTTTAAAATGATTGGATTATAGTCATTAATATACTTTGAAGGCTCTGTTCTTCTTAAGTTGAAAGGATTCTTGGGAGATTTTTGAGTTATTGTATATCTTAAGGGTGACAACAAAAGATTTTTCTTTTCCTTTAGAAAGTACAGGTTGATGGAATCCAAAACTAAATTTTGAATAAAACTTTCCTTCACATTTGTATTTCCCTTGGTAGTATTTTCCACATGTATGACTTTGAAACCATAGAACTTGTTGTCTCAAGCTATTTCCTCCTCCTTGTCTTGGAATGGGACATGTAACACACTGTTCGATGAAAGACAAAACAGCTTCATGAGTATCTGTTCCAAATTTTGGTGCATCTTATCCCTATTAGCATGTGCATATGAGGAGCACCTTGGGCTTGGTACTCTTTTTGCCAAAAGAAATCAGTTACCTCTCCAAGAGATGGAAAGCTTTTACTGCAGATAAATTACATCATATCTTGAAATCTATGGTTAAAATACCCGCAGACATTTGCAGGATCCAAGAAACAGCGTTCTCCTGCTGTCTTCAGTTCAATGTTTTTTACATTCGCATATGCTTCTCATGGGAATTCAAGTAAATCATCCCATGCATATTCAGCACAACTAAGGGCCCAATTTCGATGTTGCACTTCTATACTTTACAATGGGAGCATGCAGTCTGACTGGAATGCATGCTCCCATTGTAAAGTTCATCCCTGCACCCCGTGGCAGGTACCTCAAGGTATCCCCTCGGCCTCCAATCGTAGGCCGTGTACCCATGGAGGCCCTGCTGGGGGCCCCCAAAGTCAACTTCTGGCAGCCTTTCTGTGTCAGAAAGGCTGTCAGAATCCCACATTGTAATCCATCAGGCCAAAAGAGCTGCCCTTGGGAATGCTGGAGGCTTTCCAAATGCCAGATGGCTCTCGGAGCCCATCGGAAGCCATTAGGAAATCCGATTTGCATCTAAGTTCACCGTGATGGTGATAGCAAAATTCATTGGTGCCACGTTGGCACGCCATCAAATTGATTAAATGAGATTCCACATTTTTATCTCTTTGTTCAACTTTTTCCATGAACTTTTTTGCAGAATATGTTGAATAGGAACTCCTGTTTTTAATATAAGGTTCACTGCATATGAAAATGCAGACAAATCACTCTCAAACTATATATGAAATACACTGCCGCAATCTTGGATTTTCAGAATACTATCTTGTTGATTGGTGTTCGGATGCTGGAATCCATATAGCTCGGTCATCAAATCATTTACCTTCTCCATTGGGGAATAGCTGTGGAAAACAGCCAGCTTCTAAACTTTTTCCCCAAATACTCATGGGAGCTCCATTTGCTTCTTTCAGTTGAAATAATTAGATTCAAAAGTGTTTCCAATGAGTTCTTTCAAATGGAGAGGATGTATGGTATAATGTTTATAAATCTCTTCACTCCTGGATTTGTCCACTTTTCCAATTTGTCCAGTTGGCATTAGTGTTTCATCTTTTAGGCATCTTACTTCTTCGTCAACATTAACATTATCATAATAAATATTATTCTGTACCAGGTATAATGTTGCATTTCAAAGTTTATAAATATCTATAAACTCTTTCCAGATTTGTTTACTCTTTGTTGGTACACCATTTACTAGAATAACTACAGGCTCATTTTCCTCTCTGTCTACACCAACAATTTTATTATGTTTCTTAAAATCTAAAGGTAAGTACATAACTCTTCCTTTGAGACATTTTTGTAAATCTGTTGGTGACAGCTTACCTGTCTTAGGCTCCTTACGAACTATGGCCTGGAATGAGTAAGAATAGACTCATATACATTTATATCTGCCAGTTCCTGAGGAATAGGTACCAGCTCTAAGTTGTTTTGCACTGCTCTAGCTGGCATTTTATGTTTTTTCTAATTTGCTGTAACAGTACTTAACTTGATCACTGGACAGCACAAATTGTCGATCCACAAACAAATACAGAGCAAATTGCTTCCACCTATTATTGTTTTCTTTTTCACTTTTTAAATATAAATCAATATTCCTAGTTTGACTTCTATAGTGCATACATCGACAACAAATACAAACATGGTTTGGTTTTTCAGAGGAAACAGTGTTAAACCTTTAAATTTCTTTGCAAAATCATCAATACTAATCTCTTTGTCCTGTTCTACTACACCTAAAGATATCAAGTCCTCACTTTCTCTACACTCCTCTTTAGAACTAAAATAATGAAACTGTACATCAAACAAACTTTCTGTACATCTGCTACAGAACCATGGAAAAGAGCTGTTTTCATTTCATGTAAACATAATGCAGGAGTTTTTACATTGTTAAGTATCCTTACTGACTTCCGCATTTCAGAGTGGTGGACAGCTAACATTATTAAATGATGAAAAGAGCTTTGGCACACTTTCCTCGAAAGACAAGCCAGAGAATGTCCCTGTTATTTGGTATATTTTCTTATTTTACATGTATCTAGTCCTTGTAATATCCTAATCTTTTGTTTAACACTTCTATTAGAAAATTGGCCTAAAATGTTTCGTAATATATCAATAGACTCCTGTTGAATGTTACAAAATTTGCTACAAACCCACTTATATACAGGAGCTTGTATACGCCTTCCTTCAACGTCTTCAGCTATTACTTGTTCTACATTCCTAGGAACCATGTTTTCCTTTGGAATGGGAGAACCATGTTTCACCTCATAATATCGACCACTAGTATCGACTGCATGCACTAATGTGTTCTCTTGTAAATATCTAACTTTGCACATTAGGAAATCTGTAAATGGTTGAAAATCTGGCAGAACATTTTTAAAAATTGGTATACCGTTTAATTTTCTATATCAATGACTTTCTCCTAACTATACAGTATAGACAGGTATGAACCTGTGTAATCAAATGCTTAAATTACTCTATCAAGCAAACAGATCTGTTTTTGTGGTGCTAAAATGTGAAAAAAGTCTGATAATATTTTGCCGGGTATGATAGACTGTATACTTTTTAACTTAAACTCGTCTGCTGCACCATACATATCAAACTAAATGTAGAATTAGACACATATGTAGCACATGGTAGCAGTCAGACATTCACATTTCACACAGTATACTTTCATTCTAAAGCACCCACTTCACTATGTACAACAACATATTAGCTGTGTTCTATTGCAGAGACTTATATGGAGTAGGATACAGGTAAATAAATACATCTAGCAACATGTTTTAACACTGACTATTCTCTAACACTTTCATTAGAGAGGCAGAGCTTACAATACCAGGCCTAATCCAGAATGTAAGGATATTGGCCATCATGCCACTTTTCTGAGTGTCAATATGTATCTATAGACCTGAATAAGTATGTCATTGCCTTTTTAGAGGCAAGATAGTATATTCAAAAAAGACTATACGTACTAGAGTACTCTTGGTTCACAACGCATCCTATCTAAATATATGTTAATAGAAGCTGAATCAGTCACTTTCTGCTCATTACACAGGGCATCCAGGTATAAATGTGTGTGTTAAAGTGATTTCTTGATCCCAGTCTAGCTAAGAGATCTGTGTTTCTGAGATTAAATGCTGAAGTAGCTGTGACAAGATTTTTGCAGAAGGAATAATAGTCTGTATAGTTTTTAAATTAGGCTGATCAGTTGCACTACCCATCTCAGAGTACAGATAGAAGTGCAGACATACCTGGGACATGGTACCAGTCAGAAGTTCTGGAAAGACTTATATGGACTGGGATACACATGAATACATCTGCTAACATGTTTTAAATCTCATTTTTCTCTACTACTTTCATTATTAGTAGTAGCTCGCCAGGCCTACACCAAAATTAAAGGCCAACTCCTATCATGCACTCTTGTTAACTCTCACCATCTTTCTAAACATCTCAATGAGTGTGTCTGAGTCTTTTAGGAGTGAGATGGCACATGTAAACAAGCCTATAGATATTAGACGACCTGTCTTTCACACTGCACCCTCTCAGAATGTTTGTAAAAGAAGCTGTATGGAGTACCTGAACTCATTTTACAGGATAGAGATTAATACATCTGCCAACATGTTCTAAACCTCACTTTTCTCTACAACTTTAATTGCAGAGTCAGACCTCAGAATGCCAGTCCTTCACAAAAATGAAAGACTGACTCCTGTTATGTGACTCTCACCATGTTTCTATACATCTCAATGAGTGTATCTCTGCCTTTTAGATGCATAATGATACATGTAAAGAAGTGTATAACTATTAGACTACCTTTATTTTACACTGCATTCTCTCAAAATGTTTGTAAAAAAAAGCTGTACAGATTACTTTGAGCTCATTTTACATGGCAGGGAGGTATTGGACTCTGTATTTGAGTGCTTCTGTGGCACCTACCTAGGTAAGGTATCGGTGCTTCTGCGACTGAATAAGTTGTGCCAAAAGTTTTGCAGTGGTATGATAAACTGCATAGTTTTTATCTTAGGGACATCAGCTGCACAACATGTGTCAGACTACAGTTAGAAGTACACACATACCTGAGATATGGTTTGCACATTCAAACTTGACAGACTATGCTTTCACTTTAAAGCACTAACCTAACTATCTGCAGCCTACTCGAAGTGCACTTTTGCAGACACTTATGCGCACTCGAATATAGCTTAATAATACTGCCAACATGTTTTCAGACTCACTTTTCTCTAGTAGTTTCATTAGAGACTAGAGCTCACAATGCCAAGCCTGCACCAAAGTGAAAGACCAACTCTTGTCATGTCACTCTTGTAAATTGCAGCATCTGTCTAAACAGCTCAGTAAGTGTGTCTCTGCCTTTCTGCAGCGAGATGACACAAGTAAAGAAGCCAATAGATATTACAATGCCTTTAATTCACACCACATGCTCTCTAATTGTTTGCAAAAGAAGCTGCATGAATCCCTTTCTGTTTATTTTACAGGCAACTGAATGTTTGAGTGCTTTTGTGACTCCGGCCTAGCTGACACATCTCTGCTTCTGGGACTGAATACTGAAGTAGCTCTGACAAGATTTATTCAGGGGCATAATAGGCTGTATAGTTTTTAGGTTACTCTCAGAAGCTGCTCCGCACATATCAGACCACATATTGGAGTGCAGACAAACCTGAGACATGGTAGCAGTCACACATTCAAATTTGACACATTATGCTTTCAGTTTAAATCATTCACTTTACTATATACGGCCTACTCACAGAATACCTGTGCAGAGACTTATTTGGACCAGGATAGAGGTGAATACATCTATGAACATGCTTCAAACCTCATGTTTCTTCATCACTTTCATTAGAGTGACAGAAGGCACAATGCTAGGTCTATGTAAAAATAAAACACTGACTCCTGTCATACCACTCTGATGAATGTCAACATGTATATAGTGTCCTCAATAAGTGTGTCAGTGTCTCTCTAGAGGCAAGTTAACATTTAAACAGCCCTGTATGTACTAGACTACCCCTGTTAGACACCACATGCTTTCTCAATGTATTTACAAGAAGCAGTATAAATCAGTGTCTGCTCATAATACAGCACTGTTGGGTATGAACATGGGTGTTCAAGTGTTATTATGATGCCTGCCTAGCTAAGAGATCTGTGTTTCTGTCACTAAATGCTGAAGTAGCTGTGACAAGATTTATACAGGGGTATAATAGTCTCCAAAGATTTTAAGTTAGGCTGATAAGCTGCACCACTAACATCAGTGTACACATAGAAGTACAAACATACCTCAGATATGGTAGCAGTCAGAGGTTCAAACTTGAGGGAGTATGCTATCAATTTAAATCACTCGCCTCACTATCTATGGCCTACTTCAAGTGTACCTTTGAAGAGACTTCTATGGACTGGAATACATGTTAAAACATGAGCCAACATGTTTTAATCCTCACTTTTCAGGACTACTTTCATTAGGTCAGAGGTCACAATGCCAGGCCTATGCCAAAACGAAAGACCAACTTCTGTCATGCCACTTTTGTAAATATCAGCATCCTTCTAAACACCTTAGAGTGTATGTTTACCTTTTAGAGATGAGATGACATATGTAAAGAAGCTTATAGGTGAAACACTACCTCACTTTTACAATGCATGCTTTTTAAATGTCTGTACAAAAGCCTGCATGAATCACTTTCTACTCATTACAGAGAGCAGCCAGGTATAAATGTGTGTGTTCAACTGATTTTATGATGCCTGCCTAGCCAAGACTTCTGCGCTTTTGGGACTCAATGCTGAAGTAGGTTTCACAAGATGTGTGCAGGGATATGATAGACTGTATAGTTTTTAAGTTAGGCTCATCAGCTGCACCACACATATCAGACTTCATGTTCAAATGCAGACATACCTGAGGCATGGGACAGGTCAGACATTCAAATTTGACAGAGTACACTTTCAGTTTAAAGCACACACCTCTCTAGCTACAGATTACTCTTAACTTAACTACAAAGAGACTTATGTGGACTAGAATACAGCATCTGGAAACATGCTTTAAACCTCACTTTTCTCTACCAGAAAGAGCATTGCTAGAGGAGAAAAAACGATATACATGAATTACTGTATGGTGACAAGTAAAAAACTAAACCGGTGCGTAGTAGGAGAGATGACGATATACATGATTGCTCCAGAGAGATGTACATGCTTAATGCCTAGTGCACATATCATACAGTGTCCATATGGCTACAGAATGTATACAATGGAACATGAAATAAAATGTTATGATAATATTGAGTACAAAGATTATTATTACATTATTCTGACAAACGTACATGTAATACTCTGTCATTATTCATACCCCTTTCTACTATAAGTTGTTTAAGAATCCATTTTCTTTCCATCCTTCTCAGGGCTAGAACTCTGCCCCTCTTGGGTTGATGGCAGCTTATGCTATTACATTAAACTTGATACTAGTTATTTCCAAGGTGGGGTATGCTGTATTGTAGTGAAGGGCCAATGGCTAGTTGGAATTGCTGTTTTTGTGGCCCTTATGTGTTCTTGGATTCTATAATTTTGTATTGCAATTCATGAATTGTTGCATATGATGTATAGTTGGCATGTTGTACTGACACCACTGTCATTGTTCAGAGTCAGTGTTATGTTAGAGTTGGATAGTACATCCAAAATGATTAGTGTAATGCATGCACTGTCATCTAGGGACAACAGTAGATGTACATCTTTTATCTCTTTGATTGTTTTGACACATGCTTGTGTTACTGGGAGAAAGGCTGGAGAGTACAAAGGTTTCTCTTCAAAAAACGTCTTTAAATTTATACGATGGTGAATTTCTAACAAATCTATGTGTACATACATTACACCAACCATTTTGGATGTACTATGCGACTTGGACCAATCGCCATTATTGATTGTTTATGTGCAGGAAGGGACACCTTCTTGCATATATCATCCCTGCAATGCAGGTACCCTTGAACTGTGGCATAAGGGTGTCTATGTTGACGCTAGGCAGCTATTTTTAGCAACAGCGCAAGGAAAAACACAGATATGCGCAGCATTCTTCTAAATACGTTGCATCCCTGCATTTTGGAAATGATGCACCACAGTGCAGCAAAATTTATCACAGTGCTACACTGAGCATTTCTTTGGACATATGACCCAAAGAATGATGCATTGTCTGAGGCTCTGATGTATCCACTGGGCCCAACCTGTCGCTGCAGATGGGCATCAGCAGAGACCATTGCCCTTTGTAAATTAAAATCAGCCAATTTTGCTATTTTGGGTGACCTTAATATTCATTTGGATGAGGTCAGCAGTAATCTGCCCTCATCTAATCTAGAGGATTTTTTATTGTTAGGCCTGCTGCTTCTGGTGTATTCGCCTACCTATTCAGCAGGTCAAATATTTGATCCTGCTTGCTCCATTTTATGCCACTTGATAGTCAATAATGTGGCTCCTGTGCATTGGTAAAACCACTTTGCAGTATTGATGACTTTACTGACTTAGGAGCTGTGTCCTTCGTTTTCCCTGGTGACTCATAGACCATGGGCCAAAATGTATCTCGGAGCATTTTGCTCTTATTTACAGGAAGAGGGGCTAGAAAATTTGGGTACTCTGTGAGAGGACATTACAGCAGAGGATTAATGGATTTCATCTTCCCTAGACAGAGCGCTTCCTGTTAAACATGGCTACAAAGAAGTCAGCCGTACGGCAGCTCCTTGATTCAACAATGCATTTTTGCAGAGAAATGAATAAGGCAGGTAACTAGAACCAGCATAGTTAAAGCAGTACTGTCAAGAGGTTAAAGCAAAATTGAAAAGGGCGTCCAAGAAATGCTCAAGAATCATTTGGCATGCACAGCATATTATGTGAAGAAAATTAGGAGTGAGAATAATTCAGCTAAAGAGTTCTTTTCAATTATAAAGTGCTTTTTAAATCCGGCACAATCATTTCCACTTTTATCCCTCTCAGATCAAATCTGTAAAGACCTACCTAATTTATTTCATAATAAGATTGCTGATATTTAAATGTTATTGTCCACAAACTGCATCTAGGAGCAGGGGGTACTCTCATGTAACATGGGGAGTTTTGCTGTTAGTTATTATGAATTCAGGGACTTTGCTTGACTCTAATAATTCTGGCTCGCCTGGTGACCCTTTACCAGTACTTCTTCCATGCCTCGTTCACCTTCCAGCCTCTTCACTTCTGGAAGGTCAGGTTCCCACAGTGTAGAGCCATGCTATGGTGGTCCCACTACTTAAGAAACCTACTCTTGATGCCAATGTATGGGTCCACTACAGACCTGTCTTTTTCTTCCTATTTGTGCAAGATTCTAGAACAACATGTATATTGCCAATGTTCTGTATATTTGGAGGATCATGACTAATTACATCCTTCTCAATCAGGATTTCACACTGACTTTAGTACAGAAACAGACCTACTTGGTGCGTTGGAACAACTTAGAAGTCAAATGTATAGAAGCAGTACTGCTGTACTTTTTTTTTTATTGTAGTGGCTTACGTCTTTTTTACAAGTTAGGATCTTTCAGGTGTTTTCAAAGTCCCATAGGTCTTCAGTCTTGCATCCTTCCTGTGGAGTGCCCCAAGTGGCTTTGCTAAGCCCTACACTGCTTAATATGTATGCTCAACCTTTGGCTCACTTAGCAGAAGCTAATGAACTACCATTATTGATGTGCGCTGATGAGACTCATAATGTTGATCTCTAAATGTGCAAGATTCTCTTAAGGCTTCTAACTTTAGCCTCTGCCTTACTGAGGTGGTGGGGTGGATGAGCAAGAACGATCTCCAACTGAATGGAGACAAAACAGAAGTGCTAATGGTGGGAAAACAACCACAGATTTGTGGCCCTCAATGGTGACATGGTGATCTTGGGCCACTACTCATCCCCAGCAAGTCAGCCTAAAAGCTGGGTGTCTGTTTTGATGATAGGCTTGCTATGGATCATCAAATAAAAAAGAGTGTAGCTTGTTGTTTCGGGCTACTTAAACGCCTTGGGAATTTTTTTTAGCTCCTCTCTCTCTCTGCTCCAAGAACTATGGTTAAGTCTTTGATTATTTCAAGACTTGACTACGGAAATGCATCATATCTAGGTGTTTCAAAAAACTGCTGAATAGACTTCAGACTGTGCAAAATGCTGGAGCACATCAACTATGTCATGTACCTAGGTTTTCATCTGTCTCTTAACATTTATGTACTCTTCATTAGCTACCAATTGAGAAGCGCATTCAATTTATATGTACAAGACATTGCATTGACAGGGTCCTTCCTACCTTAGCGCATTGGTATATTTTTGTTCTCCGCACTGCAATCTCCACTCCAGGAACCATCACCTTGCCTGAGCTCTGTGTTTTAAACTATCCCGAAAGGTTTCAGATTTTTTACCTGTCTTAGCCCTACTTTGTGGAATTGTCTTCCTTTAAAATTCTGTGTTTGCTCTTCGCATCTGGTGTTTCGTAAGTTGTTAAAAACGTTCCTGTCTTAGGTGATTATTTCTAGATACCCTACTGTAGTGCAGGGAAACCCCATTGTGGTAGCCATGCACTCTACAAGTAGATAGATAGATAGATAGATAGATAGATAGATAGATAGATAGATAGATAGATAGATAGATAGATAGATAGATAGATAGATAGATAGATAGATAGATAGATAGATAGATAGATAGATAGATAGATAGATAGATAGATAGATAGATAGATAGATAGATAGATAGATAGATAGATAGATAGATAGATAGATAGATCATGTGAGCACTTAAAGAAATTGAAAGCTGATGTTAATGGACCAACCAAAATGAAAATTAGATTTTGCTGATAGAAATTATCCAAAAGAAGATTTTGTATGTCATAGTTAAATGTCTGGATTTTAGGGAGTTGTCAAGTTGATGTTTCAGACATGATTTACCTATGTCACACATATATTTAAAGCCAATTTTTCGGGGGTAATTAGTGTTGAGCTCACAAAGCATGTAACTGACAGTGCTTACAATTATGGTTTTTGATTTATGGCTTATGTTATGTTAATACAGCCTCCGAAGAGGAATCTCGGTGCTGGCAATAAACACAAGCAAAAACCAAACACAGAATATTTAAATAAAATTGTTTAAACAATTTTCTGAATTTGATGTAATTAGGGCAGAAGCGACGATATTAAGGCAGTCGGACACGAGGAAAGATATGCAGAGCTTTGTCCTTCGAGTGCAGATCCCTAACTGGACAGTAGTAATTCAGTTTTTGACATAGGTAACTAGGTATGTTTCGTGTTAGTGGTTTATGTGTAAGGCAGCAGCTTTTGAAGAGTGACTGATTCTTAATGGGTCGCCAATGCAAGGCTTTCAGTGATGGTTCCACCAAGGAGCGGGAAGGAAGATTACATACAAGTTGTGTGGCTGATGCAAGTAAGGCTCTGCCATGGTCCAATTTCCTAAGAATCAAGGCCTGAACAA
Organism: Triturus cristatus; assembly: GCF_964204655.1. NCBI lineage: Eukaryota > Metazoa > Chordata > Amphibia > Caudata > Salamandridae > Triturus > Triturus cristatus. The sequence continues at coordinate 961,100,644 of NC_140585.1, read as the reverse complement.
GGGTTTTCCTAACAGAAAGAGGGAGATAGGAGAAAGCTTTTTTCAACATACTCATCATATTAAAACACCTGCTGCTGGTGGCAATAACCTGGTATTTTATGGACAGAGGCTGATCTACATTAAGCCAAGATTCTTAACTTCTTGTTTGGGTATAGGAGTGAGGCCTAATTCTATAGGCCACCAAACTCGAGTCCAAAACAGCTCTGCTTTCCCAAATAACAAAATCTCCATTTTCTCTGTATTCAGTTGCAGACAGTGGATTGCCATCCAGTCTGCAATAGCTTTCATACCGTTTGAGAACTGATCTTTGATCCTCTCTAGGTCATCCCAAAAGGAGATGACAAGCTGGGTATCATATGCATATGGTACAATTTCAGATTCAAAGGATCTAGCTATGTTAGCTAGAGGGGCCATACAGCTGTTAAATAATGTGGGGCTTAAACATGAGCCCTGAGCCTCAAACATCAGCCTTATCACTACAACTGCCCTTGAACTGACCATGTAAAATTAATTTAACCTATCTACTTCCTGTATCAGCAAGCCCCATACACGTGTCATGGAACAAGTAGCCGGCATGAGCCTGTATGTTTTGTGTAGATCTGCTGTGTAATGGTCTGTATACCCTTTTTTAACTTTATTCCTTCCAAATAGGTTATCAGTCATATCATATGAACTAGAATCCAATTAGAAGTGGCAGGATGAAAAATAAAGCTAAGCAAGATGCAGAGTACATTTTGAAAAATATTTTATTTGTGTTCTATTTTATATTATTTTATTTTAGAGTCCATTTCCACAATGAACACCCTACGCCCATGAAATAGATGTTAACTGCAAATAGTATTTTTCATTTTTCAACTTTCTAAACAGTTTGCAGACACATAAATCACATTAAAGCACCTTGAACATTTCTCCACAGTACCCTTCTAGACAATGATAGCAAATAAATCCATCTGTTAATCCATCCCCTAACCCTCAGAGTCCTTGAATAGGTTTTAAGCCTTACACAATTCTTAACTCAAATGGAGACAATTCATGTTAGAAAACAATATGCTAACATTGCCAATGTTGGCTGAATTCTATCTCCACGGTTTGTTATCCAGTTTAATCTTTATCTATTATATAACTATTAGTATTTAGTGTAATCTTCAAAAGTGTCTTGCCGAAAAAAGAAAACTGTAAATGCTTATTTGTTTTCCAAACATAGGAATTATCCCTTCATTGGCTATTTAAGAAACATGGAGGTCTTCTCACTCTGAGTTTTAATTTCTTGAATTGATGTGTGCTTCTAGGGGAGCCTTAAATCAATAGAACAAACAGAGCAGTGAAGTCCAAAGGGATTTATTGAACAAATCTGTGAGTAAGCGAGATGCCGAAGCTTAGGAGCTGCCTGAGCAATATTTTAGGCAAGTTTTTATAGTCTTTCATTAATCTTACACAAGGTACACAGTCTATCAAGGCATCATTTATTTGCATTACTTCATTTCTATAAAATCATTTATCAACTAATAACAATTTTTCCAAAAATGCATGTGCACAATTGACTTAGGGCCTTATTACGAGTTTGGCAGTCCTCTTGCAGCACCGCCACTGCTTGGTTAGCAGGAGGACTGCCAAGCCTTCATAGGAGAGCCTTAACAGCAGACCGCTGCCATGACAGTGCCTCCAGCACCTTCCTGCATGGTGTGGCATGCACCATGTCTTTCATGCAACACCATGCAGGAACAGGGGTGCAATTCCAGGGGGGCACAACATGTGCCCCCCGCACGCACACCCAGATATGGTAGGAGTTGCATGTCCGCCACCAACCTTTTTAAATACAACAAAATGGAACCTACACACCCAGGCCCAGAGGCAGCAGGAGGTGCATCTCCACCACCCTTGTCATGGTGGGCTCACCACCATGAAATGGGCGGTGGAATGGTGGAAAGGCAACTCGGAATATGCACGTCAGTTCTGCAACGCCACCACCAGCATATTCCTGCCCCATTTCGTCTCACCACCTCTGCAAGATCCTGTATGCCAGCGACGGCGGCAGTACTGTGGTGGTCTGACCTACACACTCAAAATAGTGTGGGTGGAACCACTATGGTGGTGGTGGTCGGACCGCTACTGCAAATGTGGCAGACCTGAGAACCGCCGTACTCTCAATTAGGCCCTAATTATGAATGTGAGCTTATGCAACTTTAAAGTCCACGTCGACATAAGATTTCCTCATTTCTAGAAGTCTTGTGGTTACTGACTGTGCAGCGCAGGTCAACTGATCTTTAGACATTCTGCAAGTTCATGATAAATACAACAAAATTGAACATAGACAAAACAGATTCTGCATTTACTCCTCAGGCACTGAAAAGTGTCATAACCTAAACTGTTATGCTCATCAAAACCTTCACTTATTCCACAAACAGTGGATCCAGCATCGCCCTGAGGGTGGTTGGTTAATGTCACTCACTTCCAAGTATTGGTCATGTTGCAAATGGTTTCCAGCCATTGAGTCTGTCAGGACTTTATGCTTTTGATCACCTGATGTTTGGACCTTTACTCTAGTTAGTCTCACTACCTAAGTCTCACTCGCGATCATTTCATGGTAATTGGACTGATCATATTTATCATAAGTCTCCTCCTTTTATGATAAGGCTTCTGCAGTGCAGCTAGGGTAAGGGGCACTGAAATGGTTACACGTGAACACATGCACACAAATGTGCGCATGTGTGAAGGCTGCACTTGAGAGAATACCGAGATGTGCAGCCTAGGAGCTGCACACAGGCAACATGCATGAGGATGTGTTAAAATTACTAACCTGTCAAAATAACCCCTTTTTATAAGACTAAATCTTCTTTTTCAATATTAACAGGTCACCTTTAAGTAGGCCATATTGCCCATAAAAGAAGTGTGCATGGTATTTAAAGATAGGGGGGCATATTCACAAGAAACTATCGCCGAGTCAACGGCACTTTATCACAGCCAAAGTTGCGATAAATCCATTGCCCCATTCAAAAGCTGGTGTTAACAGCCCACAGCACCAGTTTACCCGCGATAGAAGCCGCCAAAAACATCGCCACAGAGAACCCGCGCAACTATCACTAATGAGATGCAAAGTGGGCGTTCCTGTGCCAAAACCCGCAACAACATCACACTACAACATTCCCAACGACCAGCCACATCAGCGATAAAAACACAAAACAGGCGATAAGACTCGTTAGCACCAGAAAATAAACACCTGCTCTGACCTGGTGTAAAGTCAGACAGCAGCCTGCACCACAAAAGGGAGACCAGCCCAGGGCAACACCCGAAGGGCAACAGAAGCCATGGAGCCGCCCACCATGTGGCCCGGACACCCAAGAGGGTCACAACAGCAACCAACACCACCCCCAGGACAACCCCTCCCTGGCACCCCCCGACCAAAGACATGCCACATCAGCTACACCTAAACATGCACAAAATAATCCGCCTGACGACGCACAATCACAACTGGTGACATGCATGTGTTGACACAGAAAAGATCAGCACACATTCACTTTAGAAGCAAATGAAACTTTATTGAAAAGAACACTGAAATGAAATGAAGATACATGGTCCCTCCCCTCGGGACAATCAGTAGGTCTCAGCCTGCAAGACAAAAATCATGATGAGAAGGTGTGTCCTCCGCACATCAAAGGGCAGAGAGAGAGCGAATGGGAGAGAGAGGAAGAGAGGGGGAGAGAGAGGAAGAGAGGGGGAGAGAGAGAGAAGAAGAGAGGGGGAGAGAAAGAAGAAGAGAGGGAGAGAGAGAGAGAGAGAGAGAAGAGTGGGGGAGATAGAGAGAAGAAGGGAGGGGGAGAGAGAGAGAGAGAAGAAGAGAGGGGGAGAGAGTGAGAGAGAAGAAGAGAGGGGAAGCGAGAGAAGAAGAGAGGGGGAGAGAGAGGCAGTGCCGCCCCTGCGCACCCAGGCCAAAATGCTCACCTGCTGCCACTGGTTTGTCTCCAACCACGTGCAGGTATGTATCGCAGTTCACCAGGTCACACAACGGAGTCAGATCCGCCTGCTGAAACAGAGTCCAGATACATGACTGGCACAGTACACACACCTGCACAAGACAACATCGCCTGTACGCCCATGCACACCCAGGCAGAGGCACCCCAACCCCTCCCGCTTCCCATCAGAGCATGCCCGCCCATGCACACCCAGACCTCACTGCTCACCTTCCACCACCGGGGTGTAGACGGGAGGTCCCACCACGTGCCACTGCAAGCCACAAGCCCAGGGCCCATGGACATGGCACCCTCCACACCATGCAGCCACACTCCACAGGCCAACAGGTCTCACGTCTGGTGCTGGGCCTTGATTACTCCATGGCAGAGGACATACCAGTGCACCCGGCACCATCGCAGGCTGCACACCCACTCAGCCCAATGGGTGCCACTAACTCTGGGATCCCAGAAGTGACGCCACGTGGTGGTAGGCCCGTGCTGCCCGCTGGCTCATGCCTACATTGCGGTCCAGCAGGGCACACAAACCCTGAACTGTCCAGACCGCCGGGACGGGGCATCATCGCAGGCTGCACACCCACTCAGCAGCTTAAGGTGCCACTGACTCAGTACACCCAAAGTCACAGTTCTGTGGCGGGGTGCCTGTGCCAGCAGCAATGCACCGAGTGCCACTAACCCTCTGCACCCCCAGTCAACGCCACGTGGTGGCAGGCCCATGCCAGCCGCAAGTCCTCGGGTGCCAGTAGCCCTGTGCAAGCCCAGTCAGCGCCACTTGGCGGTAGGCCCATGTCGTGCGCCAGGCCTCAGAGGCCACCATCCCTGTGTGCAACAACTCATGGGCCCTTTATGAATGAGAAGCATGGAGCGGCCGTCATCCAGTCACCACCGGAAAAGGGGAATATGACGTTGTCGGCCCCTTTCTTGGCGGAGTCACATGGACAGTGACGCCTGTGCCGGATGGGTGTGGTGTGTGTGCAAACCTGCCCTCAAGGAGTGGCTGTGACATGCTGATGACTAGACCAGTGACCTGCACACCACCAGCGAGTATGCCTGCAATGGGTAGCAATGATGGCCTCCCTCGGTGAGTCATCGGAGTGGTCTGGCCTTCCGTACGCCAAACCAGCGCAGGGCTTGCCACAATTACTCGTGGACTAGGGGCGTGGCACAGTCATTGTCTGGACAAGGAAGTGATTGATGCATGTGTCCCTGTTGCAGTGTCCACGGGGCCAGGTACACAAAATGCAATGTCGCACCCTCTGACTCGCATCCCACAGGATGAACATCATTGACCCAAGGGAAGGCACTTTCCCCACATTCATCCACACATCCATACCTGAATGATGTAAGACATGACACAGCAGTGCATCACTGGATGTTTATTTGCACATCCAGTGCAGTTATGCAGCTGGAGCGGTACAGGACAATGCCGAGCACACTACACAAAATGGACCCGTGGAGAGCCAGCCAGAGTCCATTCGGGGATGACATGTACTGCGGAATATATGAAGGGTACAATCCGCAGTCTGTCCCCCATGTCATTGGTCGTCGAACAGGATGTGGCTGTCCATGTCGTTGTCCAAGGTGAGTGCATCGGAGTGTATCGGGGGTCAGTGGAAGGTCATGAGGCCATGTGCGGCACCAAGCAGAAGCAGGTCAGGTGGCGGAAATTAATGCTAGTGCCTCCTGATCACAAACCGATCCACGTCCTTGTCCCCGGATGTGTGCCCTGCCCCTCTGTGGGTGTTGCAGTGCCGGCTGCGGCACTCTGTGCCACTGACACATCAGCAGGGCATGATAGATCCCAGCTACATTCCGATGATGTGCAGCGGTGGCTGCCATCCTTTCCGCCTACATACGCACCATGTCCTCCATGAGCCTCTGCATGTGTGCCAGCTCACGGCGGGTATCGCTGGAGCCACTCTGAGCGGACAGCTGTTCTACTCTCTGCGTCATGACTCCAGCGATGTCAGTCAGGGCTCGTTGGAGACCATGGGGCGGACATAGACACCCAAGGAGGGTGTCCAGTTTGTCAGCCATGAGTTCGCACCCGACCCACACCTGCTCAACCGTCTTCCTCTGGCCCTCCAGCACACGGCGCTGGAAGACAATTTGTTGTTCCTGGGGGACTTGGGAGGGTGCCGGGGCTGTGGGTGCCTCCTGCTTTGTGGCTTGGGTGGCGGGTGGGGTCTTCTCGATGTAGCTGGGCTGCCCTGATCCTGGAGGTGAGTCATGGATGAGGTCAATGATGTCTAGGAGGGCATGTGCTTCGATGCTAGTGTTGTCCTCCACGTCATCAGTGAAGAGTGGCTGGGACTGCTCCACAGGAGGTGTTGATGATGCCCTTGTGATGTGAAGGGGAGATGGTGTATTACAATGTGTCCACATGTGTGTAGCCTCATGGTACAGGTTGACATTCTGACAGCATGGCATTGTACATTGTGACAGTCTGTGGGTCTGGGCGAGGTGCCAGGGTCATGCGGGTGTGTACTGCGCCCTGCTTGTTTGTGCATTTGCGCCATCGTGGCCATCTCTACCCGTCCCTCCAGTACCTGGTGGTCACTCACCCTGTTGTGGTTGTGTTGTGTCCTGTCAAACAGTGTCCGGACCCCCGACTCCAGCCACAGTATCCACACTGATGACTGTCGACACCAGCTCCTCCATGTCATCCAGCATGATCTGTGGTGCTGGGCCACCACCTCCAGTCTGCATAGCTGCCTTCTGGTTGGCGGAGAGTTTCTCCTTGGTCCTCCGCTTCATGTCATTCCATCTCCTCTTGACCTCGTCCATTGTCCGCTTGTGCTCTCTGACGGCATTCCCCTTGTCGATGTTGGAGTTGATGAAAAGTTGTTGGTGGTGTTCCATCATCTCCATGATTATGATCCTGTTCACCTGCGGACTGAACTTCATCTTCTTCGTCTTGTCCTTGCCCTTCCCTATTCCCGATTTTCCAGGCTGGTCATCCGTGGTGCTTGTGGGGTTGCGCTCGTCCTCTGCGCCTGCTCCGGCTGCCTCCATGGTGCTTAGGTGTAGGCCAGTTTGGGTGTGGGTGTTTTTTCTACTTTTATGGTGATTTTTTGGGCCTGTCAGGTGTGTGTTGCAGGCCAGGCGCTGCTTATCGCTGATTTCCTCATCACGCTTTGGCCCATTGCGTGTTTTTTGGTGTTTGCGTTTGTGTTTTTATCTCCGTCGTGGTGGTCGTATCGCAGACATTGTCCGCGGTGTTGTCGGACTATCGCATGTTACCGCCTTGTTGTAAATTCCACGTTGACATGGGGTTATTTTCCCGCGATGGGCTGAGATATTGTAAGTTGCATTACGCTACTCTTGCGGTAGTTATCACACATTCTTGTGAATATCCCCTAGGGCATGTAAAAGGTAATGTTGCACATGTCTTTGCAGTGAAATATCCCAAAAAGTTATTTTAATTGTAACAACGCTGGCTGTTTTCTTAGGGAAACACTCTTGCGGTAGTTATCACACATTCTTGTGAATATCCCCTAGGGCGTGTAAAAGGTAATGTTGCACATGTCTTTGCAGTGAAATATCCCAAAACGTTATTTTAATTGTAACAACGCTGGCTGTTTTCATAGGGAAACACTAGGCAACATTGTTACATATAATAAACGCTAAATTCAGATTAGTAGCAGTTAGAGAAATAATTAAAAGTCTGTTCTTTTAGTTATCCAAAATCCAATTTAATAGTGAGATTAAATCTTGTCTAACAATTGAGCAAAAGGCACTTTTAAAAATGTACCATGTTCCTACCTAGAACTTGTAAGTACTCAACTGTCATATGGCAGTTGATGGCTCCCCTGTAGTAAAATATGTGGTGATCCCAGATAGTGTACAACATTTCTATCCAAGATAGCTTGAGGGCTGAGCTTAATAACTAGTTTAACTTCAAAGGCCCTACCCTGTCACAAGCTGATGAGCCTGGCACCAGAACAACCCTCTTCCTTCACCTCTGTAGCCAACTTGCAAAACCAGTGGGAGGGGAAGCTGCCCCAGAAGTGGTTTGGAGTGACCACAATTATCATAGCCATAACGTTGGGTGGACATGGGAGCTCTACACAGTGGAAGAAGGGTTCTGTCATAGTGGATTGTCACGAAATGCTGTGCAGGAGAGTTGGAAAAGGCATGGAATGATAATGTGACATCCCAGGATTCGCCAGGGATGCCTTGCATCTAGAATGTACCACCAACACTAATAAATCCATCAACAAGGTAGAGACAGTAAGCAAGACCCTTGACCTGGATTGTGACATTACCAAAATCATGGACAGCTGCAAGAAAAAGCCACCTCATGTTCCTGATAAGGAAAGAGCTTTGCCCTTAGCTGACCTTCAATAGTGATGGGTATCTCCAGGGCCAGGGCAGTGGCCCTCTTATGCACCCTGAGGACCAGTTTGGGTAGCACTTCGACTCCATTGCCCAACGGGTAATCTGCAAAATAGCCAAGAGACAATGTAACCTCTGTAGAGCAAAGTGAAGGAGAAAGCTGACATAGGAAAACAGTGAAACTAGCTGGTAGCAAAGTGCACCCCATTAGAGGAAGCCTGTTGAAAAGTATCCTGGTGGTTGGAGCTCACCACTAGGAGCAAAATGATCCCAAGATCAAGAAAGTTGGCCCAATGGGGCCAGTGTTATGCACCTTTGAGTTTGCCTATTTAACACACCACTCAATGCCAAATTTGTGCGATGCTCAGTGGAGATTTTTTTGGCTTTCCCTAGGGAGGAACAAACCCCGGGGAATTACACAACACTTCAGCAGTTCTATAAATATTTTGCCCAGGGAGGGGGATGTGGTGCCACCTCCACAGGCTCATTCTCATCACAGAGACTCCATCCACCAGCACAAGCACTAATTTCCCAGGGACTCCATCCATCAGGACAAACAAGGCAACTTTTGGTGCACTGCAGCACTCTTCATTCTGTTCCTGGGGTGGCCAGATCTTCACGAGCAATGCAAAGACCTCCTCCTTCCAGGTGCTCATGTCTGGGAGTCGGAGTGAGATAGCACTGCTCCCGTCCATGTGTAGAAGGAAGACAGTATAATTCAGGCTCCTGTGTGCTTCACAAGAGTGCAGCATATGCGCTTGGCCAGTAGGACCTTGGGGCTCACCTATGAATGCCCAAAAACCTTTAACAGCACGTGGGTGTCCTAGGCAGGATAGGGTGTAAAAAAACATGCAATTGAAAAGTGTTAAACATGTAGCACAATGCTGCCTTCCTGTTAACTGTAAGATCAAGCAACTCACTCTTCATTCACTGCACCCAGCTGGAGTGCCCCTTGATGTCCCATGCAGTCTATTTTGTCTATAGTTTGGTGCTTGTGCTGCCCAAGGTTGGGCAGGGGAACCACCAACGAACAAAAGGAGTGTTGTGGGGAGCTGCAGGTGTTGCCGCAGCCCCCCCCCACCCTCAGCTGTGAATTTATATATTGGCCCTTACTCACCTGGGGCCTCACAGGCATACATCCAGAAGAGATTATCATTAGATTTAAATCACTCTGAGTTGAAGCTTGGTGCTTTTCAGTTCAAAAGTGCAGGGATCCCAAGTAGTTGGTCATTTGGCTGCATTTAATGTTGCCCTATCAATGTAAAGAAAGGCGCTGGCACTTGTTATTTTACTTTGCAACACATTATTCATAGTATTATATTGACAAAGATTACTGAGAAACATTGTTATCCTTTTATTAATGCTAATGATTTAATTTGCTTGTACACAAAACAGTCATCACTACACATAGGAACATTACATACCCAGGCCTATTAGCACAGGTTCAAATATCCACATTCTCCATCCACCTAGCTTGGATGCTAATAAATCCCATCTGCCTCCACACTGAAAGCCCTGCACCTCTTTAGCTATTTTGTGGATGTAACTTATTGCTCTGTATATGTGTTTGCTTTAATCTGGAATGTAAGTAGAACACTTTTGCTTAATAAGATGACAAACATCTCCTTTGTGGCCAGCAATATATCCAAAACCATTCTATTCTGCATGTTCACTTTTCTTATTGTTACCATTTCATCCCTCATGTTCCTTAAGGGAGAAGCAATGTTGTGTGATAGATCCTTTATTAGTAGCGCTAACAGGTTTATTTGAACAATGTTTTTCCCTTACTCAGTGTTGGAACTAAGACGCCAAAGAAATCTAGCACATTCGTATACCATCTTACAAATTATTCTTTCCTCAACAAGGTATTTATAGTAGTTTAGTAACATGATACACTTAAGGCATATTAAAAGATATATATCAATGAAAATAGAATTGAAGAGAGATACCCTTGTCACCTACATATAAAAAGTACTCCCTTACACAATATTAAGGCTGCCTGTAGTCCACTCACATTCTGTACATGGTGAGGCAACTTCTATATTGACCCTTCTTGTACATACGAAGATGCTGTTGTAGTGTCTCACATTCTTTAAACATACTGCTCCCAATATATTTTGTTCTATCTTTAGAAATCGGAGTTCAAGCTGTTCAGACTTTAACATGCAGCTTTAATTAATAATATAGGGGTGGATGTTTCATCCATGGATCTTATTGCTGTACTGGTGTTACTGTCTTTTTGGAGATCGAGCTGTGCACCTCAGAAGCCATCCCTGCAAACTTTACAGCAGTACCTTGTGTTAGCAACACTTGGAATGGGCCTTTCCATTTAGATTAGAGTCAGCAGTGTCTCATGTGATCCATAATATACACCCAGTCTCCTGGCTGCAGAGAGTGGCCCGATGTGTCTAGAGGCTGTTGACGGGCTCGCAGGAACCGTTGTGAAGACAGCACAACGTTTCTTTTAACTTGTTGCAGTACTGTAATATGAGGTCATAGGTTACAGAGAAAACAAAACACTGATACATACTCAGTAATATGTACTATCCATTAGGATATTGCGGGCTTAGGTTTATAGCTCGATAAGGGATGCATCTTATGGCAATAAAATCTTATAGAACAACATCCATCCAGGATAGTTCAGTGGATGCATATATTTTAACCAACATGGTTTAAGTACCCCATTCTGTCTCTCCACTGTAGCTGACTTGTGGGTAAAAGGTGGTGTGGAATGTCTGCATATCCTGCAATACTTTGCCAGAGATACAAAATGTTTTCTATTGTCTCAGCATACGTGTGGTGTCCCGCCCTGACCCACCGGCCTATGCCATGTTGAGCAGGGGGTTCTACACACCCTCCTGTGGGAGCAAAAAATACCATGGGAGATACTACGGAGACACTGACTGACTGCCACAGGCCCTGAGCTCACTCATCTCAAGGCAGACAGCTCATTGGTGTGTCCTGAGGCACTAGTCTTTATCCTGGGGGAATAATAGGTGACAGCCTTGGCATCTCCATAGAGATTCTTCTTTCTAGAATTCTCCAGTGAGGATCTCTGGGGGTAGGTTATACTACCCAATCCAAGATGGATGTCCCCGCATTGCTTTAAATGGAACCCTCCGAATACAACATGGTGGCCTAATTTCCTGTGAGGTATTTCCTGTTTTCTACCTATTTAAGGAGGGAGTTCTGTTCAGTTGTTGCATTGAAATGCTTCTAATTCTCCAATGATGTGTTCTAGTGCTCTAGTCGTTTCTTAGGGGCTTATGGGAATCAACTGTCTTCCTTCTTGAACATCTCACAGTATTCTTGTTGTGTCATGTTTGTCCGGATTCTTCTCCATTCACCATTTCTGCCTTGATTCCTAATTTGAAGAGCTTAAGTGATTGCAGTGCCTTGAAATAATTTTGGAGGATTTTTCCCTTCAAGATTTTTCCTCCCTGCTGAGGCCAATTCCTGAAGGTACTTTCTACTTAGGCACTTCTGTATCAGCAGCAATGTGGCTACTGGAAGGGGTCACCCATATCCCTGGCAGTCAAGAATGGTAAAGGCCTGGGCATCAAGTCAAACCCACAGCCAAAGGCTTTCCACCAGGTGTCAGCTCCATGACAGTATGCAACACCATGAGCTCAGTCCTACTCTGGAAAATCCGGAACCAGACCTAGGTCTGCTTAACGGAGTAAAGGTGGACCAGGCCCAGGTTCTTGTTCCGACTATTCGGCAACATATATAAGAATAGCAAAAACAGAGACATGCTAATTTGCCTTTATGACAAGCTTTAATGTCCAGATTTCTGATGTTCCAATAGTTTTGCCAACCACGCAACAGTTCTCTGGGGATCCAAACCAATTAAAGAAGATTATTGACTCTTTGACTGTATTTTTTGCCTTTTGACCCCGCTGAGTTTTTGCACGATCTAGCTAGTGGGATATTTAATCATATTTAATCAGTGCTTTATCTGGACGAACATGGTAACAGTCCAGCCCAAACTGTTTTTATCTGTGTGTCTTTTGATTCCTTGCCCTAAATGCACCTTGCATGCCCTTACGTGGGTTCTAGGCTCACTGTGCCACTGGATTCAAGCTATCCTGGCTGATGAGCTGTGGTGCACCGAAACTGATCCCAGGGAGGACCTGGCAAGGCAGTTCAGGCTGGACTGATCCCATGAGGCACAGGGTCAAGACTGATTTACATATGGCTGGGTCTAAACTGGCGTGGCATGGTGAGCAAAAGAACAATGGATTTAACGCAGAATACTTGACTAGGAGTGAATGTTTGATTTGCTCTGCATTCTGTCCATCATCTGTGTGTCTTTTGTTTCCTTGTCCTAAGTGCGCTGGGTATGTACAGATGTGGGTCCTGGGCTCACTGTGCCACTCGATACAAGCTAGCCAGGCTGATGAGGTGTGATGCCCCGAAACCGGTCCCAGGATGCTTCTTTCCGGTCCAGGGAGGACCTGGCTTGGCAGTTCGGGCTGGACTGTTCCCATGAGGCAATGGGTCAAGACTGATTTGCATATGGCTTGGACTAAACTGGGGTTGCATGGTGAGAAAAAGAATGATGGATTTAACCCAGATCTCTTGACTAGGGGTGAATGTTTGATTTGCTCTGCATTCCTTCCATCATCTGTGTGTCTTTGCTTCCTTGTCCTAAGTTTGCCGGGAATGCCCAGATGTGGGTCCCAGGCTCACTCCGCCACTGGATTCAAGCCAGCTTGGCTGATGAGGGGTGGTACCCTGAAACCGGTCCCAGGATGCTTGTTTCTGGTCCTGGGACACCTGGCTAGGCAGTTCAGGCTGGACCGTTCCCATGAGGCACAGGGTCAAGACTGATTTGCATATGGCTGCTTCTTAACTGGGGTGGCATCATGAGCAAAAAAACAATGGATTTAACTCAGATTTCTTGACTGGGGGGGCATGTTTGATTTGCTCTGCATTCCGTCCATCATCTGTGTGTCTTTTGCTACCTTGCCCTAAGTGTACCGGTATGCCCAGACGTGGGTCCTGGGCTCACTGTGCCACTGGTTTCAAGCTAGCTTGGCTGATGTGATGTGATGCCCTGAAACCAGTCCTGGGATGCTTGTTTCCAGTCCAGGGAGGACCCGGCTAGGCAGTTCGGGCTGGACTGTTTCCATGAGGCACTGGGTCAAGACTGGTTGGCATATGGCTGGGTCTAAACTGGGGTGGCATGGTGAGCAATAGAACAATGAATTTAACCCAGATCTCTTGACTGGGGGTAAACGTTTGATTTGCTCTGAATTCCCACCATCATCTGTGTGTCATTTGTTTGTCAAACAACAGCCACAATTCCTTGCAGGGTGAGCAAAAAACTGTCACTAAATTGGGGTGTGCTTATCTCTGGGTAGGTTCACACAAAAAGCAGCCAGGCTTAACTTAGAGGCAATGTGTAAAGTATTTATGCAGAACATAAAAGGCAATATACTGAAAACACAACACAAGAAATATCGCAAACCAAAGGCAGAAAAATAGAGCACATTTTTATTATTATTTGACACCAAAACAATGAAAATCCAATCAGTACAAGCAGCGGTATTACTTTTTCAAGTTTTAACTAAAAACTAGTGCCTAGCAGATCAAACCACCAACCGCGAACATCCAGTTGTGAGAGACCGGGTCAAAGTCAAAAAATATGTCTGACTGTGATGGATCGCAGTTCAGATATAAGCGGTGGACAGGGCCCAGTCAGTGCTTACCTTTGGACTTCAAACAATTCTCAGAAAAATGTTCTGGAAACATAAAGTACAATGGGATGCGCTGCTAGAGGTGTACTAGGAGGGAGAATTGTCGCTAAGTAGCCTTGGGTCGAAGCCACAATGAAGATTTCTATATTTAGACTTAGGGGTTGATTAAAATGTCGTTAGGAAAGGCTATGAACGGCATTCAATTCTGTTGATTACGATTGCTGGGAAGCGTTCAAACTGTCCAACTTGGTTCCGAAAGGCATTGGGAGTAACAGAGTTGGATGGAGCCAAATCATAGCGGTCTATGGACCGCGTTTTCAGCTGAGCAATTAGGATGTCAGATTTGGACAGCCTTTTCAAATCGGTTGTCCCAAAATGGATCAGCTGATGGAATCTGACTTTGGGGGCCCGTAACAGGTGCCCCTTCACTCGGGTCCCTTCGAATCAGGCCTGGGGGGGTACTCATGGGTCCCCCCACCCATGCATGCACAGTGTGGCAGGCACCATGAGACGCCCGCCACAGGCTGCATGGGTTTCCCCACCCACCCCTTTTGTCAAAAGAGCCATTGTTCTCGTTCAGAACTAACCCTGGGCACTTCGCACTACGCGAGCTACGCGTAGCTTCGCAAACTGCGTAGTGCACTGTGCAAGATGATGTTCGCACTGATTGCACAGTGCCGGATGCTTGTCCGCACTGTGCAACTGCATCTTGCACAGTGCAAGCGGTCGTTTTCTGCCGCTCGAATAGATCTCTACTCGAGCAGCAGCTTTCTCAATGCGGACTGGTAGTTTCTCATCGCGAACGGTGGCGAGCATACGCGACCACTCGCAATGAGAAACCTGACCTCCCCGCGTTGAGAAGCTCACCGGGATGTTTATTTTCCACGCTCGCGATCGGCAACTTGATGTTGCTGATCGCGAACGAGGAAAAAGTCTTGCCGGGATGTCATTTTGCTTGCTCGCGGTCGCCAACTTGACGTTGAGGACCGCGAGCAAGCAAAAAATGACTACGCGTGTTTGCACTGTGCTACGTGCAATTCGCGTAGGGCGAAGTAGCGCAAACTTCGCAAACTACGCAATCGTAGTGTAGTGCTTTGCCCAGGCTTATTTAGAGCACAGGCTCCCATTGATGTCAATGGGAATCCTACCAAATCGTATCCAGAAGCATCTGGATGCATCAGAATCGCTCGGTCGGACTTCTCCGATCCGAGTTGTTCGGAATGCATTCTGGAACCGATTCAGTCAGAATGCTTTCCTAACGACATCGTAATCGACCTCTTAGTATTTGAAATGGAAGCCAAAAATCTCCAGTAGGACAAGGCAGACTGCTGTAGCAGAAGACAGTCTACAAGGCTGGATAAACCATTTGATGAAGGACCGCTGAAAAGAATTTCCTGCTGTGGAGGAGAATTTAGTGGGAGAAGCCACAAAGCCAATATGAGTGGCGATGCTCCTCAGGCGGACAGGCAAGCAGATTGGTCCTGTTCACCTCCTGATTCTCAGAGCAGTTTTTAGTCAGAAATGTTTTAAGTCCCTACTTTTGGATTTTTGGGTATCTGGGTATCTTTGGCACCACTTCCAAGGGTCCAGGACTAGAAGGGCACAACTTGGAGGATCAGGCCTCACTTCGGCTGGGTCCAGGTGTGAGTTAAAGATGGACAAAGCCTTTTGTGTCTCTGTGAGTCTGAAAAGGAGGACAGCAAACTAGCTCGTATGAGTCACTCTGGGTATCCTGGGACAGTTGAAGATCCAGTCCTTGTTGCCAGGCAGAAAGTAGCAGAGCAGCAGGGCAACAGGGTGACAATCCAGATGGGCATCAGTCCTTCGGAGTAGCAGTTCAGCAGAGTGGAAGTTCTTCCAGTAGCATAGCAGTCCTTCTTCCAAGCAGAGCATCCACAGGTCCAGAAGTGTACTCAAGAGTATGTGTAAGGGATCGCTTTCTATACCTTTGTGGAATCCTTTTGGAAGGTGGGAGAAGCTTCTAGACAGTGCCTTTGAAGTGCATGGAATTTTCTGACTTCCCTGCCCTGTCTCCAAACAGGATTCAGTTGCAAATGGTACTAGGCCCAGCTCAGTCTCCCCCATCCTGCCAGCAGATTGCCAATTTAGGCACACTTAATTCTTTTATAGTGAGATTGTCTGGGAAAAATTCACAAAGTCTAACTGTCAGTTACACCAAGTCATGTGACCCATGCCAGGCCACAGGCATAAAAGTTATGAGGGCAGAAAAATGACAACATTCAAAAAGTGGCATTTTTAAAATTGTAATCAAAAACCAGATTTTATCATTAAATTGGGGTTTTCATTACAATTCCAAAGACACCAAACATAACATTGCTACCAGCTCCCATTTGTAAATTATAGCTTATTAAATGTAAAAGGAAATTCATAATGTTCTCCTCACAGTAGTGAAAAACTCATTTAGGAGTTTTTCCACTACCAGGACATGTAAAACTTAAAAGCACATGTCCAACCTTTTAATTACACAGTACCTTGCCTTTGGGCTATTGAGGGCCTACCTTAAGGGTGTCTACTCTATATTTAATATAGGGGAGTTTAAGGGTTGGCAAGGGGGTTTTACTACCAAGTCAACATGACAGTTTAAAACTGCATTCAGGCTGCAACAGCAACCCAGGAATACGTTTTAAAGTGATACTTAATAAGTTGGCACAATAAGTGCTACAGGCCCATTGATAGCATTTAATTTTCAGGCACTGAGTATATGGTATACATCTCTACAAGGGACTCATAATTAAATTAAATATGCCAATTGGGTATACGTGAAACTAACCTTGTTTGAGGAGAGTTAGTACAAGCACTTTAGCACCAGCTAGCAGTCCTAAAGCTAACAAAAATAAGTTCAGCGACATTGAGGAGATGAGGCAAAAGGTTTGTGAAAGACCACCCTAAGGCTGACAGGTCTAACACTGACGCAAAAAGAAAAATAATCCTAGCATTACTGGATTGTGGAGCATGTAAATGGTAATTAGATGAGAGCTGGACTAGGACCAAGAGAATTCCAAGAATTACTAAAGAATCTCCAGGACAAGTTCAGACCATCAATGGTACGCCCTTAAATTCAGGGTCAATCGAAGAAATGACCATACCCTTGAGAATGACATTTAATAAACACCGGGAAACTGTCTCTTTTGATCTACTATCATCTCCTAATCATACAGCTATTGGGGTGTTCCGTTGCTAACTCGCCATAACCTGTACAATCTCTTTATCCTCCAAATTTTGCCATAAGTATTGGTATTCTGCAGAATACTATTGGACTTCCACAGAAATTATTCCTGTACACAATTCACGCATGATAAATCTTCTTCGAGGATGTTCTATTTAGTACCATTCTTTCTTCTGACTTTTTTGAGAAAAAAAAAAAAGTTTTCTTACCTCCTCACTTTGAGTTTTCATTGTGCTATTCCTATCATACCAAGAGAAACTGTTCCTTTTAGAAGGGTGCATTCTTTGTCAGAATCAGAAAACGATACCCTAAGGCAGTATCTGAACGAAAACCTGCAAAATGGCCTAATACCTCGCCCTACCTCTTTTCCGAAGTGTTACTGTTCTGTGTTCCTTGGAAATCTAAGGAATTAAGACCCAGCATTGATTTCAGGAGCTTGACCAAGGTCATATAAAGGACAAATATCCTCTTCCTTTAATCAAGGACATTTTAGAATTTATAAAAAAAAGGCAAGTTATTAATATAACTAGATCTTCATGGAGCCTGTCATCTTCTCTGAAAAAAAGTAGGCAACATGTAGGCTTTTCTGATGGTGTTAGGCCACTTTGAATATTGTGTAATGCCTGTTGGTCTGTACAATGCACCTTCCATTTTTCAAAGGTTTGTGGATCACATTTTTCTCGCATGCTGAATCAATTTGTCGCAGTATACCTTGATGATATTTTGGTATTCTCCAAAGATCCTCTGTTACACCACAAACATGTCAGTCAAGTATTTGCTAGGCTTCGCCAAAACCAAATCTATTGCAAGGTTGAAAAATGTGAAATCAACTAACCTGTAGTGGATTACTTAGGTTTTTTGATTGAATGACACTGGAATTTGCATGGATACACCTGAAATTCCAACTATTTTGGTTTAACCTTCTCCTTCAAGCATCAAAGAGACACATGCTTTCTTGGTTTGGCCGGTGTCTACCTGCAGTTCATTGACAAGTTTGCTCCCTTAACCTGTAACATCACTTGTTTTCTTTGGAAAGATTTGATTACCCATGGCTTTCAGTGGGACTCTTTGGCTGAGGAAGCTTTAAGGCTTTGAAGCAAGCCTTTACTCAAGCTTAAATCTTATGCCACCAAGATCCGAAGGAAAAATGTATTGTTGAGACTGATGCTTCTGACTGAGCTATTGAAGCAGTCCTTTTGTACCTGCAAGAAGACAATGGGCTGGAACATCCAATCTTTTACCTGTCTTCTATTCCGTCAGATTCTGAGAAGAATTCCTTTTCTGGAACGAGAACTATTAGCCATGAAAATGTCTTGCTCGCAATGGAGATACCTCTTGATAGGAGAATGTGAACCATTGAAATTTGAACTGGTCATCGCAACATCCAATATCTCAGGAATAGTGATGAAAAGTCAACAGGCTCATTGGGCTTATTTTTTCAACTAATATAACTTCATCATCACTGATATCCCTGGTCCAAGAAACATCCTGATTGATGCTATCTCACAAAGATATCCAGAAGCTCCTTCGGTCTTTTGTCAATATGATCTTTCCTCCACAAAAGATCACTGCAGTTGCTTAATTATTCCTTGAAAAGGCTTGAGACACTTATTTTAAAGTTCCTAGGAAAGAATGCAAAGCCATGTCTGGGCCAGTATGTAACAAATGCACTTTTGTATTTAAGGGAAAGTATCTATTGATTCCATACTAAAACAAGAGAGTTAAAGTCTTCAAGATGTGTCACGATTCTCCTATGGCTGGTCATAAAAAAAACAAAATCTACTTTAGAAACTTTTCTTCGATTCTTTTGCTGGCAATCTATTTCCTTTAATAGTGAGATCTATGTTGGGTCCTGTCTTATCTGCGCTCAGGGGAAATCTTCTCATTCCTGTCCCTCATCACTCTTGTAACCCCTACCCGTCGAGCCAGAAACGTGGCATCCAATCTCTACTGACTTCATTGTTGCTGTGCCCCCTTCTGAAGGGAATCAGGTCATCATGGTCACTGTTTACTCTTTTCAAAAATGGCTAATTTCACAGCCCTTAAAAAATTACCTTGTGCCAAGTCTATGGGACAGATCTATTTGCAGGAAAATCTTTGTCTGCATGGTGTGTCACAGGTTATTGTTTCTGATCATGGACCTCAGTACATCTCCTATTTCTGGAATTTATTTTGCAAATCTCTTCAAATTGATGTAGCCCTGCCTTATTTTTTTCACTCCCAGGCTAATGATCAGACCAAAATTCTGAACTGAGGGCTGGAACAATTTTGCTAATATTACTGTAACTCCACTCCAAGTGACTGCTCTTCCTGTTTGGCCTTGGCTGAATTTTTCTATAATAATTCTATCCACTGTGCCACCCAATTCAGACCATTTTTCTGCTTCCTCAGTCTTCATCCTGAGACATTTCCTTCTGCTTTACAGAGTTCTGTCATGGTGCTTGTGGCTGCCAGCTTCATCCAATAGCTGCTAGCTGTTCAACAGAAGATTTCATATAATATTCAGGCATCTAAGAAATGGATCAAAGTTTCTACCAATAGCCACTGCATCTCCTCTCCTTCCTACAAGATTGTTGATAAAGTTTGAGTCGCCTCTACATATTTTACTGGTCTTCTCTCCCACAATAAATGTAAACCCTGATTCTATAGGCCTTTTAAAATTGTTCAGATCATCAATACAGTTGATTACAAGATCCAAATGCCTTTTCATTGGAAGATCCACCTTGCATGTCACACCTCTCAATCGAAGCCATACTGAGTTCTGCGATTTTTTTCTTAGCCCTCACCTAATTTGGTAAATGACGAGCTTGAATAGGAAGGCCAGAGGAGTGATTATTCTTGCAAAATGTGTGGGCAATTGCAATTCTTGAACCATTGGAAAGATTAACCTCTGAGTTACTGGTTTTGACAGTCTGCCTCCTAAGTTAATGCTAATGATTTGATTCATCGCTTATTCCATAGGGTCCTGGATAAACCTGGAGCTTCTGTCGAGCATACTTTGGAGCCCAAGCCTGAGGCAGTGTTGGTTGGGCAGGGCACGAGCTCCTGTGAGAGCAAAAAAGACCATGGGTTGACTATGGAGACACCAGCAGGCTGCCGCCGGCACTCAGCTCACTTACCTCAAGGTGGCCTGCCCGCTGGTGTGGCCTGGAGCACCAGTTGTGCTCCTGGAGCCAGTGTAAGCATCTCCATAGTGTTTCTTTTTCCCAGAGTCCTCTAGTGAGGATCTCTGAGATAGGTTATACTTCCCAATCCAAGATGGTGGTTCCCAAATTAATTTCTATGGGACTCTCCCAATCCAACATGTTGGCCTAATTTTGGGTGGGATATTTCCTGTTTTCTACCTATTTAGGGAGGGAATTCTGTTCAATCCTTGCTTCACAATGCTTTTAGGTCTTATGTGGTGTATTCCAGCACTCAAATCCTTTCTTAGGGTCCTCTGGGAATCCACTGTCTTTCTTTCTGATTTTCTCACAGTTTTCCTCTTGTCACCCGCTAGTCTGGATCCTTCTCCATTCACCATCTCTGCCTTGATTCCTGATTTGAAGTTCTTCTTGAGCTTTAAAGTTATCTGGTAGGATTTTTGCTCTATGGCTTTTTCCTCCCTGTTGGTGCCAATTCCTGAAATCAATTGCTGCTCAGACATTTCTGTGTCAGCAGCAACATGGCTACTGAAATGGATCACCCATATCTCTGGCAGTCAAGATCCGTGAAGACATGAGCATCAGGTCAAACTTGTAGCCAAAGACTCCCCATAAGCTGCAAGCTCCATGACATTAGGAGTTTCAGTAACCCAGATTGAGGTATTACCACCTTCAGAAGATGTTAACCTCAGTTAGTGAATCCTGTTTCTGTGTGGCCTGAGCATCTACTCGTTTAACAAAATATGCACACAATTACCTATACGTACTTATATTTGTTGTAGTGAGGCATTTCAATAAAATCCAGTTATAAATAGAAAATGGCCCTTGTGTTGGTAGAAAATGTACTGGTTCTATAGGTGTTCCTGTTTAATCTACAAGTGCCACAACTTTTACACAGTCTTCCCGCTTCAAGTTGAAATAGTGGATTGCACCAACTTTGAGAGAACAGTGTAATCATGCCATCACATCCTACGTGTGAATGGACATAAAATAAGTTGGCCTTAGACAATAGCACAACTCTCCCTGTGTGAGCCCCTAAATCTCCTCCTCTGTTTTCAAACGTCCTCCATATACCCACTCTTTCAATTCATAATTTATTACCGTTTCCTGTACTAAAGTGAATCTAAACATGTCATTAGTGATGCAATAATCAGCATTTACAGTCACAACAAGCATGTTAAAAGTAGAGCACATGATTGATACTCCTTTTCTTTTGAATCAGCTGGAGCGTTCACTTTTGAATACATTTTTTGCAGACTTTGGAGCTGCACTTTTCGTTGTAGCTACTTTAGACGCCGGTTGTGTAGACTTGTAGCGTTGTTACTCGCTGGATCTATTTTAAAACTACTGATTTTAGCTGCCACTTTATTTTATTTTAATACTTGTTTTTTAACCTCATTTGTTTCAAACCTATTGCACGGACCCAGGCGCGCAACGCCCATTGGACTCAAAGGGCTTCAGCCCCCCCCGTCGTCTGTGGCAGCCCGGGATGAGACAGCTTCCCGGGCACACACGCAGCCGGACCGAAGTACTTCACAGATCTTTAAAAGACCTTTTGCTTGTTAATGAGGCTTTGATGGTTTTCACCCCTGCTTAGAGCCCCTGCAGCTCCACTCCGCCTTTTGCTTGAAGAATCAGCCCACCCCAAAATCTTTTCTTAGCCCCCTCCCCCCGAAATCTGACTCTAGTTGCGCCTCTGCACGGACCCACCTAGTCAGCTCTTCTCTCGGCCCCATTTCTGCTCGCTCTCCGTTCGACCACAGCTTTTTTTTCCTATTTGAGTGGAGGGAGCGAGCAAATTAACCATAGCCCTTGCTGCTTCCGGTTGTTGTGGAACTGCAGGTTTGACGGGCTAGTCGTCCTGGAGTCTCCAGTATTTAGGGAGGATGACTCTGCGGACGTGCATCGGTTGTGCAGGCTAGTAGCATTGTTACTTGCTGGACCTTTTTGAAAACTACTGATTTTAGCTGCTACTTTATTTTATTTTAATACTTGTTTTTAAACCTTATTTGTTTCAAACTTATTGAACTAACCAACCTGGTCAGCTCTTCCCTAGGCCCCCCGTGTGCTTGCTCTCTGTTCCATGGCGTTTTTTTTCTCCGTTTTATTGGAGACAGCAAGTGAATTTACTAACTGTAGCCCTTCCTGCTTCCGGTTGTCGCAGAACTGCTGGGTTGATGGGCTAGTCATCCCGGAGTCTCCAGTATTTAAGAAGGATAACTCTGTGGACACACAGCGGACGTGCTGCTGGCATGTCAGAGGCGCTCCAAAGGCAAGCCTGTCTGCGCCCGTTATTGACTCTGCCTCGGACAATAATATAGAGATTTGTATTGTTAAGATTTAATTCATGCCCCAGGATTGTTGGAAGGGCACTCTTATATATCTTCTTCCTGGCCCACTCAAAAAATCGCTCCTCAAACTATTTCTTCCAAGCAATTTTTGGTGCTGCAGGATTTTCATATTCACAATGAAAATAGTGTGAAAATCGATCATACAAACCATCCCCAATTCATTTGGGGCATGTTAATGCCCTTTTTCAGGGGGTGTGGTGTGTTCCTCGTCAGAAATGCATTGGGGATTATTTGTACCTTATTTTTACGCTTTATCATTGATGAACGCAATATTTCTAAATGAATGATGTGGTTAATTAATGAAATTGAGAGATAATCATATTGGACTATGATGAATAAAAAGTTCTATAGAAACACTAAGTTTGATTTTTGATCAAAGTGATTAAAGACATTCCATTTGGAAACTGGCAGTGCACTTGAGGGACGCTTCCCCGTAGGATAGCGCATAGTTTACCCTTAAAACAACAGCATATCAATCCCCATAGAAAACACGCGGCCTGGTATAACTCTGAACTTCATAGGGAAAAGTCTAATTGCAAAAAATTGGAAAAGGCAAGGTAGTAATTACAAACTGTGAAAGAGAAAGTAATTTATAAAAATGCCTTAGCACTTTACCACAAGAATATTAAAAAAGCACGGAAAGCCCATATTACCTCTAGGGTAAACCAAGCAAGTAACTCTAGTAAGGAACTTTATAAAGTTCTCAATTCCTTTGCCAACCCAACTGCCCGTATTAACCAGATCCCTCCTTCTTAAGTATTATGTGACAATATTGCCAATTATTTTGAAGAAAGATTAATAAAATTTATGGTAAATTTCCCCGATACTCTGAATCACTGAACATTACTGCCTTGCTGTCTACATCTCTTAGGGAGAAAGACGCCTGCTTAGAGAGGTTCCCTGCTTTGCAAGTATCAGAAGCGGAAGTGATGCTGAAAACAGTCAAATCTGGTTCCCCCCTCGACATTATGGCAGCTAATCTGTTTGCCCTTTTAGCTACGCAACTAGCTCCCTCCATTGGTACTATATTAAATGCATCTATCTCTGAGTGAAGGGAAACTTCCACATGAATTTAAGGCGGCACAAGTGCTTCCAGAGTAGGCAAATTATTGCACTATTTCACTTCTCCCTTTATGAGTAAACTCTTGGAAGGACACATTAACACAAAACGTATGGAGTACATAGAATTCCAAGGCTGCGTCGATTCATCTCAGTCTGGTTTCAGACCTAATCATTCCACTGAATAAGCCCTTATAGGTGTCACGGACTACATCAAACTTGCCCTTGACAACAATTAGGCTGTGCTGTTAGTGCTGTTGGCCTTGTCCACAGCTTTGACACAGTGTCTTACCATAAGCTACTCCAAAGTTTCAATGAGATTGGAATCCATGGACTTGCGCTAAAATGGCTTGTGAGTTTTCTAGACCAGCGCACCCAAACTGTTAACCTGGTTCCTTTCCACCCCCGCATCATGGAGCTCACTAAGGGGGTACCACAGGGCTCTTGTCTTATCCCCACCCAGTTTAATGTGTATGTGGCCCCTCTCGCAAAGATCATCAAAGATCATGAGTTCACTCCCTTTTCTTATGCGGACGATAACTAACTTGTTTTATAATTTGATATTAGTATGGCCTCGACCAAATTTCTCTTTGCTGAGGGTACGCGAGCAATTTCTGGCTGGACGACGGAAAACTTTCTCCAGCTAAATGCCGATAAAACAGAAATTTTATTATTCAGCGGCGCTCAAACTTTTTGGTCCTCAGACTGGTGGCCTCTGGAGCTGGGCTTAGCCCCTACCCCGGAAATAGTGGCAAAAAACTTGGGCGTCTCTCTGGACCACTCTCTTACTATGAGAGACCAAGTAATGGCCACTTCAGGTACTTGCTTCCACACGTTGAGTTTTCTCCGTAGAGTGCTCCAGGTGGTTCAGAACATGGCAGCCCACCTTGAACTTAACATGCCCCCAGAACATCTTCCCTGCCATTCCTGAGACATCTTCACGGCCTACCCGTCCACCAAAGAATGAAGTTCAAGATCTGCTGTCTTGTCCATAAAGCACTTAGGGGGAGAGGTTCAGTCTACCTCACAGAAAAACTTAATTGGTGTCAGCCTGGCAGATCACGTCGTTCAAGGGAGAAAGCTCTTCTTTTTATCCCTGTTACAGAAAACTCTGTGCAGGGGGCAAAGCTTTCTCATACCTCACCCCACGGTACTGGAACTTATTACCAGTACATGTACGTAAGTGCCTAGATCTCCATCTTTTCAGGAAACTCCTGAAAACAGAACCTTTCAGTTACTGATCTCTCAGGCCTTGAATTCTCGCTCCTCTGGTGCGGAGATACCCATTCGGGGGGCGATTCCGGCACTTTACAAACTCAGTTATTCATTCATTCATTCATTAAGATAGCTTGCAGATGGTCACATATGAATGCTTCAGTTCATTTTTCCTCACCCACTGAGATCAAGAAACCACTATTAGCCTAAAGTGAACCAGAATCAAAAGAAAACCTGAAGTTCAACTTTCTGTCATTTGGTTTGTGGATGGTTCTACTGAAGGATGTCATTTATGCAGTCTGAGCACCTTTCTAGGTGGGCACCTTCTATTAAGCATTATCCAATGCACTTAGCATAAGACCATTACATGCCATCACGTAACCACGATTTATCAACAATTAAAACACTGTCTGCATCTAAAAGGGGTGTATCCTGCAAATTAGGGTGATCCTTGGTATGCTGTTTCATAGCCGATAAACAATCATGAAATGCATCATCATGCATTAATTGTTATTAAACTGTTGGCAACAGCATGGCAGGATTCAAAGCAGTACAAATTTAATCACAATATGTGGGGCTAAGTAAAATCAACTCATATTTAGTTAGTTTTGTCTTAGCTAGGTGCTGTGTTTACTCATTAATGATAATGCTTCTAATGCATTAGGCACATGTGACGTCAGTCTTGCATTTGGGTTAGACAAAAAAGGTGGAATTTCTTACTATATTCCGGAAGGGCTAGGACTGGGGCAGCACATTTGTTACTTTTAAGGGGCAAATGGCTGTGTCACAATACTTGCTCCAAGGAACAGGGTAATATAAATATAAATTAGGTCTAACGCTGGTAGAGGTATGCATCCTGTCAAGTAGGGACCACAAATCCTAGTCAGGGTAAGATAGATATACACTAACAGATAACCTGTGCTTACCCTCTCGCAGCTTGGCAGTTAATAGTAAGGCTTATCTAAAGAGGCAATGTGTAAAGTATTTGTGCAGCACACACACAATAACACAATGAAAACACCACAAAAAAACTCCAAACGTGTTCAGAAGAAAAGACAATAATTGTATAAGTAAAAGAAGACCAGAACAACCAAAATCTATTAAACAGAACTGGAGTTATGAATTTCTAAAGAATAAATCAAAACATAGGGGCTCATTAGCATGGCGGACAGACTTCTGTCCGTCGGTCATCCATTCGTATTTGGATTCACCCACCTACAAGGCAAGAAAGCAAAGGACACACAGATGATGGACGGAATGCAGAGCAAATCAAAAAATCATCCCCAGTCAATGGATCTGGGTTAAATCCATCATTCTTTTGCTCACAATGCCACCCCAGTTCAGACCCAGCCATATGCAAATCAGTCTTGACCCTGTGCCTCATGGGAACAGTCCAGACCGAACTGCCAAGACAGGTCCTTCCTGGACCGGAAACAAGCATCATGGGGCCGGTTTCGGGGCATCATCCCCATCAGAAAGGCTAACTTGAATCCAGTGGCTCAGTGAGCACGGGCCCCACGGCTTGGCATACCCGATGCACTTAGAGTGAGAAAGCTAAAGACACACATATGATGGACAAAATGCAGAGCAAATCAAACATTCACCCCCGATCAATAGATGTGGGTTAAATTCATCATTCTTTTGCTCACCATGTCACCCCAGTTCAGACCCAGCCGTATGCAAATCAGTCTTGACCCTGTGCCTCTTGGGAACAGTCTGGACCGAACTGCCAAGCCAGTTCCTCCCTGGACCGGAAACAAGCATCATGGGACCAGTTTCGGGGCATCACCCCTCATCAGCGTGGCTAGCTTGAATCCATTGGCACAGTGAGCCCCGGACGCACTTCTGGGCATCCCCGGCGCACATGGGGAGAGAAAGCAAAAGACACACAGATGATGGATCGGATGCAGAGCAAATCAAACATTCATCCCCCAGTCGATAGATCTGGGTTAAATTCAGCATTCTTTTGCTGACTATGCCACCCCAGTCCACACCCAGCCATTTGCAAATGTGTCTTGACCCTGTGCCTCATGGGAACAGTCCAGAGTGAACTGCCAAGCCAGGTCCTCACTTGACCGGAAACAAGCATCCTGGGACCAGTTTTGGAGCATCACCCTGTAGTATGTGGCTTTAAGATGTGTCATATAGTTCTAGATTGTAGAATGTGTTGTGTGTGTAAATTCTATCTTAGGACAGTTCTGCTATGGAGACTGTCAGCGTTGGAGGTGTTGTTCCTGTGTGCGGGGGGCTGTAATAAAGAACTCAGCAAACATCATCTTTAATGAGTGGATCTTCATTTAAGGATGCTACATTGATTTGGCGACAAGGATGCTCAGCCCCCTGCCAACTATTGAACTGAGTGCATAATTACATTATCCGTCTTGATTTCGGAAAAGACGACTTATTCGTGGAAAGGAATCACAGCGAACAACTCGACATCTACGTGAGTTCATTTGCGTTTTCTTGTAATCCGCGAAGTATTACTTTGACAATCTATTTAACTCTGCCAACGTTAGCGCTGTGTATATTCGAATCAGTGACAGTTGCCTACATGCATTAGCGCTGTTTACCTCACGCGGACGACAGCGGCTTCCGTTCTTCAGCGTGTAATCCTGCTTTGAAAGACGCTTCTTGCTTCATGACAGTGTAACGCGCAATGCGTCAACCTACGTAAGCTACGAGGTCACGCACCATGACCCTGGCGGCCATCTTGGTTATCCAATTTTCATTAGAAATGCAGTACGAGTGAAGCATTTCTATCCTAAAAGCGTTTAAAAGAATTTTACACAGTTTTCAAGAGTTACGAACAAGAAATCCAAAGTTTTCACCCAAGTTCATAGTAATATCGGTTTTCTTATATTTCTATTATATTAAACAGCCATTTATAAATAAGTGAATATGGATGGTGAATCCAGTACAGTCTCCACTGCAAGCAAGAACACACAAAGCACAAATGTCAGCATTACTTTGAGTAATCCAAAATAATTATTGATTAATCCTGGAGAACCTATTATCAAATGGCAAGAATGGAAAGAGTATTTCATTAATTATATCGCTACATTGGAGGATAATGGTAGTGTCATGTCTCCTGAAAGAAAAAAAAGAATTTTAATGCATTGTTTAGGACCTGAAGGTCTCAGAGTATATAACCAAATGCAAAAAAATGAAAGAAGTGCAGATGTTGATGTCTTCAGATGTGCCATCGCTGACCTAGATGACCATTATTCACCTATTGTGTGTGCGGCAGTATCTAGGCACACATTTTATAAACGTAAACAAGAGACTAACTAATCCATTGAAGATTATGTCTCTGCTTTAAAAAATCTTGCCATAAAGTGCAAATTTGGTTCTTTGCATGACGACATGATAAGAGACCAAATAGTTATGTGCACCAAAAATAAGAGCATTCAAGACAAGCTTTGGATCGAAGGTGATGCTAGCCTTAAGGATATTATTACATTAGTAAAAAAGGCAGAATTATCAGAAAGGTGTGCTAAAGCTGTTTCCCATTCGAGTGAAGCAGTCACTGTCAATAAGATTACAGACACCAGGAAAGACAAAGGTCTTACGTACAAACAACCTAGATCTTATCAAAGCAGCAATTGGAAACCACATCAAACCACTAACACTAAAAAAGAAGAAAATCCTTCTCAGTCTGGTTTTGTATGTTACACATGTGGGAGTACTTCTCATACAGCAAGATGTGAAAGATGTCCTGCCAAATCTACGAAATGTTCAGTATGCGGAATTGTTGGACATTTTTCAAAAGTTTGTAGGAGAAAACGTTATAAAAAATCACATGTAACATGTATCACAAACAGCAATTCTGACTTATCAGATAACAATGAAGTTGAAGACTCTCCAGAGAACTCGAGTATTTCCAGTGGTATAACAAAGCATGTGGTGGTCAATATTACAAGCAATGATAGCAACAAGCCTTTATGTATAATTTAGTTTGGTGGTATAGTTTTACAAGTTGCAGCGGACTCTGGATCTCCATTCACCATCATTGCTAAATCAGTATGGGATAATAAATTTGTTAATACCATTGGTCCACATTTGCAACCCACTGATGTGAATCCAGAAAGTTTCACTGGGCAAAAAATTGATATGCTGGGTTTTAGAACTTTAATATTCGAGTTCAAGGGTAGAAGAGCACTGTGTCAATTGTATGTAGCCCAAGATGGACCTTCAGTTTCAGGTTGGAAAGACCAACGTTCTCTTGATATTATTTTGAATCCCAATAGCCCTGAACAAGTGCTAGTCATGTGTGAAGCAGAAAACACTAAGAAATGGGTTTTGGTAGAATTTCCAAGAGTTTTTAGTGGCAACATTGGAAATCTTGAGGGTTTTACGCATAAAATTTTGGTCAAACCCAATGCGGTTCCTAAAATTCATAAAGTACGCCACATTCCACTAATTGTTCGAGATGAGGTAAAAACAGAATTTAAAAAATTGTTAGACGCAAATATTATTGAACCAATCGAAGCATCTGAATGGATTTCCCCCATTGTTATTGCCAGACGTGCTAATGGGAAAATTTGCATGTGCATAGACTTAAGGTATTTGAATGAGAATATAATTATTGATCAATTTCCTCTCCCGAGAATTGATGAAATGCTTTCATTAACCAAAGGTGCTGGATGGTTCTCAACGATTGATTTATCGTGCGCATATCACCAAATTTCGTTACATCCTTTGAGTAAACACCTCACAGCCTTCTGTACTCCTTTTGGTTGTTACCAATTTCGTTGCATGCCATTTGGGTTAGCATCCGCGGCTGTGGTATTTCAAAGGCTGATGTATGAACTTTTTGGTGATATGCAAGGTATAATATTCTTTCAGGACGATATTCTTATAATGGGTCCTAATAAGGAAGTTCATGATGAGCGTTTAAGAAAAGTTATGAACATTTTACAAAAAAAGGGGTTACAGCTGAACTGTCAAAATGTAAATTTGCGGAAGACAATGTAACTTATCTGGGTCATGAAGTCAGTGCCTCAGGTATTAGACCCAAAACCATCTTGGTAAGTGCCATTAAAGATGCTCCTCCACCCATATCTAAAGAGGATCTTAGATCTTTTTTGTGACTTGCAGAGTTTTACTCTAAATTCGTGGACAAGTTTTCAGAGAAAACTTGTGTAATGAGATCCCTACTTAAAAAAACAAGGCACAGTTTATTTGGTGTAATTTTTGCCAAAAATCTTTTGAAGAAATAAAAAAGGTCATAGCGCAAGCACCTAGTCTTCAAGGTTTTGATCCTTGTGCACAAACCATTGTCACCACTGATGCTAGTAGCAAAGGGTTAGGTAGTGTACTTACACAATTGGATGAGAACAACAAAGAAGTTATTATTGCCTTTGCATCACGTTCTCTCACCCCTACTGAGGAACGTTATTCAGTTGTAGAAAGGGAGACCCTAGCTTGTGTGTGGGCTCTAGAACATTTTAGGAAATTTCTTTGGGGAAGGAAATTTATTTTACGATGCGACCATAAACCTTTGACTAAATTACTGACCACTGATGGGTTGACCAGTGCCACAGCCAGAATAGCTAGGTTATCCATGAGGCTACAGGACTTCATGTATGAAGTGCAATATGTGCCTGATGTTAAAAATTTTACGGCAGATTTTCTGAGCCGTATGTCTTTACCATTGGTTGAGCTCGACATGAATTCTTGGAATGATTTCTCAGTAGCTCACATATCATCAAACAAGACTCAATGCAGTTTTAGCAAAGAAGAATGGCTTGAAGCGGAGAATTCTGACCAAATTTTACTTGTTCTTAAACAATTAATCATGAAGGGGTGGAATGGAATTGATAAAAAATTTGTGAATGATGAGTTGCGAGGTTTTTGGGAAGTTCGGAATGAACTAAGTCTTTCAGATACGTTTGTTGTACGTGGTGATAAAATTGTACCACCAAAAAATGTAAGGAATAAAATAGTTAATTTAAGTCATGAAGGGCATTCAGGAATTACACTCACCAAATTGCGTCTAAAAGAATTATATTGGTGGCCTAGGATTGATTTAGATGTTGAAAGATGCCTAAGATCATGTGTGAAGTGCGAGATTTCGGATAATACACTTAAAACATTCAATCCACCTTTAGCTTCTCCTAGTTGCCCTAATTTTCCCTGGGAAGTTGTAGCCATTGACTGTATGGGACCAATTTGTTGGCAAGATAATTCGCAGAAATACATTTTGGTACTCGTCTATACTTTTTCAAGATGGTTAGAAATGTGTGTTGTGGATACCATCAATACCAAAACGGTGATAACATTTTTAGATGATATCTTCTTAAGAGAAGGTTTCCCTAAATTCATCCTATCTGATAATGGAGTACAGTTCAAATCTTTTGAGATGAAAAATTATTTAAGTGCTTCTGGGATTCAACAGAGATTCACGGCATTGTATCATCCTAGTGGCAATGGTATTGTTGAGAGAGCTAACCGCAGTATTAAAGGAGTTATCCAACTTGCTAACAAAGGTAACCTATCTTGGGAAGAAGAATTGAAAAACACTCCTTTGGGCTTATAGAAGTACTATCCATGGTACTACTAGTAAAAGTCCTTTTTCTTTAATGAAAGGTAGGATTCCTCATTCGAAAATCAATCCGGGTTGGTTAAATAAAAGTGGAATGGTCTCGTGTGACATGCCTATTGTTAGAGAGAATATTAAAGAACCTCAGATGAAAAACAAATCCTATTATGATATAAAACATTGCACTAAACAAGTTAACTTACATAGTGGTCAATGGATGAGAGCAAAAAACACTAGGAAAGTTTCAAAGACTGAAAGCAAGTTTAGTGAACCTAAACTGGTAGTCAAGGTTATGAACAACACTGCTTTACTTCAAAATGGTGAGGTTTGGCATTGTAGTCGCTTGTCACCAGTTTCATATAACTCTGAATCAGAAGAGCGTGACAAATGCAAAAAATTTTGGTGGTTAGATACGTGTAATTTTTCACAACATATTGATAATTCCAATTCAAATGATGAAAGTGTAAATCGAAGAATATCTTCTGATGTTAACTTTGAAGTTTCACAAGATTGTATTGGTTCTCCAAATAGTGTCTCTGTACCTGAGGTCTCATCTGATGTAAATTCTTCTTTGGGTGACAACTCTCATGATGTTCAAGATTCTATTATACCACAACTATCTTGCGATGAAAACATTGTAAAAACTTCTAGTGGTAGAATTGTTAAAAAAACAAAATCGCTAGAAATTTTTGATTGTAGTTGATGATATTTAGATATTTTTTTATTTATTTTTTTATTTGGTTTTTTTTTGTTTTCTTTAAAGAAGGGGGATTGTGTAGTATGTGGCTTTAAGATGTGTCATATAGTTCTAGATTGTAGAATGTGTTGTGTGTGTAAATTCTATCTTAGGACAGTTCTGCTATGGAGACTGTCAGCGTTGGAGGTGTTGTTCCTGTGTGCGGGGGGGGCTGTAATAAAGAACTCAGCAAACATCATCTTTAATGAGTGGATCTTCATTTAAGGATGCTACACACCCCTCATCAGCCTACAAGGCGGCTGTCCAACAGGGAAAATTACAATGCAACCACCACCACAGCGGTCGCATTGCCCATATTTGGTATTGCAGCAGGTGCGGCACTCTGCAGCACCCGCCGCAGTACAAAACAAACACCACACACATATCCCTGTACTACATGGCAGGCACCATGCGGTGCCTACCACATGGTGTAGGGATATGTAGGGGGCACAATCGTTGCCCCCTAGGGCCCATGTCCGTGGCTTAGGGGGTAGGGGGACTGCTACAGGCCCCCAAATATGTTTCCGCCTGGCGTTTTGTGGCAGGTTGACTGTAGCAAAATGACCGGCTGAAGGGGATGTCGTAATCCCTACGGTGGTGCCTGACAGGCAGGGACTACAGGGAGGTCTGACAGGCGGTCGGATAATGACCGCCTGTCGGAACCATGAAAGTCTGTTTTTCTGACCACCACCTGTCGACCCGCCATTGTAATCTGGTGGGTAGAAATCCCTTTACGATGGTGGAGGGACCACCACCAACAGCCTGTCGGTGGTGGTCCATCCACCATGGTAATGAGGCCCATAGTGCGTAGAAGCAAATAGCGCAAATGGGTTACATGAAGTCTGGGATAAAGGTTCAGGCTGACTGCAATGCAGGGCCGGATGGCTACAGGAGTCACACAGGTCCCCCTGAAAAATTACCTTGGATGGAGCAAAGCATCAACGTTGAAGACTAGATGCATCGGTTATGATCTGCGCTGGCTATGACGAATCCCTTTACGATTTAGGCACTGTGTCACCGTCAACCCGCACTGTCCGTCGTTGTCGAGCTGCACAATCCATTGAAGTGATGTCACTGATCAGCTCCTGCATCTGCGTCGAAGGGCAATGCATCGGCTCTGATTGGTGCTAAGTCAGTAGTATGTCCATTTTGATGACTCCGTACAGCAGAAGTCTCCTTTCATGGGCCGACATATGGATTTGTGCCACTTGGCAGGGCAGTACTCACAGATGGCAGAGTCCAAGTGCTGTAGCAGGGTTGAAGGTAGTCTTTGGTGGCCCTGAGACTTCAGAACCAGGAGCAAGCCCTTGGAGTCACTCTGGGTGCAAGTGAGATGGGTCTAGTCCTTGTCCTCAGCAGAGCAGAGATCATCAGGCAGCAGGGTAGCACAGCAAAGCAGAAATCAAGCAGAGTGGCAATTCTTGTTGCACAGCAGTATTTACTCCTGGCAGAGTGTAGGAGAGTAGGATCTGCTTCCCATATTTACCCACACTTTTTGCTGGTGTTTCACTGTTTTTCAACTTTAGTCTGACTGGGACCCTGCTAATTAGGGCCCCAGCCTAGCTGCTTCCTCTCTAAAATGATTCCATGTACTTTAGGTACAGTTCAGATTGGATCTGAGGTGCCCTTGTAAGCCCCTAGTATATGGTATACTATGTACCCAGGGCATAGGTACTCCAGAGGCCTACCAGGGTCTGAAGCTAGTATTATGCCACCCCTGGAAAGCCACCCAAAATTACACCACAGGTCTGCTATTGCAGCCTGGGTGAGGTGGTGCCTGCACCCCTTACTGTGATATAGGTTACCTATATCACTATATATATATACAAACATATAAACCTATAAGTCACTCTTATGGCAGGCCTTATCAATCCTGAAGGCAGAGTGCTTGGTTCTTATGTGAGAAGGTGCCCCTGCATGAGCAGAGCCCCTCTGCAGCGTTTGGTGACCCTTCTCTGATGCTGTTTGTAGTGCAGCCTGACCATATACTCTTAAGTGCATTATAACCAAACGGTAAATGCTAACTTTGGACTGGCTGCACGGAAACATGTCGTGTTTGATGTCAAACACCTTGGAATCATACCGCCACACCAGTAACTGGTGTAGGAGTATGATCCCACCCTTCTAGAGGGAGAGACATGACAGCACTGGCCTCCTGCTGCTGACCGAAACTCTGGCAGGGAAGGCCTGGACAATAGGTTTCCTGTCACAGGGAGGTGTAACCACCTCCCAGACAGGCTCATGTGTATTGGGGCTGGGAGGACTCTCTGAGTGCTTTGAAGTCCTGCACTGGGGGCACATTTAGTGTCCCTGTGCATAGTCCAGCTCCAACCGGTTCTGGGTCTTCCAGCCCCTGCTCTGGCACAAAACTGGATAAAGGAAATGGGTGTAGCCACCCCTCTTTCCAAACCCTCCCATAGGTGGGTCCCCAGAGTATGTCAAACCCCCTACCTTAGTATAAGTCTGGGACCCCTGTACTTAGGACTTTAGATTACCATGGACGGAACTCTGATGTTGAATCCTGGCCCTTCGACGCTCTGCTCAAGACCAGAGGACTGAAGAAATCTGCCTTGGGGTCAAGGAGTGAGTCCTCTGCTTGGCAGGCACCAACGAAGCAATTTGCCGGTCTGCATCATCGAAGTTCCTGCCAGACTCCGAAGTATTTGCAGCCCAGGAAGAGGATTTCCAGAAATCTCAGAGGCCGACCCGAGTCCCCAGCAAAGCTGAGACCCGCAGCCCTCGTGAGTATTGTGGAACCGGAACTCCTGGTCACTGTGCATTTCTGCAAGTGCATTGACTTCTCTATGTCTCTTGAAGTCGTGCTTGGGCTGACTTGTAGCCCCTACCTCAAGCACTGAATCCGTTGAAGATTGTTGCGCTGGTCATTCCAAGTGACCCGTGGGCCGCCATTTTGTGTTTCGTCTTGAGGTCCCTTTGCAATCCCTGGTCCATTGACTTTTGGGTCCCTGAGGGGATAACTTTGTATTTCCTTGGACTTTCTTCATTGCTCCAGATGTGCCCTGACTCCCATCCAAGTGGTGACTCCCACAGACCTTGCTGGTCTGTACCAAAGCATCTTTCTGTTTTCTGCATGGGTTGCTGTTGCCAAGGCTTGTTGTGTCCAATCCGTGCACCGACACTGCAGTACTCGACACCCTTTGTGGGACAGCTCGAATCCAGCTCCTGGTTGTCCTTGACACCTCCTGGTACTCGTGGCTGAAGAGTCAAGCTTCACCTCCTTCACCTGAAATCACCGACATTGGTGGGTATCTGCTCATCGCCTTCCTGGTCACTGGCAAGTGACTCAGACTCTGTCCCCTCTGCTTTCAGGTTCTTCTCATCTTCGATCCAGGCTTGGATCTCTTCGGACACTTCGCATCTTCACGGCAGCAGCACTTCTTCGCCAGCACCCATTGAAATCGACGACGCGACCCTACACCAAAAGACACCTATGCACCCGGCTTCCCTGGGTGAGGTAACATGATTACTCCGGTGCTCCTGTGGTAAATATTTCATTACCGGTACTATTTTTTATGCGGTAAAGTCTAGTAAGAATAACTCAGTAAATATAAGAGGCAGAATCCGTGGTATTAGAGGTTCTAAAAGGCTTTATTCCTCTACAAAGGAAATACAATTCGAATTGCAGGCTTCACACTCCATCACCATGAAGGTTCAGGAAGGAAGGCAATACATTATTGACAGGTAATCACTTTTATAAGAAATACATTATAGTGTAACAGATGCAGGAGGCGTAACAGTTGATAAGAGAGATAAAATATGCATACGTAACCAAAAAGGCGGACATATAGGCGTAACTTAGAAAACGTCATTATACGTGATGTCACAAGATGGTGGATCCATAAGAGAATCCTGCAATGTCAGCAGAAATATTTGGCAGAGATGCGCGCGCAGCCGCATGACGTGTGATTGACGTGCAACTAGAGGGTGAAGGGGACTTGACATTTAGCTCTACATGTGGAGACAGAAGTCTGAGGGGTCATGTCAACCTAATCCCAAATCATATCTAATATCTTATGTTTAAAGAACTGTATTATCCAAAAGGAAAGGTCTCTCGGACGGAATCTATTCTATACTGACTGTTAGTGCGTGTACGAGCGTCTAAGTGTCTACATGAGATGCGAGGGGGCAGGAATCTTCCATGGTAACAGGGCTATGAATTACTTGCACGAGGACAGTGAGGCCTGGCCTCTTGCACAGTAGCTGGAGGAATGTTTACCTAAACTACTAGACAGGAATGCATCGGATGAGGAGCGAAGCAGATAATCTTGAAGGTGAAATACAGTTTTTGGCAGGCAACAGGCTGGATCAGGCACCGTTAGCCGCGCAGGGAATAGGACAAAGTTCATGGATACAGATGCGGGCTCGAGCTGGAGCTTCCAGAGGCAGAAAGCAGGAAAGGCTTGATGGCAGAATTCAGGGCCTACTCGCCTGAATCTGTAAAATGTGGAAAGTGAACCACATAAAGTCGGTGGCCTTTCATACTTAGGAATGGAATATCTGACCCATTCATGGTGGATCTGAAAGAGGACATGTTGACGGTGGACGCACATGTATTTGCGTCTTCAAAACTGGAACTGGAGGGAACATACATGTACTTATAGCATGCACATGGAGCCGTTGGGGTCTACGATAGGGGACATAACTGATCACAAAAGTCATATTTCCTCATTCCCTCCTTGTCCCCTACGGACCCTCAGGAGATATCGATCTTCATCAATCCATCGATCTGTTCATATAGCATCATTTGTTCTTCTTTCTTCTTCCGAGATTTTGAACGAAAACTTGGAGGTGGGATACACGATGTGGCACACAGGCCACAAATCGCTGGCCCACATTGTAGACGTAAGCAGCAACTGAATAGTATGAGAAAGCCAATACCTAGGAAGGATAGGATCCTCCATCCCCAGGTGGACAACACGCTCCAGAACCAACCGAACCAAGTCCAGGTGCCTGGACTTTGGTGTATCTGGCTTATAATCTTATGAAGGCGGGTTATAGCTTTATATACTGACGGTGAATTTTCTGGTATGAAAATGCAGCAACTTGATCCGATGACCCTACAAGCTCCGCCCCTATCGGCCAGGATGACGTCAAGGACAAGACGATTTTGAAGCACAACAATCCGCATAGCAGACTGCTCTTCTGTTAAATTGCCTAAGGCGGAAGTAGTCTCGTTTACTACTGCTTCAAGGGTTCTAGTTAATCTACGTATCAGCTTACTATTAGTGACTGTTCCTATATAAGGAAAGAAACCTTTATTGAAATCTGTGTATTGTTCCCATGCCGTTTCAGTGTAATCGACAATCGGGAGATCTCTCTGCTGTCTATTGTGTACTAAATGGGTATTTCTGTGATAATCAGGAGGAGCTAGGAAAACAGGTGGCAGAAGGAATGCTATGTAACAGGTACCATCCCAATCTAGAGGTAGGCGTATGTATGCGGTCTGGCCACATATGAAATAGGAATGACGAGAAGCTCTAAATGTAGATTTGCCTTGATCACTGAATTTTATTACAGTGGTGCATTTACTATGGCCCATGTGTATGGAACCATTCTTTCTTACACATAATTCCCCTTTAACTGGGAATACTGACATAGCGGGCAAGATTGGTGTGGCTTCGGATTCAACATTCAGGATCATGAGGTTAAGTGTAAAATTACCTAATCCATATACTTCATTTTCTAGATCAGTTCCTGTTCTTTTGGGAAGTCCCTCCTTGTTAGGGTAGCAGACTTTAAACAAAACTAGGTTCAGGTTTCCCCATACCCAGTTGTCTTGATAAACTGCGGAATTTGAATCTAGGGAATTAATCAAACTAAACCATGCTCCACAGGAGCCATTGTGTGTGAACGGATATGGAAAGAGGGGCAAAACTCCCTTATAGTTCTGATAGGGAGGGAGTCGGCCACATATCCAACAATTTGTAGCATTGCTGGTCTGATGGGAATGATGTAACATACTAATGAATGTGTTGTTGCGCAGCGCAAATCTATAAGACAACTCATGCAGAGGTAATTCACTAAAAGAATGTTCAGCAGTAACATTGTAAGCACGTTTAGAAATAGGGTAATACATATGCAGCAATATACTGAAAATGATGATCAGAAGACTTAGAGAAAACAAAATGAATAATGTTACTGTGCAGTGACTACGAAGTGATTTACAGTACGCATGTTTTTTCAGCTTTTTCTGTCTATTTCTCTCTCTATTTCGGTCTAGAGGATACATGTCAGAGACAAATTCAACCGATTCACCTTGGAGAGGACTTAAACAATCAAATTGTCTGACTTGCTAGACCTTAATTTTAGTTTATAAAGTTCAGTTTTCATGGGTTCAACCAAGGGGAGCTTTGAATCAGTCTGTGAGGGAATACAAGGCTGAGTGTTTATATCGGTCGGTAGTCCATAAAATTTCTTGATATGACTCGAATGCAACCATCCTTTTCGTCCCTCGATCTTTACGGCTGTCCTTGTTGCTAGTAGAACAAGCTTTGGCGATTTCCACCTAGGCTCCAGTTGGGTCTTCCGGTCGAAATTCCGTATCAGAACCAGATCACCTGGAACCACGTCGTGGGGCTTTACCTCAGTGTTATCGGGAAAAGCTGCAGCTACCTGTGAACGACAAGATTGTAGTGCAGACATCAAGGAAGCCAGGTAATCTGTCAGCATATTACAGTCAACATCAGTGATTTTGCGAGGTATAGGCGTCCCCCACATATTTGGTGGTCTACCAAAGATCACCTCGTACGGGGATAGCCCTGTTCGAGAATGTGCTACCATTCTCATATAAAAGAGTGCAACTGGTAAGGCTACTATCCAATCGACACCTTTTTCTCTACATATTTTGGACAATCTAATTTTCAGAGTTTGATTATGACGTTCCACGAGACCTGCTGCCTCGGGATGTCGGACACAGTGGAATTTCCATTGGTAGCCTAACAAGAGTGAAACGTGTTTCATTAGTTCGGATGAGAATGGCTGGCCGTTATCTGAGTAGACAACACGTGGCAAACCATACCGTGGGAAGAATTCTCGAACTAACTGTTTGGCAGTAGTCGGGGCAGTGTAATCTGAAACCGGGTAGGCTTCTGTCCAACGGGAAAGAGCACAGACAACTACGAGAACATATTTGAATCCTCGACATCGTTCCATCTGGATATAATCCATCTGGAGGACTTCAAAAGCATGATCGGGAGGTTGAAATCCACCCTGCTCTACGGGGATGCTTTTACCTGGATTAAACTGACAACATATCATACAGGTACGTACTTTCTGTTTGGCTGCTGCTCGTAAGTGTTTGTTGAACCAAATGTGTTGAATACTGTCTAGCATAGCTTTTTCTCCTAGATGCGCTGGACTATGTATTGTGTTAATGATGACTTGAACCATGGAATCGGGAAGAAACCATATAGATTTTTCCTTCGTTATCCATCCTTGATCCGTTTGGATCCCTCCTAATTCAGTCCATTTCTTTATTTCTTCTGGTGTAGCATGTGTCTGTATGTCAATTATATCAAGGGCGGGATCCTTAACTGTCATGCAATGTGTTGGTGTCAGAACTATTGTCTTTGTCGCGTCAGTTGTATGAGTCTGGTTCTGAGCAGTCTGTTTAGCTGTTCTGTCAGCTAGGTCATTACCCTGAGAAATGATATCGGTAACTTTTGTATGAGCTTTGCATTTCATAATCGATATTGCAGTAGGTAGATGAATCGCATCTAATAGGGCTTGAATGAGGGGTCCGTGTTGGATGTGGGCACCGTGAGAAGTTAGATAACCTCTCTCTCGCCACAGCACGCCGAAGTCATGGACGACTCCGAATGCATAACGTGAATCTGTGTATATGTTGACTTTCTTATTTTTAGCTTGAATACAGGCTTGTGTCAGAGCGATGAGCTCTGCTGCTTGAGCTGACAAAGTGTTAATACTATTTGTTTCAATGACTTCAATGTCTGTTGTGACTGCGTAAGCAGCCACTAACTCTCCTGTACTTGTTCTCATACATGAACCATCTACATACAATGTCAAGTCTGGATCTAATAAAGGGATATCTGTCAAGTCTTGTCTGGGTTTTGTCGTGATAGTAATGACTTCAATACAATCATGTGCTAATGGATCTGTTCCGTTTACTGGCAACAGTGTGGCAGGATTTAACGTATTACAACGTCTGATTTCTATGTGTGGTTGAAACAATGTTAATTCATAACCGGTGAGTCTCGCTATAGTCAAGTGTTGTGTTTGTGTGCGGTTCAAGAGAACCTCTACTGTGTGTGGAACTTGTACTGTCAATTGATGTCCTAACACTATGGCATCGCTTTGTCTGATTGCTAAAGCCGTTGCTGCCACTGATTTCAGGCACGCAGGAAGAGCCTGAGCTACTGGATCTAATGTACTAGAGAAATAAGCACATGGTTTGTGTGGTCCTGCGTGTTCCTGAGTAAGTACTGACAAGGCAGTACCTTCGCGTTCTGTAACAAAAAGTGTAAACAGTTTATTGTAACATGGTGTTGCTAAAACAGGTGCTTGGCATAAAGCTTTCTTTAAGTTTTCAAAGGCATATGTGTGTTCTTGAGTCCAAGGGAGGACAGTCGATGTGGCTGTCTCCTGTGTTGTCAACTGGATGAGTGGTTTAGCTAGAAATGCATATTGAGGGATCCACTGCCTACAGTATGAAGTGAGACCTATAAAAGCCCGTACTTCCTTTTGTGTCTTGGGTGGTGACATGTTAGCAATTAACTGGATGCGGTCGGGTGTAAGCTGTCTTCCCTCCTTGGACAGCGAGTGCCCAAGGTAGACAACTCGCGGGACACAGAATTGCAGCTTAGAAGGGGACACCTTGTGCCCCTTGTCGGCCAGAAATTTTAAAACCGACAGTGACGCTGTTTCACATTCAGGTTCGCTTCGGGCGGTAATCAGCAGATCATCGACATATTGAAGCAAGGCAGTGTTAATTGGCATGTGGATACTGTCAAGTTCTCGTTTCAGTGCTTGGCTATAGATGCTGGGGCTCTCTGTAAATCCTTGAGGTGCGCGTGTGAATTTAAAACTTCGTCCATTTAAACTGAATCCGAACAGATATTGACTTTCCGGATCTATTGGGACGCTAAAGAAAGCATTCTTGAGATCAATTACAGTGAAGAACGTTGCTTCTGAATCAATAGCAGTTAGTAATGAAGAGATATCTGGGACTACAGGATATTGTGGTACAATACATTTATTTAATTCGCGCAGATCAATAACTAATCGATATACTGGCGGTGCTTTTGGATCCGTTCTTTTAAGAATCGGAATTATCGGGGAATTGCATACATTGGAGTCGGTTTCTACAACCACTCCTTGTGCAATGAGCTCGTCAATGATTTGCAGTAAGGCCACAACAGCATCTGGTGGTAACCTATATTGTCGCATTCGTGGTAGTACTACTCCTGTTTTTAGTGTGACTCGATATGGTGTAATGTTCATGCAACCAACATCAGTGGGGCCTTGTGCCCATAAATGCGTAGGTAAACTCTGCAGCCGGTGATCCATGTCTCTGGACACGTAGTGACCTTTAAAATCACGTAAAAATAATCGTACTCCTTCCGGAGAACAACATATTATAGCTCCTAGAGCTTTTAATGTTTTTATACCTAACAAGTTTTCTGGGCATGATTTAGTAAGCAATAAATCTGTAGTACGTGTCAATGGACCAACCGTAAGTGGAAGAGGCTGTGTTACTTCATTAATGATAGGCTTTCCTGAAAATCCAAGGGAAATATTCTGTGAGCCTGAGAGGGGTGCCCCTGGAACTTCACTGCGTCGTATAGTTGTTCTGCTTGCCCCTGTATCAAGTAAAAACTTTCTGTCTTCCCCTAATAGTTCACTATGTACATAAGGTCCCTCTTGATCTACAGGAGCCTCAATAAGGGGTAAGCCAACTTCCCTCTCTAGGCTATTTCATGTGTATCGCTGATAATCGGGATAATCTGCTTGTGCATACTGGTACATCTGTTGCGTCGTCGCTTGTGTGGCAGCAATAGGCTGCGCTGGTGGTGGTGCTATGGTCTGTTGTGGAGGTACCTGTTGCGGAGCTAGTTGTTGCGGAGCTGACCTAGGTTGTGCATGCTGAGGAATTTGTTGTTGATTCTGATCCTGTCTAGGTGGACGTGGTCTTTCCTGAGTTCTACCTGTGGCAATATTATGTTTCAGAACTGGACAATCGTGTATATAATGACCTTGTTGTTTACAATAGTTGCATGTCCCTTTCGTTGGACCTGCGGAATCACCCTTTTGATGACCATCAGCTGGAACTGACTGAGCAACAAGCATTTTCATTTTTGTATCTTTCATACGTCTTTGTTCGTGTTCTTGTTCTTCTCTAATTCTATTGTGGTGATATTGTAACATCTGTAACATCTGTGACGGGGTGTTACCCTGCCAGGTACTCTCAAATTTCAATACTCTATTCTTGACTTGTGGTAGGGAATTTTCAACTAATTTTGTCACAAACAAATGTGGATATGACTCGCTACTTGCTTTTATGCCACTATTTATACCAAAACATTTTTCAAATCGGGAATAGAAATCACTAGTGTCTTCATCTTGCTTTTGTTTACAGGCTGAGATTGCACCCCAGTCCTCCTTTTTCATAGTTAATAAACGTGGCAATACCTGCACTAGTAATCCTGGTAGTGCTGTAGTCTTTTCCCCAAGCCCTGCTCCTGCAGCTCGGGCCTTTTCTTCGTTTTCTAATGCTGTCCAGTCTATCTTTTGGTCTCCCACCTCCCATTCCTTTTCTTTGAGTTTCTCGTAAACACCGGCAGGCATTAACACTTTCAGTATTTTCATAATGTCGGGGTAGGTATACTCTCCCATGAGTAGCATGTCTTTTATCTCACGGTGGAAACCTGCTGGATCCTTGTCATGGCTGGGTACTACTTTCTTCATTTCTAATAATTCGATTTTAGTTATAGGCGTGTATACAAACACGCGTGTAAAGTTATTACCTTCACCTCTGATTGGGTGTACTTCGCGTAACGGATTCAGTCTATCTATGTGATACATTTTTCTTCCCATAGTGGGAACTGGAACGTGTTCTGGGCACACGAAAGTTATATACTGGTTTCGAAATTCTAGAATTTCTTTAATCAAATCAGTACCTGACCCTCTCCATTTATTCGTGAGTAATTCGGTCAATATGTCAGGTAAGGGTCCTGGATCGGAGTGTTGATTTTTATATAATATAAGGAGGTGTTGAATCATGTATATACTAGCTAAACGCTGTTCGTCTGGGGCAAGATTCAGAAACGTGTGTGCTAGTGCATCATCACTGTATTTGCTGGGACTGTCAACCCATTGTACTGCTGACCTAGCCAATTCTTGTTCATCCATGGAATCGAGCATATGGTACCCCCTTCGATCTCGGAGTAATTTATCAGCGGCTTGGAATAGGTGTTCAGGGGACCTTGTATTTAACATAGGGGTTTGAAAATGTCTATTACATTCTGGACGGATCGGACATATCGGATCATTGAAGCCTCTAGTATTATTATGGGATCTTCCTCTACCTACGTAAGCTATCGTTTCTATTTGTTCTGATTCTTGCTCCTCCTCTCCCTCTGATTCAATTCTGTCTGCTTCTCGTCTTTCTTTATGTATTCGTTCTACTTCCTTGCGGATCTTTCGGCACATAACTACTATGCATGACTGTTTATCATGTTTCTCGTCTGATATGTTCTGACCCCATTTGGCAAGTTTTTGCATGGTATCATGATCTGCCCCAGGCCTGTCTTGGTTCCTGATCACGCAGTTTATGAAAAAACGTAGTAGTTGTCTTTGTACATCCACTTTCTGGTATTCCATAGCTTCGTTAATACTTTCTGGGCCTCGCCCTGTTTGGACAAAGTGATATATATTGTCTAGGTGCTCAACCATTCCTGGTATCGTCATTAAATACAATGTAGCTCGTCGTATACGTAGTGATGATATTAACAATCTGTCCTGTTTACCTGGCACTGGATCGTATCTACAATCCACAAGATGTTCTTTAAACATGTCGGATGTCACTAGTTGGGGTGTACGTTGGAGTGCTAAATCTCTAAGGGTCTGTTTATTTCGTGGCGGTGTGGCAAACGTGTCTGTCGTACCTCCTGTAGCACCATCTGAGGTGCTGGGCACAAAAGGATTCGTTGGGCGTAAGATAGAAATTGTAGATGCGGGAAAAACAGTAGAAACGGACGGACCTGTTGGAACTAGTGCAGGAGTTTGTTGCTGCGGAGATACAGACGGATGCTCTTGGTGTTGAACACCATCGGCAAGCGGTGGGTGTGGTATGGTATTAGCATACTCGGGAGCTACGTCATCTAAATAGGAGGAAAGGAAAACGTCCTTTGCTGTTTTAGGATGTGCTTTTATCGGGAGCAATGGAGGAGTCAAGTCTTTTGGTATTTCCGGGGTAGCCTTAGGTAATCCTTCGGCCAGAAGAGGATACATACCATTCATAAGAGTGTTTCTTTGTCTATCTACTTGTTCCGATTTAACTCGGGTACC
Source organism: Triturus cristatus (assembly GCF_964204655.1). NCBI lineage: Eukaryota > Metazoa > Chordata > Amphibia > Caudata > Salamandridae > Triturus > Triturus cristatus. Next base: position 961,055,861 of record NC_140585.1, on the reverse strand, counting down.
TTCCTCTATTAATAAATTTTCTCGGGTTTTATTCGAATTCTCCCTACCTTTCTCTTCCTGTCTGAGCGCCTTTTCTGTACGTCTATATGATTCTTTACGCCATAATTCAATGGCATCTTTCTGTGACTGTCTGGCTTTCTTTTTCCATAATTCTTCTTCTACTCTCATGATGCAATCTGCATCCCAGGTCCCCGCTGCGGGCCATCTTTGACTTTCTGGTAAATCTTTGGTGTAGTCCACCCATAAATCAAGAAATAACAGGGCATCTAAGCCATGTTTATGATACATAAAGTATCCTGGAGTATCCCTAGGTGGGATGGGAACAGCTTCTTCGAGTACCCCTTTTCTAGTTTTGATCTGTCTTAGTTTTGAAAAGAACGGCATTTTTGATCTGGTTACTTTATTTTAAACACACTTAATACAATAAACATAATAATGAACAGTCATTCACACCACAATGTATAGAACGTATTAAAACATTTTAACATTTAACATTTTAACGAGTAATGATGACTAATAGGAAACTAGTTACTGACATAATACTAACACTAAATAATACTTAATTATTTGCAAGACATACTAGATATACTGCTAAACAGTACAGATACACTGCTGAAACAGTGCAGACCGGATTTGTGTACCCAAACCCGTCTTGACCGGCACAGACTATGTGCACGTTGAATGCCTCCCCGGCAATGGTACTCACCGGGTAGCGCGGAACGGAAGGCCTCGGAACTGAACTGAAACTGGACCGGACTGGACTCGACTGGACTCGGAACTTCGGAACCTGGTGGGCCTCTGTATACCTCGGATCTTGCTCTCTCAGCTAGGCTCTGGTCGGGATACTTCGCACTTCTCACCGCCTCGTCTGGGTGTTGATCGCAGCCTCAGTCACCTCCGCTTGGCCGGAGGGAGATACAGGAAATCCTGCGGGTACGCGTTTTTGTCCGTTCAGCTGTGGCAGGAGACCGGGCCTGCAACGCACCTCCGGCGCGTGAGATGAGAAAGTGTCCCTGTTCGGGCGCCAATTTCTGTGGTAAATATTTCATTACCGGTACTATTTTTTATGCGGTAAAGTCTAGTAAGAATAACTCAGTAAATATAAGAGGCAGAATCCGTGGTATTAGAGGTTCTAAAAGGCTTTATTCCTCTACAAAGGAAATACAATTCGAATTGCAGGCTTCACACTCCATCACCATGAAGGTTCAGGAAGGAAGGTAATTATTGACAGGTAATCACTTTTATAAGAAATACATTATAGTGTAACAGATGCAGGAGGCGTAACAGTTGATAAGAGAGATAAAATATGCATACGTAACCAAAAAGGCGGACATATAGGCGTAACTTAGAAAACGTCATTATACGTGATGTCACAAGTGGGTGGATCCATAAGAGAATCCTGCAATGTCAGCAGAAATATTTGGCAGAGATGCGCGCGCAGCCGCATGACGTGTGATTGACGTGCAACTAGAGGGTGAAGGGGACTTGACATTTAGCTCTACATGTGGAGACAGAAGTCTGAGGGGTCATGTCAACCTAATCCCAAATCATATCTAATATCTTATGTTTAAAGAACTGTATTATCCAAAAGGAAAGGTCTCTCGGACGGAATCTATTCTATACTGACTGTTAGTGCGTGTACGAGCGTCTAAGTGTCTACATGAGATGCGAGGGGGCAGGAATCTTCCATGGTAACAGGGCTATGAATTACTTGCACGAGGACAGTGAGGCCTGGCCTCTTGCACAGTAGCTGGAGGAATGTTTACCTAAACTACTAGACAGGAATGCATCGGATGAGGAGCGAAGCAGATAATCTTGAAGGTGAAATACAGTTTTTGGCAGGCAACAGGCTGGATCAGGCACCGTTAGCCGCGCAGGGAGTAGGACAAAGTTCATGGATACAGATGCGGGCTCGAGCTGGAGCTTCCAGAGGCAGAAAGCAGGAAAGGCTTGATGGCAGAATTCAGGGCCTACTCGCCTGAATCTGTAAAATGTGGAAAGTGAACCACATAAAGTCGGTGGCCTTTCATACTTAGGAATGGAATATCTGACCCATTCATGGTGGATCTGAAAGAGGACATGTTGACGGTGGACGCACATGTATTTGCGTCTTCAAAACTGGAACTGGAGGGAACATACATGTACTTATAGCATGCACATGGAGCCGTTGGGGTCTACGATAGGGGACATAACTGATCACAAAAGTCATATTTCCTCACTCCCATGGGTGCTAGCCCTAGAACTTTCTAACTCCAAAAGGGTTTGGTCCTGACTCATTTCTAAGTGTCCCTAATCTTTAAAAATCTAACCGCGACTTTCCCCATAGAAGCTAATGGGAGCTCGCGGCTGTGTTCACACACTGCACACGGCCGCCCGTGGGTCCCCTGTGTCACTACCTTGGGTGGTTCCTTGGGGTCCCAGCGATTCTACAGGCTCTAGGCCTTGTGTCTAGTTAAGTCGTGGTTCTTATACCACTATTTTAGTATATGGTTTGGCTCGCCCCTAGTGCCTGACGTGTATTTGTGCTATTTTACTGTGATTATTGAAGTGTAACTTATGTGTTTTGACCTCTAGTCTCATAAAGAGACTAGGAGGGTGTGTGTAGTAATAAATACATATATTTTATATATATACCTGGTGTGGATATCTTTCATTTAGTGACTCAAGAGATTATAGACTGGTAAAACAAGCTGCTTTACATTCCTTCAAGACTTAGCCTGAAGGCTGCTCTCTTTAGCTACCACTAGGATAGCTTTCAATAAAGGTTTTCTTTAGCCTATAACCAATAAGGTGTTGTTTGGACTGATACAAGGTGCCCACTAGAACTAGTGGACAGCATATATCAGGCCAACTTCTCACACAGAGTTCTTCACAGGTCCAGTAGTGTCCTGTCTTGGTAGCGTCAGAGACCCAGTGCTTGTAACCCAATGTGCCTTTGAAGTGAGGATTTGTGAAAGCAAGCCCTTGAAGTGCACAGGTCCATTTTCTTCTAAACCCTGGCACCACACTATCATTAAGTGGTAATCAGCCTTTGTGTGAGACACAGGGCAATGCATATTCAGGTGTAAATGCCAGCCTCCCCCTCTCTTCCTGCCAAGGAAGAGCTATCAGAATAGAGATAAATGCACGCCCACTCTTCCTGCGTTTATGACTGTCTAGAGGAATTCACAAAGTATAGCTGTCACCCACCCCAGAATAGTATTGGAGATAGGCTGCAAGGCACACAGAGCAGTAAGAGCAGAGAAATATCCACTTTCTAAAAGTGGCATTTCTCAAACAGTAATGTAAAATCCAACGTTACCAGTAAAGATGATTTATCATTACCATTTTAAAGATATAAAACAGGATGCAGCTACTCCTTTCTAATTATGAATTACAGCTTAACAGTGAATTAAGAAATTCCCAATGCTAGCCTAGGAATAGGCGTCACAGTAGTGAAAAATGAATTTAGCTGTTTGTCACTACCAGGACATGAAAAACATAAAGGCACATGTCCTTTCTTTTACTTACACAGCACAGTGCCTTTAGGGCTACCTAGGGCCTTCCTTAGGCTTCAATTATGTGTAATTAAAGGGGTGTTGAGGCCTGGAAAGTGGTTTTAAATGTCAATTCGAAGTGGCATTAAACTGCACAGAGACATATTTGAAATAGTACTTTTGTGTGTGGCATAATCAGTGCTGCAGGCCCACTAGTAGCATTTAGGTTACAGGCCATAGTTATATGGTATACCACTTTACAAGGGACTAACATGTAAACTAAATATATATTGCAAACTAATTAAACCATGTTTAGAAAAGAGAGCACATGCACGTTAGCACTCGTTAGCAGTGGTAAAGTGCTTACAGTCCAAAAGCCAACAAAAAGAAGGTCAGAAAAAGAGGAGGAGGAAGGCAAAAGGTTTGGGGTGATCCTTCAGAGAGGACACAGGTGTGTGACTTCATTGTGTGTCAAAGCTTGTAAGGAACATGCTATCAAAGAGTAATTGGGGATCCAATTATGGCAATCCCTATCACTATACCCATCACATATAGTCCCCTCTGATATTTGTGGGAGCTTCTAGGCAGTCATCTCTCTTTGGGTGGTCCTATTATGTTTCATAGGTGTTGGTGTTGGATGAGGTGGATAGTTACCATCTGTACAATCCGGATCTGGGCAATGCACAGGAGAGTGTGGTAGGGGTGGTGGTGATGGCACAGGTCCAATTTGCAGAGCCAATAGTGTAGGTGGGTAAGAGTTTAACACATTGGGAGAGTGCGTAAGCCCCTGCCTGCTCCTGTCTGGGTTGTTGTTACATTTGAACATTAGTTTTCCCAATATGCACACTGACCACACAGGAAACTATTGTCATAGAATGCCATCTGCCGTCCTCCTCCTCCTCTTGCTCATCCTCTCCCTCTCTCCATGACCTTGTTTATGTTCCTCAACCAGTATTTGCTTGATCTCACCCTTGATATTATGGTGTTCAAGCTATGATTAGTTATTCCTTCACTTTTTAATTTGCCTTCCTGTTCCTCTGTCTGATGGTCTTGATAATCAGCACAATACTTTGCAGCCACAAATGCTTTGTCCAACGGTTTCTGTTGCCAGCAAACAAAAGAGGCCTGCAAATGTGTGTGCATATTTGGGCAGAGCCAACAACAAATTTTGCTATGTAGGCAGGTAGCGCTTTTCTTAGCGGGTTATTCATGCCACTCTTTTGGCAATGCATTTGGAGTAACTCCTCATAATACTCATGAACCATCCAATCCTTAGTCTGGGTTGTATTTATTATTTTTGACCAGTCTAACCTTTCTTTTGGTACCGTCTATCTAATGTGCTCTGGAGCATCCTTCCCAGCTTGGGCATCTGTTAATGACTAAACCACACATAGAGCTTTGTATTACTCGTCTTTATTTGTCTGTGTGTAACCGCAAACTCAACATTCTAAACCTGCTTTCACTTCCCTACTTCCGATCAGGAGCCAAAAGGGTTCCATCATTGCTAAGTCACACAACACTACATCTCTCCTGTTAAATAAAAAATGATTTTTTTACAAATATATATACAATCATAGCTCTTCAATGAATCTTCGTAGTCCTCTGATCACATGTCCTGATCTTGTCATCGGCAGTATTAGTGTCTGTGATCTGCGTAGCTGATGTAGGAACAAGAGCAGTCAAGGGGTTTTCAGTTGCCCTTTCAGACCCCGTCTGTATGTTGACATCACCACCTGATATGAGCGATCAGCCACCTTTTGGCAATGCGAGGAATCTCGTGTAATGGACGTCCCAGGATGTTAGGCAGTCACCATGTTTCCTTTGATGGTCACAACGTGAAAGGGCTTGACATCGTAGGAAGAATCAGATTTTGGTTTTCTATATTGACGGGCAAGCACTCAATCCCTCCAAGTGAAAGTAGCATCTTTTGTTTGTCGGCGCCTGTCTGCTTAGGCCTTCATTTTCCTTTTATGATCCAAGTATTTTATATGGGTCTCTTCCTCGGTACGAGATCTACTTCTGGTCCATTCAGGTAGCTTGATTGTCATGGCTCTTCTGAACATCAAGGTTGCAGGGCTTTCACCTGTGGTCGAGGGAGGGGTTGAACATTAAGCTTGAAGAATTCAAGATTTTTTAAGGTTGAGCTTTTTCAGGACAGCACACTGAACAGCTTTCTTAAGAGTACTTATGAAAAGTTCCAGAAGGCCAATGGTCTGTGGCCAAAGATGTCTGTTCTTCTGATTATTCACAATATAATGACTGAGAAAGTCTCTGAATGCTCGAGTGCCGAAAGGTGGGGCTCCCCATGTCACAAAAATGCCATCTAATCCCTTGATGACTCTGTCTTGAGTGATAGATGAAAGATTTTCTCCTCTGTAAGTGAAAAACATAGGTACACATCAACAATCACCACCAGGTGATGCCCATTGTCAAGAGGACCATAGCAGTCAATTGCAATTCCTTCCAAAACATGCTTTGACAACTCTGACATGTTTAAGGTGTGTTGAATGGTTGTCGATGAAAGGCAGCGGCATAGATGACAGGTGTTCAGTTCTCTTTCAACTCTCTCATCGAAATGAGGAAACCAGGCTCTGTCTCGGAGAGCTAGTCTGTACCAACATTTCCACTAGGTCCTTCCTGGGCCACTGCAATTATGTATTGTCTCAGGATAATGCCTTCTTGAGTAACAGAAAGTTAATCTTTGACATTTTTAAACATCTGGTATTTACTATCACTGGTAAGAGGTCAAGGGTACTGGTTCCAAGACTGATTTGTAATAATAAATGTCACCATCTTGATGCACAGTGACAATTTGTTCCAACGAAATGGCAGCTCATGTGCTTTATTTTACAATGAAATTTATGTTGGTTTCAGCAGTCTTGGAAGTCAGCTGAACACAGCACTGCAGAGGCACTTTTGAGAAGTAGTCAGAAGTGGTTTGATCTTTCCCTGTACGGTTTGCTGTTGTATTCTTGTAATCTTAGACGCCAACTTTCAATGCAAGGAGTCATCTTTGCCTTTGAATTGCCAAAGAGGGTCCACAATGCTTGATGATCTGTCACAAGCATGAATGGTTTTCCATATAATAATACGTGGAAATGTTCACAAGCCCACACCACGGCTTGCATATGACGCAATATATCTTCAAGCATTTGGCTGTCTGTTATGTAGTGCAAAGATTACGCCTAAGCTGCATGTCTAGCATCAACAACAAGCTGGGTATGAAGCTTCAGATCAAAATATGCCATTTCATTAGCCTTCCCAATAGCTTATTTGATTTCCTTAAAGCTTTGCTAACATTCATGTGACCAATGAAAAGAAACATTCTTGTTCTTCAAGTCTCTCAACAGAGTACTTACACTGGCAAAGTCTTGTATGTATCTAGAACAGTAGCTGGCTATGCAAAGGAATGAACGTAACATGGAAACATATTGTTGCGGAACTAGCAGCCGAGAGCAATTTAATTTTAACTGGATTGGGTGTCATACCCCCTTCAGAAAAGATATGGCCAAAGAATGTTAGCTTTGTCTTATGGAACTCACAAGTCTCAGCATTCAATGCTAAACCTGCATCAGCGAGTAAATGACACACTTGCATTAGAGCTTTGTTGTGCTCCTTTTGTGTAAGTCCAAAAATCAATATGTTATCACTATAATTGAAAGCATTTATGACAGGCTGTATGATACATCAAATGACATCTTGAAAAAGCTCTCCAGCTGATGACACACTGAAACTTAGTCTTTCATATCAGAATAGACCAATTTGTATTAAAAAGATTGTATTTTACCTGCCATTTTCCTTGAGTTCCTACTGATGATATCATTTATTCAAATCAAGAGCAGGGAAGAACTTCGCGCAATTTCATTGCGTTATGTCGGCAATGAGCGGACCTGGATATTGTTCTCTTTTCATGGCCTTGTTCACTTGATGCATGTCAGCGCAGATGCGTACAGCTCCTCAACTGTCTTTTTTGTGTGCTACCACTGTGGGAGAAACCTATGGCATTGGACAAGTGGAATGCTCAATGATTTCATACTTGAGTAGTGATTTAAGCTCTTTTTCAACTGTTTTCCTGTAAATGAAATGCAATCTATCTGTCTTTGAGTAACAGGACTGATGTCCTCATTAGGTTGTAATTGTACTTTCAGAGTCTTAAGTTTTCCTAACCCATGAAACAACGTAGAGAACTGACTTACTATTTCATGATGATCATTCATGTTGTAATTCACTGATATCAGTCACATCTCAGCAGCTGTGCTGAATCTGAGTAAACAGGCACTTGACACCATACCTTGAAGTACATGAATGGGTTCTACTACTTTTGTTTTCTTGTGTTTCATCGTTGCTACAAATGAACCATGATTTTTTAAGGGTGTTGATGCAGTCTGTGTAGACTTTCAATGGCATAAGTCATGGCAATGGAGATAATTCACTGTATTTCTCCTCAGGCATACTGTTTATCGCTGCACTGCTGTTGATATTAAAAGGCATTGAGCAACCATTTACTTTTAGTGTAATCTTTGGACAACTGTTTGATGAATTTGGTGCTTTTTCATGTCAACTTTTCAGTATTTTTCTGCACATGTGGCAAGTCCAACATGCACACTCTTTTCTGAAGTAAACATTGACATTGCACAACCTTCTTCTTCAATTTCACTTTATATTGTTACTGAAGATCTTTTTGATGATTTAGATGACAATTCACTTCATTTGGTGTTGGTTTGCCTCAGCTGGGGCTGTCACTTGGCCTTCTGGGCATGTGTCAAACGTCTCTTCTGGAACTTTTAGGCGGCCATTTTATCTTTGCGCCATGATGCAATTCTTCTTTCCTTCACTGTGCAAACAATTACAAAATGGTTCTACTTTCCACAGCCTTCACAAATCTGTCCAATGGCGTTACATTTACCTTTATGTAGAAACAAAAATCCACACTTGGAGCACAACTTCTTTTTCTGTGGAGACATCACTCTGTGTCCTTCTGCCTTGTGCATTGGTTTACGCTTCATGTTCATCACTGTTCAGCACCTCTGGCTACCATGTCAGCAGCTTGTTGATCAGCATGCTCTTCAGCTCTGGTAGCCATGAGAACCTGCTTCAGACTAAGAGTTTCTCTCAGCATTCGTTGTCTGAATGAATCTGACAGGTATCTGTTAATTAATCTGAGTCGTAGAGCTTCCTCTTCATTAAATTCATTGAGCTTACATTTTTGATGAGCGCATCCATCTGCTTTTTGTCATTCTTGACTGAATATGTATCTTTTGTAATCTACGTTTGCCATTGGCTTGAACTTGAGATTCACAGCTGCTTTGATTTGACTGTACATAATTTTGTCAGTTTGCATCATTATCTTTAGGACTTCTTTTACACCTCCGCCAGCCTGATTCTTAAGGTATTTGATCATTTTCTTGTTATTTGCTTCTTCTATCCCATCAATGAAATTTCCCAATGACTCTCTCCAGGCAGTCCATCTGTCACCAATATTTTGTTTTTTGGCAGTATCAAATGCCGGTGGTGGTTTCAGAAAGACAGCAACAGTGTAACCATTTATGAGACTGGCTGAACTTGAGAGTGGAGTTCTCTCTGACATTGTCAGTTGTCCACTAAGATTTGCACTGGCCTCTGGGTCATCTTTGACAGTCTGTGGAACCTTGACCTCCCTCTTGGTCTCCATTGGAGCCCTTCACTTTTACGGAGATCTTTGGAGTTGTTTGGTGGTGTGCCGCTCGTGTTTGATTGGCTCCATAAGCACAACCCCGGGCACTTCTTCTGGGGACACTCCACCATTTCTGAGGTATGATGACTCTCTTTACCCAGTTCTGGTAAGCAGAGGACTGTTTCTTTTATTTAGATTGCTTTGCTTTTAGGCATCTCTTTGAACTGTCTGACCCCTGGTTGACCTTTGCCTCGCAGCGTTTCTGATCGCAGTGTTATCTTACAATTTACTGTCGCTATGTGCGATCTTTCAAAACCTATTTATATGCACCTTTAACATTATCACTCCATATGATGTATAGCTTTAGGTTGCATAGTAGCATGGCACGTCTATTTACGGCCCTCTCAGCAGGTCCATAGCCGACGTTGGGTAGACTTCTCAGTGAAGCTTTCATTATATTCAAATGCTTCATCCTGGCTGGAGTTGTGCTTTAACTCCACATACACCAACGTCAATTCTACACATCAACTGAGGCACACGTGGCACGCATGAGCAGTTTTCTGGACCACGAAAAATTCTCTGGAAGAGCACTGTCGATGTTTGGGTTACTCATCCCCTATCTCTTCGCCAATTGCAGTATCCTCCCCAGCCTTGGCAACCCTTAATGACTACACCACACACAGAGTCTTGTATTACACATCTTTAAGCAAACTCAACATGTTAAATGTGCATTCACTTCACTATGCTTTAAAACCCACATCACAGTTCTACGGAGTCCAACAGGAGCCAAAAGGGTTCCGTCATTGCTAAATCACATGACGCTACATGGTCTAAAGCCTCAGATAACTTTCAAGTTACCTCTGCACAAAGGCCAGGATCTTCACCCTTCTGTGTTTCTTTAGTGGGCCATTTTACATCTCTTGTACATTCTTCTACAAATCCTTTGGTACAAATATATTAAACAGGACATCCAAGTCCTTTTATAGTAACCTACACAAGACTGTTAGCTTCTTTACCTTACTGTAGCAGGGTTCCATATTACCCTGCTCAATGATTTTAGCCTATTTACGGTACTGTAACAATGTTGGGGCAACAAGCATGTACCTAGGTGGCACTTTTTGACAGTGCCCAACAAGTTAACCCGGTGTTCTCGTCCCTTGTTGGGATTTTTCGAAGGTTTGCTGCCAAGACAGAAGGCTGACCTGAAGCTGTGGAGTGTGTGCTGCTCCCAGAGGCCAGAGACAAATACCTGTGTGAGCAGGAGGTGACATCTCCCCCTCACAGGATGGCTAGTGATTAGTCTGGTGTGGCTTAACTGGTGCCACTGGACAAAGGAACTTGTCCCCCACCCTGCCCCAGGCACTTTTTTCTATGGGCAGGCAGGAAATTAGCTGTGCAGGAGGCATCCTCCTCCAGAAGGCTGACCACACCTCTAGGGTGTTGCAGCTGAGGTGTACATTCGAGGATGGTATTGGCCATCTTGGATGTAGGCTAGGAATCAGTTTCAGTTTTAGTGGCATACACCCACAGGATGTCATCACTACTGGGGCAGATTAGCCACAGGGCTAGATGCCTATTGGCTATTAACCATCACACCCACTAACACCCCCTAAATCCAGGATTTAAGGGGCAACCCAGACACCATAACCTTAGATTCGACGTGATAACAAGAAGAGACCTGTTTCCATGATAAGGCAGGACTCCACGAAGAGAGGCACTAAGCTTGGCACCTGTAGCAGCCATCCGGCACCCACTGGATTTTAACTCAACCAAGGCAAGAGGTTGGTTCCAAAAGGAAGGTCAACTCCTCTTCAAACTCCAGACTTCACTAGAACTCCCTTGGGCTAGAAGAACTCGTCCCCTGCAGTCGGCAGGCACAAAATGCTAAGTCCACAAATTTGAGTCCTGTTCTATAAGCCATCCGGTGTGGCCGTTCAAAGTCCTTGGGCAGGTGGCTTCTGGTAACTGTAGTCCTGACCCTCAGTGAGGCTCAGCTTTCTACAACGTTCCCTTGGTCCTTTGGATAAAGATTTTCTCAACCTGAATGCTTGCAGGTACCAAGGCTTGTTCGTGGTCCGTCCAACTACAACCTGCATTACCCGATACTTCAAGAGAAGAGATGAACTTGCACGAATGGCTATCCACTCCTATGGCTTCATGGTAAAGATCTTGCATTTGTTTTCAGCCTCTCTAGTCTTGGCACGCCTGCCAGCTCCTCTGTCCATGGATCCAGTTAAGCACCGCCTTTAGCCAAGAGCAGCTCAACACCTAAATCCGCAGAGCCAAGTAGATTGGATCTACCAGGAGACTCCTGGTCCAGGGCCAGCTCCTTGCTTAAGTTCCAAAGGGTTTATGCTCAACTCACCCCACAAGTACCTATTTGCGAAGATAACTATTTCAACACTGCAAGTCTGATTGACAACTCCATTTGACAGGTAAATTTCACCTCTGCACCCCACTCCCCTGAGCTAGATAAAATTGAGCTAGCTGTAGTGAAGTGGTCTAGAGAGTCACGAGACCTTAACTCCAAGTGGGTTCCGTTGATCTCAATCGCTAAATAACTAATTCCCTATATGCGTTTTTGCCATTGACCACAACGCTAATGTTTTCACAATGCAAAGTACTGATTAATTTAATGCATTAAAATTGATAACTCCGGTCATACTGAATGTATTGATTTAATTTTGGTGTCTAAAATGTATAAAATCAAAGCTATTTTTATAAATTGGTATTGGATTTCCCTAGTCATGCCAATTACCTATTGTCCATGTTGGATATGTAAAAACTACTTAACAAATGTTCCTCTATGTAGCCTGTCTGCTCTTTGCCACACTACCAGGACTTAGAAAAGGTATACTTAGAGAATACCCGGGTTATATCTTTGTGTATTGTGCTAGTATTACATGGTAAGGCACCCCCTGCCATTCCATGTATTACTTTCTCCTTGCACCTCCTGTACAATGGAGACCCCGACTGTTGGTATAAAGAAGCATGGATGTTAAACTTTGAAGGGGAGGATCTCCCAGCACCCTTTTTAGTGAGTATTCTCCATTCAATCCATGGAGGCTTGAAGGAATCTCTTGAGTGGTTAGCCCTCCAGCAGTTAGGATCCCTTATCCCACTCCAGGGAAAGTCAAACATACAGTATGTCAGAAGGAAAGGTGTGAGATAACCTGACCCCCACAGTTGTAAAGATTTTTCCTCTCTTCAGAATGGACCCTAGGTCCATGCTAGGTGGAGCTCAGGAAACAAGAGGTACAAAATGGCCCAGTAGCTAACAGAAGAAAGAGTCTTACTTGCCAAGGAAAGTATGTCCACAAACCAAAGGCCAGACCCCATCTCAAGCACTTTGGCAAGGGGATCAACCCCAGTGTCATGTCCAAAGTTGTTGACAACTAGTAACAGTAAGCCCTCCCTGCAGTGGCGTTTCAGGTGGATGAAGAAGCTCTGGGGTGTTCAAGTGATGAGTGCAACAGAATAGGGCCACCCAGGCTCTCCACGCAAAAGTGGAGTAAGTTGTAGATTGTATACAAATCAAAGCCAGCAACCTCTGGGATAGGAAAAAGGAGGGGCACAGATCCTCAGCAGGGCCCCATCTGACCACTACCCACATCCAAAGAGAGGCAGGAACCAAGGTTTCCCCACCGCTTCCTGTCGCAGCACAGGGCTTCTAAGTGAGCTCCCTCTACTGCCCACTGAGCTGTTTTTAAAATTTGTTTTTATGGGCATGGACAGATGTTGTTTAAATGCTGCTATATCTTTTTGTTGCAAGGAAAATATGATTGATTGTCTAGCCAACATTTTACACATGTTTTACTTGATTTTTGTAGGTATCCTAGAGGGTTTATTGTATTTGTTTGAATTTTCCGTGTTCTGAAGCATGCTCTTCAGGGTGATATGGCTTTTTTAATCGATTATTTGTTATTCCTTTTAACTCTTTTTGCATTTTTAGGGATTTGATTTCCTTTCTAATGGATTAATGTTTTTGATTGTCAATGTATGATTATTTGTCAAGGGCTTCTGCTACAGAATGATAAATATTTGTTTATCATTTTTGGATTGTGATACTCTGACCTCTTGGTAGCTTTGTTCTTTCTTGAGTATCCCTATATATTGAGGGTTGGGTGGCTCCTCCTGATTGTTCCTTGACAGGAACAGTCCCACTCTTTTCCAGCATTCATAGTTTCTGCTTTTTTGTGGAAGCATACTCTTGGACATTTTCCACCAGTGAATTTGAAACTTGGGTTAGCTCCTGTGACCTGGTTGGAAAATGTGTGCAACCCAAGTGCCTTTGAAAGAATCCAGCAGCGGGTATAGTTGTTGGTTATTTTTTTAGTAGGTTGGTAACTCTATGCAGAAATCAGGTTAACAAAGGACAGTAGTTCTCAATGGTCATGCTGTCAAGCTTTGGTCAATTTCATTCCATTGCGGCCACTGAGTGTTAGCTCCTGCCGGGTGCATGCAGGATGATGCAGGTGCTAGAGTAGGGTGGTCATGAGCATCAACAGGGTTTGTGGCAACTTGACGGGACTCACTCCAGCACCCCACTGAAAGAGATAGCACATCCACCCTTTAACTGTCCAATGGGGGGTGACCGCGGGTCTCCCAATCATTCATATTATGGTGATTTTGGGTTGTCCCCTGGGAGGTGCTTCGCCATTCCCAAATTTTGTGCCCGCTTGGGCCAACACACACCAGCCACTGTCCTTTGGTTGCCTCCTGGCTGCCGCTGCCTGGGCCCTGATGGTCCCGGCCTTGCGCACCTCTTTCACTGCAGCTAACAACGGCCTCCTTGCTGCTCCATCCCATGCACCTGTGGGGCTGAGGAGGAACTAGGGAGGAGAGGCAAGTTTGCCGGCCCCTAGCTCCATGGTCCTCCTGATATACTGGGGATAGAAGGCAGGGAAAATGTCTCTACAATGCAGGTGCCACCGCGCCACCACTCTCTCGGCCTCCACATGCTGATTACTAGGAGTCTACAGGTGCTTGCCTTGTCTCCTTTCTAGGCCTTCTCTCAGTACCCCACTCACTGCAGCATCCAGGTAGGAGTGAGAGGAGGGTAAGGAGGCAAGCCACTCTAGCCTTTGTGTATAAGGTCTCTTAGATGCCACTGGGAGAGAAGGCGGGGTGTTGCCACAGCCTTGCAGTTGACACTGCAGTATGTCCCCGGGCCTCAATGTAATTTCTTGACATGGTCCGGCAAGCACCTGCTGCGTGGTTCTGTCAGGCCACTACTCCTGATCTGGAGCCTGTTGCGGCCGCCTTGTCCTGCCTCGGGTATTTTTGCAGTCTTGATCAGGGAAGACGGTTCCTGCTGCTCTCGGGTCCACCCCGTCTCATTGTAGCCCCCAATAGCAATACACCAGCCGGTAGGCCCAGTTTTTGATGCCCACAGGCGCTGGTCCCAGGAATAAGCCACAGCTAAGTTTGTCCCCGCAGATCTGAGGGAGTTCCCCGACTCCTTCTGGGGCACGCTTGTTGGGACCCCCTCTACCAGACAGACTCTTAGCCCAGCCGGTTGATTTAAGCAGATAACAGGGCCAGAGATGCGAAGCTCTAGCAGAGAGTGACCGCCATCTTTGCCAGCCAAGCAACACCACCAACTCCTATCCTATCCATTCCATACAGGTATACTACCAGGGGGCTTGTGTGACCATAGTCTCATAATGCTTGATCTGACCTTGTGTCATTGACCTCCAACACTTAGCCTTTGGCATATGCAGGCCTCAGTGTACTGCCTTTCAGAAGACAAGAAAGTTTTGAATGCCCATGTCTAGGTTTATCGCTCCAAGAATGAGCACACTATAACCTCCACATAGATGTTCTAGACATCCAGAAAGGCCACATGGAGAGGCCTCATAATGAGGGACAATGCTATTGACAAAAGAAAGCACGCTGCTGAAAGAAAGCAATTGGAGCCCTCAATAGTCTCTCTTCCAGCCGTCTATAATGCTTCACCTACACATAGCAATAGAAGAAGGTTGGAGAAAGAAAACAATGGATTATAATGCGCACTATACCTCTGCTGTAGAGAAAGCACTTACAAAACTCAACTGTCAGAACTATACGTGAGATGAGAAGGTTGACTGCTTATACCCAAGCAATTACCATAATATGCAAAATAAATATTCAACAATTAAATTACACTAATAAATATCGAAAAATAAATGCATTAAAGAACCTCTGATGCAAATCCCTTAATAATATTAATAACCAATCAAAAACACAACATGTTAAAAACACACGTATAAATTAGTAACATTAGAAATCAAAAATCAATCCAAATTAAAAAAATACATAAAATAATTAACTAATATAAATAATGAAAAAGAAAATACAAAATATATGTCTTAACCTAAATTCCCACCCAACTACCCTACTAACCCAGCAACCCTACTTACCCAGCAACCCACCAAGAAAATATTACAACATACAAATGAATACAATTTAAAAAAAGAATACTAACAGAGATTACATTTTGAACAATTACCAACAATTAATAATGCAGTATTTACTTAAAAAATGTATACAATTGACCAACTACCAATTTAAGAAAAATATATTATTATGAAAAAGCACTTCCCACCCTACTCCCTTCCAAACTCGCCAATAAAATTATACAAAATAAACCCCACTAGACACCAGGGATGTCTTTGGGGGAGGTCGGCCCTCGTGGGAATGGGTGCCCCCCCCCCCCCCTTGGGGGCAATTATTTATTTTAAAAACTCTTGGCTTTCCCTGGGGGACGCGATTGCCCCCAAAATTAAAAAAATAAAGGCACAATAGTTTTTTAAAAATGTCTGCGATATTGGCAGGGGGTCGGTCCTCCTGCTCAGTGGCCGACCCCCAGAGGGGGCAATTCTTTTTTTATAGCCCTGTTGCCGTTCTAAATTGAGAGATTAAGTCCCCTTGAATCCTAAGGGTCCCTAGAGTCAAACTAGCCCACTAGGTACCTCCAGTAAGCGCCACAGAGCTGCATTGCATAGAGGTGTAAAAAGGGGCGTGGCCTCAGAACACCTGTCTGCAATGCAGCTCCCTGGCGCATACTGGAGATACCTGTTGGGCTAGTTGGCCCTCAGAGACCCTCAGTATTGAAGGGGAATTACACCTGGCCAGGGGGCGCGTTTGCAGAGTGCTGCAAGGAGGGGGCGTGGCCTCCGGCGCGATGCCGGTCTTTTATTTATTTTATTTTTTCAAGAAGGAGGGCTGTGTGGCCCCCCTTCTTTTCTAATTTACTGGCCCTGGGGACCCCATCCCCCAGGGGCTGCACCCTAATTTTTTTTGTTGAAAAAAATAAATTTGGCCCTCCCAAGGCCTTAATCGGCCCCAGGGACCCCAACCCCCGGGTCATGGCCTTTTTTAAAAAAAAATCTTTAGGAGGGGGCTGCGTTGCCCCCCTCCTCAGGCCACTTATGGCCCCGGGGACCCCATTCCCCGGGGCCGGCCTTTGTATTTTATTATTTAAAAAATATATATATTTATAGAAACACCTAGGACATGCTGGACAAACCGTATGTACCTATCACCATGACGATTTGCGTGATATTCATTAAAAGGCGACTATGCATAGAATGAATCCACATGGAATGTATTTACACCGCTAGTGAAGCTCTGACATGTCTGACGCCCTACCGTGCCTAATCCCGGCGCCCCCGCCGGTGGGTACTCTCCAAGTAGACACCCTTGTTATTTATTTATACAAACATGGGTAGCTATTGACGGGCACATTTAATATACACTCACACCAAGCCATTCAAAGGGGATTTGACAAAAATTCGACCAAACTATGCAAGAAACACCCCTCACGGTTAATAAAACACACATCCACCGCCGGATGTGGAATACTTTTTATTTTACTCTCTGGAAAGGAGACGAACCTCACTTGAGAGTCACAGCGTGCTCCTGGCTGAGCCCAATGCTGTGTTACACCCACCAGTGCCCGCCGAGTGCCTCACACCTCTGTGTTGTATTCCACCAGCTAGTGCACATGCTATGACACTCTGTAGCCCATGTGCACTGTAACACCACCCCGTGAATATGTCATGCTACACTTGCCTTCGCATGGGTTATATTGCCCCATCTAACGTGCCTTCCTCGATGCCTATGTTATAACGCACAGCGCTATGCCATACATATTACAATCTGGGATCCATATCTTTGTCACAGTGCATATGCAACGTTACACTCCCCAGCACATATTTTATATTACAACTTTAGAGACTAGTTAGGTTACACAACACTGCGCTGTGCATATTACACTCCAAGGCGCATATCGCATAGCACGCGCTAGTGCCTGTGCTATCTCGCGCTCTCCAATGAATTTGTCATTGCGCACAATGTATTGCATATTATATTTCACGCCCGGTTCATCTTATATCACACTTTTTGGTGCATAGTTTATACCATATACTATATCTAGTTTTCATTTTCAATCGTGCTCTTAGGACTATGTTCTATATAACACTGCGTCCCACTACCCTTTTCACGGGCATTACATTTTGCGAAGGGGGGTGGAGGGTCAGGGGGTGTATCTGCCAAGTGAGCCCAGAGTCACAGTCACAAACGTCCTCTTCTTCCTGAATAATATTGAGATTATGCTGCATACTTGTTCATATTTTAAGTAGTTCGCACAGACACACATTTTAAAAACAATAAAGTTCCTAATACCCACCTTCTCTGAACAGTTAGCTTGCTGCCCCATCCACCTCCTCCCTATCCTCTGTTGTCGGAATCCATGGACTAGCCTCCTCACTCCTGCCATGCATGGTCTGATGTGCTGCCACTGCCCTCCATTTAGCATGATGTACCAGTCCACTCCTCCTGCCCTCCATTGCCCAATTCTATGGCCCATCATTGACCTCCTGCTTAGCCTCTGTGCTTAGCTTGCTGCCCCTATTCTCCTTCCCCCTGCCCTCCGATGTCTTTGTGCATGCCCCTGCTCCATCCTTTTTGCCCACCATGTTCCATGGACCTGCCACTCCTATCTACTCTGTTGAGCTGCCACTCCCCTCCTACCTGCCTAGCATTGTCAGATGACTGTAACCTGTCCCTGTCACCTCCACCCTGCCAGTCAACATGCCATGCCCCTATCCCCTTCCTCCTGTCCTCCATGGTCCATTTTACTGCCACACCCTTTTGCCCTCCCTGGTCTGTTGTGCTGCAACTGCTCCTCCTGCATGCCCCGCGCGGTCGGTTGTGAGGCCCCTTCTCCTGTCTGTGCCCAGGTCCTGACCATCCCTTCTATCCTCCATGGTCCTTTGTGCATGCCCCTGCACCCTCCTTCTTGCCCATCATAGCCATTGTGCTGCCACTAACCCTCCCGCTTGCCATGCATGGTCTTCTGTGCTGCCATGGCCCCTACCACCTTCCCTGTGTGGTCAGCTCGCTGCCCCTGACCCCCTCCCACCTTCCCTCCATGGTCTGTGTGTATGCCATCATAGTCTCATTGTTGCTCTCCATGGTGTGTCTTGTTTCTAGTGCCCATCCTGCCTGACCTCCATGGTCATCTTGCTGCTCCTGGCCTGCCGCCTTGCCCCCAGCCCTCTCTTTCCATGTGCAGACCCCTTTTCCCTCCCTCCTGGCTTGTCTGTTCCATTGTAATGCCCCTGATCCATCCCTCCTGCCCTTTATGGTCAGTTATGCTGCAGCTTTCTCTCCTCTCTGTCCATTATGATCAGCTAGCTACCATTGCCTATTTCCCCTCTGTTCTCTGTTGTCCATGTGCATGGTCCTGTCCCCTCCCTATTGCTTTCTATGGATTGTTGTGCTGCACTCCCGTCCCGCATGCGCTGTGTGGTGTATTGTGCTGCTGCAAACCCTGATGCCTGCCCTGTAGGGTCAGTTTGGTGCACCTCTCCATGTCCCTCCTTTCCTCTGTTATCCGAGTCCATGTCCCTACCCCAATTCCTCCTGCCTACCATGATCCAATGTACCATACTTGCAAACATTTTGAACTTGGTAAGAGGGAGATTTTGAAAAAAAACTCGGGTATTGATTTTCTCCTTTGAGTTACATTGAAAAAGAGGAGATTGTAGACAGGAGACAGATCAAATAAAGCCCATTTGAGCTTAAAAACATTGCATGGCTGAAACGGGTCTGTTGGCATGTATGGTTGTACTACCACTTCCTCTTCCTTCTGCCCACAATGGTCTATTATATTGCCACAGCCTCTCTTGCCAGTCCTGTATTGTTGGATTGTTGCCCCTGCCCTCCTTTCCACTGCCCTCCATTGTCTGTTGTGCTGCCACTGCCCTTCCTGCCTGTCCAGTGTGGTCAGATTGTTGCATCTGCACTCTCCTACCTGCCTTCAATTTTCAGAGTCCGTGCCCCTGGCCTCTGCCTCTCAACAGTATCCCAATGAACAACTAGATTGCTAACATTCTATATTTATTACAAAAGTGTGGAACGCCTGACGTCATCTTGATGTAATCAAAACTGTATTACCTAGATTATTTCCTTTAGAAATTACATATATGAGAGGGTCTTATTTCCCTCAAAATTATGGTTAGTGCTCTAAAAAACTAAAATGAGGACATATTTTCTGAGTTTTCAAATAGCGACAAAGTACTTTTAAATTATTTGTAATCTTGATATTTTTTTATCCAGTTGACCACTTGATTGAATGTTGCACCTAGGGGAGAGGATGTGGTGTTACTTCCAGAGCTGCAGACTTTGCAACTGGGGAACCAGGTTGGAGTTTCTGCTTCAGCTCAACATTCTGTGATTCTGGTCAAATCACTTAATCTCCCCATGTCTACAACCAAAATGAATTTGATCTTGTGTGATGTAACCAATGCTCATGTAAAGCACTCCAATACCTGACAAGTCTGCACTATATAAAACTGAAAATACACAAAAAATAAGTGTTTTGCACACTTCTGTCATTGGGCTATATGTGGGCTACATCTGGGCGATATTTGTGCTGCATTTGGGCTTATGCATGTTTCTTGGCTGAGAACCAAGATCAGGAAAACATGGCGGCCAGCTAAGGAGGCAGGTCGCGGGCGCCCGGAGTCTTAGGAGTCAGGGGAATGTTTGGTATCTGTAAATGCATGCTATCATAACGAGGAGGATGAGGAACGGGTAGGAAGTCGGATAGACGGAGAGAAATCCCGTTATTGGCCGCTTACCTCTGATTAGAGTATTTTCTGTCGTTTCCCCCGCTTGCCGATAGGATTGTGCTTCCCGTTGTTTTTTCATTATGGCTGGGGAGCGGACGTGGTCAAGAGCGGCGCTGGAGCTCCACAGGGGTAGGCGTGCCGCCTCTCTGATTTCCTTCCCGGGGAGAGGAGTTGGCGACGGGCAGAGCAGCACCAGTCCCCTGTTTTCCACTCAGGGTTCTCTCGTCGAAGAAACTAAATCGGAAAAGAGGCTTGGACCAGTGTTTATTACTTCGGTGTCTCCAGCGCTAACAAAAAGTGAACTTACAAATAATGTAGGGTCCCTAACTCTGTTATCCTCCAGTGCTCTCTTTAAGAAATTCTTGCCTTCTGATCTAAGCTGTATGAGCTCTAAGTTGCGAAGAGGGGGGAGAAAAGGGTTAGAGGAACCCGAGGGGGTCAAGAAGATTTCCAGGTACACTTTAAGAAGTACGGGTGCTGTGGACCTTGTGGTTGCAGCCCCAGTAGAGGTGACCCCAAATAATTTCAGTAAAGTAAATAAAGCAGACTCTAATTTAAAGATGGCTGGAGCGCAAAAGGTACCGGACAATATAAATTCTATTAATAGGTCCACATCAAGACAGGAGCCTATAGTTAAAGAGACGGTGACAAGAAATAGAATTAAAAAGAGATCTAATCTGGAACGTAAGATTAGGGTTACTCCCTCACTCAGGACTTACTTTAAAATCTTTCCAAAAACCACGGTTTTGGGTGACCCCCTTTCAACACTTACAACACTTGGCGCTGGGATGGACTCGAACGTGGAGCAGGGCAACCAAATCAAAATTAACAATAGTACCCAGTTACTGCTTTCTGCCTCTGAACAGGATAGAAATATTAACACGGAGGGCTCGTCAGAAGTCGCAGATTTAAATCGCTATCGGGTCTTAGAAATAGATCCTGATCCCTCTGAGCCCTTTCCTATCCCCTCGAGTTTTGTGGAAATGGCAACCACTAACAACCTTCCCAATAAAGAGATGTCATCTTCCCCAAAATCCTCTGTCAATGCTGATCTATCTATTACCTCGCTGCTTAAAAGCCTTACGACTGAATTAAAAACTCGCTTTGAAATCTCAGAAAAGAACCAAAAAGTTATTCGAGATGCCTGTGATAACCTGGAGAAGAAATTTGATGACCTAAACTTAAGAACAGGGCTCCTTGAAGGGGAAGTAAAGGTCCTTAAGGAAACACTGGTGGGCAACTCAGCAGAGATAGAGGCATTGAAAAGAAGAGATAGGGAACAACAGGAGAGGCTTGAGAGATTGGAAAACTTTCAAAGGAGAAATAATTTGAAGTTTTTGAAAATTCCAGAGGGCAAGTAAGGAGACGATATGAAACTTTTTCTAGTGCATTTAATTAAAAAAGAGTTACTTTTGGAAGAGACAGAGGAAGAGATTAGTAGAGATATCCAGAGGATCCATAGAGACCCATACAGACTTAATTCAAACAGGCCTAAGCCAAGAAGAATTCTGGTTAATTTTTTGACTTTTTCCCTAAAGGAGAAAATTCTTTCTTGTGCATTGACAAAAAAAACATTGCAGATTGATAGAGTAAGTTTCGAGGTTAGATCAGACGTCTCGAGTGAGATTTCCAATAGGCAATGGGAGTTAGGCAAAAGAATTGACACTTTAAAGAAGCTTGGGGCATCTGTGCAATTGAAATTTCCAGCAATGCTGAAGGTAATGCTAAACAATAAAATGCATTCCTTTCACTGCATAGAAGAAGTAGACAACTTTATTGAGAGTTTGCAGTCAGGGCCCTGATACGAAACATACCTTTCCTTCCTGTTTTTCCTCTTGAATCTCCTTTTTTCTTCTCTTGTCCTCCTATAAAAATGTTTTTCTTTTCTAAATACAGATTATATACATGTATAATATTAGGCTACTCCGGATAAAGGGCACCCATAGGGTTTCCCTAATTTGATAAGTCAGGGAAGGGGTTTCCTTGGGGGGGGGGAACACAGGGTGGGGCGCAGAATGGGAGGAAAAAAAAATGTATCCTCACTTGCCATACCAGAATTTCAATCTCTATTTACTGTGTAATCAGAATCGAGCTCATAGATGGTGGTCAAGAAAGCAATGAATGAGATAAAAATACTCTCTTGGAATGTTAACGGGTTAAGGGGTAGAGCCAGACGAGAAAAAATTCTTCAATACTTGAGAGATTGCCAAGCACAAATTCTTATTCTGCAGGAGACCCACTTGACAGAGGCAGAAGCTACTAGATTTTTTGTAGCTAAAAAATGGATTTCTTGGGCAGTTGTATCAAAGCAAACAGCGGTAACAAAGGGTGTCGCCATTCTGATCAAAAAGGGAACAAACATCACGATAGAAGGCAAGATATCTGCGGTTTCAGGCAGGTGGTTAATAGTAAGGGTGACGATTTTTGGCCATAATTATACGTTGGTGGGCTATTATGGCCCTAATCAAGATGACACAGGCCCTCTGGAAGCCCTATATGCTGAGTTATTAAACTTTTCTGACCCGATTATTATGGCGGGAGATTTTAATGCTGTAATTGATCATAAGCTGGATAGATCATCAATCAGTAAGGCGGCAGTTAATCCGAAAATGTCGGCAATGGTGCATCATTTGAAAAAACAACTAGGTCTTTCGGATGTTTGGCGAGAGAGAGTGGGCCTATACAGAAGTTTTACATTTCACAATAAAAAATACAGGCACCACTCTAGGATTGATTATTTCCTAGTTGATAATAAACTAAGGGATGCAGTACTAGATATTCATCATATAGGGGTACATCTCTCAGACCATTCAGCTATATTACTTCGAATTAAATTGGTTCAACTGTGTTCTCAATCTAGATGGACATTAGACCGTTCCATCCTGTTCGACCTACAATATCTTGAAATGTTAACCTCTGAGACAGGAGAGTTTTTTATATTAATCTGGGCTCCTCTTCGATAGGCACGGTCTGGGATGCATATAAGGCATTTTTAAGAGGCAGACTAGGTACCCTTGCAGCAGCCAGGAGAAGATCATATCATCTGGAGATCTTAAATTTGGAACAGCAGATTCGCTACCTTGAAAATGACCTGATTTCAGTAAGCAATCTGGGACAACAAGATCTCAGATTGACTGAAATTGAGACCCTAAAGGAAACTCTCTCAACAATTGTCCAGGGGAGGCTAAAAGAAAGGTGGGACACTAGACGTTTGGCACACTTTGAATATGGAGAGGGATCCTGTAAATTATTAGTTTGGAAAGTTAAGAACAATCAAGTTAGGAACACAATTAAGGAGATCAGGTGTGAACAATCTGGGGTTCTACTTTCTGAAAATCAGGCTATAGAACGGGCCTTCCAAAAGTATTATGGGGAAGTTTACCAGGAAGACTTAGTGGTCACTCAAGAAGAAGCAGCTAGCTGGTTGGCTCAAGATCCGAGCAGCCAACTACTATGGACAAAAGTGAGGTTCTGAATAGTGGTATAAGTACATTGGAAATCCAAAAGGTTTTAACAGAGGGTAAGAAAGGGAAAGCTCCTGGGCCAGACGGTCTGCCACATGCAGTTTATAAGGTCTTGGCGGAAGTGTTAACACCAATACTGTTACGTATGTTTAAGGGAATATTTTTATCCGGAGTAGGCTTTCCAGATTCATGGAAAGAGGCCACTATTGCCCTAATCCTGAAGCCTGGTAAATCACCTAAAAACTTTGATTCATACAGGCCAATATCACTTTTAAACTGCGATTATAAGTTGTTTGCGAAAATTATTGCAGAAAGGCTGAACAGGGTTATTCCATTGGTTGTGCATGAAGATCAAAAGGGCTTTATTCGTTGTAGAACGTTTAAAGATCTAACGTTCAACCTTATAGGCGCAATAGATTTGGCCACCACCTATGAGCTCCCCCTGGCGGTTATAGCACTTGATGCTGCTAAAGCTTTTGATCGCGTTAACTGGGTCTTTTTAAAAGCAGTATCTAAATCGCTAAATCTCGGCCCTAATATTAGCAGAACCTTGGAAGGTATTTATGCTGCTCCGACTGCTAGAGTCTTAGTTAATGGGGCCCTGACAGACCTGATCCAGATCTCAAGGGGAACTAGACAAGGTTGTCCCCTGTCCACCCTCCTATTCGATTTATATATTGAGCCATTGGCTAGAAGATTAAGAGGATCTCTAGAATTTTACCTTTTGAATACAAAGGATGGATTAAAAAGATTGGCCTGTACACAGACGATATTGTATTTATTACTAGGGACACACAGAAAGCTCTTGAGTCGATTTCAATAATTACTACCGATTTTGGCAAAATCTCAGGTTATAAAATTAACGAACAGAAAACTGAGATCATGGCCTGGAATTTGAGAGCTAGTGCAGTAAGGTGCACTAATGAGATGAGATACCTAGGGGTAAAAATTACAAATGATATTATGAATCTCACGAAAGTTAATTTTGATTCGGTTAAAAAAGAAGTGCTTACCTTGTTGAAAAATTGGGCTCACCTTCTTCTGTCGGTGTTTGGCCGGGTCAATCTAATAAAGATGGTAATTCTTCCAAAGTTTATTTTTCTCTTTGAGGCTATCCCTCTTCCTTTTTGAAAATCTTGGTTTTTAAAACCCCAGGGTAAGATTAGTTCTTTTATTTGGGCTTACAAGGGGCCGAGGATCTCTTGGAAGAAATTAAGAAGGAGACTGGAAAAGGGGGGCTTGGCGCTACCTGATTTGCTCTTCTACTCATGGTCCTTCCTACTCAAAAATGGAAGGATGCTTATGGCTATACTCCCTAAGTCTGACTTAGGTGCATTATTTGAGGTCCAGCTGAGGAGTCAAAATTTGACGGAAGATGGTTTCATGTTCAAATATGCCATCGTAAATTTTTTTAAGAAAGTTAGATTGAAGATCTTGGGCCTCATGTAGGTAGCCAAATACCGGTCGGTAACGGCCGATTTTCGGTAAATATACCGTTACCGACCGGTATTCAGACAAGTGAGATGTAGGAGTCCCAAAACCAATTTTCGGTAAATATGAGGCGGTAAATACCGATTCATATTTACCGAATTCCAAAATACCGATTCAGAGTTACCGAATACATAATTAACGAATCGGTAAATATGAAGTGGTAAATATGAAGTGGTAAAAATGAAAATGACATGTAGGAGCACTCGGTAATTAAGAAATCCAAGAAAATCGGTAAATTAGAGTCGGTAATTAACACGGATTGAAAGCAGGTGGTAACCATCAACAATGCATATGAGCAATCCCAAAATGCTACAGCGTGGACAACATGGCCGCTATGTACGTCATTGCAAGGCGCCTACGTCTACAGGCAGCAGGACTGAGGGTGTGGCGACGGGAGGAACAAATCTACAGACAGCGCATCACACTATTCCAGCTGACTGATGCAGAGATACATGAGAGGTACAGGCTAGAACCCGAAACCATCATGGACTTAATCAGGGACCTACAGCCACTCCTGGACCATCCAATAAGAAGGGCGCACGCCATACCCCCACATGTGCAGGTGCTCTGCAGCCTACATCTGCTGGCATCCGGCAGTTATCAGGTGGTGATAGCTGCGGTGGGTGGGGTATCCCAGAGTTGCCTGTCACGTTTCTTCAGGAAGTTCCTGGATGCCATGATGCAGAGAATGCACCACTACATAAGCTTCCCAAACACACAGGCTGCACTGCAGAAAACAAAAACAGACTTTTATCACATGGCACAGTTCCCCCATGTCATCGGCTGTATTGATGGTACACACATCCCAATCTGTCCACCAGCTGATACAGAGCACATCTACAGGAACAGGAAGTCCACCCACTCCATCAATGTGCAGGTGATCTGTGATGCAGGGAACATCATCACAGATATTGTTGCAAAGTTTCCTGGGAGCACCCACGACTCTTACATCTTCCAGAATAGTGGGATCTACACACGACTGAGTGCCGGAGAATTCGGAGAGGGATACCTGCTAGGTAAGTAACAGTGACGCCCCTTGAAACCTGCAAATCATAGTGCATAGAGGCATGTTACTGATGGTTCCCTTTTACTCATCCAGGCGACAGTGCATATGCATGCCGGTAATTCATCCTCACTCCCTACCTACACCCAGCAACCCAGAGTGAGAGACGATACAACGTGGCACACAAAACAACACGCAATGTGGTGGAGCGCACGTTTGGACTACTGAAGAGCAGGTTCCGCTGCCTGCACAAGAGCGGAGGCGCACGCCAGTACAAACCCATCACCTGCTGCAAGATTATTGCCACTTGTGCAATGCTGCACAACCTTGCCACGAAAAAAGGTACAGATGTGGAACTGACATATTTTGAGGACAACGAGGATGAGTCAGGCCAGCCAGAGGGCAACGCAGCTAGAGTGCCAACTGCAATCGATGGGAGAGAGAGACGGGCAGATATCACATGCAACTATTTCTGAGTAAGTAAGGGGACACAGCGAGTTGTGAGAAGTCCTGACGTAGTTTTAATGTGGCACCACGCCATGAACACATGAACAGGCCAATCTGGCAATATACCATCTATACAAGGAGTATGTCCAGGGTTACGTCACCCAATGGGAAGTGGCTAAGCAGGGCTACATCAATGTTTGCGCATACGCGCTGCAGTGGTGGATTGCACGGCCTGTGCATCCTCACTAGAGCCAACCCCAAGCCGCCTGCTGCTCCTGCGTGCTTCTGGGACGGGGGGTGTGATGCTGCTGCTGGTGTCGATGCTCTCCGCAGCATCCCCTGCAGCAGTTGTCGACGCCTGACTAGTCAATAGCACCCCTAGTGCACTTGTCACCTGCACCATCCCCCGAGACAGGTCGCTGCAGCACTGTGTTAGGCCCTCCTGCATCGTCACAGAGCGCCGGCACAGTAGAGAAGTCGCAGTTGCCAGACGGTTGAGTGCCCTGCTGGTAGTGTCCCTTCTCTGGCGTTCCCGGCGCCGTGCTTCGATGTCAGCATCTAATTTGCTGCACAACTGCTGGATTGACTGGGACATGTCCCGAATGCCCGCAGCCATGCCGCTAATGTTGGTGTCCATGTTGACTAATGTTGTCTTCATCACCCGCATGTGCCTCTGGACTGACATGACTGCCTTTGATTGCAGGCGCTGTTGCTTCAACATTTGGCCCTCGAGCCCCAAGAAGACACCATGGCCGTCAGTGGGTGCTGGTGGACTCTGGACACGCGACCTGCGGCGCCCTCTTGCTTCCGTCTGTGCTGCCTGTGAGGTGTGGGGCACAGTGGCATGGCTCCCTTCCTGGGGCCCGGTGCGGTCTTCTGGGCCCATGCTGTCGTCTGACGAGGTGTCTAAGGCTCGTAGCCTGGCTGCTGGACGCCTCCTCATTCTCACACCTGCAAGCGGAGATGTGGCCGGTGATTCGAACATGAGTGGCGATGCTGGCTCTGGTGGTGGTGATGCTGGCTCTCGGTGAGGTGATGCTGGCTCTGTGTGCGGCGAGGCTGGCTGTGTTGGTGGTGCGGCTGCCAGTGGGCCTGCTCCCTGGTCTGAACTGGTGCTGGCTAGAGGTGATTTATGTGGCCGGTGTGCCGTCTCTCCTGCAGCATGCCCTGTCCTGCATGATGTCACATCTGTGGACAGAAATACAACATTGGCTCAGTGTCCCCGAAGGGCTGCATTGCAAGCGTCACAATAAATCATTTCACATTCCAATATGTCCCCTGTCTCCTTGTGCCTCGAGTGCGTGACATGCCTTGTTGCCCTGTAACATTTACGTCATGGTTAGTGTTGCCCTGACTACATCTCCCGGAATGCATTGCCTGTCTGCACTGACACGTGTGGACTGCAGTGTGATTCTCGTTTCACAATGGGGGATGTGGGATAGGGGTAGGGGGGGCTACATTGCTGTGCTTTCGTCTTACCTTGGTGTGTTGCGGCTCTGGCAGAGCTGTCGGCGTCCCCAAGACCCACGACGCTCTCTTGCTCGATTGTGGCCGCCACCAGCTCCTCCAGTTCGGTGAGGGCAGGTGCCCTGTTGGTTCCACCTCCGGTCTGGCTGGCCTCCTTCTGGATGTCGCCCATCTTCCTCTTGGTTACAATCCGGAGGTCATACCAGCGCTTTTTGAGGACCTCAATGTCCCTGTGGGTCACTCCCACAGCATTGACCTGCGCCTGGATGGCCAGCCATATGTTGCGCTTTTCGGCCTCAGGCACTTGCAGGGATTGCCTTCCAAACAGCTTCTGGTGCTGCTTCACCACCTCCTCCACCAGCACCTGGAGTTCCTTGGGGCTAAATTTCAGCTTCCTCCTCCTTTCCCCTCCGTCTTTCTGTGTTCTCTGGCTGGACATGCTGTTCGTTTACCCGCTCGCACATGCAACGGCTCCCTGCCTCTCCTCTGCACTCCAAGCTTCTCCAGGGTCGGCTAATTATGTACACCTGCCTGGGTGTGGCCACTTCGGCTAATTATGTACACCTGCCTGGGTGTGGGCACTTCCTGGTTGGGTGGGCTGTCGTTGCACTGGATTAGCTGTTTCGTCAAGTCATGTGATTTGATTTACCGAATCCGTACATACCGATTCGGTATTTTCCGAATCGGTAAATACCACCTCGGTATTTACCGATTCGGTAAATAACACCTCGGTATTTACCGAATCGGTAAATACCACCTCGGTATTTACCGATTCGGTGAATTCCGATTCGTGATTACCGAATGTTACCGAATCGGTAACTGTTACCGAATTTTTACCTACATATAACTTACCGATTCTAATTTACCGATTCGGTACGGCTCGGTATTTAAGAACCGGTAAAATTTATTTACCTACATGAGGCCCCTTACGAGGTATGGCTGAAACATGGCATAGGGTGAGGAAAGCTGTTAAACTGCCATATTTTAGCTATTTTGCCCCTATCTGGGACTCTCCGGGCTCTCCTGAATGGACTAAAGATGTGTTAGCTATTCCCCTGAGGGAAGCCGGTATAGCTGCTTGGAATTATCTTTTACATGAAGGTCAGTTGATATCTTGGGATTACTGTAATTAGGAAGCTGATCAAAGAATGTCTAGGTTTAAGTACCTCCAGATTCGGAGCTGGTTCCAAGCTTCAACTACAGAGATTGGGAAGTATAATGAATTTGAGGAGAAACTAATTTCCAGTCAGAGCCCAAAAAAGGAAATTGCACTTTGGTACTGGCTGATGGTATACATGGAGGACGGAAATTTCCTTTTACCAGTTGAGCTGTGGGGAAGATGCTTGCCGTCGGCCACGATGGAAGAACAATGGCAAGTATCTATGTTTACTTTATACAAAATTGTAAGATCTGCACACCTGAGAAGGAATCATCTTTTCTGCAGAGCATACTGGTCCCCTCAAAGGTTATCCAAGTTTGGGAAAGGAGGAGAGGTGGCATGTCCGAAGTGTGGCAGCATGAAGGAAGATGATCTCCATATGTTCCTACTCTGCCCAAAGATTCAAGCTTTTTGGGGTGCCGTAAGTAAAGCGCTATCTGATTCTTTGAAGATTCAAATCGACGTAAGCGCTTTACTAGTTATTTTTGGGCTTTTAGATGCTCAGGTAGTAACAAGTAAAAACAATGCAGATTTGATTTTTTTATACAATTTTGCTAGCCCGTAGAGAAATATGTAAACTTTGGGTAACACAATCTCCACCAAGGTATGAGGACTGGAGATCATCCGTGAAGAGAGTAGGCAATTTGGATATGTCAGTCAAGGGAGGTCGCAGGCATGGGTTTTGGGTACCCCTATTATGGTGGTGGAATCAACCAACTAATTAATTGGACTAGGAGTCCTATAATTAAGCCTCTCTTGCCCTCGGCTGAAAGCACCTGTTTCAATGTGGTGGGTTTTCTTTTCCCTCCGCCAAAGAATCGGTGTATATTGGGTGTCCTTTGGGGTGTGAGAGCCACCAATTCAGTGTGATTCTACATGTGGCTCTATTCCCCCCAAGCTACTCAAGTCAGCATTATGAGGTTATGAGCATTTCGGCTAGATAAAAAGAGTAAAAGCGAAATGGTGTTTAAGAGGCAAATGAGGACAAAAAAAAACAAAATAGATGGCTTCAGGTGTGCCATACTTTTGTCATAAGTAAGACAGTAAGCACTCTAGTTGTTCTTAAGAACACTCTGGGACATTCTGTCATTGGGCTATACTTGGGCTACATCTGGGTGATATTTGGGCTACATTTGGGCTCTTTTGTCTCTGGAAGCCATCTTGGGAGATTTATTTGTTATGAAGTTTCCTAATTTCCTAATTTACTGCAATCTCCTCAGTGGGAATACTTTCAGTTTTTTATTTTGGTTCCATCAAGAAGGCATTCAGATGTGTCACACATTTGCCATAAATTCTGAATGTTAGCACTCTAGTTGCTCATTAGATCACTGTAGTAAAACTACTGCTCACCAGGGAAGTCTGCTGCTGGTATTCAAAGTGCATGTTTCAGTCTGCATATCAGAATTTTTTAATGAAATAGAAGAAGATTTGAGAAGTCACTCAAAATGTGCCCTAATTTTCCTTTCTTCAGCACTAATCATAATTTATATGGCAAAATGAACCCCCTCATTGTGTTCCTTTTTATATTAAATGTTTTAAGTGTTACCAGTTTATTCCAATCAAGATGGCTTCAGGTGTGCCATACTTTTGTCATCAGTAAGACAGTAAGCGCTCTAGTTGTTCTTAAGAACACTCTGGGACATTCTGTCATTGGGCTATACTTGGGGTACATCTGGGTGAAATTAGGGCTACATTTGGTCTATTTTGTCTCTGGTGGCCATCTTGGGAGATTTATTTGCTATGAAATTTCCTAATTTCCTCATTTACTGCAGTCTCCTCAGTGGGAATACTTTCAGTTTTTTATTTTGGTTCCATCAAGAAGGTATTCAGATGTGTCACACATTTGCCATAAATTCTGAATGTTAGCACTCTAGTTGCTCATTAGATCACTGTAGTAAAACTACTGCTCACCAGGGAAGTCTGCTGCTGGTATTCAAAGTGCATGTTTCAGTCTGCATGTCAGAATTGTTTTATGAAATAGAAGAGGATTTGAGAAGTCAAAATGTGCCCTAATGTTTCTTTCTGCAGAACTAATCATAATTTTTATTGCAAAATGAACCCCCTCCTTTTGTTCCTTTGTAAATTAAGTGTTTTAAGTGTTTCCACTTTATTCCAATCAAGATGGCTTCAGGTGTGCCATATTTTTGTCATAAGTAAGACTGTTAGCGCTCTAGTTGTTCGTTAGAACACTCTGGGACATTCTGTCATTGGGCTATACTTGGGCTACATCTGGGTGATATTTGGGCTACATTTGGGCTCTTTTTTTCTCTGGTGGCCATTTTGGGGGACTTATTTGTTATGATGTTTCCTAATTTCCTCATTTACTGCAATCTCCTCAGTGGGAATACTTTCAGTTTTTTATTTTGGTTCCATCAAGAAGGCATTCAGATGTGTCACACATTTGCCATAAATTCTGAATGTTAGCACTCTAGTTGCTCATTAGATCACTGTAGTAAAACTACTGCTCACCAAGGAAGTCTGCAGCTGGTATTCAAAGTGCATGTTTCAGTCTGCATGTCAGAATTTTTTTATGAAATAGAAGAGGATTTGAGAAGTCAAAATGTGCCCTAATTTTTCTTTCTGCAGAATTAATCATAATTTCTATGGCAAAATGAACCCCCTCATTTTGTTCCTTAGTAAATTAAATGTTTTAAGTGTTACCACTTTATTCCAATCAAGTTGGCTTCAGGTGTGCCATACTTTTGTCATAAGTAAGATAGTTAGCGCTCTAGTTGTTCGTCAGAACACTCTGGGACATTCCGTCATTGGGCTATACTTGGGCTACATCTGGTGATATTTGGGCTACATTTGGGCTCTTTTGTCTCTTGTGGCCATCTTGGGAGATTTATTTGTTATGAAGTTTCCTAATTTCCTCATTTACTGCAGTCTCCTCAGTAGGAAATAGTTTCAATTTTTTACTTTGGTTCCATCAAGAAGGCATTCAGATGTGTCACACATTTGCCATAAATTCTGAATGTTAGCACTCTAGTTGCTCATTAGATCACTGTAGTAAAGCTAGTGCTCACCACGGAAGTCTGCTGCTGGTATTAAAATTGCATGTTTCAGTCTGCATATCAGAATTTTTTAATGAAATAGAAGAGGATTTGAGAAGTCACTCAAAATGTGCCCTAATTTTTCTTTCTTCAGCACTAATCATAATTTCTATAGGAAAATGAACCCCCTCATTTTGTTCCTTTGTAAATTAAATGTTTTCAGTGTTACCACTTTATTCCAATCAAGATGGCTTCAGGTGTGCCATACTTTCGTCATAAGTAAGACTGTTAGTGCTCTAGTTGTTCATCAGAACACTCTGGGACATTCTGTCATTGGGCTATACTTGGGATACATCTGGGTGATATTTGGGCTACATTTGGGCTCTTTTGTCTCTGGTGGCCATCTTGGTAGATTTATTTGTTATGAAGTTTCCTAATTTCATCATTTACTGCAGTCTCCCCAGTAGGAAATACTTTCAGTTTTTTACTTTGATTCCATCAAGAAGGCATTCAGATGTGTCACACATTTGCCATACATTCAGAATGTTAGCACTCTAGTTGCTTATTAGATCACTGTAGTAAAGCTACTGCTCACCAGGGAAGTCTGCTGCTGGTATTCAAAGTGCATGTTTCAGTCTGCATGTCAGAATTTTTTTATGAAATAGAAGAGGATTTGAGAAGTCAAAATGTGCCCTAATTTTTCTTTCTGCAGCACTAATCATAATTTCTATGGCAAAATGAACCCCCTCATTTTGTTCCTTTGTAAATTAAATGTTTTAAGTGTTACCACTTTATTCCAATCAAGATGGCTTCAGGTGTGCCATACTTTTGTCATAAGTAAGACTGTTAGCGCTCTAGTTGTTTGTTAGAACACTCTGGGACATTCTCTCATTGGGCTATACTTGGGCTACATCTGGGTGATATTTGGGCTACATTTGGGCTCTTTTGTCTCTGGTGGCCATTTTGGCAGACTTATTTGTTATGATGTTTCCTAATTTCCTCATTTACTACAGTCTCCTCAGTAGGAAATACTTTCAGTTTTTTACTTTGATTCCTTCAAGAAGGCATTCTGATGTGTCACACATTTGCCATACATTCAGAATGTTAGCACTCTAGTTGCTTATTAAATCACTGTAGTAAAGCTACTGCTCACCAGGGAAGTCTGCTGCTGGTATTGAAAGTGCATGTTTCAGTCTGCATGTCAGGATTTTTTCATGAAATAGAAGAGGATTTGAGAAGTCACTCAAAATGTGCCTACATTTTTCTTTCTGCAGCACTAATCATACTTTCTATGGCAAAATTAACCCCCTCATTTTGTTCATTTTAAATTAAATGTTTTAAGAGTTACCACTTTATTCCAACCAAGATGGCTTCAGGTGTGCCATACGTTTGTCATAAGTAGGACTGTTAGCGCTCTAGTTGTTCTTTAGAACACTCTGGGAAGCTGCAGTAGAACACAAAGGAATCAACTGACAGTCTCTGCCCTTGTTGGATGTAAATGTTTTACTGAGAATGTCAGACTTCATTCTCACATGACTGAGAAAGATAATGTGAATTTACAGTAAATATGCTCTCAGTTTAGCTTATAGATCACCTTCCAAACCTCTGTGGGAAAAGCATGAGAAAATAGTTTTCTCTCAAACATGATTCATGATATCACAGCAGAAGGCTTTTTCACATGGTAAAATCACCTTAGAACACACCACAATTCCTAAAATGGTATGGCACCATCAACAAATGATTTATAATGTAACGAAAGTCTTAAAACCTTCTATTAACTGCAATGTTTTTTAGTGAGGTGCTATTCTGTATATTGGTCCCAAGATGGCTGCCAACACTTCTTGGATGAAGTGCTGACAGCCAATCAGATCTCACGATGAGATGTGTGGTTATGCTCCGACCAGATATATATGTGATTTTACTTTTGATTTTCTCAGGAACTACTGAACGGATTTACACCATTTAAACAAAAGGCATGAGTCTGAACTGAGGACTACCTCTTTGCCAAATTTGGTGTAATTCCGTTCAGCACTTCGGGCTGTAGCTGCGTCAACAGGTCCTATGGGAAAATGCATGGGGAAAATGCGTTTTGGGACCCCCCTTTTTCTCGGCCCCCGCTTGACGAATCACTGTTAAATTTTCAGGATAGGAGCGGACCGGAGCTGGCCAAAAGTTTTGAAAATTTTGCGAAGACTCATCAATCGACGCCAACGTTATTTCAAATAGAATGTTGCGGATTTCCTATGGAAAATAGGTCCTAACTATAACTACCTACTGGCGACTGCCAGTAGGTAATATATATATATATATTCACTTAAAAAACCATAGGTTTCACACGTTATAGTTAGGTGGATATTTCACTCATAAAAAACCAATGAAATTCCCCCGTTATAGTTAGTTGAGATAACTATAACTCGCGCGCCCGCAATCCCCTGTTCATGACATCACATATTACATCACTCATGACATGGTCAGTGGCATCACTCATGACATCACTGATGACATCATCCTTGTGATAGAGTGGCGGTCGCGCGAGTTATAGTTATCTCAACTAACTATAACGGGGGAATTTCATTGGTTTTTTATGAGTGAAATATCCACCTAACTATAACATGTGTGAAACCTATGGTTTTTTAAGTGAATTTGCAAGGTTTTTTAAATGCTAATTCCTAACTACAACGTGTGTAAAACCTATGGTTTTTTCACTTAAATTTGATTTTTACTTCTATTTTTTTTATTGTTTTTTTTCTGCCGTGTGCGTGCGGTAAGCTTACCGTACGCGCACCCCGCGATTTAAAAAAAAAAAATTAAAATGTATTTTTCATACTTTTGGGACCTTCTTGGACCCCCTGACAAACGCTAGGGGGTCTGCAACTCTCTTTGTTGCCCCCTTTTCACGTTCTCCACCTTTGTTTATCAGTGTGAGACACACAAAATGGCGGCCAACACTTCCTGATTTCGACCCATTCGAATGTTTACAGTCATGTAACCACCAATCAGAATAAAGCTCGCGCACGGCAGCGTGCGCGTACGGTAAGCTTACCGTACGCGCTCTGAGCGCGCTTATAGATATATATATTGATTTAAATGCTATTTTCTCAGGAAATACTGAACAGATTTACAACAGACCTGCAAAAGGCACATCCCTGACCTGAGGACTACCTCTCTGCCAAATTTCAAGTAATTCTGTTCAGCCGTTCGGGCTGTAGCTTGTACTAAAGGTCCTATGGAAAAATGCATGGGGAAAATGCATTTTGGGACCCCCCCTTTTTCTCAGCCCCCGCTTGACGAATCCCCCCGAGACTTTCAGGGAAGGAGTGGAGCGGAGCACCCCACCTATTTTGAAAATTTTGCGATAGAATGTTGCGGATTTCCTATGGAAACACGGTCCTAACTATAACTATCTACTGGCGACCGCCAGTAGATAATATATATATATATATATATATATATATATATATATATATATATATATATATATATATATTCAGTGAAAAAACCATAGGTTTCACACACGTTATAGTTAGGAATTAGCATTTAAAAAACCTTAGAAATTCAGTGAAAAAACCATAGGTTTCACACATGTTATAGTTAGCTGGACATTTTACTCGTAAAAAACCAATGAAATTTCCCCGTTATAGTTAGTTCAGCTAACTATAACTCGCGCGCCCGCAATGCACTGCTGATGACGTCACATATTACATCACTCATGACATGGTCAGTGACATCACTCATGACATCACTGATGACATCTCAAATGACATCACTGATGACATCACTGATGACATCATCCAGTGATTGTGTGTTTTTGTGAAAATTATATATTTTTTTTATTTATGTATAACTCAAGGTTGATGGAAGAATAAATGGGTATATAAGTGTCTAAATGGATGATTTGTTTTTGAAAAATTGATTGTGTAACTGACTGATTAAGTGTATCTTAGTGAATACATGGCTTTGTGAGTAATGTTTAAATGTGTATATATCTGTATCAGTCTCTCACTTTGTGTATAAGTGGCTGCATGGGTTGGTGAGTAGCTACATGGGTGCCTATTTAGGTTATTAGTTGTTTTTTTGAGTATCAGTCTGAGTGTCTGCATGGTTCGGTGGGGGGTATTACGTAGTGCATCGGTGCATGAATGAGTGACTCACTGTTTGTATGTGTTGAACACAGCATGTGTGCAGGACTGTATGGGTGGATGAGTGTGTGTATGGGTGTGTTAGTGAGTGAATGACTGTCTCAATAGTGTCTTTATGAGTAACTACATATGTTTTAAACTAGTATATGTGACTATTGGTGTATATATGTGAGTATATGTGAGAGTGAGAGATTGAAAGAGTTCCTGTATGAATAAGTATGTGTTTCTATAAGTGATTGTTTAAAAGACTAAGTATGTGTAAGTTTCCGTAGAAGTAAGTATGGTGGTGTGTGTATAACTATATATGCAAGTAAATGTATGTTTGATTCTTTATTAGCATGAGTGACTATGTGTGTGAGTAACTCTATGGATGTGTGGCATTGTGTAACAGGATGTATAGGTGTATGAGTACATATGATGAGTGAGTATATGTATGAGTGACTGTATTGGTCTATTGGTGAATGAGTGGATGTGTATGTGGATCTTAGAATTCCTGAAGAGGTTGTTGTAACTGGTATTGGTATGTCCATTGTTTTGAAAATTTTAGTCTCTATTTTTGAATGTGTGTATCAAAGGTTATATTAGGGTGAGAGGAGGTCTGCCACTCTATCCCAAGGATGATGTCATCAGTGATGTCATCAGTGATGTCATTTGAGATGTCATCAGTGATGTCATGAGTGATGTCACTGACCATGTCATGAGTGATGTAATATGTGACGTCATCAGCAGTGCATTGCGGGCGCGCGAGTTATAGTTAGCTGAACTAACTATAACGGGGAAATTTCATTGGTTTTTTACGAGTAAAATGTCCAGCTAACTATAACATGTGTGAAACCTATGGTTTTTTCACTGAATTTCTAAGGTTTTTTAAATGCTAATTCCTAACTATAACGTGTGTGAAACCTATGGTTTTTTCACTGAATTTCTAAGGTTTTTTAAATGCTAATTCCTAACTATAACGTGTGTGAAACCTATGGTTTTTTCAGTGAATTTCTAAGGTTTTTTAAATGCTAATTCCTAACTATAACGTGTGTGAAACCCATGGTTTTTTCAGTGAATTTGCAAGGTTTTTTAAATGCTAATTCTTAACTATAACGTGTTTGAAACCCATGGTTTTTTCAGTGAATTTGCAAGGTTTTTTAAATGCTAATTCCTAACTATAACGTGTTTGAAACCCATGGTTTTTTCAGTGAATTTGCAAGGTTTTTTAAATGCTTTTTTTTTTTTTTATTCTTCATTTTTTTCAAACATATTTTTAATTTAATTTATTTATCTTTTATAAAGACTATGCTTTTTTTTAAAAATTTATTAATATTTTTTTTATATATAATTTTTAAAATAAACAAGTAAAATGTAATTCTATTTTTTTTTTTTTTTTTTTATTACGCGTACCGTAAGCTTACGGTAAGCGTACGGTTTACGCAACGTCCGTAATCTATCTACGCTGCTTGCGTATAGTTACGTACTTTGCGTAGCCGCGCGTGGGACGCGTGCGCGCTTACGCAACACGCGCACGTTACGCGGTAGTGCCGGGGAGTGACTGTTATGCGCATGCGCGCAAGCGCGTGTCTTTTTTACGCGCACGCGTACTTTTTGCCGTAAGCGTACCGTAAGCGTACCGTAAGCGTACGGTAGGTCATGTGATCTTGAAACACAACTTTTGATTGGTTGAAACTACTTTCAGTTCTAGAACTCTCCTACACCACACCCATTCCCCTCATTTGTGCTTGTGATCCCTTAGGAGAAGGAGCTGGTTTGTCTTTGGGATACGATGGCAGAACAGCAGAGCCCTTCTGAGAGTGAGGCTAGCACCAGCAGCACTGTCTTGAGGCAGAGAGCGAGGAAAGTAAAGCCTTCTTATGTTTGGGATTATTTTACTTTTCCAGAAGGCCAGCAAAAGGTGAATGCACCCTTAGTTACTTGCATTCTGTGTAAGCGTGTACTTTCTAGAGGTAATCCTGACAGGAAGTATTCCTTTGGGAATCACACCATGATGAGGCACCTCAAAGAAGTACACAGAAGGACACATGGTCATCTTTTTGGAGGTAACTCTTCAGAAAGACGAGCCAGTACATCCACAGCAGCTCAGCCTGGACCATCATCTGCAGGGCTGACTCCTTCTTCTGCAGGTCAGGTGAGCCCTTCATCTGTGGGGGGAGAATCTCCTTTTGCTGGCCCTCTGGAAATTAATCCTCGGTTTGCGAGGGTTGAAGTACGGTGCGCCACTTGTCACGATCTAATTACTTATAGGGAGACTAGTGTTTCCCTGGTGAACAGTAAAATAGATCAGCACACTTGTCGTACTGTCTAATATTCCCAATCTTTCTTTCCTCTGTCCCTGCATGAACACAACGGTTCTTTTAAGAGCCAACCTTATCTTTCATCTTTTTTTTACATGTTTTTAAAAACTTTTTTTATTTTTTTTTTTACCGTACGCGTACGGTACGCGTAATTTTTTTTTTTTTTTAAAAAAAAACACTAAAAATAATTTATCACATTACAAGGTCTTTGAGAGACTACAATTATTACTATTGACTTACCATACTCACTCAAAGAAAAATTTATTCATTTGTTTTTTTAAAAAATAGTTTTTAAAATGGTTGTAGTTTACGAAAATTTTCTTTATCGATCTGGAAAAAAAGAAAAAAGTATTAATATTTTTATAACAATTTATAATACAGTACACATATTTACATTTTTTACCAAAAAATAATTTTTGCCTTATTTTTGCTGTTTTCAGAATATATTGCATTTCACTATAAATTGTGAAAGCAATTGCATTCATCATTTTACAGCGGGCAAAAAAAATTAACAATCTCAAAGATTGTATTAAAAAAGCCCAGAATCTCTTCTCATTTAAACTTATCATTACAGAAATGCATATTATTCTAAAAAAATGTCATCTAAAAACAATACTTTTTTCTTTAAAATACCGTCTGATATTTTTGTTTCAGAAGTACATTCACAATATTATATCTCAAATAACTCCAAAATACATTTGATTTTATTTCCTTTAGGCCAAATAGTATTTTTTATTCTTTCCCTGGAATAAATTTCCAAGGGAAAACCATTAAAATTCTAAAGTTTAATCTGTCCAGATCTCACCGATTCTCTGTAACATTTTGGTTCACGAAAATTTTTTGAATAATTTAGTCCACAATAGAATTGCTTACTTTTCCACATGGCCAAATAGTAATTTTTTAAATCATTTTTGAAAAAATTTCCAATGGCAGTCCAATAACATTCCAAAATTTAAAATGTGCAGAAGTTACCGATAATCTCTAAATTATTGGTTTTTCAAAATTGCATTAAAAATTTAAAAAGTCCACATTACAATTGGTTATCTTTCCTTTAGGCCAAATGATAATTTTAAAAATCTTTTTTCTACAAAATTGCAATGGTAATCCTGTAAAATGGTAAAATTATTTTGTCCAGATCTTGCCAAGTCTCTCTAAAATTTAGGTTTCAGGAAGATTAGATAGGAATTTGCTAAATCAAAAGGCAAACGTTGTTTGAAAATCAATTGGGAATCATTACACAGTGTCCATCCTTTTTCACATTTTAGATAAACTGTGTAATGTCCAGAAGTAACAGTAGGTCCATCATGGAAAATTATTGCAACAGTTACAAAAGTTTTTCCTGAAATTGATAATTGCTGTCCTGTAAACTTCTTTATTAAAGTATCCAATTTTGATCCATCAGCTCTACATCGTTGCATCATTAAAATTACATACTGTCCGTATTCCCTTAAAATTAATGTTGATAACATGTCAGAATTACACTCACCACATTTCATGCTATGATTAGCATCTTTAACTAAGTTTGCAAAAGTGACTGTTTTACTCTCTGGCAATGTCAAATAAATAAACCTTTCATTATCAACAATAGAACCACTTATATTATAACAATTATCACAACTATGTTCCCATTTATAAGAGAGACCAAAAAAAATGTCAATGGGAACTCCTTCTTCTTCCACTACCTGAAGAAAATACATCAAAAATTCGTGAGCATCTTGCTGTTCATTTTGAGAAAACTGTGTTCGTCCTGAACATACATCTAAAAGTTTTCTAATATCAGTAGCACTTTCTATTTGAGTTTTATCTTTACTCAGCTTTTGAAAAAGGAGACTGAGCTCTGAACAGAATCTTTTTCCCTGATTTATTATTATCTGCTCTTGCAAACTTTCCAGATAAAAAGCAACATTCAGCACTACATTTGCGTAGCAGTTGACACCAGAGCTATTTTCAAAATGACATCCTACAACCTGTTCTTCATTTTCCTTATTCTTTCTGCTTGCAATTACATCACTCCTCTTTTTTTTCCTCCTCTCTACATCTTCATTACAGATATTCTCATTTCTCCTTTTACGAGAAACTACACGTTTCTCCAACACAGGATACTGACC
This sequence comes from Triturus cristatus, assembly GCF_964204655.1. Lineage (NCBI taxonomy): Eukaryota > Metazoa > Chordata > Amphibia > Caudata > Salamandridae > Triturus > Triturus cristatus. The sequence goes on along the minus strand of NC_140585.1, from coordinate 961,015,041 downwards.
TAAATGAGGAGCATAGCTTCTTCTTAATCTATTATACTCCTTTACACAGTTTGTATCAGCACTAACTTTTGAGTCATCGAAGTCTATCATGAATAAACCTGATAATGTTTTGACTCGTGACAAAGCAACATATGCCATACCTTCTTTGAACACACTAGATCCAATGTTCACAAATGCACAATCTACAGTCAATCCTTGAGACTTGTGAATAGTTACAGCATATGCTAGTGAAAACGGAAACTGCTTCCTACGTACATATAAGTCTTTCACAAGCATGAAACGAACTGAACAACGACAAATGTCTTTAACTTCCTCTATCTGATCAAATTTTATTTTTAACCATTCAATTCCATCTTTTTTCTGATAATTAATAAAACCCACAACTCTTCCCATCGCTCCATTTACTAAGCCTTTTTCAACATCCAAATTTCTCCTTAAAAACACTCTACAGTTCATGCAAACATATAGATTTTTTTCTAATCCTGCTGTTTTGGAGATGTTCTTCTCTAGTGAGTCCAATTTATTTTTCAGTTTGCCTGTTACTGTGACAGTAATTCTTCCATCCTCAATTTTGTCCACTGCTTCCAATTTCCTGATCTCTTCCTTTTCCAATTTCAAAAGCTCCTCATTAAATATTGAGCATTCACGTAGAGTTGGCATTAAGCAGATGACACTTTTGTTTTCTGCAATATTCTTGTATATTTTCTCTGCAACTATTTCTTCCTTTGGAAATAAGTTATGTAACAGCCGACTCTGTAATGCTTTTTTCCCAACTTCTGTGAGTAGTCCAATCCTGATATCTTTCAGAATACTTCCATATTCTTCATCGTTTGCTTGCCTCATATTAGTTGTAAGTTCCTTGTACTCAAAGAAGGACCAAATATTTGTATTTCCAATGCTTCCCAATGACTTCTTCGTGTCTTCATGTGTCACAGTATTAAACACTGGTTGTCCTTTAACCGGAGTAAGTTGCAAAAGATCCCCAAAAACTATGACGTGTTTTCCACCAAATAACACGTCATAGTCTGTCTTCAAAATTTGCTGCATTCTTAAATGCACAAAGGCAAGCATTAAGTTTGATACCATGCTCACCTCATCAATAATGAGAACTTGCATCTTCTTCAATACTCTTGAAACTTCCAAGCATGCTTCTCCAGTTAGCTTGTTGAATTGTATTTTGTTCTCATGCTCCACTGGTAACATTAGCAAACGATGTAAGGTGATTCCTTTTATGTTATATGCTGCTAACCCAGTTGGAGCAGTAACCACACAAGACAAAGTAGAATCCGTTTTTTGCTTTAGGTAGCTTCTGATGACTTTAATTAGGAAACTTTTTCCAGTGCCAGCTTGTCCGCTTACATACATCCTGATTGGATGAAATGATGTGCATGAGCACTCTTTTTTTTCATGTAGAAATCCGTGATCAATTTTGTTTTTGATCTCTTCATAAATTTGTTGCTGCTCTTGATTCAGTTGTCTTTCCAAATTTTCTAAGTCTATAAATTCTTCTTGAGCTTGATTCATAGCCGTTTCCACTTCATTCATGGCTATTGATGCTTCATTTTCAACGATTGGTTGTCCTAGGGGATCTTGACTGTATGTTCCTGAACTTTGGCTGTCCTGAGAACTGTCTCTAGCTATTTCTGCTGCAATTGTAGTTTCCTGTTCAATTTCTTCATTTAACATTTGCAGATAAGTTGAGAATGTACTGCATTGTATGCTGTCTTTGCAAGCATTAAAAGAATCTTCATAGCTCTGGAATTCTCCCAGTAGTTCATCCTCTGAACGCCATGGTTTAAACAACTGTAAAAGAGCCAAGTAGTAAAATTCTTTCTTGTCGGTAGTGTCGCAACTCAGCTTCCGGTGATTTATCAAACTTCCTTTGGTTTGCTTCACCAAACATCCTTCTTCACCAACGACTTTATATTTTCCATTATTGATGTCTTCTGCAGCTTTCCGTGAATAAATGTAGTTCTGCAGCACTTCATAGAGACACATGTTCTCAAGATGATGACTTCTCTTGGGATAATATGTGTCCAACATGTTTGTTTTCAATATATCTGTACTTTCAGGTTCGAACTGTGCCAAATATTCAATTTCTCCAACAGATTTCAGTACCCGATTTCTCATTGCTGCAAGGCCTAAACTTGCCCAAATTATTCTTCTTGACTTCGAGTAGAGACTTGCAGAAGATAATCTATCTGAACATTCGTAGGATCCAATTTCTCGATGCGATAACATCTTCAAACTGAAACTGTACAGCTTCTTACTGACAGTCTTCTCGTGAGAAATCTCTTCCCACATTTCCTTCAATTCTGTTTTTTCTGATTTCGTAATGTAAGACGTTACATATCGAGCAACAGCAATGGAATTGTCAGCAACATACTGTATATCCATGTTAGCGTTCCACATGGATAAAATGACTGGGTTGTAGTCATTTATATTTTTTGATTCTTCTTTTCTTTTAAGGTTGTAGGTATTCTTAGGTGATTTTCTTGTGATAGTATGTCTCACAGCTGACATAAAACTGTTGACTCTTCCATTTGTAAGAACAGGTCTAGGAAATCCAAATCGACATTTAGTGTAGTATTTTTCTTTGCTCTTGTATTTCCGTCGACAGTATTTTCCACACCGATGACTTTGGAAACGTAGAACTTGCTCCTTTAACTTGTACTCTTCTGTGCTTTTAGGTATAGCACATGTTGCATATTCTTCAATGTAAGATAACACTGCTTCATCAGTATCTGTTCCAAACTTTGGGGCATCCTTGATCCACAGCAGCATATGAATATGAGGAGCACCTCTTGCCTGGTACTCTTTTCTCCAAAAGAAATCCACTACTTCTCCAAGGGGTGGATTTTTTTTATTGCAGATGAAGGACATCATAGCCTCAAATCTATGATTGAAATATCTGCAAACATTAACCGGATCCAATGAGCACAGTTCTCCTGCTGTCTTGTATTCGATGTTTTCAATGTTTGAATTGGCCTCTCGTAGAAAATCCAGTAAATCATCCCAAGCGTACTCGGCGCAGCTTAGGGTAAGGAACCATGTTGGTGTTCCTAAATTGCGTAACATGCATTTTAGTTCACCATGGCGTCGGTACCAATATTCATTTGTCCCACGCTGACAAGCCATCAGATTGATCAGTTGTGTTTCCAAATGATCATCTCGGTGCTGCACTTTCTCCATAAAATCCTTAGCAGACACATTTTGTAAATGTACTCCACTTTTTAAAATGTGATTTACTGCATAAGACAGTGCAGACAAGTCGCTTTCAAATAAAAGATGGAACAAATAAGGGATACTTTGTCGAAATCTGGGATCTTCAGCATATAGTCTTGTAGTCCGATACTCAGAAGCTGGAATCTGTTCCGGACGTTCATCGTATCGTCCTCCTTTTCCTTTAGGAAACAGCTGGGGAAAACATCGAGCTTCCAAGCTCTCCTCCCATACACTCACGGGATTTCCTTTTGCTTTCTTCATCTGAAAGAGATCAATATTGTCTCCCATAACTTCTTTCGAATGGAGAGGATGTATGCTAAAATGTTCATAAATTTCTTCTTCCTGTGACTTGTCCACTTTTTCAATTTGTCCACTTGGTGTTTCTGTATCTCCTTGTAAATCTTCTTCTTCTTCTTCTTCTTCTACTATATAAATTGATTCATACCATTTGTTATTTTTTTTCAAATACAAATTTGCTCTTTGTACTTTCCGCACATCTACCAGCTCCTGCCAAATCTTCTTATTCTTTGTAGGTACACCATTAACCAGAATAATTAATGGTTCAGTTTCCAAAGTATCCGCATCAATAGTTTCCATATTTTTTTTCAAATCCAAGGGCAAATACACCACTCTACCTTTTAAACCTCTCAGTAAATCTGAAGGAGGTAATTTACCAGTTTTGGGCTCCATACGTACTATGGTCTGGAACGGATGAACACATTGAATGAGTATAGACTCATATGTATTTAATTCAGAAAGTTCAGCAGGAATAGCATCCAATTCTAAATTATTATGTACAGCTCTGGTCGGCATTCTATTTTCTTCTAACTTATTATAACAGTATTTACAAATACGCTGAACTTCACCCAATTCAAAACAATTTTCAAGAAATATATAGGTGGCAAAATCCTTCCACTTATAATTATCTTCATTTTCACTCTTTCTGTAGAGATCAACATACCTGGTTTGTTTTCTATAATGAGTTCTGCGGCAACAAATACAAGTAACATTTGGTCTTTCATTAGAGACTATTGCAAATTTTGTTATGTGATCATTAAATGTCTTACTTACACAAGGTTCTACATTCTCTTCCACTTCTGCCTCATTTACTGTGTCCTTCTCTGCACTGTTTTGTTCAGGACCAAAGTAACAAAACTGAATTTCATCAACAACCTTCTCTACATCTGATACCGTTCCTCGGAACAGAGCCCTATTCAATTCATTTAACTTTATTGCTGGACTTTTGGCAAAATACAACCGTCTCACAAACTTTCTCATTTCAGTATGATGAACAGCCAGCATCCTAAAATGATGGAAAACACTATTGCACACTTTTCTAGATAGACAAGCAAGAGAATGACCCTGCAAACCAGTATTCTCTCTCACTCTGCATGGATCTAGACTTTGAAGCACCTTAATCTTTTGTTTTACACTTTTTTTACTATATTCTCTTAGAAACTCTCGAAATCTGTCAATAGATTCCTGACGCACAGTGCAAATACTACTACAATTCCAAGTGTACACTGGGGCTTTAGGACGTCTCCCCATTGCCTCATCTGCCATCACTTGTACCTCATCTCTTGGAACCATTATCTCCTTCTCCATTATGCAACCATTTTTTACTTCGTATGAACGACCTCTGGTGTCAACTGCATGCAGCAAACTATTACTTTGAAAATAGCTCTCTTCATTAAAAAAAGGTTCACTACTTGAGCTATGCATCCACTTTCCTAAAAACACTTTACAAAAATTTGTTCTGTTCACTACTCTTTTGCTTTTGCTTTGTGATTTCAGTACATTAACCATTTTATCTAATGTACGCATCCTATTCAAAATTAATATGAATAGTTTCCTTTTTAATTCTAATGCTCTTGCTGCAATGGCTTCAATTTCTTTTTTTCTCTTATAATATTTAGCCTTTTGCTTATATTTCTTTATATCCTTTATCAAATTGGACATAACTCTTCTCTGAAACATTTTTCTACGTATCTCTTTAAATGCTGTTTTTCTGTTTATGTTAAACTTTTCAATTGCAGAAGGTATATTTGCATTAACTAAATCCTCAATTTTTTGCTGTTCTGTAGGTTTTGTTACATTTTTCCGAGAACAGACATTTTGTACATTTTTGTTTGTTTTCAATATTTTGTTTAGGAATTGTCTTTTTTGCTTACCAGAAGATTTTTTCTTTTTCCCAACATCAGCATCTTCTACTAACTTTGGTCCTCCAGTTGTCCTCAAATATAGTTTTTTTTTTAGCGTTTTTTGAACTCGAGATTTTGTAGGCATCTTAAATTTTGTTCACTGTTCTTCAGCAATACCTGCAAAAAAACTAAAAAAAAAATCCTTTATTGTATTTAAATATATTACTACATTTCTTTTCACAATAGTCACAAAACGAAATTTCTTTGCCAATTTGAATGCACACAAACTCCTCTTTTTTTTTGGGCAAGTGAAAATCTGTATAACAAACTGTCACATTATGAAACCAAGCTGTTTTTTTTTCAGACCACCACCGTGTGTATTCTCTGTGACTGCCTACACTCCAGCAGGGGCAACCAGCCTTAGTGATGCTGAATGTATTTGCATTACAGACTTAAACCTGAAAACCCCACTCGCTTCTAATTACTGTGCATGACTATACATGGCAAGCACATGGGTGTGTGCTAAACCTCTGCTTCTTCCCCCAAAAATTCGCTCCTCTTTTCCATCTACTGCAACTGTGAAATCACCAGAGCAAGACGCAATACATTTCTGCCTATAATTCTTCTATGCACACAGAGTCATGTTTTCACATTAGTGCCAAAACGAAATTTCTTTGCCAATTTGAAAGCACACTTACTGCTCTTTTTTTTTCGGGCCAAGTGAAAATCTCTTTTTACACTTTGAAATCACTTTTACAGACTGACACATTCTGAAACCTTTTTTTTTAAATTTATTTAAATGCACATGTCCAAGCTGTTTTTTTTTCAGACCACCACCGTGTGTATTCTCTGTGACTGCCTACACTCCAGCAGGGGCAACCAGCCTTAGTGATGCTGAATGTATTTGCATTACAGACTTAAACCTGAAAACCCCACTCGCTTCTAATTACTGTGCATGACTATACATGGCAAGCACATGGGTGTGTGCTAAACCTCTCCTTCTTCCCCCAAAAATTCGCTCCTCTTTTCCATCTACTGCAACTGTGAAATCACCAGAGCAAGACGCAATACATTTCTGCCTATAATTCTTCTATGCACACAGAGTCATGTTTTCACATTAGTGCCAAAACGAAATTTCTTTGCCAATTTGAAAGCACACTTACTGCTCTTTTTTTTTCGGGGGCAAGTGTATATCTCTTTTTTCAATTTGAAATCACTTTTACAGACTGACACATTCTGAAACCTTTTTTTTAAATTTATTTAAATGCACATGTCCAAGCAGTTTTTTTTTCAGACCACCACCGTGTGTATTCTCTGTGACTGCCTACACTTCAGCAGGGGCAAACAGCCTTAGTGATGCTGAATGTATTTGCATTACAGACTTAAACCTGAAAACCCCACTCGCTTCTAATTACTGTGCATGACTATACATGGCAAGCACATGGGTGTGTGCTAAACCTCTGCTTCTTCCCCCAAAAATTCGCTCCTCTTTTCCATCTACTGCAACTGTGAAATCACCAGAGCAAGACGCAATACATTTCTGCCTATAATTCTTCTATGCACACAGAGTCATGTTTTCACATTAGTGCCAAAACGAAATTTCTTTGCCAATTTGAAAGCACACTTACTGCTCTTTTTTTTTCGGGGGCAAGTGTATATCTCTTTTTTCAATTTGAAATCACTTTTACAGACTGACACATTCTGAAACCTTTTTTTTAAATTTATTTAAATGCACATGTCCAAGCAGTTTTTTTTTCAGACCACCACCGTGTGTATTCTCTGTGACTGCCTACACTTCAGCAGGGGCAAACAGCCTTAGTGATGCTGAATGTATTTGCATTACAGACTTAAACCTGAAAACCCCACTCGCTTCTAATTACTGTGCATGACTATACATGGCAAGCACATGGGTGTGTGCTAAACCTCTGCTTCTTCCCCCAAAAATTCGCTCCTCTTTTCCATCTACTGCAACTGTGAAATCACCAGAGCAAGACGCAATACATTTCTGCCTATAATTCTTCTATGCACACAGAGTCATGTTTTCACATTAGTGCCAAAACGAAATTTCTTTGCCAATTTGAAAGCACACTTACTGCTCTTTTTTTTTCGGGCCAAGTGAAAATCTCTTTTTACACTTTGAAATCACTTTTACAGACTGACACATTCTGAAACCTTTTTTTTTAAATTTATTTAAATGCACATGTCCAAGCTGTTTTTTTTTCAGACCACCACCGTGTGTATTCTCTGTGACTGCCTACACTCCAGCAGGGGCAACCAGCCTTAGTGATGCTGAATGTATTTGCATTACAGACTTAAACCTGAAAACCCCACTCGCTTCTAATTACTGTGCATGACTATACATGGCAAGCACATGGGTGTGTGCTAAACCTCTGCTTCTTCCCCCAAAAATTCGCTCCTCTTTTCCATCTACTGCAACTGTGAAATCACCAGAGCAAGACGCAATACATTTCTGCCTATAATTCTTCTATGCACACAGAGTCATTTTTTCACATTAGTGCCAAAACGAAATTTCTTTGCCAATTTGAAAGCACACTTACTGCTCTTTTTTTTTCGGGGGCAAGTGTATATCTCTTTTTTCAATTTGAAATCACTTTTACAGACTGACACATTCTGAAACCTTTTTTTTAAATTTATTTAAATGCACATGTCCAAGCAGTTTTTCTTTCAGACCACCACCGTGTGTATTCTCTGTGACTGCCTACACTCCAGCAGGGGCAAACAGCCTTAGTGATGCTGAATGTATTTGCATTACAGACTTAAACCTGAAAACCCCACTCGCTTCTAATTACTGTGCATGACTATACATGGCAAGCACATGGGTGTGTGCTAAACCTCTGCTTCTTCCCCCAAAAATTCGCTCCTCTTTTCCATCTACTGCAACTGTGAAATCACCAGAGCAAGACGCAATACATTTCTGCCTATAATTCTTCTATGCACACAGAGTCATGTTTTCACATTAGTGCCAAAACGAAATTTCTTTGCCAATTTGAAAGCACACTTACTGCTCTTTTTTTTTTCGGGCCAAGTGAAAATCTCTTTTTACACTTTGAAATCACTTTTACAGACTGACACATTCTGAAACCTTTTTTTTTAAATTTATTTAAATGCACATGTCCAAGCTGTTTTTTTTTCAGACCACCACCGTGTGTATTCTCTGTGACTGCCTACACTCCAGCAGGGGCAACCAGCCTTAGTGATGCTGAATGTATTTGCATTACAGACTTAAACCTGAAAACCCCACTCGCTTCTAATTACTGTGCATGACTATACATGGCAAGCACATGGGTGTGTGCTAAACCTCTGCTTCTTCCCCCAAAAATTCGCTCCTCTTTTCCATCTACTGCAACTGTGAAATCACCAGAGCAAGACGCAATACATTTCTGCCTATAATTCTTCTATGCACACAGAGTCATGTTTTCACATTAGTGCCAAAACGAAATTTCTTTGCCAATTTGAAAGCACACTTACTGCTCTTTTTTTTTCGGGCCAAGTGTATATCTCTTTTTACACTTTGAAATCACTTTTACAGACTGACACATTCTGAAACCTTTTTTTTTAAATTTATTTAAATGCACATGTCCAAGCTGTTTTATTTCAGACCACCACCGTGTGTATTCTCTGTGACTGCCTACACTCCAGCAGGGGCAACCAGCCTTAGTGATGCTGAATGTATTTGCATTACAGACTTAAACCTGAAAACCCCACTCGCTTCTAATTACTGTGCATGACTATACATGGCAAGCACATGGGTGTGTGCTAAACCTCTGCTTCTTCCCCCAAAAATTCGCTCCTCTTTTCCATCTACTGCAACTGTGAAATCACCAGAGCAAGACGCAATACATTTCTGCCTATAATTCTTCTATGCACACAGAGTCATGTTTTCACATTAGTGCCAAAACGAAATTTCTTTGCCAATTTGAAAGCACACTTACTGCTCTTTTTTTTTCGGGGGCAAGTGTATATCTCTTTTTTCAATTTGAAATCACTTTTACAGACTGACACATTCTGAAACCTTTTTTTTAAATTTATTTAAATGCACATGTCCAAGCAGTTTTTTTTTCAGACCACCACCGTGTGTATTCTCTGTGACTGCCTACACTCCAGCAGGGGCAAACAGCCTTAGTGATGCTGAATGTATTTGCATTACAGACTTAAACCTGAAAACCCCACTCGCTTCTAATTACTGTGCATGACTATACATGGCAAGCACATGGGTGTGTGCTAAACCTCTGCTTCTTCCCCCAAAAATTCGCTCCTCTTTTCCATCTACTGCAACTGTGAAATCACCAGAGCAAGACGCAATACATTTCTGCCTATAATTCCTCTATGCACACAGAGTCATGTTTTCACATTAGTGCCAAAACGAAATTTCTTTGCCAATTTGAAAGCACACTTACTGCTCTTTTTTTTTCTGGCCAAGTGAAAATCTCTTTTTACACTTTGAAATCACTTTTACAGACTGACACATTCTGAAACCTTTTTTTTTAAATTTATTTAAATGCACATGTCCAAGCTGTTTTTTTTTCAGACCACCACCGTGTGTATTCTCTGTGACTGCCTACACTCCAGCAGGGGCAACCAGCCTTAGTGATGCTGAATGTATTTGCATTACAGACTTAAACCTGAAAACCCCACTCGCTTCTAATTACTGTGCATGACTATACATGGCAAGCACATGGGTGTGTGCTAAACCTCTCCTTCTTCCCCCAAAAATTCGCTCCTCTTTTCCATCTACTGCAACTGTGAAATCACCAGAGCAAGACGCAATACATTTCTGCCTATAATTCTTCTATGCACACAGAGTCATGTTTTCACATTAGTGCCAAAACGAAATTTCTTTGCCAATTTGAAAGCACACTTACTGCTCTTTTTTTTTCGGGGGCAAGTGTATATCTCTTTTTTCAATTTGAAATCACTTTTACCGACTGACACATTCTGAAACCTTTTTTTTAAATTTATTTAAATGCACATGTCCAAGCAGTTTTTTTTTCAGACCACCACCGTGTGTATTCTCTGTGACTGCCTACACTTCAGCAGGGGCAAACAGCCTTAGTGATGCTGAATGTATTTGCATTACAGACTTAAACCTGAAAACCCCACTCGCTTCTAATTACTGTGCATGACTATACATGGCAAGCACATGGGTGTGTGCTAAACCTCTGCTTCTTCCCCCAAAAATTCGCTCCTCTTTTCCATCTACTGCAACTGTGAAATCACCAGAGCAAGACGCAATACATTTCTGCCTATAATTCTTCTATGCACACAGAGTCATGTTTTCACATTAGTGCCAAAACGAAATTTCTTTGCCAATTTGAAAGCACACTTACTGCTCTTTTTTTTTCGGGCCAAGTGAAAATCTCTTTTTACACTTTGAAATCACTTTTACAGACTGACACATTCTGAAACCTTTTTTTTAAATTTATTTAAATGCACATGTCCAAGCTGTTTTTTTTTCAGACCACCACCGTGTGTATTCTCTGTGACTGCCTACACTCCAGCAGGGGCAACCAGCCTTAGTGATGCTGAATGTATTTGCATTACAGACTTAAACCTGAAAACCCCACTCGCTTCTAATTACTGTGCATGACTATACATGGCAAGCACATGGGTGTGTGCTAAACCTCTGCTTCTTCCCCCAAAAATTCGCTCCTCTTTTCCATCTACTGCAACTGTGAAATCACCAGAGCAAGACGCAATACATTTCTGCCTATAATTCTTCTATGCACACAGAGTCATGTTTTCACATTAGTGCCAAAACGAAATTTCTTTGCCAATTTGAAAGCACACTTACTGCTCTTTTTTTTTCGGGCCAAGTGTATATCTCTTTTTACACTTTGAAATCACTTTTACAGACTGACACATTCTGAAACCTTTTTTTTTAAATTTATTTAAATGCACATGTCCAAGCTGTTTTATTTCAGACCACCACCGTGTGTATTCTCTGTGACTGCCTACACTCCAGCAGGGGCAACCAGCCTTAGTGATGCTGAATGTATTTGCATTACAGACTTAAACCTGAAAACCCCACTCGCTTCTAATTACTGTGCATGACTATACATGGCAAGCACATGGGTGTGTGCTAAACCTCTGCTTCTTCCCCCAAAAATTCGCTCCTCTTTTCCATCTACTGCAACTGTGAAATCACCAGAGCAAGACGCAATACATTTCTGCCTATAATTCTTCTATGCACACAGAATCATGTTTTCACATTAGTGCCAAAACGAAATTTCTTTGCCAATTTGAAAGCACACTTACTGCTCTTTTTTTTCGGGGGCAAGTGTATATCTCTTTTTTCAATTTGAAATCACTTTTACAGACTGACACATTATGTAACTACAACAAAAACAATTCCCATTTCTATTATTCATTTCTTAAGTTACCACATACATCCCCTCTCAAACTGTAAACTCACCTTTTAATTTAGTTAGTTGTGAAAGAAATGTGGCACTCAAACAGCAGATTATCAGAGCCAGGATCTCTGTTGTGTTCACCTCTCTCCTCTCAGCAGAACCAGATAATGGCAAACTTTCCCTCTATTTTTCCACACATATACATGTAAGTTTCAAATCTCAGTGCTTCCCCCTTTTTTTCAAATGTAATGACACATTTCTATTGGTTGAAAACGAACCCTTTTCCAAAAGTACCCTTCCCCCAACTTGACTTCTGCCTAGTACCCTTCCCCCAACTTGACTTCTGCCTGCTACCATAGCAACAGCTCATGGAACACTGCTGTGTGCAGTTAGGTCAGAAGTTCGACACACAATGTTTCAATTCCACAGAGCAAGAGTGCTTGACTTTTCAAACCTAACAGCAAATCCATAGTACTGTTCTTTGGTTACACATTTTTTTGTACCAATACAAAACATGCTTCTATTAATTTTCACATACAGCCTAGTTTTTATTCTAGAATGGTATGAAACAGCCAATCAGTTCTTTTTGTTTTGAAAAAAATATGTATGCCTCCATTTCCAAACTGTCTTTCTTTTCATATTGCCATTCTACTGAAAGACACCTCCTGAGTGCATCCAGTTCTCCTTTGAAGATGTTCACAGTGTGGATTGTAGGGCACAGCTATGTCTTCTGGAGTGAAAAGTTTGCAGAGAAAACAGATATGGTGAGAGACCTTGCTTTGCCAAATGTAGACATTAAATGGATTGGTCAGAGAGGGTTAAAGTGGCACCAATTGATGCCATTGGTGAAATCCTTCATGCAAAACCAACACCCTGACCTCATAATAGTGCACTGTGGTGGAAATGACCTAGGCACTTTGACTGGGGTAGGTCTGGAAATGCTTATGAAGGACACCTTTGCACAACTGTTTTCACTTTTCCCTAAAACTGCCTTTGTGTTTTCCAACATATGCCAAAGGCAAAAATGGAACTGGTCCAATCATTTCTGTCCGCAGATTGACAAAGCAAGAAAGCACGTCAACAAATCTGTTTCTGCTTTCCTCCGTGACTATGGTATGGGTGCCATTTACCACAACAACTTGCGTTACAACATGCAAGACATTTATAGAGGAGATGGTGTGCACTTCAATGATGAAGGGAACAGAGTCTTCCTCTTGAACCTTAGACTCTGCATCGGTACTTACTTGTAGGTACCACTAAAAAAATGACTCCATAAACACAACAGCTCTTTTTAGAGCTCCCTAATTTCTAAACTCTTAAATCTGATTTTCATTTATTTATTTTTTTTTTTTACCGTACGCTTACCGTAAGCGTACCCCGTGATTTTTTTTAAAATCAATTAATGTTTTTTTTGTACTTTTCTGTCCTTCTTTGACCCTCTTACAAATGTTAGGGGGTCTGTAACTCTCCTCATTGCCCCCTTTTCTTCTTTTCACTCTTTTTTTTTTCAGAGTGAAACAGAAAATGGCGGCCGCCGCTTCCTGGTTTCGGCCGATTCGAATGTTTACTAAGATCTAAGAGCCAATCAGAATCGCGCTCGCGCACGCCACTGTACGCTTACCGTAAGCGTACGGTAAGCGTACCGTAAGCGGGCTCAGATATATATATTGATTTAAAGGCTATTTTCTCAGAATCTACTGAACAGATTTACACCAAACCTACAAAAGGCACTTCCTTGACCTAGGGACTACCTCTCTGCCAAATTTCTAGTAATTCTGTTCAGCCGTTCGGGCTGTAGCTCGTTCTAAAGGTCCTATGGAAAAATGCATGGGAAAAACGCGTTTTGGGACCCCCCTTTTATCTCAGCCCCCGCTTGACGAATCCCCCCGAGACTTTCAGGGTAGGAGCGGAGCGTAGCGCCCCACCTATTTTGAGAAATTCGCGAGGATTCGTCGACCGGCGCCAAAGTTATTCCAAATAGAATGTTGAGGTTTTCCTATGGAAACGTGGTCCTAACTATAACTACCTACTGGCGACCGCCAGTAGGTAATATTCCACGTTATAGTTAGATCAGGTAACTATAACTTGCGCCCCCGCAATGCACTGCTGTCAGTGACATCACTCATGACATCAATGATGACATCTGAAATTACACATTGTGCATTGCGGTCGCGCAAGTTATAGTTACCTGATCTAACTATAACGTGGAATTTCATTGGTTTTTTACGAGTGAAATGTACAGCTAACTATAACTTGTGTGAAACCTATGGTTTTTTAAGTGAATTTGCAAGGTTTTTTAAATGCTAATTCCTAACTATAACGTGTGTGAAACCTTTGGTTTTTTCAGTGAATTTGTACGGTTTTTTAAATGCTAAGTTATGTATTTATTTTTAATTTTTGCGCGCACGCACCGTACGAGCGCTGTGGGCACTCGATGCGCTTCGCGCACCGAGCGCCCACGTTGCGCATTTCGTACCGTGCACGCCTCGCCATTTTTTACAAAATATCAATTGTTTTTTTCTCCCTTGGGGTTCCTTAGATTTATATATTAAATGTGATTGTTAATTATTTTTTTTTTATTTCATTTTTTTTTACCGTACGCGTACGGTAAGCTTACCGTACGCGCACTCCGTGATTTTGTTTTAAAATTATTACATTTATTTTTCATACTTTTTGGTCCTTCGTGAACCCCCTGACGAACGCTAGGGGGTCTGCAACTCTCTTCGTTGCCCCCTTTTCATGTTATCAACCTTTGTTTTTCAGTGCGAGAGACAGAAAATGGCGGCCGATACTTTCTGATTTCGACCGATTCGAATGTTTACAGTCATGTAACCACCAAACAGAATTGAGCTCGCGCACGGCACCGTACGCGTACGGTAAGCTTACCGTAAGAGCACGGAGCGCTCTTACAGATATATATATTGATTTAAATGCTATTTTCTCAGGACCTACTGAACAGATTTACACCAGACCTGCAAAAGGCACATCCCTGACCTGAGGACTACCTCTCTGCCCAATTTCAAGTAATTCTGTTCAGCCGTTCGGGCTGTAGCTCGGACTAAAGGTCCTATGGGAAAATGCATGGGGAAAACGCGTTTTGGGACCCCCCTTTTTTCTCAGCCCCCGCTTGACGAATCCCCCCGAGACTTTCAGGGTAGGAGCGGAGCGTAGCGCCCCATTAGTTTTGAAAAATTCGCGAGGATTTGTCAACCGGCGCCAAAGTTATTCCAAATAGAATGTTGCGGATTTCCTATGGAAACACGGTCCTAACTATAACTATCTACTGGCGACCGCCAGTAGATAATATATATATATATATATATATATATATCACCAACATCTCTTCGTAAGCGGGAGCCCATGACCCTACAGGGCAGCCTCGGCAAACCACAGGAACGAAGCATCCCATTGAGTTGCAGCCAGCAATATTAACAAAAATAGCCGAAGCACTGGTAGGATGAAAAGCGGCCATTTATTATGCATGTGGGCGGCAACACTTCATGATTGGTCTGACGCATTTCAGCTTTGATAGCTTTAATCATAGACACTGCTCCGCAGTTACGTGAAATACTCAAAGTCCCAAAATGCATTGTTGCGGTAAGTACTCATACAGGCAAAGTGCCGTCTCTCACAAAATCAATTACTGCATTGTTCATGTTGCCACTATACCTTTGTAAATGTCACTTTTCATCGTGGCAGGAAGTGATAAAATATCCTTCTCGTCTCCCTTGCTCCTCTCCTTATTTATCGAGTGATTATTTGGAAACTCCTGGATTTGGAGCGGGTCAGTCTCCCGTCATTAATACCACCAACATCTCTTCGTAAGCGGGAGCCCATGACCCTACAGGGCAGCCTGGGCAAACCACAGGAACGAAGCATCCCATTGAGTTGCAGCCAGCAATATTAACAAAAATAGCCGAAGCACTGGTAGGATGAAAAGCGGCCATTTATTATGCATGTGGGCGGCAACACTTCATGATTGGTCTGACGCGTTTCAGCTTTGATAGCTTTAATCATAGACACTGCTCCGCAGTTACGTGAAATACTCAAAGTCCCAAAATGCATTGTTGCGGTAAGTACTCATACAGGCAAAGTGCCGTCTCTCACAAAATCAATTACTGCATTGTTCATGTTGCCACTATACCTTTGTAAATGTCACTTTTCATCGTGGCAGGAAGTGATAAAATATTCTTCTTGTCTCCCTTGCTTCTCTCCTTATTTATCGAGTGGTTATTTGGAAATTCCTGGATTCAGAGCGGGTCAGTCTCCCGTCATTAATACCACCAACATCTCTTCGTAAGCGGGAGCCCATGACCCTACAGGGCAGCCTCGGCAAACCACAGGAACGAAGCATCCCATTGAGTTGCAGCCAGCAATATTACCAAAAATAGCCGAAGCACTGGTAGGATGAAAAGCTGCCATTTATTATGCATGTGGGCGGCAACACTTCATGATTGGTCTGACGCGTTTCAGCTTTGATAGCTTTAATCATAGACACTGCTCCGCAGTTACGTGAAATACTCAAAGTCCCAAAATGCATTGTTGCGGTAAGTACTCATGCAGGCAAAGTGCCGTCTCTCACAAAATCAATTACTGCATTGTTCATGTTGCCACTATACCTTTGTAAATGTCACTTTTCATCGTGGCAGGAAGTGATAAAATATCCTTCTTGTCTCCCTTGCTCCTCTCCTTATTTAGCGAGTGATTATTTGGAAATTCCTGGATTCGGAGCGGGTCAGTCTCCCGTCATTAATACCACCAACATCTCTTCGTAAGCGGGAGCCCATGACCCTACAGGGCAGCCTCGGCAAACCACAGGAACGAAGCATCCCATTGAGTTGCAGCCAGCAATATTAACAAAAATAGCCGAAGCACTGGTAGGATGAAAAGCGGCCATTTATTATGCATGTGGGCGGCAACACTTCATGATTGGTCTGACGCGTTTCAGCTTTGATAGCTTTAATCATAGACACTGCTCCGCAGTTACGTGAAATACTCAAAGTCCCAAAATGCATTGTTGTGGTAAGTACTCATACAGGCAAAGTGCTGTCTCTCACAAAATCAATTACTGCATTGTTCATGTTGCCACTATACCTTTGTAAATGTCACTTTTCATCGTGGCAGGAAGTGATAAAATATCCTTCTTGTCTCCCTTGCTCCTCTCCTTATTTATCGAGTGATTATTTGGAAACTCCTGGATTTGGAGCGGGTCAGTCTCCCGTCATTAATACCACCAACATCTCTTCGTAAGCGGGAGCCCATGACCCTACAGGGCAGCCTCGGCAAACCACAGGAACGAAGCATCCCATTGAGTTGCAGCCAGCAATATTAACAAAAATAGCCGAAGCACTGGTAGGATGAAAAGCGGCCATTTATCATGCATGTGGGCGGCAACACTTCATGATTGGTCTGACGCGTTTCAGCTTTGATAGCTTTAATCATAGACACTGCTCTGCAGTTACATGAAATACTCAAAGTCCCAAAATGCATTGTTGCGGTAAGTACTCATACAGGCAAAGTGCCGTCTTTCACAAAATCAATTACTGCATTGTTCATGTTGCCACTATACCTTTGTAAATGTCACTTTTCATCGTGGCAGGAAGTGATAAAATATTCTTCTTGTCTCCCTTGCTTCTCTCCTTATTTATCGAGTGGTTATTTGGAAATTCCTGGATTCGGAGCGGGTCAGTCTCCCGTCATTAATACCACCAACATCTCTTCGTAAGCGGGAGCCCATGACCCTACAGGGCAGCCTCGGCAAACCACAGGAACGAAGCATCCCATTGAGTTGCAGCCAGCAATATTACCAAAAATAGCCGAAGCACTGGTAGGATGAAAAGCGGCCATTTATTATGCATGTGGGCGGCAACACTTCATGATTGGTCTGACGCGTTTCAGCTTTGATAGCTTTAATCATAGACACTGCTCCGCAGTTACGTGAAATACTCAAAGTCCCAAAATGCATTGTTGCGGTAAGTACTCATACAGGCAAAGTGCCGTCTCTCACAAAATCAATTACTGCATTGTTCATGTTGCCACTATACCTTTGTAAATGTCACTTTTCATCGTGGCAGGAAGTGATAAAATATCCTTCTCGTCTCCCTTGCTCCTCTCCTTATTTATCGAGTGATTATTTGGAAACTCCTGGATTTGGAGCGGGTCAGTCTCCCGTCATTAATACCACCAACATCTCTTCGTAAGCGGGAGCCCATGACCCTACAGGGCAGCCTCGGCAAACCACAGGAACGAAGCATCCCATTGAGTTGCAGCCAGCAATATTAACAAAAATAGCCGAAGCACTGGTAGGATGAAAAGCGGCCATTTATTATGCATGTGGGCGGCAACACTTCATGATTGGTCTGACGCATTTCAGCTTTGATAGCTTTTATCATAGACACTGCTCCGCAGTTACGTGAAATACTCAAAGTCCCAAAATGCATTGTTGCGGTAAGTACTCATACAGGCAAAGTGCCGTCTCTCACAAAATCAATTACTGCATTGTTCATGTTGCCACTATACCTTTGTAAATGTCACTTTTCATCGTGGCAGGAAGTGATAAAATATCCTTCTTGTCTCCCTTGCTCCTCTCCTTATTTATCGAGTGATTATTTGGAAATTCCTGGATTCGGAGCGGGTCAGTCTCCCGTCATTAATACCACCAACATCTCTTCGTAAGCGGGAGCCCATGACCCTACAGGGCAGCCTCGGCAAACCACAGAAACGAAGCATCCCATTGAGTTGCAGCCAGCAATATTACCAAGAATAGCCGAAGCACTGGTAGGATGAAAAGCGGCCATTTATTATGCATGTGGGCGGCAACACTTCATGATTGGTCTGACGCATTTCAGCTTTGATAGCTTTAATCATAGACACTGCTCCGCAGTTACGTGAAATACTCAAAGTCCCAAAATGCATTGTTGCGGTAAGTACTCATACAGGCAAAGTGCCGTCTCTCACAAAATCAATTACTGCATTGTTCATGTTGCCACTATACCTTTGTAAATGTCACTTTTCATCGTGGCAGGAAGTGATAAAATATCCTTCTCGTCTCCCTTGCTCCTCTCCTTATTTATCGAGTGATTATTTGGAAACTCCTGGATTTGGAGCGGGTCAGTCTCCCGTCATTAATACCATCAACATCTCTTCGTAAGCGGGAGCCCATGACCCTACAGGGCAGCCTCGGCAAACCACAGGAACGAAGCATGCCATTGAGTTGCAGCCAGCAATATTAACAAAAATAGCCGAAGCACTGGTAGGATGAAAAGCGGCCATTTATTATGCATGTGGGCGGCAACACTTCATGATTGGTCTGACGCGTTTCAGCTTTGATAGCTTTAATCATAGACACTGCTCCGCAGTTACGTGAAATACTCAAAGTCCCAAAATGCATTGTTGCGGTAAGTACTCATACAGGCAAAGTGCCGTCTCTCACAAAATCAATTACTGCATTGTTCATGTTGCCACTATACCTTTGTAAATGTCACTTTTCATCGTGGCAGGAAGTGATAAAATATTCTTCTTGTCTCCCTTGCTTCTCTCCTTATTTATCGAGTGGTTATTTGGAAATTCCTGGATTTGGAGCGGGTCAGTCTCCCGTCATTAATACCACCAACATCTCTTCGTAAGCGGGAGCCCATGACCCTACAGGGCAGCCTCGGCAAACCACAGGAACGAAGCATCCCATTGAGTTGCAGCCAGCAATATTACCAAAAATAGCCGAAGCACTGGTAGGATGAAAAGCTGCCATTTATTATGCATGTGGGCGGCAACACTTCATGATTGGTCTGACGCGTTTCAGCTTTGATAGCTTTAATCATAGACACTGCTCCGCAGTTACGTGAAATACTCAAAGTCCCAAAATGCATTGTTGCGGTAAGTACTCATGCAGGCAAAGTGCCGTCTCTCACAAAATCAATTACTGCATTGTTCATGTTGCCACTATACCTTTGTAAATGTCACTTTTCATCGTGGCAGGAAGTGATAAAATATCCTTCTTGTCTCCCTTGCTCCTCTCCTTATTTAGCGAGTGATTATTTGGAAATTCCTGGATTCGGAGCGGGTCAGTCTCCCGTCATTAATACCACCAACATCTCTTCGTAAGCGGGAGCCCATGACCCTACAGGGCAGCCTCGGCAAACCACAGGAACGAAGCATCCCATTGAGTTGCAGCCAGCAATATTACCAAAAATAGCCGAAGCACTGGTAGGATGAAAAGCGGCCATTTATTATGCATGTGGGCGGCAACACTTCATGATTGGTCTGACGCGTTTCAGCTTTGATAGCTTTAATCATAGACACTGCTCCGCAGTTACGTGAAATACTCAAAGTCCCAAAATGCATTGTTGCGGTAAGTACTCATACAGGCAAAGTGCCGTCTCTCACAAAATCAATTACTGCATTGTTCATGTTGCCACTATACCTTTGTAAATGTCACTTTTCTTCGTGGCAGGAAGTGATAAAATATCCTTCTTGTCTCCCTTGCTCCTCTCCTTATTTATCGAGTGATTATTTGGAAACTCCTGGATTTGGAGCGGGTCAGTCTCCCGTCATTAATACCACCAACATCTCTTCGTAAGCGGGAGCCCATGACCCTACAGGGCAGCCTCGGCAAACCACAGGAACGAAGCATCCCATTGAGTTGCAGCCAGCAATATTAACAAAAATAGCCGAAGCACTGGTAGGATGAAAAGCGGCCATTTATTATGCATGTGGGCGGCAACACTTCATGATTGGTCTGACGCGTTTCAGCTTTGATAGCTTTAATCATAGACACTGCTCCGCAGTTACATGAAATACTCAAAGTCCCAAAATGCATTGTTGCGGTAAGTACTCATACAGGCAAAGTGCCGTCTTTCACAAAATCAATTACTGCATTGTTCATGTTGCCACTATACCTTTGTAAATGTCACTTTTCATCGTGGCAGGAAGTGATAAAATATTCTTCTTGTCTCCCTTGCTTCTCTCCTTATTTATCGAGTGGTTATTTGGAAATTCCTGGATTCGGAGCGGGTCAGTCTCCCGTCATTAATACCACCAACATCTCTTCGTAAGCGGGAGCCCATGACCCTACAGGGCAGCCTCGGCAAACCACAGGAACGAAGCATCCCATTGAGTTGCAGCCAGCAATATTACCAAAAATAGCCGAAGCACTGGTAGGATGAAAAGCGGCCATTTATTATGCATGTGGGCGGCAACACTTCATGATTGGTCTGACGCGTTTCAGCTTTGATAGCTTTAATCATAGACACTGCTCCGCAGTTACGTGAAATACTCAAAGTCCCAAAATGCATTGTTGCGGTAAGTACTCATACAGGCAAAGTGCCGTCTCTCACAAAATCAATTACTGCATTGTTCATGTTGCCACTATACCTTTGAAAATGTCACTTTTCATCGTGGCAGGAAGTGATAAAATATCCTTCTCGTCTCCCTTGCTCCTCTCCTTATTTATCGAGTGATTATTTGGAAACTCCTGGATTTGGAGCGGGTCAGTCTCCCGTCATTAATACCACCAACATCTCTTCGTAAGCGGGAGCCCATGACCCTACAGGGCAGCCTCGGCAAACCACAGGAACGAAGCATCCCATTGAGTTGCAGCCAGCAATATTAACAAAAATAGCCGAAGCACTGGTAGGATGAAAAGCGGCCATTTATTATGCATGTGGGCGGCAACACTTCATGATTGGTCTGACGCATTTCAGCTTTGATAGCTTTAATCATAGACACTGCTCCGCAGTTACGTGAAATACTCAAAGTCCCAAAATGCATTGTTGCGGTAAGTACTCATACAGGCAAAGTGCCGTCTCTCACAAAATCAATTACTGCATTGTTCATGTTGCCACTATACCTTTGTAAATGTCACTTTTCATCGTGGCAGGAAGTGATAAAATATCCTTCTTGTCTCCCTTGCTCCTCTCCTTATTTATCGAGTGATTATTTGGAAATTCCTGGATTCGTAGCGGGTCAGTCTCCCGTCATTAATACCACCAACATCTCTTCGTAAGCGGGAGCCCATGACCCTACAGGGCAGCCTCGGCAAACCACAGGAACGAAGCATCCCATTGAGTTGCAGCCAGCAATATTACCAAAAATAGCCGAAGCACTGGTAGGATGAAAAGCGGCCATTTATTATGCATGTGGGCGGCAACACTTCATGATTGGTCTGACGCGTTTCAGCTTTGATAGCTTTAATCATAGACACTGCTCCGCAGTTACGTGAAATACTCAAAGTCCCAAAATGCATTGTTGCGGTAAGTACTCATACAGGCAAAGTGCCGTCTCTCACAAAATCAATTACTGCATTGTTCATGTTGCCACTATACCTTTGTAAATGTCACTTTTCATCGTGGCAGGAAGTGATAAAATATCCTTCTCGTCTCCCTTGCTCCTCTCCTTATTTATCGAGTGATTATTTGGAAACTCCTGGATTTGGAGCGGGTCAGTCTCCCGTCATTAATACCACCAACATCTCTTCGTAAGCGGGAGCCCATGACCCTACAGGGCAGCCTCGGCAAACCACAGGAACGAAGCATCCCATTGAGTTGCAGCCAGCAATATTAACAAAAATAACCGAAGCACTGGTAGGATGAAAAGCGGCCATTTATTATGCATGTGGGCGGCAACACTTCATGATTGGTCTGACGCATTTCAGCTTTGATAGCTTTAATCATAGACACTGCTCCGCAGTTACGTGAAATACTCAAAGTCCCAAAATGCATTGTTGCGGTAAATACTCATACAGGCAAAGTGCCGTCTCTCACAAAATCAATTACTGCATTGTTCATGTTGCCACTATACCTTTGTAAATGTCACTTTTCATCGTGGCAGGAAGTGATAAAATATCCTTCTTGTCTCCCTTGCTCCTCTCCTTATTTATCGAGTGATTATTTGGAAATTCCTGGATTCGGAGCGGGTCAGTCTCCCGTCATTAATACCACCAACATCTCTTCGTAAGCGGGAGCCCATGACCCTACAGGGCAGCCTCGGCAAACCACAGGAACGAAGCATCCCATTGAGTTGCAGCCAGCAATATTACCAAAAATAGCCGAAGCACTGGTAGGATGAAAAGCGGCCATTTATTATGCATGTGGGCGGCAACACTTCATGATTGGTCTGACGCGTTTCAGCTTTGATAGCTTTAATCATAGACACTGCTCCGCAGTTACGTGAAATACTCAAAGTCCCAAAATGCATTGTTGCGGTAAGTACTCATACAGGCAAAGTGCCGTCTCTCACAAAATCAATTACTGCATTGTTCATGTTGCCACTATACCTTTGTAAATGTCACTTTTCATCGTGGCAGGAAGTGATAAAATATCCTTCTCGTCTCCCTTGCTCCTCTCCTTATTTATCGAGTGATTATTTGGAAACTCCTGGATTTGGAGCGGGTCAGTCTCCCGTCATTAATACCACCAACATCTCTTCGTAAGCGGGAGCCCATGACCCTACAGGGCAGCCTCGGCAAACCACAGGAACGAAGCATCCCATTGAGTTGCAGCCAGCAATATTAACAAAAATAGCCGAAGCACTGGTAGGATGAAAAGCGGCCATTTATTATGCATGTGGGCGGCAACACTTCATGATTGGTCTGACGCGTTTCAGCTTTGATAGCTTTAATCATAGACACTGCTCCGCAGTTACGTGAAATACTCAAAGTCCCAAAATGCATTGTTGCGGTAAGTACTCATACAGGCAAAGTGCCGTCTCTCACAAAATCAATTACTGCATTGTTCATGTTGCCACTATACCTTTGTAAATGTCACTTTTCATCGTGGCAGGAAGTGATAAAATATTCTTCTTGTCTCCCTTGCTTCTCTCCTTATTTATCGAGTGGTTATTTGGAAATTCCTGGATTCGGAGCGGGTCAGTCTCCCGTCATTAATACCACCAACATCTCTTCGTAAGCGGGAGCCCATGACCCTACAGGGCAGCCTCGGCAAACCACAGGAACGAAGCATCCCATTGAGTTGCAGCCAGCAATATTACCAAAAATAGCCGAAGCACTGGTAGGATGAAAAGCTGCCATTTATTATGCATGTGGGCGGCAACACTTCATGATTGGTCTGACGCGTTTCAGCTTTGATAGCTTTAATCATAGACACTGCTCCGCAGTTACGTGAAATACTCAAAGTCCCAAAATGCATTGTTGCGGTAAGTACTCATGCAGGCAAAGTGCCGTCTCTCACAAAATCAATTACTGCATTGTTCATGTTGCCACTATACCTTTGTAAATGTCACTTTTCATCGTGGCAGGAAGTGATAAAATATCCTTCTTGTCTCCCTTGCTCCTCTCCTTATTTAGCGAGTGATTATTTGGAAATTCCTGGATTCGGAGCGGGTCAGTCTCCCGTCATTAATACCACCAACATCTCTTCGTAAACGGGAGCCCATGACCCTACAGGGCAGCCTCGGCAAACCACAGGAACGAAGCATCCCATTGAGTTGCAGCCAGCAATATTAACAAAAATAGCCGAAGCACTGGTAGGATGAAAAGCGGCCATTTATTATGCATGTGGGCGGCAACACTTCATGATTGGTCTGACGCGTTTCAGCTTTGATAGCTTTAATCATAGACACTGCTCCGCAGTTACATGAAATACTCAAAGTCCCAAAATGCATTGTTGCGGTAAGTACTCATACAGGCAAAGTGCCGTCTTTCACAAAATCAATTACTGCATTGTTCATGTTGCCACTATACCTTTGTAAATGTCACTTTTTATCGTGGCAGGAAGTGATAAAATATTCTTCTTGTCTCCCTTGCTTCTCTCCTTATTTATCGAGTGGTTATTTGGAAATTCCTGGATTCGGAGCGGGTCAGTCTCCCGTCATTAATACCACCAACATCTCTTCGTAAGCGGGAGCCCATGACCCTACAGGGCAGCCTCGGCAAACCACAGGAACGAAGCATCCCATTGAGTTGCAGCCAGCAATATTACCAAAAATAGCCGAAGCACTGGTAGGATGAAAAGCGGCCATTTATTATGCATGTGGGCGGCAACACTTCATGATTGGTCTGACGCGTTTCAGCTTTGATAGCTTTAATCATAGACACTGCTCCGCAGTTACGTGAAATACTCAAAGTCCCAAAATGCATTGTTGCGGTAAGTACTCATACAGGCAAAGTGCCGTCTCTCACAAAATCAATTACTGCATTGTTCATGTTGCCACTATACCTTTGTAAATGTCACTTTTCATCGTGGCAGGAAGTGATAAAATATCCTTCTTGTCTCCCTTGCTCCTCTCCTTATTTATCGAGTGATTATTTGGAAATTCCTGGATTCGGAGCGGGTCAGTCTCCCGTCATTAATACCACCAACATCTCTTCGTAAGCGGGAGCCCATGACCCTACAGGGCAGCCTCGGCAAACCACAGGAACGAAGCATCCCATTGAGTTGCAGCCAGCAATATTAACAAAAATAGCCGAAGCACTGGTAGGATGAAAAGCGGCCATTTATTATGCATGTGGGCGGCAACACTTCATGATTGGTCTGACGCGTTTCAGCTTTGATAGCTTTAATCATAGACACTGCTCCGCAGTTACGTGAAATACTCAAAGTCCCAAAATGCATTGTTGCGGTAAGTACTCATGCAGGCAAAGTGCCGTCTCTCACAAAATCAATTACTGCATTGTTCATGTTGCCACTATACCTTTGTAAATGTCACTTTTCATCGTGGCAGCAAGTGATAAAATATCCTTCTTGTCTCCCTTGCTCCTCTCCTTATTTAGCGAGTGATTATTTGGAAATTTCTGGATTCGGAGCGGGTCAGTCTCCCGTCATTAATACCACCAACATCTCTTCGTAAGCGGGAGCCCATGACCCTACAGGGCAGCCTCGGCAAACCACAGGAACGAAGCATCCCATTGAGTTGCAGCCAGCAATATTAACAAAAATAGCCGAAGCACTGGTAGGATGAAAAGCGGCCATTTATTATGCATGTGGGCGGCAACACTTCATGATTGGTCTGACGCGTTTCAGCTTTGATAGCTTTAATCATAGACACTGCTCCGAAGTGACGTGAAATACTCAAAGTCCCAAAATGCATTGTTGCGGTAAGTACTCATACAGGCAAAGTGCCGTCTCTCACAAAATCAATTACTGCATTGTTCATGTTGCCACTATACCTTTGTAAATGTCACTTTTCATCGTGGCAGGAAGTGATAAAATATCCTTCTTGTCTCCCTTGCTCCTCTCCTTATTTATCGAGTGATTATTTGGAAACTCCTGGATTTGGAGCGGGTCAGTCTCCCGTCATTAATACCACCAACATCTCTTCGTAAGCGGGAGCCCATGACCCTACAGGGCAGCCTCGGCAAACCACAGGAACGAAGCATCCCATTGAGTTGCAGCCAGCAATATTAACAAAAATAGCCGAAGCACTGGTAGGATGAAAAGCGGCCATTTATTATGCATGTGGGCGGCAACACTTCATGATTGGTCTGACGCGTTTCAGCTTTGATAGCTTTAATCATAGACACTGCTCCGCAGTTACATGAAATACTCAAAGTCCCAAAATGCATTGTTGCGGTAAGTACTCATACAGGCAAAGTGCCGTCTTTCACAAAATCAATTACTGCATTGTTCATGTTGCCACTATACCTTTGTAAATGTCACTTTTCATCGTGGCAGGAAGTGATAAAATATTCTTCTTGTCTCCCTTGCTTCTCTCCTTATTTATCGAGTGGTTATTTGGAAATTCCTGGATTCGGAGCGGGTCAGTCTCCCGTCATTAATACCACCAACATCTCTTCGTAAGCGGGAGCCCATGACCCTACAGGGCAGCCTCGGCAAACCACAGGAACGAAGCATCCCATTGAGTTGCAGCCAGCAATATTACCAAAAATAGCCGAAGCACTGGTAGGATGAAAAGCGGCCATTTATTATGCATGTGGGCGGCAACACTTCATGATTGGTCTGACGCGTTTCAGCTTTGATAGCTTTAATCATAGACACTGCTCCGCAGTTACGTGAAATACTCAAAGTCCCAAAATGCATTGTTGCGGTAAGTACTCATACAGGCAAAGTGCCGCCTCTCACAAAATCAATTACTGCATTGTTCATGTTGCCACTATACCTTTGTAAATGTCACTTTTCATCGTGGCAGGAAGTGATAAAATATCCTTCTTGTCTCCCTTGCTCCTCTCCTTATTTAGCGAGTGATTATTTGGAAATTCCTGGATTCGGAGCGGGTCAGTCTCCCTTCATTAATACCACCAACATCTCTTCGTAAGCGGGAGCCCATGACCCTACAGGGCAGCCTCGGCAAACCACAGGAACGAAGCATCCCATTGAGTTGCAGCCAGCAATATTAACAAAAATAGCCGAAGCACTGGTAGGATGAAAAGCGGCCATTTATTATGCATGTGGGCGGCAACACTTCATGATTGGTCTGACGCGTTTCAGCTTTGATAGCTTTAATCATAGACACTGCTCCGCAGTTACGTGAAATACTCAAAGTCCCAAAATGCATTGTTGCGGTAAGTACTCATACAGGCAAAGTGCCGTCTCTCACAAAATCAATTACTGCATTGTTCATGTTGCCACTATACCTTTGTAAATGTCACTTTTCATCGTGGCAGGAAGTGATAAAATATCCTTCTTGTCTCCCTTGCTCCTCTCCTTATTTATCGAGTGATTATTTGGAAATTCCTGGACTCGGAGCGGGTCAGTCTCCCGTCATTAATACCACCAACATCTCTTCGTAAGCGGGAGCCCATGACCCTACAGGGCAGCCTCGGCAAACCACAGGAACGAAGCATCCCATTGAGTTGCAGCCAGCAATATTACCAAAAATAGCCGAAGCACTGGTAGGATGAAAAGCGGCCATTTATTATGCATGTGGGCGGCAACACTTCATGATTGGTCTGACGCGTTTCAGCTTTGATAGCTTTAATCATAGACACTGCTCCGCAGTTACGTTAAATACTCAAAGTCCCAAAATGCATTGTTGCGGTAAGTACTCATACAGGCAAAGTGCCGTCTCTCACAAAATCAATTACTGCATTGTTCATGTTGCCACTATACCTTTGTAAATGTCCCTTTTCATCGTGGCAGGAAGTGATAAAATATCCTTCTTGTCTCCCTTGCTCCTCTCCTTATTTATCGAGTGATTATTTGGAAATTCCTGGATTCGGAGCGGGTCAGTCTCCCGTCATTAATACCACCAACATCTCTTCGTAAGCGTGAGCCCATGACCCTACAGGGCAGCCTCGGCAAACCACAGGAACGAAGCATCCCATTGAGTTGCAGCCAGCAATATAAACAAAAATAGCCGAAGCACTGGTAGGATGAAAAGCAGCCATTTATTATGCATGTGGGCGGCAACACTTCATGATTGGTCTGACGCATTTCAGCTTTGATAGCTTTAATCATACACACTGCTCCGCAGTTACGTGAAATACTCAAAGTCCCAAAATGCATTGTTGCGGTAAGTACTCATACAGGCAAAGTGCCGTCTTTCACAAAATCAATTACTGCATTGTTCATGTTGCCACTATACCTTTGTAAATGTCACTTTTCATCGTGGCAGGAAGTGATAAAATATCCTTCTTGTCTCCCTTACTCCTCTCCTTATTTCTCGAGTGATTATTTGGAAATTCCTGGATTCGGAGCGGGTCAGTCTCCCGTCATTAATACCACCAACATCTCTTCGTCAGTGGGAGCCCATGACCCTACAGGGCAGCCTCGGCAAACCACAAGAATGAAGCATCCCATTGAGTTGCAGCCAGCAATATTACCAAAAATAGCCGAAGCACTGGTAGGATGAAAAGCGGCCATTTATTATGCATGTGGGCGGCAACACTTCATGATTGGTCTGACGCGTTTCAGCTTTGATAGCTTTAATCATAGACACTGCTCCGCAGTTACGTGAAATACTCAAAGTCCCAAAATGCATTGTTGCGGTAAGTACTCATACAGGCAAAGTGCCGTCTCTCACAAAATCAATGACTGCAGTGTTTATGTTGCCACTATACCTTTGTAAATGTCACTTTTCATCGTGGCAGGAAGTGATAAAATATCCTTCTTGTCTCCCTTGCTCCTCTCCTTATTTATCGAGTGATTATTTGGAAATTCCTGGATTCGGAGCGGGTCAGTCTCCCGTCATTAATACCACCAACATCTCTTCGTAAGCGGGAGCCCATGACCCTACAGGGCAGCCTCGGCAAACCACAGGAACGAAGCATCCCATTGAGTTGCAGCCAGCAATATTAACAAAAATAGCCGAAGCACTGGTAGGATGAAAAGCGGCCATTTATTATGCATGTGGGCGGCAACGCTTCATGATTGGTCTGACGCGTTTCAGCTTTGATAGCTTTAATCATAGACACTGCTCCGCAGTTACGTGAAATACTCAAAGTCCCAAAATGCATTGTTGCGGTAAGTACTCATACAGGCAAAGTGCCGTCTCTCACAAAATCAATTACTGCATTGTTCATGTTGCCACTATACCTTTGTAAATGTCACTTTTCATCGTGGCAGGAAGTGATAAAATATCCTTCTTGTCTCCCTTGCTCCTCTCCTTATTTATCGAGTGATTATTTGGAAATTCCTGGATTCAGAGCGGGTCAGTCTCCCGTCATTAATACCACCAACATCTCTTCGTAAGCGGGAACACATGACCCTACAGGGCAGTCTCGGCAAACCACAGGAACGAAGCATCCCATTGAGTTGCAGCCAGCAATATTAACAAAAATAGCCGAAGCACTGGTAGGATGAAAAGCGGCCATTTATTATGCATGTGGGCGGCAACGCTTCATGATTGGTCTGACGCGTTTCAGCTTTGATAGCTTTAATCATAGACACTGCTCCGCAGTTACGTGAAATACTCAAAGTCCCAAAATGCATTGTTGCGGTAAGTACTCATACAGGCAAAGTGCCGTCTCTCACAAAATCAATTACTGCATTGTTCATGTTGCCACTATACCTTTGTAAATGTCACCTTTCATCGTGGCAGGAAGTGATAAAATATCCTTCTTGTCTCCCTTGCTCCTCTCCTTATTTATCGAGTGATTATTTGGAAATTCCTGGATTCGGAGCGGGTCAGTCTCCCGTCATTAATACCACCAACATCTCTTCGTAAGCGAGAGCCCATGACCCTACAGGGGAGCCTCGGCAAACCACAGGAACGAAGCATCCCATTGAGTTGCAGCCAGCAATATTAACAAAAATAGCCGAAGCACTGGTAGGATGAAAGCGGCCATTTATTATGCATGTGGGCGGCAACACTTCATGATTGGTCTGACGCGTTTCAGCTTTGATAGCTTTAATCATAGACACTGCTCCGCAGTTACGTGAAATACTCAAAGTCCCAAAATGCATTGCTGCGGTAAGTACTCATACAGGCAAAGTGCCGTCTCTCACAAAATCAATTACTGCATTGTTTATGTTGCCACTATACCTTTGTAAATGTCACTTTTCATCGTGGCAGGAAGTGATAAAATATCCTTCTTGTCTCCCTTACTCCTCTCCTTATTTCTCGAGTGATTATTTGGAAATTCCTGGATTCGGAGCGGGTCAGTCTCCCGTCATTAATACCACCAACATCTCTTCGTAAGCGGGAGCCCATGACCCTACAGGGCAGCCTCGGCAAACCACAGGAACGAAGCATCCCATTGAGTTGCAGCCAGCAATATTAACAAAAATAGCCGAAGCACTGGTAGGATGAAAAGCGGCCATTTATTATGCATGTGGGCGGCAACACTTCATGATTGGTCTGACGCGTTTCAGCTTTGATAGCTTTAATCATAGACACTGCTCCGCAGTTACGTGAAATACTCAAAGTCCCAAAATGCATTGTTGCGGTAAGTACTCATACAGGCAAAGTGCCGTCTCTCACAAAATCAATTACTGCATTGTTCATGTTGCCACTATACCTTTGTAAATGTCACTTTTCATCGTGGCTGGAAGTGATAAAATATCCTTCTTGTCTCCCTTGCTCCTCTCCTTATTTATCGAGTGATTATTTGGAAATTCCTGGATTCGGAGCGGGTCAGTCTCCCGTCATTAATACCACCAACATCTCTTCGTAAGCGGGAGCCCATGACCCTACAGGGCAGCCTCAGCAAACCACAGGAACAAAGCATCCCATTGAGTTGCAGCCAGCAATATTAACAAAAATAGCCGAAGCACTGGTAGGATGAAAAGCGGCCATTTATTATGCATGTGGGCGGCAACGCTTCATGATTGGTCTGACGCGTTTCAGCTTTGATAGCTTTAATCATAGACACTGCTCCGCAGTTACGTGAAATACTCAAAGTCCCAAAATGCATTGTTGCGGTAAGTACTCATACAGGCAAAGTGCCGTCTCTCACAAAATCAATTACTGCATTGTTCATGTTGCCACTATACCTTTGTGAATGTCACTTTTCATCGTGGCAGGAAGTGATAAAATATCCTTCTCGTCTCCCTTGCTCCTCTCCTTATTTATCGAGTGATTATTTGGAAATTCCTGGATTCGGAGCGGGTCAGTCTCCTGTCATTAATACCACCAACATCTCTTCGTAAGCGGGAGCCCATGACCCTACAGGGCAGCCTCGGCAAACCACAGGAACGAATCATCCCATTGAGTTGCAGCCAGCAATATTAACAAAAATAGCCGAAGCACTGGTAGGATGAAAAGCGGCCATTTATTATGCATGTGGGCGGCAACGCTTCATGATTGGTCTGACGCGTTTCAGCTTTGATAGCTTTAATCATAGACACTGCTCCGCAGTTACGTGAAATACTCAAAGTCCCAAAATGCATTGTTGCGGTAAGTACTCATACAGGCAAAGTGCCGTCTCTCACAAAATCAATTACTGCATTGTTCATGTTGCCACTATACCTTTGTAAATGTCACCTTTCATCGTGGCAGGAAGTGATAAAATATCCTTCTTGTCTCCCTTCTTCC
Source organism: Triturus cristatus (assembly GCF_964204655.1). Taxonomy (NCBI): domain Eukaryota; kingdom Metazoa; phylum Chordata; class Amphibia; order Caudata; family Salamandridae; genus Triturus; species Triturus cristatus. The sequence continues at coordinate 960,983,420 of NC_140585.1, read as the reverse complement.
TCTCCTTATTTATCGAGTGATTATTTGGAAATTCCTGGATTCGGAGCGGGTCAGTCTCCCGTCATTAATACCACCAACATCTCTTCGTAAGCAGGAGCCCATGACCCTACAGGGGAGCCTCGGCAAACCACAGGAACGAAGCATCCCATTGAGTTGCAGCCAGCAATATTAACAAAAATAGCCGAAGCACTGGTAGGATGAAAGCGGCCATTTATTATGCATGTGGGCGGCAACACTTCATGATTGGTCTGACGCGTTTCAGCTTTGATAGCTTTAATCATAGACACTGCTCCACAGTTACGTGAAATACTCAAAGTCCCAAAATGCATTGTTGCGGTAAGTACTCATACAGGCAAAGTGCCGTCTCTCACAAAATCAATTACTGCATTGTTCATGCTGCCACTATACCTTTGTGAATGTCACTTTTCATCGTGGCAGGAAGTGATAAAATATCCTTCTTGTCTCCCTTGCTCCTCTCCTTATTTATCGAGTGATTATTTGGAAATTCCTGGATTCGGAGCGGGTCAGTCTCCTGTCATTAATACCACCAACATCTCTTCGTAAGCGGGAGCCCATGACCCTACAGGGCAGCCTCGGCAAACCACAGGAACGAATCATCCCATTGAGTTGCAGCCAGCAATATTAACAAAAATAGCCGAAGCACTGGTAGGATGAAAAGCGGCCATGTATTATGCATGTGGGCGGCAACGCTTCATGATTGGTCTGACGCGTTTCAGCTTTGATAGCTTTAATCATAGACACTGCTCCGCAGTTACGTGAAATACTCAAAGTCCCAAAATGCATTGTTGCGGTAAGTACTCATACAGGCAAAGTGCCGTCTCTCACAAAATCAATTACTGCATTGTTCATGTTGCCACTATACCTTTGTAAATGTCACCTTTCATCGTGGCAGGAAGTGATAAAATATCCTTCTTGTCTCCCTTCTTCCTCTCCTTATTTATCGAGTGATTATTTGGAAATTCCTGGATTCGGAGCGGGTCAGTCTCCCGTCATTAATACCACCAACATCTCTTCGTAAGCAGGAGCCCATGACCCTACAGGGGAGCCTCGGCAAACCACAGGAACGAAGCATCCCATTGAGTTGCAGCCAGCAATATTAACAAAAATAGCCGAAGCACTGGTAGGATGAAAGCGGCCATTTATTATGCATGTGGGCGGCAACACTTCATGATTGGTCTGACGCGTTTCAGCTTTGATAGCTTTAATCATAGACACTGCTCCACAGTTACGTGAAATACTCAAAGTCCCAAAATGCATTGTTGCGGTAAGTACTCCTACAGGCAAAGTGCCGTCTCTCACAAAATCAATTACTGCATTGTTCATGTTGCCACTATACCTTTGTAAATGTCACTTTTCATCGTGGCAGGAAGTGATAAAATATCCTTCTTGTCTCCCTTGCTCCTCTCCTTATTTATCGAGTGATTATTTGGAAATTCCTGGATTCGGAGCGGGTCAGTCTCCCGTCATTAATACCACCAACATCTCTTCGTAAGCGGGAGCCCATGACCCTACAGGGCAGCCTCGGCAATCCACAGGAACGAAGCATCCAATTGAGTTGCAGCCAGCAATATTAACGAAAATAGCCGAAGCACTGGTAGGATGAAAAGAGGCCATTTATTATGCATGTGGGCGGCAACACTTCATGATTGGTCTGACGCTTTTCAGCTTTGATAGCTTTAATCATAGACACTGCTCCGCAGTTACGTGAAATACTCAAAGTCCCAAAATGCATTGTTGCGGTAAGTACATATATATATATATATATATATATATATATATATATATATATATATATATATATTGAGAAACACATAAGATGCCGCACTCCAGAGATTGGTTTCAGATTTGCTTTATTTTTACCATGACTGCTGGTAGTGGTGGTGAAAGTTAAGCAACTCTGAAAACTGTCTCTGGAGTGCGGCATACTTTGAGTTTCTGAATTTAAATATTGGGTAAGGACTCTATCCGTTGCTGCCTGCACCAGGTATTGAGTGCGCTGAGATTGGGAATTCATTGTTTGATATATATATATATATATATTCACTGAAAAAACCATAGGTTTCACACAAGTTATAGTTAGCTGTACATTTCACTCGTAAAAAACCAATGAAATTCCACATTATAGTTAGTGCAGGCAACTATAACTCACGCGACCGCAATCCTCTGCTGAAGACATATGTGTCTTTATGAAAAAAAAATATTTGTAATATATGTATAGCTAAAATTTAATGGAAGAAGACATGGGCAAATAAGTGTCTAAATACAGTATTAGCATCAGCAGAGGATTGCGGTCGCGTGAGTTATAGTTGCCTGCACTAACTATAACGTGGAATTTCATTGGTTTTTTACGAGTGAAATGTACAGCTAACTATAACTTGTGTGAAACCTATGGTTTTTTCAGTGAATTTGCAAGGTTTTTTAAATGCTAATTCCTAACTATAACGTGTGTGAAACCTATGGTTTTTTCAGCGAATTTGTACGGTTTTTAAATGCAAAGTTACTTTACGCCGTTCGTGCCGTGCGCGCCCACTTCACGCAGTTCATTCCGTGCGCGCACGGTGCGCTTCGCACACCGCGCGCCCACTTTACGCAGTTAGTGCCGTGCACGCACGGTGGGCACGCGGTGCGCTACGTGCACCGCGTGCCCACGTTACGCTGGATGGGCCATGTACGCACGATGCGCTTTGCGCACCGTACGCACACGGAGGACATATTATGCTCTTCGTTGTGAAAGGTTATCTATTAAATGTTCAAGTGTGTCATATGCCATTCACAAATGGTACCCTGCGGGCAACTTTTGCACACGGGGGGCGGAATATGTGGATTTTTTTTTTTTTTTATTAATTTTTTGCCGTACGCGTACGGTAAGCGCATTCGGCGTTTTTTCCCCAAATTTTTTTTTTAATTTTTGGCCTTGGGGGTCCTTCTGGGACACCCTAACCAAGGCTAGGTGGTTAGGAGCTGTCTAGCCTGCCCCTTTTCATGTTATCCAACTTTGTTTTTCCTCCCCCCCTCAGAGTGCGAGAGAGAAAATGGCGGCCGACACTTCCTGGTTTCGACCAATTCGAATGTTTACTTTGATCTAACAACCAATCAGAAACGCGCTCGCGCACGGCACCGTACGCGTACGGTAAGCTTACCGTAAGCGCACGGTAAGCGCACGGAGCGCTGCCACAGATATATATATTGATTTAAATGCTATTTTCTCAGGAACTACTGAACAGATTTACACCAGACCTACAAAAGGCACTTCCTTGACCTTATGGCTACCTCTCTGCCAAATTACAAGTAATTCTGTTCAGCCGTTCGGGCTGTAGCTGTGTCTAAAGGTCCTATGGAAAAATGCATGGGGAAAACGCGTTTTGGGACCCCCCTTTTTTCTCAGCCCCCGCTTGACGAATCACCCCGAGACTTTCAGGGTAGGAGCGGAGCGTAACGCCCCATTAGTTTTGAAAATTTCGCGAGGATTCGTCAACCGGCGCCAAAGTTATTCAAAATAGAATGTTGCGGATTTCCTATGGAAACAGGGTCCTAACTATAACTACCTTAGGTAATATATATATATATATATATACAAAAGTCCAATTGGTTGCACACTTCTCTACCTACCAGCGTGTTGCCCCAAAGAATTGTGGTCCCTGAAGTCAGCGTCGGCGGGTTCGCCTATGCCCGAGTCTTGAGTGCAAGTAAGTGTAGCGTTAGCCATCCCTGGACACGTGTTTCGAGGTAGTTGCCTCTCATCAGCAGGGAGTAGGAGAGTGTGTAGGGTTGCTGTGTAGGCTGCTAAAATAAGTGTTCTCAGGTAAAGTACCTCTCGTAGCGCGCAGGTGCGTAACCATGAGCTCGTCAGCTCCACCGGCTCAAGGATCCTGAATATTAACAAAAGTCCAATTGGTCGCACACTGCTCTACCTACCAGCGTGTTGCTCTAAAGAATTGTGGTCCCTGAAGTCAGCGTCGGCGGGTACGCCTATGCCCAAGTCTTGAGTGCAAGTAAGTGTAGCGTTAGCCATCCCTGGACACGTGTTTCGAGGTAGTTGCCTCTCGTCAGCAGGGAGTAGGAGAGTGTGTAAGGTTGCTGTGTAGGCTGCTAAAATAAGTGTTCTCAGGTAAAGTACCTCTCGTAGCGCGCAGGTGCGTAACCATGAGCTCGTCAGCTCCACCGGCTCAAGGAGCCTGAATATTAACAAAAGTCCAATTGGTCGCACACTGCTCTACCTACCAGCGTGTTGCCCCAAAGAATTGTGGTCCCTGAAGTCAGCGTCGGCGGGTACGCCTATGCCCGAGTCTTGAGTGCAAGTAAGTGTAGCGTTAGCCATCCCTGGACACATGTTTCGAGGTAGTTGCCTCTCGTCAGCAGGGAGTAGGAGAGTGTGTAGGGTTGCTGTGTAGGCTGCTAAAATAAGTGTTCTCAGGTAAAGTACCTCACGTAGCGCGCAGGTGCGTAACCATGAGCTCGTCAGCTCCACCGGCTCAAGGAGCCTGAATATTAACAAAAGTCCAAATGGTCGCACACTGCTCTACCTACCAGCGTGTTGCCCCAAAGAATTGTGGTCCCTGAAGTCATCGTCGGCGGGTACGCCTATGCCCGAGTCTTGAGTGCAAGTAAGTGTAGCGTTAGCCATCCCTGGACACGTGTTTCAAGGTAGTTGCCTCTCGTCAGCAGGGAGTAGGAGAGTGTGTAGGGTTGCTGTGTAGGCTGCTAAAATAAGTGTTCTCAGGTAAAGTACCTCTCGTAGCGCGCAGGTGCATTACCATGAGCTCGTCAGCTCCACCGGCTCAAGGAGCCTGAATATTAACAAAAGTCCAATTGGTCGCACACTGCTCTACCTACCAGCGTGTTGCCCCAAAGAATTGTGGTCCCTGAAGTCAGCGTCGGCGGGTACGCCTATGCCCGAGTCTTGAGTGCAAGTAAGTGTAGTGTTAGCCATCCCTCGACACGTGTTTCGAGGTAGTTGCCTCTCGTCAGCAGGGAGTAGGAGAGTGTGTAGGGTTGCTGTGTAGGCTGCTAAAATAAGTCTTCTCAGGTAAAGTACCTCTCGTAGCGCGCAGGTGCGTAACCATGAGCTCGTCAGCTCCACCGGCTCAAGGAGCCTGAATATTAACAAAAGTCCAATTGGTCGCACACTGCTCTACCTACCAGCGTGTTGCCCCAAAGAATTGTGGTCCCTGAAGTCAGCGTCGGCGGGTACGCCTATGCCCGAGTCTTGAGTGCAAGTAAGTTTAGCGTTAGCCATCCCTGGACATGTGTTTCAAGGTAGTTGCCTCTCGTCAGCATGGACCACAATGCCTTGGGGTAACAGGCTGGTAGGAGGAGCAGGGTGCGGCCAATTGAACTTTTGTTTATATTCAGTCCCTTGAGCCGGTGGGGCTGACGAGCCCATGGACCAGCACCTGCGCGCCATGAGAGGTACTTTACCTGAGCATACTTTTTCGGCAGCCTACGCGGCAACCCCACACACATACCTACTCCCTGCTGACGAGAGGCAACTACCTCGAAACACGTGTCCAGGGATGGCTAACGCGACACTTACTTTCACTTACAATTTTGGCAGAGGCGTATTCGCCGATGCTACTGCATGGACCACAATGCCTTGGGGTAACATGCTGGTAGGAGGAGCAGGGTGCGGCCAATTGAACTTTTGTTTATATTCAGGCTCCCTTGAGCCGGTGGGGCTGACGAGCCCATGGACCAGCACCTGCGTGCCATGAGAGGTACTTTACCTGAGCATACTTTTTCGGCAGCCTACGCCGCAACCCCACACACATACCTACTCCCTGCTGATGAGAGGCAACTACCTCGAAACACGTGTCCAGGGATGGCTAACGCGACACTTACTTTCACTTACAATTTTGGCACAGGCGTATTCGCCGATGCTACTGCATGGACCACAATGCCTTGGGGTAACACGCTGGTAGGAGGAGCAGGGTGCGGCCAATTGAACTTTTGTTTATATTCAGGCTCCCTTGAGCCGGTGGGGCTGACGAGCCCATGGACCAGCACCTGCGCGCCATGAGAGGTACTTTACCAGAGCATACTTTTTCGGCAGCCTACGCGGCAACCCCACACACATACCTACTCCCTGCTGACAAGAGGCAACTACCTCGAAACACGTGTCCAGGGATGGCTAACGCGACACTTACTTTCACTTACAATTTTGGCACAGGCGTATTCGCCGATGCTACTGCATGGACCACAATGCCTTGGGGTAACACGCTGGTAGGAGGAGCAGGGTGCGGCCAATTGAACTTTTATATATATATATATATATATATATATATATATATATATATATATATATATATCCAAGACAAAGGGATCCAAAACTCCGGGGCACACTGTCAGCGGGTGCTCAGCATAGCGGGCCGGATCCTGGCCACGGAAAACCACATTATTAATCCAAAGATGCGGCACTCGGGAAGGAGATAATTTTAAACAGTGCTTTATTGATTTGCACAGCTCAACCAACGCGTTTCAGACTGACGTCCTTGCTCACGGTTAGTGAGTCCTTCTTCTATGGCACTATATATACCACTAGCCCTGGTATGGCATTGTGGGAAATGTAGTGCAATCAAAACAATGTTGTACAATTTGTATCAAAAGAAAAAAAATCATATTATGATTGACAGATAGATGGATTAGCATCAACAAGTCATGGTATAGTACCTAAGACGCAAAGGTATACATGCAACCCAGTCGGATAAAGAGCCATTGTATAGTACAAAATGTCATCTGGCGGCGGGATACCTTGACTTTAAAAGTAAAGAATAAATGGGAGAGAGTACGGAATCAATGTTTAAGGTTCAGAAAGGAGGGAAGGAAAAGAAAAGAAAACTGAAAACAGGGGGGGAGAAGGGAGAGAAAGAGAGACGGGATAGCTACTGTTATCTCAGAATAACGTTCGTGGCTGGGGGAAATTAATCTATGCCAAATGTACATAAAGTTCTTCATCATTGTTCATCCCAATCGGGGTCTTCGTTTGTAATCTAATAATGTAGCGGGATTCCAACTGTCGTAGTTTTTTGGTTCTGTCGCCACCCCGTTCATTTAGCGTGATCGTGTCGATTCCATAGTAGCACTGCTCGGATGTGCTCCAAAATACGCTTTTTGAGTGGGCAGATAGTGCTCCCTACGTACTTGTGACCGCAGGTACATTCAATGATGTAGATGGCAAATTTAGTATTGCAGGTTATTCTCTTGCTTAATGTTATGATGTTTCCATTTGGCTCCGCAATATGTTTCACGTTTTTTCCAATTTTGCAGGCTTTGCAGGAGTTACATTTAGTAAACCCATTTTGTTGTTTAGTTAGCCAATTAGTTGTTTCTTCCTGGACGAAGTGGCTCTTGACCAGCATATCTGCCCACTCAAAAAGCGTATTTTGGAGCACATCCGAGCAGTCAAAAATAAGGACACCACCTATGCAACTGCGAAACACTTGTTAGCATGCCAGAAAGGAGATTGGCGTGCGATGTGCTACTATGGAATCGACACGATCACGCTAAATGAACGGGGTGGCGACAGAACCAAAAAACTACGACAGTTGGAATCCCGCTACATTATTAGATTACAAACGAAGACCCCGATTGGGATGAACAATGATGAAGAACTTTATGTACATTTGGCATAGATTAATTTCCCCCAGCCACGAACGTTATTCTGAGATAACAGTAGCTATCCCGTCTCTCTTTCTCTCCCTTCTCCCCCCCTGTTTTCAGTTTTCTTTTCTTTTCTTTTCTTTTCTTTTCCTTCCCTCCTTTCTGAACCTTAAACATTGATTCCGTACTCTCTCCCATTTATTCTTTACTTTTAAAGTCAAGGTATCCCGCCGCCAGATGACATTTTGTACTATACAATGGCTCTTTATCCGACTGGGTTGCATGTATACCTTTGCGTCTTAGGTACTATACCATGACTTGTTGATGCTAATCCATCTATCTGTCAATCATAATATATGATTGTTTTTCTTTTGATACAAATTGTACAACATTGTTTTGATTGCACTACATTTCCCACAATGCCATACCAGGGCTAGTGGTATATATAGTGCCATAGAAGAAGGACTCACTAACCGTGAGCAAGGACGTCAGTCTGAAACGCGTTGGTTGAGCTGTGCAAATCAATAAAGCACTGTTTAAAATTATCTCCTTCCCGAGTGCCGCATCTTTGGATTAATAATATATATATATATATATATATATTTATACATTTATTTTTTTAGAGAGATATTTCTCAGTGCTGAAAATATCAGACTGTGAAAGAACTATAATGAGTCTCTTTGAAGTTACATGAAAGGCAGTGAAGTGTGTTACAGCTGCATAGTACAAAAATAATTCCTGCTAAATAACTGTCTAGTGGCAGTTTTGACTCCGTAAAGAGCATGCTGGAAAGAACAGATCTGTATTATGTGGATAGCTAAGTGGATTAGTAAAGCCACACAGTAGAAACACTTTGAAACAGATAAAATGTATGTGAGAGAGGGGCTATAGAGAGATGAGGGGCACGTTTGCAAGGATGGTAGTGAGGGAATCAAAGGAGGTCATAGTGTGCAATTGTAAAGCACACGTTCACCCGTAGGTATCTTGGTGCCAAAATGATGGTCGCACTGGCTTCTACCAGTGCTAAAAGGCTGCGATGATGGGTATGTAGCAGGGTAAAGTAATACTGTGTCTTTTTACTCTCTTTCTTAGTTGTTTGGAGAGCGTACGGATTTCGCAAAGGAAAGGTAAGGTGACTTTGTCATTATTGACTGTTAAACACTTCACTCATGCACACATCCACCTACACTTTAAAACCAACAACCTATCTGCCTTCTACATAGGTTAGTGCTTTAAATGGATTGTTTTAGGCACTTGCAGAGATGGGATATCGTTGGATGAATGCTTCCCAGGCCCTAAGTCTGATTCTGGAGTCCAGCTCTGAGGCTGGATCAGAGAATGAAAAAGCAGATACTGAGACAGCATTTGAGGGAGAGGACAATAGAGCCAAATCTGGGAGTGATTTTTCAGTTGGCGCAGTTCCATCCGACAACTCATCTTCCAGCGATTCTGAAGGAGACGATGCCAGTCGTGCTGTCCCTTTGCCAGCACAGTCTGTGCAGCAGGACACCAGTAACAGGTTAGAGCAACCCAGAGTGCAGGCACGTGCGGCCGCAAGCACAGACGGAGTGCTGTCTTGGCAGCCTCCCAATTTAGTGCAGCCCCAAATTCTGCCTTTCACTGGTGACGCTGGATGTAAAGTCGATACTGCACATTTTTTGCCAATTGACTATGTCCATCTCTTTTTGGATGTTGACTTCCTTGACGAAATTGTGCAGCAAACATATTTGTGTGCCAAACAATTTCTGAGGGAGCAAGGAGGCACTCTTGGTCCTCCTTCTAAGGTGCGCAATTGGGCTCCCACTTCTTTAGGGGAGTTGAAGATATTTTTGGGCCACACGCTTAAAATGGGGATAGTGCATAAACCTACCTTACTATCCTACTGGTCTATTCACGTGGTTTGGTTAACCCCCATCTTCGCACCATACATGCTGCATTTCAATGACAATTCTGCTGCATTGCCCTGGGACCATCCAGACCATGACAGGTTGTTCAAAATTCGGCCTGTCGTGGAACATTTGTCTGCCAGGTTTCCAGAGGTTTATACTCCTGGAAAGTATATAGCCATTGATGAGTCCTTGATCTTGTATAAAGGGCAGCTGCTGTTTAGGCAGTACATTCCGAGGAAACAAGCTTGCTATGGCATCAAGCTGTACATGCTGTGTGAGAGCTCGACTGGCTATGTGTACAGCTTGAGAGTGTATACAGGGAAGGACACACCTCTTAACCCTGTAAGTTGCCCTCCCACGCTAGGGGTCACAGGAATGATCATATGGGAGCTTGTCCAGCCACTTCTTCACAAAGGTTATAACCTTTATGTGGACAATTTCTATACAGGAGTAGAGCTGTTCAGTGCGCACTACAAAGCTGGCACCGTGGCTTGTGGTACAATTCATTGTCAACGCAAAGGATTCCCGCAGGAGCTTGTTTGAAGGAGCTCCAAAAAACCCAGAGCACTGCGTTGCATTCAAACGAAATGCTCTCAGTCAAGTTCTCAGATAGGCGTGATGTGTACATGCCCACTACAATTCATACTGAGAGCACTTCCCCTGTCACGGTTTGGGGTCAGATGGCTGAAGTACACAAGCCCACCTGTAAACTTGATTACAACAAGTACATGGGCGGACTGGACAAGAACGACCAGGTTCTTCAGCCATACAATGCGAGTCGTAAAACTCGCACTTGGTATAAGAAACTGTTTACGCACCTGATCCATATGGCAACATACAATGCTTATGTTGTTTATCGTGAGACCACCACAGGAAGACACATGTCTTTCCTTGACTTTCAGTTGACCGTGATTGAAAGTCTCACTGCTGCAGAAGCAGCAGCCTCCTCTTCATGTGTTCTGGAGGACGTGACAAGGCTGCAGGAGCGACACTTAGCTGATAAAATTCCTGCAACACCCAAAAAGGAGCAACCATGTTGTCGTTGTAAAGTGTGCTCAATGCAGGGGAAGAGGCAGGAGACTCATCTTTACTGTCCCCAGTGCCCAAGTAAGCCTGCCTTCTGTTTTTCTACTTGCTTTATGTTGTATCACACTAAAGCAAAATACTGGGAAATTGACTGAGGTGGAGCTGCCAATAGGTAAACCTTTCAATTGGTGTGAATGGATACCTACTGTCTGTGGGCCACTCCTTCACTGCGCAAGCAGCTGCAGAATATTTCTTCCTCTACTTCAGGAAATCATGGACTTCTGAACAACTTTATCTGCTTTGAGAACGTGGCAGATGTGCTGTTCCCCAATTAATAGTGCATTATAGTCCCCAAGCTGCACATACTGGTGGACAGAACATACGCCACGTTGTCACGGAGCACCCGTGTTTCACATTCAACCGTTCTTCATAGTTTATGGTGTTCGCTTTAGAAAGCTTTTGCAAATTTCCAGCTTGTTTGCCTTAGTTTCAAAGGTAGATATGCTTGCTCAGCTCGAGGAATGGCTTTGCGGCATACTTGTGCACCCCCAAACTTGCATCCACAAACTGGAAGGAGTTGGATTTAGCACAGTGAGAGCATTGATAGCATGTGACAGTAATGTTTTCTCATGCTTCAAGTAGCTAGAGATGGAAGGCATTAGTATAGGGTTTCTTGACAAATAGACAGAATTAGTTAGGACTCTGATGAGGACAGACACGCAAACAGATTAGAACAGCTTATGGTTGGTGCGGCTTCCGAGGAATATTGCAAAGGTAGAAGGGAGATAGTAAAGGTAGTATAGATACACGTCATGACTTTATCTTCACCCATGGATTCAAATCCATTGCTGCCACACTCACACTGATTTCACTATAGTACATATGGGTCAATGCTGCTTGGCATGTTCATCCTCCATTAGAACTTAGTAGATGGTCAGTTTGCTGTATGATGAGTGCATTACAGTCACTGCACCTAACGGTGGTTTGGACATATGCTACATTGTCGCGGACTACCCGTGTTTCACATTAATCTGTTCTTCATTTTTTATGATGTTATCTTTTGAAAAGTTCCAGCATGTTTGCCTTAGTTTCAAAGGTCGCTCAGTTTGAGATATGGCCTAAAAAGATACTCGGACCCCCCAAACTTCCATCCACAAACTGGAAGGAGTTGGATTTAGCATAGTGAGTGTGCCAAAGGCGCATAAAAGACATGTCTTCCTGAGCCTCATGTGGCTGTCATGGAAGCTATTAGTAAAGGCTCACTCGGCATGCGTTCGGTAATGTTTAGGAAGAAGGAGGGGGAGACGTGACAGGTGGCAAAATGTAGTCAAACTCATTATGTCTTGTGGCATATGAATGTGATGGGCCCTTGCATGGCGGTGGTATGTTTGTGTGAGTGCAAGTGATTTGATTGTTTGGGCCCGTGGCTGGCGGTATGAAAGTCTTGTGTGTGGTGTGTGAATGGACTGTGAATGGACTGTAAAGCGGTTGGTGCCGTGAAGTGGCTTTATGGCTCACCTTCAAAAGGCTTGGCTTCAATATTTATATACTTTGATAAGAATTTGTGCTTTGAAGCCAGCATTTCTGGAGGTGCTAAAACCAACCAGTGTAAGTGGTGGATTAGCTTTATCAAATTATTGTTAGATTTATATTTGTGGCGGTTTAATGGCCTTTTGTAAGATTTATTTTTTCTCAATATGGGTAGCATGGAACTTTGTGCCCTAGCTCAGCCGTCACCTAGGCAATCCTTCACATTTTTAGTAGTAGACAAAGGGGGAAGTACAAGGGTGAATGACTTGCGTGGCTCTCGCTGTTTTTTTTACCCAACATGCCCTGAAAAGGTCAAATTTAGTAACAAAAACCTCTTTTCCCACACATTTTTGTGTGGGAATGTTGTGGGATCACCAGGCTGACACAAATTTCCTACCACCCAGCGCTCCCCCAGGTCTCCCGATAAAAATGGTGCCTCACTCATGTGGGAGGCCCAAGTACCCGCGACAGGCAAGGGCCCAAAACGAATTGAGGCGACATCAAAATTGCCTATCACAAAATGTTTTGGGCCCTTGCCTGTCACGGGTACTTGAGCCTCCCACACGAGTGAGGCCCCATTTTTATTGGGAGACCTGGGGGAACACTGGTTGGTAGGAAATTTGTGTCAGCCCAGTGATCCCACAACTTTCCCACACATAAATGTGTGGAAAAAGTGATTTTTTAAGCTAAATTTGAGGTTTGCAGGGGATTCTGGGTAAGAAAACATTGGGGAAACCACGCAACCTATACCTCCCTGGAATCCCCCACGTGTCTAGTTTTCAGAAATGTGTGGATTTGGTAGGTTTCCCTAGCTGGCCTCTGAGCACGGGGCAAAAAACCCAGGTGACCCCCCTTGCAACTAGTCAAAAGCAAAATTCCCCTTCTTGGCACACAACATTTCTATACACTCACACACAAGAATACAGCCATTCTATCACCAGAACAAGACACCAAAGATAGAACCTAATCCGATATTCATATGAAAAAAATCAATGTATTTTAATAAAATATAATCATATAGCTTTATACAATAACAAATTAATACACCACAAAGTTAAAACAGTTAAAAACACAAGTAAATGTACATATTCATGAATACTCAACAAACAAGGACATGGGGAGAAACAGTAAGAAAAAATGTTTTCTTATCAACAGAAAGGGAAGACATATGATCAAGATCAGCTCTTTTCCTAGGTAGTAATACAAACACTCAGATGTCGTTATAATCTATAGTCTCCATTCTAAACTTGCGTCGACGCGTTTCGGTGGGACTCAAAACATAAAAGACCACCTTCTTCAGGACAAATATTATATTCTCCCATGGAGTATACGTGCAATCTGAATCAAATGACAAAATATCGACATTAAATACATATCCAACATTTTACATACCCAAAAGATAAAACACTCTTCTTAAATACATGGACATCTCTGTCCAATTACATTAATTCCTATTACAGAAACAAAACTGTACTACATATTACAAAACTTTTTTATATATAAAACAGTGTTGTTCTCCTGGTGACTTCTCATACACCTCACTCAATTCGATCCATTAAAATCAAAACCAGTGCAAACTGTGCCATACTTTTAACATTCCATTTAGACGAAAAGGTTGATAATAACTCCTATATGTTTGTACCTTATACTTTTGGAAAATACGTTAAAATACGGTGAATCCTCAGGGGTCCTTGCCTCCTCGTATTACACCACCAACGACACTAGATGAAGTTGCACAGGAATTGACTTGACAGTCTAAAACAATTGAGAGACTTATGCTTTAGATAGAGTCTCATTAATTCAACATTTAGAAACTGTGATACAACAATCTTAATCATCTGTTTATCTGTCGTCCTGTGCTCGTGTGTTCACCACGTTCAGGTATTAAAAGCAACAACCAAATCTGGAAAAGAGGTCCAAATATATATTTCTTTTAAGGAAACTGGAAACCTCCCTTATCATTACTGAATTATTTGGTCTTAGACTTGCTAATACCGAAATAAATTTGGAAACATGAATTACCTTAATCGTTTCGTAGAAATTGAATGTTCTTTTTAAAAAAAGACGGAATCCTGGGGAGGCCTTATTAAGTTCACTCACTCCCTCAGACTATCTCGATCACAACTTAATTTCGAGATTCTTTTATTTTGCTGAAAGAACAAGAATACCATATTCAGTCGTTATTAGAACAGCTTCTACAGCGAAAATACTGGTAGAGCAGCAGTATTGGCTGCTTCAATTAATCAGGTGATTCCCTACGAATGGCTATATCTAAGGAAGAAATCCCTTACTTCTACTCTAAACCCCTTGTCAGAGAGCCTGGGTAAAAATAAACCAGGTTGTTTTGTGATAGGCAATTTTGATGTCGTCTCAATACGTTTTGGACTCTTGCCTGTCACGGGTACTTGGGCCTCCCACACGAGTGAGGTACCATTTTTATCGGGAGACCTGGGGGAATGCTGGGTGGTAGGAAATTTGTGTCAGCCCGGTGATCCCACAACTTCACCACACAAAAATGTGTGGAAAAAGTGATTTTTTTCAGCTAAATTTGAGGTTTGCAGGGGATTCTGGGTAAGGAAAAGTTGGGGGATCCATGCAACCCATACCTCCCTGGTATTCCCCAGGTGTCTAGTTTTCAGAAATGTGTGGGTTTGATAGATTTCCCTAGCTGGCCGCCGAGCACGGGGCCCAAAACCCAGGTGACCCCCCTTACAAAACCAGGTCATTTTGTGATAGGCAATTTTGATGTCTCCTCAATACGTTTTGGGCCCTTGCCTGTTGCGGGTACTTAGTGAGGTACCCTTTTTCTCAGAAGATTTTGGGGAACGCTGGGTTGGTGGAATTTTGTGGATCCACGCAGATTCCAGAACTTTCCACCACAGGAAAATGTGTTTTTTTGACAATTTTTAGGTTTGCAAAAGATTCTGGGTAGCAAAACCTGGTGAGAGACAGCCAAGTCAACCCATCCTGGATTCCCGTGGATGTCTAGTTTTCAAACATCTATAGGTTCGATAGGTTTCCCTAGGTGCCGGCAGAGCTAAGGTTCAAAATCTACAGCTAGGCACTTTGCAAAAAAAAAAGGGTCAGTTTTCACTGTTAAAATGTGGTGTGTCCACGTTGCATTTTGGGCCGTTTCCTGTCGCAGGTACTTGGGCCTCCCGCACAAGTGAGGTACCATTTTTCTCAGAAGACTTTGGGGAACATGGAGTGGGTGGAATTTTGTGGATCCATGCAGATTACAGAACTTTCCAACCCAGAAATGTGAGGAAAATTAGTTTTTTTGTACAATGGTTAGGTTTGCAAGAGATTCTGGGTAACAGAACCTGGTGAGAGCCTGCCAAGTCACCCAATCCTGGATTTCCCTGGGTGTCTAGTTTTCAAAAATTTATAGGTTTGATAGGTTTCCCTAGGTGCCGGCAGAGCTAGGTTTCAAAATCTACAGCTAGGCACTTTGCAAAAAAGGGTCTGTTTTCACTGTGAAAATGTGATGTGTCCATGTTGCGTTTTGGGCCATTTCCTGTCGCGGGTAGTTGGGCCTACCACACAAGTGAGGCACCATTTTTCTCAGACGTCTTTGGGGAACGCAGGGTGGGTGGGATTTTGTGGATCCACGCTGGTTCCAGAAGTTTCTACCACAGAATTGTGAGGAAAATGTGGTTTTTTTGACAATGTTTTAGGTTTGCAAGGGATTCTGGGTAACAGAACCTGGTGAGAGCCAGCCAAGTCTCCCCATCCTGGATTCCCCTGGGTGTCTAGTTTTGAAAAATGTATAGGTTTGATAGGTTTCCCTAGGTGCCGGCAAAGCTAGGGTTCAAAATCTACAGCTAGGCACTTTGCAAAAAAGAGTCCGTTTTCACTGTGAAAATGTGGTGTGTCCACGTTGCGTTGTGGGCCGTTTCCTGCTGCGGGTACTTAGGCCTCCCACACAAGTGAGGTACCATTTTTATCAGGAGACTTAGGGTAACACAGAATTGTATTGCAACAGTTATTACCTATGGACTTTCGACGCATTTCTGCCTTCCAAATGAAAGACAATGTATAAAAAAGAAGTCATTTTGAAAAATGACCTATAATTCTCATGCTAGTATGGGTACTCCCAATTTCAGAGATGTGCAAATGTCTACTGTTTCTGAACTCTATATTTTGTTCCCATTTCAGAAATACATAGGTGTCTTTCATACCCATTTTTCTCGGAAGACTTTGGGGAACGCGGGGTGGGTTACATTTTGTGGATCCACGCAGGTTCCAGAACTTTCCACCACAGAAATGTGAGGAAAATTTGGGTTTTTGACAATTCTTTAGGTTTGCAAGGGATTCTGGGTAACAGAACCTGGTGAGAGCCAGCCACGTCACCCAATCCTGGATTCCCCTGGGTGTCTAGTTTTGAAAAATGTATAGGTTTGATAGGTTTCCCTAGGTGCCGGCAGAGCTGAGGCTCAAAATCGACAGATAGGCACTTTACAAAAAAAGGGTCAGTTTTCACTGTAAAAATAAAGTTTGTCCACTCATTTTGAGCCGTTTTCTATCGCGGACACTAGACCTACCCACACAAGTGAGGTACCATTTTTATCAGGAGACTTAGGGTAACACAGAATTGTAGAGCAACAGTTATTACCTATTGACTTTCGACGCATTTCTGCATTCCAAATGAAAGACAATGTATAAAAAAGAAGTCATTTTGAAAAATGACCTATAATTCTCATGCTAGTATGGGTACTCCCAATTTCGGAAATGTGCAAATATCTACTGTTTCTGAACTCTATATTTTGTTCCCATTTCAGAAATACATAGGTGTCTTTCATACCCATTTTTCCATGTATACATTTTCCCAGAATAATTGCTATATATCCAAGCCGCTACTCAGTTATTGGCTCCGGGTTCATCTTGTTCTTGGTGAACCTACAAGTCCTATATATCCCTACAACCAGAAAGGTCCAACGGATGTAACGGTATATTGCTTTAAAACAGCTGTTGTAATTAGAAGAAGTTACAAGTGAAAACGTTGACACAAATGTCTGTTTTTTTCCACTAGTTTTCAATTTTTTCTATATTCAATGGTTAGTTTCTATAAAGAAACCTTAAAGGATCAACACAAATGACCCCTTGCTGAATTTGGAATGTTGTCTACTTTTCTAAAATGTATAGCTTTCCAAGACCCATTATTGTTTTCATACCCATTTCTACCATTAACTGGAAAGAGTTTGAAAGCACAAAAAAGAGCAAAAATAGGCTATGTCACAGAAAAATGTCAAGACTGTGTAAAAAATGTTGGTTTTCTGACAAAAGTCTGCTTGTCCCTGAAAGCTGGAAAGATGGTGAATTCAGCACCACAACCCCTTTTTTGATACCATTTGCAGGGAAAAAAACAGATGCTTTCATCTGTAGCCCTTTTTCCCATTTTTCAAAACAAAACCAAAATGTACCTATATTTTGGCTACTTTCTGAGTCCCTCCAGAGGAATCTACAAACCTTGGGTACCTTTAGAATCCCCATGATGTTGGAAGAAAAGGACGCAAATTTGGAATGGATACCTTATGTGGTCAAAATGTTACAGAGGCCTAATTGCGAACTACCCCAAATAGCCAAAAAAGGGCTCAGCAGTGGGTGGGCGGTAGAGGAGGCCCAGCATTTAAGGGGTTGACAAGATAGTAAAATCCACCTATTTATTTAAGTGAGACAATTAAACAATAAGCCATCTAACAATGTAATTTAAAAAAGTATATGAAACATAGCTAATCTAAGTACTTCCCATCCTTTTTCCTACAAACAGAACCCACCAAAAAGACAATAAAAATATACTGTATTATAATGCTATGAACGCAATATTATGGATAAAATTAAATTATACAAACTAGTTTGCAAAGAAATAAATGAAAAAAGTAAAACATTATACCCTAACCAAGAGAAATAGACATATTTTACAGCAAAAATAAAGCAATCAATACTAATTACATTGCTATTTTGAATAGGTTGAAAAGAAAAACAAAATTCTTACAAAGTCATCTTTTTATATTTTTCGTCATCTTTTCATATTTTTCTCATGACATTGTTGGCCAATTACATTCTTGAGTCGACATTAGGAGGAAAAACATGATTTTACCACTGTTCACGCAAATTTTCTACTTTCCAGAATGTATCTTATTTCCATAAATCCCAATCGGCCCCATGCCCCGTCTATTCTAAAAGGTGCTTATTTTACTGCTTGTCTTTTTACATTAAACTGCTTGTCATTCCATCTCTGCTGACTTATTCTTCATCCTGAGCGCATTTGAAGATATTTCTGGGAACATTTCCTATCAGTCTTTGCCCCTATGTAGCTTTTGAGGTATCTATCTGTTTGAAAACCTCCAAGCCTGTGCAGAGTTGTATTCAGTTTCAATAAAAATCTGTTTACATGAAAAAAAGTGCACAACATGAAGGCATTTATACCTACACAATTGTGTCCTGTAAAACTAAATATGCTAAAAGACCTCTTCATGAATACAAGTAGGAAGTCACAAATATTTTCTCTGAATTTTCCAGGATTACTCATGGAGCACCGCACCTCCTAAGCTTATGAAAATGAATGAGCATCCACATCAAACTGAGGAAGCATATTGGTCTGGATAGATCCTTTGCTTGCTCCCTGAGCTGCCAGGGTATTTGCCACAGACCAACAATAAACTGTGTACCATCAGCACACATAAAAATTTGTACCCGTGAATGATGTAGAAGCTTTTTCAGGAGCCTCATGAAGATGTTAAACTGTAAAGTAAAGTGACAGTATTGATCACATTGGGAGACACAGCTGATTTATCAGGGGTGGGAGCTTACTGCAACCAACTGTTTCCTCTCCACGAGAAATAATTTTAATCAATTAAGGATGGTGCAAAATAAACTGGCCTCGACCATTCTTGAGACATGAATGGCATGCCATTGGTCCTTATGGCTGCAGAGAGAACTAACAAGATCACCACTCCCACACAAACTCCAGCCACAAACCTCCTCAAGTCATCTAAATCTTAATACAGGATCAGTTTAATGTTGTTATCATGGTTGAGGCCAATCTAGAAGGGTGTCTAAAATGCTTTATTATCAACAAATGTTTGCATTTAACAGCAGGCACGTTCAAGTATTTTCTAGTAATGAGATGGGATGAAGGTTGCTCAAATTATCTATGCTTAGGGATGGGTTCTGTAGGTGTGGTTTAGTTATGGCTGTAATTTAGCCATAGAGTACAGCACCCAAGCTCAGGCAGCTTTTGAACCAAATGAATAGCTCCTGTATTAGGAGGAGTGTCAAGGTGCCTTATGATCCTGTCTGGGCTGAGGTCCTCAGGGAAGCATGATGACAGCTGAAACAGATGAGGGCCAAAATCTTATCTTCCATTATGAAATAGAAATATTCCAAAAGGGAAAATCGGGCTTCCAAGTGAATGATTGTGATCAAATTCTTATGGACAGAAATGTTGCCCTGGTGAATCTGAAGATGTATATTTGAGATTTTCTTCACACAAACTAAAGATACCAAAGAATTGAGTGTCTACAAATGAATTGAGTAGCATCAGGAGTTTGCAATTCAAAGATAGCCTTTTACAACTCATTAGATATTTTGATTACTGTCCACAATCAGCAACAAATGGTTATTTTACCACCCTGATCTGATTTTCATAGGTCTACATCAATATAATCAGGGGTCAGACCTAATTTCACACTTCACCTCATCTACGTCCAGAGTTTTCTTACTCAAAGCCTTCAGCAGAATTTTTTCTTTTAATGTATAGGTAAGAAAATCCACTAGTATTTTCCTTGACTTGGTTCTGATGGTATTTAGCCTGAAGGGGTCCCTGTGGATCCTCTGAATATCCTTGGCAATATCTTGCTCTGACTCTTCCAAATGTAATTCATTTTTAAACAGTTTGACTACAAAAGTCTTAAGATCATCTCCCTCTTTCCCTTCCAGCACTTTTAGAATCTGCAAATTATTTCGCCTTTGGAAGGTTTTCATTCTCTCCAGTCTATCTTGCTGCTCTTGCTCCTTCAGTTTTAAGCTCTCAATCTCTGCCCTGTTAACATTCACAGAACTGCTGAGGTCACTCACTGTTTTTCCCCAAAAAAACAGTTCTAGCATTTAAGTCATCTATCTTCCTCTCCAGGTTCTCGCAAGCTAGCCTTATTTCTTTTTGATTCGATCCTGACACCTCAAACCTACATTTGATCTCAGAGGAAAGTGCTGCTAAGAGAGAACCTACCGAAGGTTCCTCGCTGGTCAGGTTTCCATCTCCTTTCTCCTTTTTCTTCGGAGCACTTTCTTTCCTGTACTGTCTAGGGCAAGGGCTGAGGCTTGGGGATCTTGCAGTTCCGAATGCTATTGCCTGAGCGGTACCTCCCTCATCCCCTATGACTGTTGGGTCATCTGAGAACAAAAGTTGGAAACAATTGGGGGTTAAAGTGTCTGACCATTTTGCCATAGCTGATTCTGCCAAGGGGTCTGACCGCCCCTTATTAACAAGCCTGTTAACCGATTCTTTATTTGCCATATTAGCCTTACTGTTTTCACTTAGTATCAGCGTT
Source organism: Triturus cristatus (assembly GCF_964204655.1). NCBI lineage: Eukaryota > Metazoa > Chordata > Amphibia > Caudata > Salamandridae > Triturus > Triturus cristatus. Next base: position 960,962,806 of record NC_140585.1, on the reverse strand, counting down.
TTGGGCAGAACCTTAAAATAGGTCCTAAGGGAAGGCGTGATCCTAAGTCTCTGATCTAGATTCTTCTGTTTTGTTTTGAATACTTTTGTATGGTCAATTTGTTTAAATGTAGAAGGCTTTTTGCAAACTGTTGAGATTATGATTTTATTGTCCCCCTCTTTGTCTTCCTCCCTTTCCACCACCGATTTAACACCCCCAGAGTCCCCAGTACCTCCAATGCCACCAGCACCTTTCCCCCCTCCAGTGTAATTTCCACCTGATTTCCTTCTCTTGCAGTCCTCTTTAACACTGTGCCTCCTCGGTCTGCCTTTCTACGTGTTGTTCGCTGAGGCAGGGGCTGGTCCGAAGGTGAATCTCCTGATAGCTGCACCTCCACGTCCAAATGGCAGTCTGCTCTCCTGACTCCTTCCGCTCAGCCCCCGCTTCCACTGCCTCTTCCACCCCAAAAGGGAATTCTCATGACCGTTCGGCAACCCTTACTCACGCAGCCATTGTGAGTCAGGGGTGGGTTCTCCAAGGGGGGATGAGGTAGTTGTCACAGGGTGGGGAGCATGTGGGAGAAAATCGAAAACATTCCTTAGCGGTATCAGTAATATCGCTATACTCAGTTGAGAAGGTAAATGGGTGAGAAGCAAACAGCATGTGTAAACTTTTTTATCCTGGAATGTCAATGGTTTAAGGGTAAAAGGGAGACGGGAAAGGCTACTCCAGTATATAAAAGACTGTTCAGCTCAGGTGATAATTCTACGGGAAACCCATCTGACAGAAAAAGAGTGTCTGGAGGTTTTTAAGGCTAAAAGATGGGTGCAAAAAGTATTGTGTACAAGGCACTCGCTAATTACGAAGGCGGTGGCCATCTTGTTAAAACAAGATGAAAAATTACCATTTCGGAAAATGTCTCAGATAGTACAGGCAGATGGGTTATTGCAAAACTCAGGATGTTGGGGCAAGGCTTTACATTAGTTGGCTATTAAGGACCAAATCAAGATAATATCACCCTCCTTGAGGAGGTATTAACAGAGCTTTTAAACTTTTCGGGTCCAATCATTATGGCGGAGGATTTTTCCATAGTCTTAGATCATTTTCTTAATAGATCCACGAATAGTAGAGCTGTGGTAAAGCCAAAAATGGCAAGATAGATAAGGCGCAGCATGAAGCAAATGGGCCTATGTGATATCTGGCGTCAGAAGGCAAAATTAAAGAGGGGTTACATAAATAATAACAGGAAATATGGTCACCAGTCAAGAATCGATTATTTTTTAATTGATATAAACTTAAAGGACATGGTGCAAAACATCCAACATATAGGGGCACATCTTTCAAACCACTCAGCAGTGAGTATAGCTGCAAATATTATCCAAACTGGGTGAAATTGGATCACACCCAGATATTGGAGGAGGTAGTTGAGCTATTAAGTACGGAAACAAAATAGTTTTTTAGATTAATCTAGTCTCTTCCTCGGTAGGAGTAGTGTGGGATGCATATAAAGCCTATTTAAGGGTCAGAATAGGCAGTTTACCCGCGGCTGGAAGAAGGACTTTTTGGGAGAAAAGTCTAGAAGAGAGAATTTGTGATTTAGAAAAGAAACTGGTCATCTTAAAATCAGAGCAGAGAGACCATCAGGTACCGAAATATCAGAGGCTAAAGCTAACTTAGTAAATGTATTAGACGGTAGGGTGAGAAAGAGATGGGAGGCTAGTAGGCTAGCCCATTTTTAATATGGTGAGGGTTGTAGCAACCTACTGGCATGGAAAATCAAAGGGGATCAGGTGAGGAACATAGTCAAGCAGATCAATTGCGAGGGCTCAGGGGCCGAGTTGAGTGGTAAAAAGGAATTTGAGGAAGTCTTTTTTAGCCACTTTGAAAAAGTTTATAAGGAAGAGGGAGTGATAACTAAAGAGGGGGTGAAAGAATGGCTAAAGTTGGAGCACTTTGAAGTTCTAACAGAAGATAAGAGCAGAGCTCTGAATAAGAAAATAAATAGGAGGGAAGTGGATCAAGCACTCAAAGATGGGAAATTGGGGAAAGCCTCTGGTCCGGACAGGTTGCCCCATGAAATTCACAAAGTGCTTGCAGGTACGCTAGCACCAATATTAACGCAGATGTTTAATGAATTGTTTTTGAAAGAAGCCAAAAGGCCAGAGTCATGGAAGGAGGCCATTATCACCCTAATTCTTAAGCCAGGGGAAATTGCCAAAAACTGCGACACTTATAGACCAATTTCGCTATTAAATTGCGATTACAAAATAGTTGCAAAAATTTTAGTGGGAAGGCTGAATGGGGTCATGGCAGATCTTATTCACAAGGACCAAAAGCAGTTTATACAAGGGAGATAGTTAAAGTAGTTGACAAATACTCTTGTCGGTTCTATAGCTATGGCTTCTGCATATGATCTCCCCCTCGCAGTAATTGCATTAGACGCCACAAAAGCATTTGATCGGGTCAACTGTTAATTTTTACAAACAGTTATGAAATCTCTGAACCTGGGGACCAATTTCTGTAAAACACTTGCAGGTATTTTGCCTCGCTAGTAGCAAGGGTGTTGGTGAACGGTTCTCTGACAGACCCTCTTAAAATAACCAGAGTTACGAGGCAAGGTTGCCCTCTGTCGCCACTACTTTTCGCTCTATATATCGAACCCTTAGCGAGGAAAATTAAAAAAGATCCCGAGATCCTGCCTTTCAGATTTAAGAGTTGGGAAAAGAAACTAGCCTTATATGCAGATGATCTCTTGATCTATACGACACACCTGTAGAAAACTATGAGTCAGCTCATGATATTAACATCGGACTTTGGCAAGGTCTCAGGGCATGAAATCAACAGAGATAATTGCCTGGAATGTGGGAGAAGGCAGAGAAATAGGGAAAAGAGAAATTAGGTATTTAGGAATCAAGGTTACTCAAGACATTACGGAGTTGGCCAAGGTAAATTTCGAAAAAGGTAAGAAGGAAGTGTGCAAATTGTTGGGGAATTGGTCACATCTCCCGCTCACCATATTTGGCTATGCTAACTTGATAAAAATGGCGATCTTTCCAAAGTTTACCTCTCTCTTTGGCTCAATCCTGCTACCCTTCAAGAAGGAGTAGTTTGATAAGCTGCAAGGTCATATCAGCAGTATTTTATGGGCCTCTAAGGGTCTCCGCATAGTGTGGAGAAGCTGAGCAGGAGAAAAGAGAAGGGGGGTGCTATTGATACCCGACTTACTTTTCTACTCCTGGGCTTTCTTGTTGAAAAATGGGAAAATGCTGTTGGATAGGCCTGGGTACTCAGAAATAGGCAGACTGCTCTCAGAGATATGAAAGGAGGTAAAAGGTGGGGATTGCTGATTCCTGTACAAATACGCGGACCCCAAATATTTAAAAAAAATTATATATTAAAAATGTTGCGGGGGATGGCTGAGACTTGGTACAGCATCAAAAGAATTCTTAAGTTGAAATTTAGCTCCTATTTTGGACTCTCCTGGGGATATTTTTAAGAACGTGTTATAATCATCGCAAAAGTAACTTAACGCAACACACAACATCGCAGTCTATCGCGGGAAAATTACGCTATGTTAACCATGCGATAGATAACGCGTCAAATGACTGCGTTAAAATCAACGCCACGCCGCAAAAATGCGAAACACGAACACTAAAAATCTTGCGATGAGGCCAATCGCGATACAAAAAAGCAGCGATAACCAGCAACAGGCCTGTAAATCCTACACATCTGGCGGGAAAATGCACCATAAAAGCAGAGTAAAAAAATGATGAGATGACAACGTACGAGCACAACCAAACAGCTGTGGCACAGAACAAATGACCATTGCCCAAAAAAGATAGGCATTTCCCCACAAACAGCCACAATGTACATTGACATGCACACAGTATGTAACCTGTGCCAATGCGGAAACAAACATGGAACACACTTTGAAACTGCATCTCCTGTTCACATTGCAGAGGGACAAGCAACACCCCCTGCACACCGACGTGTCATGTCCATGATCAAACAATAACAAAAGCATGTACCAATGTAGGGGCAGTGACTTCCCCTTACGTACATGTTGCCCATGTCATGGGACTTGAGTCACAGGGTGCATCCCTGCATCATGGCGGCACATATCAGAGTCCAAAATGATCCCTCTTGTCACTTCTAGGCCGCAAATGACAGCCAAAATGGAATGAATGGGGTCACATGTGAAATGCCGAATAGTGGGATACCGTAACAACTGTGACACACAGAACTGGCAGTTCGAATATGTGACACCCTAAACAGCCTCACTGCACAGAGGTGACACACCCACCATCCATTAACAAATTCCTAAATTGCCAGCACAACATGTTGCACCCACACTTGTTTGAGTGAACTGCCTGTACAGATGAGTGCAAAAACAACAGTTGATGGACAGAATGCAGAACAATGTCATACATTCACCTGGGCCTAAATCCATCGTTTTTTTGCTCACCATGCCATTCCAGTTTGAACCCAGCCATATGCAAATCAGATGAGTGACATGCACGCAGGGAATGTGTATTGGAATGCATTTATTAGCACATGCTGTGCCTGGGGGTGGTTGTGGTGGGTGTTGTGGGCCTGTTGGGGCTCCGAGCTGCATGATCAGTAGCTCCATGGCATCTGTTGTTCTTCAGGTGTGGCTCAGGCCTGGGCTTCCTTTTCTGGTGCCGTTAGCCGTCTGACTTTACACCAGGTCAGAGCAGGTGTTAATTTCCTGCTGCTAACGTGCCTTATCACCTGTTTTGAGTTCTTATCGCCGATCTAGCTGGTCGTTGAGAACGTTGTGGAGTGGTGTTGTCGCAACATTTTGCTCGGGAACGCCTACTCTGCATCTCATTAGCAATAGTTGCCGGGGTCATCTGTGGTGATGTTTTTTGCAGCTGCTATCGCATGTAAACTGGTGCTATGGGCTGTTAGCACCAGCTTGTGAATGGGGTGATGAATTTATCGCAACTTTGGCTGCGATAATGTGCCGATAACTCGGCGATAACTCCTTGAGAATATGCTCCTCCGGGTTCTCTGGACTGGACGAAAGACAAGTTGGCCAACCCACTGAGGAAAGCGGGCATGTTGAGATGGGAACATCTAATTATTGACGGTCACTTGATTTCCTTGGAAATTTGTAGAGAAAGGACGGCCAATAGATTGTCAAGATTCAAATTCCTTCAAATACAGAGCTGGTATCAAGAGCCCAGAACAATGATTGGGGTGGAAAATGAACTCGAAGATAGGCTGATGTCAGGAGCATCCTTGAAAAAGGAAATATCTCTCTGGTATTGGATCATAATGGACCTGAAAGATGGGGCATCCACGCTGCCTTCGGAGCTATGGGGAAGATGCTTGCCGGAGACCACGATGAAGAACCTAGGGCAAGTATCTATGTCTACCCTCTATAAAAGAGTTAAACCTGCCTATTTAAAGAGAAACCATCTGTTTACACTCCATGGGGCATACTGGACCCCACTGAGGTTATCGAAATTTGGTAAAGGAGGAGATGTAGCTTGCCTGAAATGTGGTCAACTGAAGGAGGATAATCTCCATATGTTCTTACATTGCCCTAAAATTCAGCAGTTCTGGGATGATGTGAGTGGAACCTTTTCTGATTACCTGAAGCTACAAATCCAGGTAATCGTTTGCTTGGTATTTTTCGGATGTTTAGAGGTCCATTTAAAAGAAGATAGGGGGCCCCTGAAGTTATTTTTTTACACAATGTTGTTGGCATGTAGGGAAATCTGCAGAAAATGGTAGTCTCAACCCCTCCATGTCATGAAGACTGGATATTGGCCATGAAAAATGTATTGTTAGTCTGGATATACCCGATGATAGTAAGAAAAGATATGACTATGAGCAGCCATTTATAAGCTGGTTAGATGCAAGTCGGTAGCAGGTCAGATGAGGGGGTCCAATGATTAAGCCTTCCCCGCCTCGTCTGACGCACATCCTATTGGGCAGGTATTGCTTGTAGGAATAGCGGTCAGGAGAAAAAGGGGTCTTCACATTCCAAGGGGTGTAACGTTTTGAATTCCTCTTTTCTCTAATTTCCAGTAAAATGGCAGGAAAACCCAGGAACGGGCGATGGAATGGTGTTTCTGAGGCAAATGAGGACAAAAATATATAAATATATATATATATTATCTACTGGCAGTCGCCAGTAGATAGTGATAGTTACAACCTAGTTTCCATAGGAAATCTCAAAATTCTATTTTGAATAACTTTGGCGCCGGTTGACGAATCCTCGTGAAATTTTCAAAACAAATGGGGCGCTCCGTTCAGCTCCTACCCTGAAAGTCTCGGGGTGATTCGTCAAGTGGGGGCTGAGAAAAAGGGGGGGTCCCAAAACGCGTTTTCCCCATGCATTTTTCCATAGGACCTTTAGTCGCAGCTACAGCCCGAACGGCTGAACAGAATTACGTGAAATTTGGCAGAGAGGTAGCCATAAGGTCAAGGAAGTGCCTTTTGCAGGTCTGGTGTAAATCTGTTCAGTATTTCCTGAGAAAATAGCATTTAAAAGCATATCAATATCTATACGCGCGCACCGTGCGCGCACCCTGCCGAGCGCGAGCGCAATTCTTATTGGTTGTTAGATGTCGGTAAACATTCGAATCGGTCGAAACCAGGAAGTGTCGGCCGCCATTTTGTCTCTCGCAGTCTGAGGGGGTGAAAAAAAAGGCGGAGAACGTGAAAAGGGGGCAGAGTGGACAGTTCCTGACCCCCAAGGGAGAAAAAAACAATTTTTTTTTTTTTTTAAACCGCGAGGTGCGTGCACCGCGCGCGCACGCCAGGCACTGCGAACCGTGGGTGCTCGGTGCGCGAAGCGCACCGAGCGCTCACAGCGCGCGCACGGTGAAAAACCTGAAGAAAAAAAAAATTTATAAATACATGACTTAGCATTTAAAAAAACGTACAAATTCACTGAAAAAACCATAGGTTTCACACACGTTATAGTTACGAATTAGCATTTAAAAAGCCTTGCAAATTCACTTAAAAAACCATAGGTTTCACACATGTTATAGTTAGCTGGACATTTCACTCGTAAAAAAACAATGAAATTCCCCCGTTATAGTTAGTGCAGGCAACTATAACTCACGCGACCGCAATCCTCTGCTGATGACGTCAGATATTATATCACTGATGACATATGTGTCTTTATGAAAAATAAATATTTGTAATATATGTATGGCTAAAGATTAATGGAAGAAGACATGGGTAAATAAGTGTCTAAATACAGTGATGTAATATCTGACGTCATCAGCAGAGGATTGCGGTCGCGTGAGTTATAGTTGCCTGCACTAACTATAACGGGGGAATTTCATTGTTTTTTTACGAGTGAAATGTCCAGCTAACTATAACGTGTGAAACCTATGGTTTTTTAAGTGAATTTGCAAGGTTTTTTAAATGCTAATTCGTAACTATAACGTGTGTGAAACCTATTTTTTTTTCAGTGAATATATATATATATATATATATATATATAATCAAGGGTTAGAGCAGAATAATAAGTTGTCCTCCTCTTCTTCTCCAGTTGATAGACTTCTAATGTAAATGTTGCTAGTTCCACTAAGAAGCAGCCATTCTGTTTGGGTGGTCATCACATTGTTGCAGCCATACAGCAAGATGTTAATTACGTTCAATGGTAATGTTGCTAATAGAAAAAGTCAAATGAGCAGTTGGGTACATTTTGGATGGTACTGTCTTGAATGTCTTAATGGATTGGAGGAGAAATTGAACAGAAAGTTCCAGGCTGAACATCGTCTAGTCAATTTTGTGTTGGATTAAGGTAAGACCGATTACCTAGGGTGAGGTTGGAATAGTAAGCTAAAGTGGCAACTTCCATATGGTCTGACCCAAAGAAGAAAATGACTAAGTCACTGCACGTGAAAATTGGGTTAAGAAATTCCTTGGCGCAACATGTGGACATCTTATTACTTAATTCAAGAAAATGGCTAGGTCAATATTGAAAACTAAGTCAGGATTGGTGGATTCTTTAAGCACATATCCAAATTATCTGAATATTATCTAAATCATATAGGGCCTCATGTAGGTAGCATACCAGTTACCACTTCTAAAATACCGAACGATACCGAATCGGTATTTTAGAAGTGGTAACTCGTATGTAGGTAATGAGTCGGTATTTTTTACCGATTCGTTACAATTCGGTAATTACCGAATCGGTATTTACCGATTCGGTAATGAGGCATACCTTCCCATTGATGGGAAGGTATGCCTCATTACCGAATCGGTAAATACCGATTCGGTAATGTGGTGAACACATGCAAGGGTGGCAGGGTGTCACATTGACACCCTGTTGCACCCCTGATTCGGCCATGTGTACACATGTGGCACACATACATGCCCTAAGGGCATGTATGTATGCCACATTGCACACTGCTACGCGCGTAAAAATGCATAAACACATACATTGATTATTTACCACCAACTATAAGTTGGTGGTAAATACCGACTCTTAAACACACCCACTCACTCCCCCTACATCTCGATTTTGGTTTCGGAATTTACCGCATCGGTAAAATTACCGATTCGGAAAAGTTACCGATTCGGTAACATTACCGATTCGGTATTATTACCGAATCGGTAATTTTACCGATTCGGTAAATTCCGAAACCAATAATTGTCCCCCTACATACCAATAGCCAAAATACCGGTCGGTAACGGTATAATTACCGAAAATCGGCCGTTACCGACCGGTATTTGGCTACCTACATGAGGCCCATAGTATGATAATGCTTCTCTAAGGGGGTGCAACATAGATGTTTCAGCTTGGGTAGATGAAAGTGGATGGCATAACAAGGAATTCTGCATTATACATTCATAAACAAATCTGTATTAAAATTATTTTTATTACCAAGAATAGTTGCTTACCATGTGATATTGTTGTATTTTTTGTGGCCATATTGGAGTACATCTACACTAATTGAAACTACTTATCTAAAGAAAACAAAATATTATCTGTCTCATTGCTTTTTTAAATGCAGTAATCTAGTGTTCAAAAGCACTACCTAGTTCAATCCCAGTATAAAACGTTTTAAAAACTCCATGCATGCCAAAAGATATGCCGCAGTGGGGTGAAACTGGAGAACAATCAGATAACTATGTCACCTGGTACAAATGATGGGAAGATGTCATTGAGTTGAACAGCTCCTTCTTCCAGATTTTCAGGTGGCCATGAGGATTTGCTTGTTCAAATTTATCTCAGATATTGCTTATAATGGAGAATATTAGAATAAACTGAGGTAAACCATATTACAGAATCATGTTATCGAAATATTCCACAAGCAATTCATCAGGTGAGGAACCTTGAGTTAAGTGGGGGAGAATCAAAATTTCGTAGGCCTGCAAGAAAATGGTGCTGCCTGTCAAAAATGAACAGCGACGTTGCTGAAACTGCTGCTGGACAGATTTAAATCTGGACATATCCCGAGCATAAGGGCCTCATTCATTTCAAAAGACCTGAGTAATTTTGAAATACTTAGGGCCATATTCACAAGGAGCTATCTCCGAGTTAACGGCACTTTAGCGCAGCCAAAGTAGTGATAAATTCACGGCCCCATTCACAAGCCGGTGCAAATAGCCTACAGCACCACTTTTCCGGCGTTAGCATCGGAAACAAACATCGCCATGGATGACCCCGGCAACTATCGCTAATGAGATGCAGAGTAGGTGTTCCCGAACAAAAAGCAGTGACAACACCACTCCGCAACATTCTCAACGACCAGCCAGATCTGCAATACGAACACAAAACATGCGATAAGGTGCGTTAGCACCAGGAAATTAACATCTGCTCTGACCTGGTGCAAAGTCGGACCACAACCTGCACCAGACAAAGGAGTACAGCCCATAGCCACACATGAAGAACAACAGAGGCCCCCGCGCAACTGCCCATGCAGCATGGACACCCAAGAGGGCCACAACACCACCGACACCACACTGAGGCCGGCAACCCCCCCGGATCCCCCGCCAACCCCGGACAAAGAAACTGCACACCAACACTACGAATCCCAAAACAAAATATTTTGCCTGATGTCGCACAAGCAGGAAAATCAACATACATGCGTGGCCAGAAAATGGAGAATCAGTCATACAGCAATGCAATCACCAAAACAAAACACAATTCAAACAAAAGCCAAAACAACCATTTGGATGAGTCCTAGTGGGTCCTCACTGGACAATCTGTAGGACACCGCCTGGAAGACAAAATCCAAGAGAAGAAGGTATGCCATGCGCCCAACATGGGAAATAGAGGGAGAGAGGGAGGGAGAGAGCAAGGAAGAAATACGGAGTGAGATTGCATAAGAAGCGCAAGGCTCCTCGGGCACCTAGCTCCACATGCCAACATGTGTGTGTGTATCACCAGCCGTACACCATGAGCCCAAGGCCTTGTCTCAATCTCAGCGCCAAAGCCCCTGCCTGAGGTACCCTTCCAAGGGATGCCCTTGACACTCACGGAAACCGCAACCCATTCTCCCCAACGTTGCACACACATTTGAATCATTTCTCAGAGCTGTGGCATAAATTCCACACAACTGTCGCAGTTCAGAAGAGTGCCGGTTCCACGAGACGCACCAACACAATGGCAGGCCATCCCGGGCACATGCACAAACCCCGTCACATGAAATAGTACCGTGCACATATGCTGCCTTTACTGGGTGCACTGCCACTGGATCAGTTCCCGGCTGAGCTTCTGCCTTGCCTACGTCACCTGCGTCCAGCCCTGGTTCCACTGCCGAACATGCACATTCGAGTGTAGATGTCTGCCTGTCCAACACAACTGTAGATGAATTGGACTATGACTTGTGTGTGCGCCCCCTGTTGGATCACAAACAGGAGTGTAACCGAGACAGCCGTGCATGGGTTGCCTTGACATACTTCGTATGTATTTGCAGTTGTGCATGGGAGATTGTACAATTCCTTGTGTGCAGTGACCACATCGAGGCGTTTCCCTATTGGGCTGTGTTGCAGATTGGTGAAACAGCGTGGGCTGAACACACCTGCCCGGACTAGTTAATGGATTGTCTCACCCTGGTGATTCTTGAACACGTCAACGACGTACTATTGGAACACATTGCACATGAAGCTGCACGGGCATTCATGGATGAGTAACTACGTTCCTTCAGCCACATTGGATTGTCACCCACAGCACCTTGTTGCATTGTGGGGAATGCTCACATATCCCACCACAACAGAGGACATGTCTGTCTTCATCAGGACTCTGGATGCATGTGCCTGGAACTACGTGTGTGTACACACACCTGTGCAAGGTGATGCAGGTCCATGGTCGGAGCAACAAAGGGTCGTTTGGCAATGTTACCAATTCAGACACACTGCTGGGGGGAGAGCACACACATGGCAATGTAGCACGACATGTGAACCTGTTGGACCCTTTCACCTGATCACTGTCAACAGAACAGACAGTCGGCGCAATCCGGTGGCAGAGCACTATGCAGATCCCATGGGCAGTGAGTCGTGCCCCCTCACACAGGGCAATGGGCAGACGCCAAGCAACACATGACTCATCCAGCACGGCAACGTGGGCTGAGACTGTTGCCATCCGTGATGATTGTTGTCCATTTTTGCCTCACTATTTTCTGCACCTCGACATGTTCCCATGCTGCGTTTAAGTGTCTTAAGCATGTCCCTGCCTGTTGTGGCCGTTGCCTCATCAATACTGACACGCACATGCCAAAAAAGTCTATGCAACTCCACTGGTGTCTAACTGTGATGAGTGTTGATTAGATTGTCCACTCGTTGGCCACAAAGAGCACCGTCTCCACACAGGGAGGAACTGACTGACGCATGTACAATGGGGGTGGCTCCCTTTGCAAGCTCCACCTCTTTGAGCCAGACATTGTTTTGGGATAGCTGCTGGCCGACCTGTGCACTTACGTGACTTTAGCAATGTGAGTATGGTGTCCAAACTCAGACCATGTGGAGCAATGTTATGAATTATAACAGGACGGGTCCACACAGATGTGTGTGGGTAGGTATGCAACGTGAAGTTCGGTTGTTACATGTGATGTAGGACACCACTTCTTGCTTGCTTGATAACTTTATTTCGGTCATAAGACCATAAAAGTGCACATACGTACATCATCAATTATAATAGCACAAAAAACAATAAATAGCATTTAAAGTTAAAAATTTTTAGAAAAAGATTAAACTTCAAGTTATCAATGTGAAAGTGATTAGGTTAAAAACGTTTGTCTCCTACGTCACATGTTGTGGAGATAACGGGATACAGCAAAAACAATATTGGGATGAGTATCATAGACTAACGTCCTGCAAACCTGCTTAAAATGACGAAATCCCAGATTCCTACAAATGGGAATCAGCCAACAGTTCCTAATTGGATGGTAAACAGGACAAAAAAGCAGCACATGTGCAACAGACTCTGTTTTGTAATTACAAGCAGGACAACTTTCCTGGTTTTGTGTCTGCCACTTGGATGAAAAGGACCTTACCGGTAGGGTACCATACCTTAGCTGAATATACAATTTACGAGCAAGTGGGGGTTCTATTTGATCCATGAATTCCTCTAGTTTAGGATCTTGTTTAACCTTGAGGAATTCTAAGGTCAACCTACCCATAGCTGAAGAGCTCGAAAGAGAAGAAAAGTTTTTCATGGACACCAGAGAAAGAAGTTCCTTCCTTGGTATCCCGGAACAACTTGCTTCCGGATTTACCCACAAATCCGGAAGTCCTAGTTGGGTGCAAACTGCATTAATATGCAGAAGCCAAGGGATCTTTTTAGATTTAAGTGCAGGCCAGATCTCTACAAATTCTAATTTATACGAGGACAGTTCGGGCACTGACCACAGCCTCTTCCAGTACAAAATGGGTCTTGCACTGATGATCTCCTCTATTGGGACTAACCCAAGATCAAACCTAAGGGGGATCAACGGTGTGCTGGAAGGAAGCCCTAGAAGAGATCTTAAAAAAGATTGCTCTGCCTTTGAGAGAGACCCTGTCTGCTTATGTCCCCAAAGATCAGCCCCATAGATTGCAGCCACTCTTGCCTGTCGACAATAAATTTCAAGGGCAGGAGACACTGGGTTGAAAGTCGATCTTTTAAAAACTTTATTCAAACCCCCTGCCAATTGGACAAGCTTGCGCGTTGACTTAGCAATCTGAGAATTCCAGCTAAAATTCTCCGTTAAGGTAACACCCAAATAAACAAAAGTTTTAACTCTCTCAAGTGGAATATCAAATAAGACTGGGTTTAGTCGCACCCGCTTAGGAGGGTTAAAAATCATATATTTCGTTTTCCCCAGATTTATTTCAAGTCCTCTTAGCTCACAAAACTTCGCAAAACCATTCAGTGTATTTTGCATGCCCGATGATGTTCTAGACAGTAACAAGGTATCGTCTGCGAACATCAGTGCGGGCACACATCCTGATGCTAATTTAGGGGCGTCATTATTTACTATACAATTCAGATGGTCGATAAGGCCATTAATATAAAGGCTGAACAATGTGGGGGCCAGGACACACCCTTGGCGAACGCCTTTTTGAACGGGAAAACGGTCAGTAAGCTCACCGTGTTTACCACACCTTACTTGGGCGAAATTGTTGTCGTGAAGCCTAGATAGGACGGCCAATAAGTAAGGTGGAAGACCCAGATCTGCCAGTACTTGCCACAATTTAGTTTGTGGAACTAGATCGAAGGCTGCCCGCAGGTCCACAAACACCAGGTAGAGGCTGCCACCCTCAACCAAGGCTGTTTTCCAATACAAGACCTGCAGAAGAAAAATCTGATCTAGAGTGGAAGTGCCAGCCCTAAAGCCTCCCTGGAATGTGGACAAAATCCCGTTCTCCTCAATCCATCCCAAGACCCTGTCCAGAAGAACACTCCCCATTAATTTTTGTGAGGTATCTATGAGACTAATAGGCCTATAGTTGGAGGGAGTTAATGGACAGCCCTTTTTTAAAACGGGTACAATTTCGGCCCCGAGCCAAGTATAGGGTACTTCACCCCCCTGTAAAATACGATTAAATAAGACAACCAGGTAGGGTGCCCAAATCTTTGGTTGAGCCCTGAATAGGTCCCCAGGCAGTTTATCCAAGCCCGGCGCCTTATTCGAAAGCATTTTTTCAATTGCTGTTTCCACCTCGATCAAAGTAAGGAGTTCAGAAGGGGCATGTCATACTGGGACTAGAGAAAAGTCTGGGGTGTCAACAGACAGACTATCAAGATCACGTCTGCCATACAGGTCGCAAAAGTGATTTTCCCAAATTGAGGCAGCGATATTAGGGGCAGGGGCAAGAGAATACCCACTGACTCCAGTTGCGACAATAGTCCAAAATAATTTGACGTCCTTACAACTAAGCGCATGGCCCAACTGCTCCCACAGTTCAGCCTCCCCTTCCTTCTTAGCATCACTAATTGCTTTTTTATACAAGGAACGATTTGCCCTAATTGCTTCTCTGTCCTTAGTTTTTATTACCATCAGCAGGGCCTTTTTGGCTGTACGGCAGGTTTTGTTAAACCACCGAGCTGTTACAGCCCTTGGCTGTGTGACCCTTTTTACTGGATACAAAATATCCCTTAATGCAATAACCAGTTTGCCGTGAATATCAGTGGGGCTACCCAGAGGCCCAACTTCCCCCATCTCTTCAATAAATGGAATTATTGTTCCATACAGTTCCGCCAGCTTACTATTGGACATTTGGAATTCTGGCCACTTTACTCTCCTTCTACAATTTCTGATTGTCAATGGATCAATCACAAAATTATCACCAGGGGCAGGATTTTTGAGTCCAAAGCTCCCTGGTTTAAGGGTCAGAACTAGAGCGTTATGATCACTATCCGACCTCTCAATGACCACAAATTCATAAAGCCTGTCCCAATGTCTAGCTTCAATGAAAATGTAGTCAATTATTGAGGTATAGTTTGCTCTATTGGTCGTTGCTTTCCCAGGTCTATCTGGCATCACCCTTCCATTACATGCTCGCAATGATGCAGCTAAAGAGATGACTGCAATTGCAAGACAAGGGGAGTCCATACCTTAACCAAAGGGGTCAGTGGGTCAGGAATATTCCATAATAAATCCACTTCATCGCGATCTCCCATATTTAAGTCCAGAAGAGGCTCGAAGTGACAGTTAAAATCCCCGGCCAGAATTAGCACAGTAGAGGAGTCAAGTGACTGTAGGAGTTTGGACAATACAGTAATGGCCTTCGATTCAAGGCCCCTCTTAATAGGTCTTGAGTAAACATTTATCAGAGCAATACTCTGGCCATTCTCTACGTCCAATAGTACAAATTGTACATCCCGAGAATCAGTTGGGATGTCCTTTGCCTTTACTCCCAGATGGGAGCCAACCCATAAGGACAGCCCCCGAGTGCCTTCCCCTACTACTCTTACATGCCAAAATATCAAATGTATAAAGCCCGGAGCCACACTCTCTTTAAGCATCCAGGTTTTTTGCAGCATGCAGATGTCAAAGGAAGTGATAAATAAACCCCACTCCGGATTGGGGAGTTTATTTTTAAGGCCTGCCACATTCCATGAAATAATTTTAACACCTTCGACGTTGGGGGATTGCTTAGTCGTTTGAAAATCCGATAGGCCAGCGGAATTACTCAATATGGAGAACCCGGCAACCGCCCCCTGGCTGGATACACAATTAAAGGAGGGGCGTGGAATAGAGGAAGGGACAATTGGTTCTGGAATCAAAATCCCCTTCAACGGACTTTGTCGTTCCGTTAAATCAAGTTTGCCATTTTCCAATAGCCCGAGATTTATTAATGGGTCAGACTGGATTGTGACAGGGGGTAATTTGGTCATTTGCCTCATCTGTCAATCGCAACCATCAAGGTTCGAAAGAGCCTCGTATCGGTTTGAAACATCCAATGGCGTAAATGGGACCAAATGGTCCAACCTCCCAATGCAATTCCCATAGCTCCGTGGTAGTACAATGTCCCACCTTGGGATGTTATCAAGGGTCGTTGATTGGGGATTAGTTTCAAACATTTTGTGCTCGTTTTTACGAAATGCACGAGAGTTAATCAAAGACAAAGAAGGGACCCCCGGGTATCGGGCTCTACTCACTTGGTTTCTAGGGTAAAAAAAGGTTAACTCCAAGGGAATAATAGAAGTACCAAGAGTCCCTACAGGACAATTAAGAATATGCCTTACGGCCGCGGGGTCCCTAAAATTAACGACAATTAAATCCCCATTAATGTCCTTCGTTCTGCTTCCCAGCCAGTCTAATCGGCAAACGTGAAGGATTTCACCATTGACGTTATGGGGGAGTGGGCGATTTTGGCTCAGCCAATGTACAGTCTTATTTTTAAGCTGGAAGAACCCCTCCCTCTTACCATCTGGCCATTTAGGAACTCTCGCCAGCACTAGCACATAGGGAACTGCTTCAGGTGGTAATTCAACCTGGGGCTCCCTACAATTTGTGCCCCTGGCAATGCTAGGACTCGTATACTCATCAATACCCATATTTCTTACATCTTGTTTGACCCCACCCCTCTGGGTTTCATTTGGAATTTGCAAGGCCGAGTGTATTGCAGATTTTGGGGTTAGTTTAATTGGCTCTTTAGGGCCAGTAATCGTCTCTTTCGGGCCAGTAATCATCTTGCAAGCTCTAGCTGGACCATCTCCCTTCGATAAAGCATGAAGGTTGTTTAGTTACAGCGGGAGAGCGGTCCTTCAACACTTTATCTCTAGTCTGGCCCACTTTGTTACTAATGGCCAGTTCTATATTCCCCAGCCTTTCCTCGACCCTCTTTAGCCTCTCAATAATTGGTGATATGAAAGACCTTATAAGGTGTTCAATACTTTCCAGAGGGTCAATTGAATGTATTTTCTTAGGAGGACTATATTGGGGGGTGCCTACTTCCGCCGGGTTTGGTACGATATTAGAAACAACCTTTGGGGTTTGTACAAGCAACGTGGGGGCTTTGGGGATAGAAACGACTGGTTTAATAATCTTGTCACTTTTCCCAAAGTCGGTATGACTAATCCTAGGTCTACATACATCTCCCCCCTTCTTTCTCCTTTTTTAAGTGGTGGGCCGGGAACGTTATACAGCAATGGATTTCTAGTCTTCCTTTTAGAAGTCTCTTTATTTAACAAGGAAGGAATTGGTGTCACTTCTGTTCCTGGCGAAGAGTCATACGGGCAGGAAATAGTTTTTAGATGTGTAGGATCCGTGGAATTAGATGGGAAAGGTAAAGGGGATAACTCCCGGAGAAGTGCAGGGACACCATCTAAGGAAATCAAATCATCACTAGAGGGGTTTGCAACCGACAAGGTAACTTGTTGTGATGGATCAATGGGTGGCCTTTTTTTCAGACACTCAATTGACTGACGGTGCTCAGCCCTGCGCTCAGCTAGTGTGTCCTCCCTCTCTAAATCCATGGTAGCCTTACTAAAGTAATGGTCCAAAGTGCCCTTAGCCAAGCCCCCAGGCTTTATGGAAGACAGATACTCTTGACTCTCAGCCATAGTGTGATAGATATACAAACAATCGCTATGGAAGAGAAGAAAAGAAATGACCCCAGGCAGAAAATGACACAACTATAATAGTCCAAATAGGTCCCAAATCAAAGTCACTGGCCCACAACAGGCCTAGCTCCAGGCCGTGGCAATCCACAGGGAATGATAGAGTATATCCTAACAGTCAAATACTAATCATATGGGCAATCTAAGTAGATCCGATATCACAAACTAGGAGGGCAATACACAAGCAAGCGCTGAACCACTTACAGTTCTGTAGTTGTATGGCAGATGTCAGAGGGATTGCCCAGCCCGGCCTCGAACGGTCCTTGACGGGCAAGAACGGGCCCACCCTTGGCCCGGGCTTTGCCCGGGCGCGTCCCGCGCTGCGGGTGTGGAGGCGGTCTTTAATCCCCCCCGGCGCTGCCTCATGACATGGATGGCAGGCGCCCGGGGCCAGGGGATGTGGGATTTGAAGTATCGCTGGCCCTTTCCCTCACGGCTGTACGAGAGATATGCGGCCCTCCTGCGTGGTATCAACAATAGAAACGCCGTTTCCCTCACGGCTGTACGAGAGATACGCGGCCCTCCTGCGTGGTAACAACAATAGAAACGCCGTTCCCCTCACGGCAGGACCGACAGCCTTGGCAGAGTAGCAACAGGTAGGTTCAATGAGCGTCCCGCGCTGCGGGTGTGGAGGCGGTCTTTAATCCCCCCCGGCGCTGCCTGATGACGTGGATGGCAGGCGCACGGGGCCGGGGGATGTGGGATTTGAAGTATCGCTGGCCGTTTCCCTCACGGCTGTACGAGAGATATGCGGCCCTCCTGCGTGGTATCAACAATAGAAACGCCGTTTCCCTCACGGCTGTACGAGAGATACGCGGCCCTCCTGCGTGGTAACAACAATAGAAACGCCGTTCCCCTCACGGCAGGACCGACAGCCTTGGCAGAGTAGCAACAGGTAGGTTCAATGAGCGTCCCGCGCTGCGGGTGTGGAGGCGGTCTTTAATCCCCCCCGGCGCTGCCTGATGACGTGGATGGCAGGCGCACGGGGCCGGGGGATGTGGGATTTGAAGTATCGCTGGCCGTTTCCCTCACGGCTGTACGAGAGATACGCGGCCCTCCTGCGTGGTATCAACAATAGAAACGCCGTTTCCCTCACGGCTGTATGAGAGATACGCGGCCCTCCTGCGTGGTATCAACAATAGAAACGCCGTTCCCCTCACGGCAGAACCGAAAGCCTTGGCAGAGTAGCAACAGGTAGGTTCAATGAGTGTCCCCTTCTGGCCTGCTACCGATTTGGTCATTCCTACACACAGCCCTATTCAATACATGGACGTGAGCCTACGTTGGGGGGTTGTGAGATTGTTGTTGATGTGCAATGGGGACACAGCTAGTACTCACCTTCACAGTCATCCAATTGGCCATGTGTCTCAGGGATACACATGCGTATAGATGTCTGTTACCAGTGTGAACCTTCATGTGCAATCATTGTCCCTACATCCAGCCATACTTCCATACGTGAGTGAACATAGTCATGACACATCTGTGTGATTTAGAATGATTTATTCACCTTCAGGTGATTGACGGAGCTGGAGCTGTACATGGCCATCCAAGCCAACATTACATGGAAGCCCAGTGGTGGGCCAACCAGAATCCTTTGGGGATTAAAAAGTGATTTGGAAGAGGGGGAGTGCAGTCCGCAGCAGGATTGCTGTGCAATTGTCCAGCAGTGAAGATATGGCAGTCGGGGTCCGGGTGAATGTCGCAGAGTGCTCCGGGGGTCAGTGGAAGGTATTGTCCCAGGGCATGATGCATAGGTCAGAACCAGGCAGGGACAGGACATATGGCGGTGATGGATGCCACTGCCTCATTCCTCACCCAGTAATTACCATCCCCATCTTACTCCCCTGATATGGGTTCTGTGTCCGGTGTTTCCGGTGTGTGTGTCAGGGTAATGGCTGCATCACTGTGTGCCACTGACACATCAGACTGCGAAGTTGTTGATGGGGCTGCATCACTGTGTGCCACTGACACATCAGGGGTCGGAGCTGTGTGTGTCGATGTTCCCGCTGGAGTCATCTGGGACTTGCTCAGTTGCAGCAATGGCATAATGATGAACTGCAGGGCATTGAAGTTGGCAGCCATACTTCCAGACTGCATCTGCTCCAAGGTCTCCATTGACCTCTGCAATTGTGCCAACTCTGTGCTGTCATCGCTGGTGCCTGTCTGACCAGACAGTTCTTGTATCCGATTAATGGCCCCAGTGAGGTCAGCCAAGGTCTGTGGTTGAGCATGGTGCATACAGGGGGTGTCCGATAGGGACTGTACGTGGTCCCTGATGGAACTCCGACACCCACGTATGGCATCGAGTTTGGCTGCCACGAGCTCGAAACCCACCGCAGCTGATCTTCCAACTCCACCTGGCAACCCAACACACTCTTTTTGTATTCCATGTATTGGTCGGGGGTCCTGGGAGACAGCCATGGTGGTGTGTGTTTCCTGCTTTGTGGTCTGTGCAGGTGGTGGGGTCACCTCGAGGCAGCTGGCCTGCCCTGCTCCTGGGGATGGTGTGCAGAGGCTGTCCATTATCCATTGGAGGGTATCTTGACATATGTGCAGGTTGTCCTCTTCATCATCAATGATGAGAAGTGTGGTGTGCTCTGCAGGAGGGGTGTTTGGCCCTCTGCAATATATAGGGGAGATGCAGGTTAACAGAGTTTCACATGTATGTTGAAGATTTGCAGAAGTTTACATTCAGACTGCATGCCAATGTACATTGTGACTGTTTTGGTGGATCTGGCTATTTCATGGCAGTCAGTGTGTTTTTCGACTGTGGGTGTGCAGTGTGCTACACATAATTGTGCATGTGTGCCATTGTGCCCATCTCTCCCCGTCCCCCCAGTCCCTGGTCATTACTCACCCTGTTGCTGTTGGGTCAGGTCATATCGAGCTGTGTCCAGGCCCCCAAATCCTGCCACCGTCTCCACACTGCTGACTGTGGCCACCATTTCCTCCAGCTCATCTAGCTCCTCCTGTGTGCTGCCTTCCTGTTGGTGGCGAATTTCTGTTCGTCTGCCTTTTCACATCATGCCAGCTCCTCTTGACCTCCATTGACCTCCTCGACACTCCGAATGTATTGACGTTGGTGACGATGGCCTGCCATATTCCCGTTTGGGTTGCCAGTGCCGCAGTGGAGGTCCTGAACAGTTGTTGATGGTGTTCTATCACCTCCGTAACGATGATCCGGTCTTCCTGCAGACTGGACCCTGTCTTCCTCTTCTCCTTGCCCTTCCCCTAACACGGGGTTCCATGCTGGTCCTCCATGGGGCTTGTAGAGTTCGGGTTGTCCTCTGCACTCGGTCCGGGTGCATCCATGGTGCTACGCAGTTTTTTGTGTTTTTTCTTTTTCTTTCTTTTATAGTGCATTTTCCCGCTAGACGTGACGGATTTGCAGGCCTGTGACTGGTTTTTGCAGATTTTTGTATCACGCTTGGCCTCATCGCAGCTTTTTTTGCATTTCTGTTTCTGTTTTTAATGCGGCCATTTGACGTGTTATCTGGTGACTATCGCATGGTACCACCGTGTTGTGAATACTTGGTTGACACGGCGTAAATTTCCTGCAATAGACAGCGATGTGGTAGGTTGCGTTATGTTACTTTTGCGGTGATTATCACACGTTCTTGATAATATGCCCCTTAGTTATTTGATAAATTTGATTACAGAAGAAATCAAGATGGTGATAAGTTAATTTAAGTCGGGAGTGGAAGAAATTGGATTTTCCCTGCTTCATGTGTACAAGTAGCCCTGTTTTGGACTAGCAATACACATAGAGATAGCATTGTGCCTAAATGTTTGAGATTTCGAAGCTGCATCAGGCAGCTTCTTCAGGCCGCATCAGAATTGGAAAAACGTTATCAAATACAAACCAAAGGCCAACATAAAATGAAGTAAAGTTATGTCAGTGACTCATGGTAATAAAGATATGCTTTACTTTTGGCAACTGGTATCTAGAAAGTGTGCAGTTGTTTTACTTGATAAATTAGAGGTGATAATGTCAGCATAAAATAAAAGTAGAATTGGATATATTGGCCTAAAATGGAAAGCAATGCAGCCACTTTGAGTGTTACTGCCTCTCGCTCTGTGCCTCCTGCACGAGAAGCATTGCCCAATAACTGTCTGTATCGCTCATTAATCTTAGAAAATCAGCTTTTACTAAGAGCTAGGAAATTACTGTGAACTGCATTTGCTGCCTGAGTTTCATTACACCCATGTAAACATGCTCCAACCTCTACACCAGTTGCCAAGGTGTTCATCTGCATATTGATAACAATGTGACTGCATACACTAATTGTACTTCGGTCAAATCTCAATTTGTTTGGTTGATTTAATGACAGTGATTTTGTCAAAGCCTTCCTTGTTTTTATTATGAATGCATAATGTAGCTCAGGGTGCAGTTCGTAACCCGGTCAGTCAAACAAGTCCTTCCAGGGTCAGACGTTGGACTACCAAACCTTGAGTAACAGCTGCACTTTTACAGAGGTCAGACGTGCTAAGTGCAATATGAATAATTACAGAACTATATACAATCTAATATTATTGTAACCTCCTAAAGAAAATGAAACTTTTATTAACAACCAATTACAAAAACTGAGTATTTTTTTTAGAAAATGCTAATAAGGTTGTTAATTTGTTTATGAAAAACAGCTCATTGAAATGCGCTTCATAACCAAGTGATTATCAATAGAGCTCAAGCCACGTCTGTGTTATTAAGTGCCTGCTGTTTCATCTACAGCAGTCCAAGTGCATGCTAAGATTCGTAAGAGCGACTTTACAGTTATTAAACGGAATAATCCTGCCGTATTTCTTTCACGGGGAACGAGGGAGCATGTTGAGACAGGGTCTTTTGGCTTACTGCGTGCTTTCTAAACCTGCAGGCATTAACACCAGTCTCTTGCCTCGTTAACACTTGAATTCTTTGTTCCTGCACGCACTATAGAGCACCCTGGAAATCCTCATTTATTTCATCAGCGGCCTCAGAACTCCAGCAGGCTGTTTCAAAATAGCAGTTCCCTTTTCAAAGTTTTTAAGTGTCTAGCACACTCTGCTTTGTAGAAAGTAGCAGTCTATTTAATAAAAGGCAAACCTAGCAATGTAACTGTGCTGAACCGTATAAGGGAACTGATTATAAAAGTAGAGAAACATATATTAATTTGTGTATTATTTAATATGTATTATGTTTAAGGCAAGTGTGTGAAAATTGTGATCTTTTGGAGATCACATCTGTATTCAGATTTAGAAATACCTTTATTTAGACCATAGGTCTTTAAACAGCACAGACATAATACAATAAATAATTAAAACTTCTTAAAATACATATCATCAACTACAGCATTAAAATAGCATTATTCCCCCCAGGTCCTTTACACTTCCACCATGCATCATATATAAAAAAGGTACCCATGATGTTATAAAAATCAATAACAAAAAAACTGTTCTGAAAAACTAATTATTAAAACCAATAACATAAAAGATTTTAACCATCCGTTTCTTTACCCAAGAAGGACCTTTTTACCTCCTTCATATACTTTGCGACTGCTATTGCTAAATCAAGATTTGGCATGTCCGTAAGGAGTTCTATTGCTAAGGAGCGTGAGACAGCGCCATAATTTAGGAAAATGGAGCGTAAAAACAATTTCCGCAGATGTACAAAGTGTTGACAGATGAATATGATATCCAGATTATCACATTTTGTGCCCAACCTACATGAGCAATTACCATCAGATTGTAACACTGATTTTATACTCCCAATTGACACATAATGGTTACTGCCTATTCTCCATCTTAGCACTTCAGCTCTGAAATATTGATTGGGTAATGTATCCAGGTAGGGGTACCAGGTTTCTTTCTCCCAACTATTCATCATAAAATTCACAGAAACTTTCTTTCTCAGGTACCCCATGTCTTCTAACCTTGATGCTTGCTTCCCTAATTTTCTGAGTTTGCCCTTTGTTACTTCTAATAGAAGAGTCTGCGGGTTAATACTCACATTTAGATTTTTACAGACCAAAAGGATTTTCTTTCTCACTTCTTTGGCCCATTTTAGGTCGCTATGCAGAGATTCATTCCTACACCGTTGTAATACTTTCGTATCTTCTCCTGAACCCAATCTTTTCCAGAACCTTAAGAGGTCCACTTGCGCCATCACGTTCCATGAAGTCAAGCCCAACTCCAGACGGATTGCCTGCATCATAGAGGAGGGCGGTAGTGACATTAAGGGTTTTAAATATTTCCCTTCCTCGATGTCCCAGCTAGATTTCCCACTTAAGCACAGGACTTCTACTCCATATAGAAATTCCAGGGGAATCATTGCATCATACGCTTTCAACAATGGTCTGTTGGACATTTCCCCATAAATTCGATTAAACTTTATCAGCCCATGCACTGATGTAAGAGCTTTAGCTTTCTGGGCCTGCAAGTGCATGTCCCATTTTAACGACTTGTCGAAACAGACCCCAAGGTATTTATATTCATTCACCTTTTCCAATTTGGTTGGGCCCAGGTACCAGTGAAACCTCTGAACTCTCTTTCCAAAGCACATGATTTTGGTTTTATCCATATTTACGGTCAGTTGCTTAGCCACACAATAATCATTAAAGGTGGACAACTTCCTCTGGAGGCCCATCTCTGTCTGGTCGAGAATCACCAAGTCGTCGGCATACAATAGGCAGGAAAGTTGTCTCCCATTCATTTTTGGGCTGGCACCTCTATCCACCGCCTAAACAGATGGGAAATCCGCCAAATAAATGGCGAAGAGCAGAGGGGCCAAAACACAGCCCTGTCTTAGACCATTATTAATCATTATTTTCGGAGTCAGTGCCCCGGCTGTATCCTTAATGACTTGGGCCCAATTATAGCAATGCAATTTCCCCTCCGGGATATCATATTTCCTTAAAGTCTCCCAGAGGCAACTCCTGTCCACTAGGACAAAAGCCACACAGAAGTCGACAAAGCAGCAGCACAACTTTTCTCGCTGCTCCGTAGACTTCCGCACCACTGCCCATAGGGCAAAGCAGTGGTCCACTGTAGAGTGCCCTTCTTAAAAAAAACCTTGTTCCACTGGCACAATATCCAGCTGTTCTTCCCAATCCTTCAGGCTGCTCAAGCTTATTTTAGCGAACACCTTTTTCTCCAATGTCCAATAAATTAATCAGTCTATAATTCTTTGGGGCTTTCCTATCTCCCTTCTTGTGGATAGGTCTAATTACTGCCCCCCCCCTTCACTTCTCTGGGATTTGGCCAGAATCCAGTATGGCCAGAAATATATAAGATAGAAATTCTGCCCACCAATTTGGCTGGAATTTAATTATAATGGCCGGGAGATTGTCGGGTCCCGCTGCACAGGTTAAAGTTGGCCTTGTGATAGTGGCTTTGACTTTTTCTACTGTGAAAAGAGATTTTAAGCATTCCACTCCCCCTCTCCAGTGGTGGATATTGCTTTCAGCAGCCACTACGCTTTCCCATATAGTTCACCTAGATAATTTTCCCATGCTGATTCTTCCACTACACAGGGCATAGTCCCCGGGGACCTACCAGATACTTCCTGAATCAATTTCCAGAGCTTACGTGTATTTATTGCTTTGATTGTTTCAAGCAGATTAGCCGAGCATTTCTCTCTAAAATCCCTTTTTGATTCCTGACTAACATTTTATAATCTTTCCTCAGTTGGGTCAGTCTTGATTGTCTTCCCTGGTCATACTTTGATCTTAACCTTCCTTCTTCTCTCCTAATAGCTCTTTTCGTAATCCTACATTTCGCGTGAAACCAACTGGGTTGCCTCCCTTGCATTAGTTGCCTATCCAGAGGTCGAACGTTCTTACTTTTTAGTTCTACTCTGAGGCATTGAACAACTTCTTCTATTGTTTCTTCAAACCAAGCCACATCCTTAGACCTTATGTTTTCCAGATTTAGATTCTGTTGAAAACTAGCCAACCTTTCATCGTATCTATCAAATAACACATAAAGTGACAAAGTATGAGGGATTCGCATACATTATTAGACATAGCTGATGTTCACAGATTGAGGCATATATCCCTACTTTCTGCACAATGTGTAGACCCTGTCACAAATTGAAATGGTGATTTTTCTAGATGCCTTCTGCCTGGTGAAACAGCTTTACCTGAAGTTTTCCATACATTTCCGAACAAATATTTGCACCCCTTTCAAAGTGGTAGTGATAAATATTGTCTAGTGATTCCCGTGCATGAATGCTGCTGCTCAGTTTTGTTAGCAAGTAATTTATGGTACATTTTGAAATTTGTGTTGCTCTAACACTCATGCATGCCATGTTTAGTTTGGCACAAGTGAAATGTGGCTTGAGGTAAAATGGGGTGCAATGCTGCCACAGCTCCTGTTAATAAGTGATGATTTGCAATTGGGACATAGCTCCCATACCCCAGAATCTTCCCCACTTGTGCAAATGTTTAAATTGGTAATTTGTGACAGTTTGCCCTTGCTGGACCGGGCAATATTTACACTTTAGCACAAATACCGATTTGCAGCTAGAATTCACAATGAAAATGCTGCTTTTGTGTGCCATTTTTTGTTTTTGCTAATGTGCCTAATAAGGAAGATACATCACAAATAGGCGAAGGGATCATATTATTCTGTGACATGTTCAACCACATTGACTGCAAGAGTATCAGCGCAAACAGCTTATATTGACTTATGTGCATAATGGTCCGTTTAATGAAACTCTTGACAGTCATTGAGAGTGGTATTTTGCCCCTCACAAATGTGTGGTCACAGTTTCAAAGGCCACAGATCCTTATTCGAGATCTGCGCCCTCATTTCTGACTGAGCCCTCCATTCACAACAAAGCAGGGGTGCATCCTCCTTCCATAATATATCATCAACCATTGTAGCAGCATTGATAGAAATGGGCTTTGAAGGGCAAGTGCATGTTAGTGCCTACTTTTAAATGTTTCCCCCCTATTAGGAGTGGGTATGTACATCTTTACCCAACTGCTCATGTTTTTGTTGAGTAGTAGGATTTGAGCAAACCACTTTTTGCACACGCATCTTATTTTCCACATACCAACATCATCTTTCTGAATTTTCTACTGAACCAAACTGCACTGGCAGAAAATAGATAAAAATAATTCTAATTAGGCCTGAGCTGTAATCAGGAGCTTAAGGACTTCTTTCACACTCAATGATCTATTCACAAAAGCTTTTTGGGAGTATGTAAGAGTAAAACCTTTGGCCAGAAATCTCTACCTTGGCTTTTCTCATCTTGCTTTATCAGCAAAGGTAGAAAGCACAAGGCAAAATCGTATTACCAAGGAGAATAATTAATACAAAAGTGGTGTGGTTGGGGGAAATTGAAAGGGGTATAGAGAGGGACATGCTCATACAAACACACACCTACAAAAAAGTAAGACATTTGCTATTTGCAGAATAGACTTCTCTTTTTGCTACAGCTCCGCTACTGAATACATGCTCAAATGTGCTCCAGCCAAGCCTTGGAGTAAGTCAGAGCAGAACACATGACCAATCACTGGCACTACAATACAATCTCATAGAAATCAATCGAGTCAAGAAATCTAACTAACAGTGCAAAGGGAAAATAGAATAATCAAAAAAATAATAGTTTATAAAGACTTCACCTTTTTTTAATATATTACTTAAGACCTCCATATGTGGGGTGGAGATCTCCATACCGATCAGAGATCTCAGCCAACTGCTACAAATAGGACCTGAAATACAGGAATTTATATATACATGAAATGACATACAGGAGCAAGATGTCAGACAGTTTTTAGCCATTTTTATCCATTCATTCACCACAGCAGCAGCATCCCCTCCTGCTGTACCTTTGTGAGTCAAAAAATCCATAATGTCAGAGGGACAAGATGAGAAGGTATCCAGCTTTATGGATGAGTAATTGGAGAGTATTTTTCAGAAGGTCCTCGAAGCAGTGCCGTCAACTCTGTGAGGTGGAGGAGACCTATTTCAGTAACACAGCATAGGCCTAGGCTTGGAGGTATTTGCTAACCCGCTGCAGTACAGTGGTTGTCCACGCCCATAGAGGGAAGAAGTGCACCATGTGCTGGGGGTATACTCTCTGCCACATTCTATGCACTCCTGATTAACACTATTGCACAGGAGGGTGCTTTGAACAACCTGGCCAACCCTCTACAATCAGCTTAAAGTATTTGTGCATTAGGAAGCTGCTAAGTCTACTATCTATTTGACACTAAAAGTCAATTTATATTTTAAAAGTGGTGTCCCATTATTTCTCCACTTTACTGCCTTTTTAGTAAGTTCTTGTTGTCTGTACCATATGTACCATATTCTGTCCTGTTAAATGAATGGCTTGAGCGATTGTGTTTGTAATGCAAATATCAAAAATTGTAATTCTAAATTCATTTTATCTTGGCACAATAGAATTGCACATTAGCACAGCAAAATTATCAGTAGCAACTTTTTTGTATAAAGTGTTTTTTTCTTAGCAACTTAAAATAGCGTTATCATTCTTTTCTAATTTAACACTAATATCTGTGTACTTTAAGATATGATGTAAGTTTATCTTGCGTTTTGTACGACACATTTCTCTGCCTTATTGACTCATAATACTCAAGATGGTTGTTATAAATTGTATATGGTAAAATGATCACTTACATTATAGAACTATTGAATGCTTTAAAAACGTGTATATATATTTGCATACATACCATTGGTTATCAACAGTTCAGCATCCCCCTATTTATAAGTTTCTTTGCCTATATAGGTAAATGTAAGGCTGACAGTATCCGAGGCATTCTCCCACAAAAACATGCAATGCTATTGTTTTGCCATGTCTAAAATAATTTTTTAACACATTTTTAATTGGACTTTTTAATGGTTGCCATTGGAGTTTACATTACATTTCTCACACAAATCCTTAACTACACAACCAATGTTTCTTCCCTAAAATTACCATGGTAGCCAGCATTCTAGTGGAAATGTTGCCTGAGGTAGGACGGTTGACATTACCCCATTATATCTACTTGCCTGAATTCAAAGGGAAACATCCTGCACTGAAGACTATTGTTTTTTATATATATGTATCATGGCTGAAGATGTATTCAACTATGGAACAACAAATAAGTAATGTGAAAACATGTTGGGTTGTGTGACAAATACCGTGGCCAACGGAATTTGTCTGGATACACTTACACATTCATTAGTTCCTTCTTTTGTCTACATTCCAAACAGAGGACAGAGCTGACCAAATATCACAAAAGCAGGACCAGGGGAGAAGAAGGACACAGTCCTCAGTTACTAAGCGGGCACATGAGCTGTCAACAACCAGTGAGGAGGAAGCTCCATCCATACATGGGAACAATGCATCCAACGGGAGTGTAACTTGATCTGTAACAAAAAGAGTCTGGGTGAAGAATTTAGAGTGCATTGAGGTTGCTCATTGAAATGGATACCTCATCCCAGGAACAGCTGGACAGTGGCGATCCTCCTGCCGGGCAAAAGAACAAACAGTAATATCCCGGGAGCTATGTCCACCATCATCTGGGCCTGTTGTCCCCCCTTCACCCCTCCAGAGGCACAGCATCACTTGACTCGGGGGCACGAACACTGCAGAAGCGGCTGGGTGAACTCGTGCCCTATCATTTTTTTCTCTTGCCTTCTTTTTGATGACCAAGCCTGCCCAAGCCTACTAATTTTCCTTGGCCATCCGTCGTCCGCCTTTGGCTTCTGCCGGTTTCTGTTTCGCCCTACCTGGGCTGTGTTTGGGACTCCAGCCCTGTCTCATGCCACTCCACGCCCACCAGCAGCCATGTGCAGCCTTGCTTGAGGCTTGACTTGGCCTGGCTGCTGGAGTGGGACAGTGGATTTGTTGGCCGCAGCAAACCTCACCTACAGCACTGGAGGCTACTGTGGCCCGTAATGTCTGCATATCCAGATGTCTTGGCGTGGGTGGTTGTGGTTCGCAGAGGGCGGGGGTGATGTGAAGGGCATTGGAAGGCCAGTGGCTTTTTATGCACCGGCAATAAAGAGGTGGGGAAGGGCGGTTCAAAAGTCCCCCCAGAGCGGCTTGCAGAAGCCTCCGCAGGAAGCTGGAAGCTGGTTTCTAGGGTGTAGGTGATTCTTCGGTTTGGATTGGAAGGAGCAATGGTACAACATCCATGAGGGAACTTGAACTTTGCCTGTGGCATCTACCTGGAGTTATTACTTTATCTCCTGCTTATATAATCTTGAAACTGGAAAGTGCCCCTAGAGGGATAGCATCATCAACTTAACATACTTGGAAACACTTCCGAAGAGGGTAACCATCAGTCAAGTTAGGTACACAAAACTAAGTTTCAGACCCTTCTCTTGCTTCCCTCCCAGGGGCTTTTAATCACTAGCTAATATGACTCCCGGAAAGTTGATTTAGACAAAGTAATTACCCACAGAACATGTAGGAAAACTAAATCTAATCACTTGCAGAACAAAACAAGCCATGTTGGTGCTCTTAAGAGTCCGACTCCCATTTCAACCTACTTTGAAAAAGTGGACTTGGAAGTAGGTACCCCAACTGGCGTTCCTTGCTCCTAGGAGCGCACACAAAAATATTGATGAAATAGCAACTAAAATGGTTTTGTTCAAAGAGGACGTTAACAAGTCTGATGACTCTCTGCATCTAGCACCTGTGTGCAGAAGCAAGGTATTACCTCCAATACAGAAACAGGTCAACCACACTAATATTCCTATAACTGCAGCTGCGTAAAAAAAAGGCAATTTGTTCCAGGACTACAGCCCATTACAGACCTTACTCTACCAGATATACGTGGGGATCATTCAGAGGCAAATGATCCAGTGATGGAAGGGCCATTGCAGAAAAGGTCTGTTCTAGAAGAATTGGTGAAAAAGCTGCTAAAATTATGCTTAATCTCTTTAGTAATACTCCCTGTTCAGATAGCCCTTCACTGTTGGATCACTCACCAGATATTTATCGTGGGTATCAAGCCTCATTTAACCCCATGGGAGAATATGGTCAGGTCACGGAGTCACTCCAAAGTTTATGGAGGATTCTCAGTTCTAGATTTGTTAGAGAAATCAACAGCAAATTACGATCATGTTCTTGAGACGGTATCTATGTTTCTTCAATGTTTATTGTCATGAAATGAAGAGCTAACAAAGGGTAATGTAAACAAAATCGATGCGAGCAGCAAAGTAGCAAATGGTGTCCTCTAGCAGCGAAGACATCAGCACCAATTGGAAAAGACCTTCCCCATTACCTACAAAATCACCTATACCCACTGGCATGGCTATGTCTATTCATATTCAAATGAATGGTTTCACCCCATGATCTTCAGAGGAGATTGCAACAAAGAGGAAGAACAATTTGAGTCAAACCAATCATAACCACGCATCTATTTCCTGCATTTCAGAAGAAGAGGTTGAATGTGCAAACTAAAGAGAAGACTCTGAAAAATCTGAATTAAAACAAATGGGGTACTCATTGAATAGAAAGAAGTGTGGAAATGCTATCTGGGTGCAATTGTCTGAATTTGAACTTTCCCTCACCAAAATGGCAAGGTTTGACGTTTGCAGAGCATTCTGCATAAGACACATTGTGTGAACCATGCCAGTCATGGCACACTGGACATCCCTGAGCATCTAGTCTTCAGAAATGTCTGTGTTTAGCAGATTTCCCTGGGTGGTGGCAGAACCCAGACTCAAGTACTACAGCTATTCAAATAGGTGAAGTGGGTCAGCTTCTAATTTTAAAACTTTATGTATGAACATTGTGTTTTTTCTGTCACAAGGTAGGCCACGCCACACAAGTGGGGCACAATTTTTGTCAGAGGGAGGTGTGGAAATTCAGAATAGTAGAGCATTTGTTATTATCAGTTACATTTCCCAACTTCCAAATTTAAATTTATGTGTAAGTAAGCACATTTTGCAAAGTGTTATCTTAATCACATGATCGAATAGGTGCCCCAAATATAGAATCATATAAATAACCAGTATCTTTAAACTGAGTATTAAATATCCGAAAAATGCATAGATTTAAAAAATGCATACCCATTTTTTATTAATGATATTTTACCATATGCATTGTTGCATGGTTGGAACACAATGAAAAATCATTAAACGCTTCAGTTCAGTACTTGGCTCTGGTTATCATGTTTTGAATAATCAACAAATGCTGCAGATTCTTGTGACTAGAAGGACCTGACAGATGTATGACTACATTACTTTGGGAATCAGCCTTCAGGGCAAAAGAATTGTAGATAGAACATTGCCACCTACTTCTATTTTCTCCTACTTATTTTCATTATTTTTATAAAGTTCAACAATTGTTTTCTCTGGGAAAACTCTGAGCGATCTGTAGAAAGATCCCTTGCTGAGTTCCAAATTTTGCATAGTTTCAAGAATGCATAGGTTTCAAGGTTCACCCATAGGGTTCACACCTGTTTCCACCATAAACATCAAGCAGGTAGAAATGGCAAGAAATTGGAAGAAATGACTACTACTTACAAAAATGCAAACATAGTGAAAGAATGTGATTTTTTAGAGCACTACCTGTTACTGAAATCTGGGAAAGGGTAATCTTAGCACAGCAAACTATTGTTGATGCCATTTTTTGAAAAAAACATACACTTTCTGGAACAGCAGTTTTTTTCAATTTTTAAACTACATTTCGCTATGTTTTGATTACTTTTTTGCTTCCCTCTGGGGAAATCTATAGATTGTAATGTCGGGTTACCTTCAGAATTCCCAACATGTTGGAAATACAGAAAGCAAATTTGGTCTGGATACGTTTTGTGGATACAATGTTATAAAGGCTTAAGCACAAACATCAAAAACATCCAAAAAAGGACTCATCTCCTGGGAAGGTGGTGGAGGGAGAAAGGTTTAGTAGCTAAATGGTAAAAGCTGTAAAGCTCAGTGCTTTTTCTGGAAAAGCAAAAAGGTAGTCATATGTTACGTATATGTAACACTGAAAAAAACAAGCATCCCAAAAATCTGCTATGCTTTCCCCTCAAAATATCTTCTGTTCATGTATCATCTACTGCTTTCTTGAGAAAATTAGTATTGTATGTGCTAAAGTAGGTAGATCTCTATTTACTTCAGTGTCAATCAAATAGCTCAAATCACTCTTCCAGAGCAGGAAAGTTCACACAATCTAACAAATAAGAGAAGAAAATCATTCTGTCATTGTGCTTGGTCAATATACATATATTAAATAAGCAAATATGGAAGACATGGAGAGTGATGATAGAACTTAAGTCGCCAAGTGCCTTTTGATGGTATGCTGTGATTTTAACCCCTACCAGTGAGTCAATAGTATCAAAATTACAAAATTGAGGAAGCACCCAAATAAGGAAAATCAGTTTTTTAAATTATCAACAGTTAATAGGGGATATTTAAGCAGTAACATAATGGCTCATTTTGGAATCTAAAATCAATGTATTATGTGAAAATGAGGTCCTTATCAACACTTCACACCTGTTGCTCAAATAAGTGGCTGTGAATGTAGAAAAAGAATTAGTTTTGAAAACATATTACCATAATTTAAAAGATTTGTTACAAATGTTGCATATGCACAAGTTGTACACTTTTTATTTTGATAACCTAGAATTGCTGAAACATTATTACAAAGTCAGGTTACAACCTAAATTATACTCAATGTTACTTCCCATAATTTCTTATCTAACTTTCACTCTCTACTAAGACATGCACATATTAGTGCTAAAAAATCAGAAATGCAACATGTTCTATCACATTAAATTGTGCCTTATTTCATTGCAGGTTTCAAGATGCATGTAAGAAATTGGATTATTATTTGAGGTAGGCAGCTGCCCACTTCAACGAATAATCACAACTCTTGTCAGGGTGAACCCATAAAGTAATCAAATTAACCTGAGCCATGCCCCTTGGTAGCTTTGGCAATTATGGCACTGAGCAGACAGGCTTAACTTAAGTCAATGTGTAAAGTATGTGTGCAGGACATAAACATCAATAAAGTCAAAACACCAAGCAATAAAAGGCACAAACCAAATTAGAAAAATAGAGTAAAATGTAATGGATAAAATGACACCAAACCGAAAACAAAATGCAATTAGAAGAACCAGAGGTATGCATTTTTAGAGCTTTCACTGAAAATAGCACCAAAAAGCACAAAGTGCTTATGGTAGTAAATGATGGATTTAACCCAGATCTCTTGACTGTGGGTGAATGTTTGATTTGTTCCACATTCCATACATTATTTGTGAGTCTTTTGCTTTTTCGCCCCAAGTGCACCAGGTATGTCCAGACATGGGTACCAGGCTCACTGTGCCACTGGATTCAAGCTAGCCTGAAAGATGAGGGTTGATACCCCAAAACCGGTGCCAGGATCCTTGTTTCACTTCCAGGAAGACCCTGGCTTGGCAGTTGGGGCTGGACTGTTCCCATGAGGAGCAGAGTCAAGACTAATTTGCATATGACTGGGTCTTAACCGGAGCAGCAGGGTGAGCAAAAGAACAATGGATTTAACCCAGGTCCTTTGATTGGGAGCGAATGCTTGATTTGTTCCGCATTCAGTCCATCATTTTTGTGTCTTTTGTTTATGATAGCGAATGGTCACAGTAGACCGGAGAATGGGTCAGAAACACCCACCATGTTTGACCGTGTCTGTGGTTCTACCTTTGGACTTGTAGGCCTATTTTTAAAGTACATTTTGCAGTAGAACAAAACATACTTCGAAATGCTGTTCACAAACATGCATGTGAACTTTACTGCTCTGCCTCTTCTATCTTTTTCTGTGTGGAGATCTCTGACCGAGTGCAGAGTCTCCAAACACATAAGTATATGTTTTAGTAGTAAATGTGGGAGGGCCAAAGGGGACTGGCTGGAAAATGCAGATTTTTTTTTAAATACAAGTACATTACTTTCCATTAATTCTGTACAAGACGTGTAAAATATGTACTATGTTTACATTTTTTTTAACATTAAATTATATTTATTTATATTTTCAACTATTTGAAATATAATTTAAATTAAAATGATTTCCTATGGTATTTACTTTTTAGTCCCTGCCTCCATTATTTTCTTTGAGAGGGTGTTGCACGATTAAGGGTTGGCCATGAGTAGTGCTAGACTTACGACCTTTTTTTTTATTTTTCGTAATAGCCTGCACTTGTAAATTAGGGTTCCCCCCCCCCCGTTCTGAGGGTGGAGACGTTCAAGTCAACACTTTTCAGTAACTCTACCCTCAGGTTTTATAAATAGCCATAAGTAATAAATGTGCTCAAAAGTGAAAGAGTAAACTTACACGCAAATTACTCACAAGTGCAATTTACCTTTGTGAATAGTCACGTTAGTCTTTTTTTCTGGAAGTCATAATCCTTCGACGGGGCAAGGCAGTAGGCTTTATCTGAGACATTGAATAAGGTACACTGAAGCCACTGGTTTAGGAAGAAAGTTCAGAGCAGGAGAAATGCAAATTTTGCTCGCAGGGAAGTCTCCTTGCCGGTTGGTTACTTTTGGCGCCTTTACCCTAGTCAACTTTTTACCGCTGAATTTAGGGCTTGATTTATAGTGCAGAAGGAAAGGTACTCAGATGCAACAGTTTCTGAGTACCCTTTCCGTCGTACTGAAGGTTTGCTGGCCTCATTTAGAGTTGGACGGACGTTCAACATGTCAGGAGCAGAGACTAATCCTTCTTCACCACTGATATACACTTCCCACAGTCCGATTGAGCAAGGGCTGTCAGAGGTTTGCCATTTTCCTGCCCACCCTATTTACAATGGGCAAGCAAATGGCAAGTTTTAACTTTCGCTTACCACCATCTAAAAATTGGTAGTGAGTTAAAGTAAGATTTCCATGACCCCCGTGCCATGGGAGAAAACTCTATGGTGAGGGGGTCACTGCAAGTGTGCAATAAGGCTCTGTAGTGTTGATGGAGCTGAAAAGCACACTTGCAATGCATTGACAGGAACTGCTGTGGTGCTGGTACCTGCCCATGCAAGAGATGTCTACTGGGAAAGCAAACATCTGCACATTTGGAGTGTGGTTACTCCATCAGGGAAATGGTGTAATATATTCTACTCTAAATCAGGCTCTTATTCTCTTTCTTGGTGCTCATAATCATTATGTGAGGCTGGGCTGTGGCTGAATCAAGTTTGCTGCTGTGGAGAAACTCTGAGTCGGAGAAACCTGTTTTCTTAGCCCATTGAGGTTGCGCCTTGGTCCGACAGGCTGCAGTGGTTTGACCCAGTCAGTTGTAGGAGTAGTCCAGTTAGTTACAGCCAAGGGTTTCAGAACCACAGGCACAGCCCTTGTGCAGTTAAGACTCACTCCAGTAGATGTCACCAGCAGGGTCCAGGTCAGGTCCAACTGGTCTGCAGCTTTTTGTGTTTTCTTAACCACACAGGAGGTCAGTCAACTGACCTTTTGAATCCCTTTCTTTGTCCTGGGGCTAAGGTGGGGCAGGTCCAGCCATTCAGGGATCCTTTCAGGTCACTTACAGCAGGTTCAGTCCTCCTCTGTTTCTCTGCAGGTCAACACTTATGCCTGGCACCAGGGTTAACATTCCACGTTGTAACCCTATCCTTTTACAGCAGTTCCTGTTTGCCCTACTGCAGACAATCCCACACTGCCCCTCACTGCTGAAACGCAAGATGGAGAAGCCCTTCTCCCCTTATTCACAGCCTTTATGTCCACACATAGATGCGGTCAGGGCAATGAGCAGTCCCCTCGGCTGTAGTCACATCAGACCTGTTCTGGAGCAGCTTTTCCTTCACTGGGTTGGTTGCCTGCCTGGTTGAACGGACAAAACTAGGAGCCTTTTCAGGTACACCCAATATTTTCATGTGGCAGGGGAGGCACCTTTGATTCAAAATAGTTCTTGGGTACATCCCAACTGGTCTTCCTGCCAGGGGGAGAGAAAGCACCTCCACACTCCCAAGCCATGCTCTGGCTCTGAGAGCAGTTTTTACACCTTATCAGGGCTAATCACTCACTAGGCTAAAGCTGGAGAGTTAACATAAATTAGCCTTCAAGAGCTTCAGGCATATAAAAGGTAACTTTCTAAAAGTTACTTTTTCGTAGTGTTTACTGAAAATCCAGCGACACCATTAAATTGGGCTATAAATAAGCATTAAAAAGAATAGTGTGATAAAATTTCTCATTGGCCCCAATCCAGAGATAGCAGAATTAATACTTAATTCAATTTACCATTGTTCTTTGTAGGCCAGACATGAGCCTCCTTACAAAGACTATAGAGTGTAGTCCCATGTCAATGTAGGTACATGGAGACATTAATTTTCTAGATGGCCCACATTTATATACCATGGAATGTGCCTTGGAGCCTGCAAGGGCTAGATAGTGGTGTCTTACTAATGTATAAAAGGGATATCTTTACACCAAGAGGGTTATTTTATCAGGTCATACAGCAGGATTTAAGCTCTTGGGTGCTAAGGACATCCCTGAGACATCCTCAGGACCAGTGTTCAGGTGCGGAGGACGGCTCCAACAAGTCCAGGGATTTAAGTTAGTCAATTAGCCTCGGGAGCTGGGGAAGAGTTTCTCCAGCATCTGCACTGTTCTTTCCTCTCAAATTATGATTGTCGTTTCAGTGAAAGCGAAAGCCCATATATCGGGCCTAGCCTCCAATATGACCATATTAACAGTGTTTCTGCTCCACTGGAGAAAAAAGCATCCCTATCTTTATGGCAAGAAGGAAATTTCAGATTTTGGATGTTTTTTTTTTTTTTACATATGGGTAGCAGAGTTGGGCTAAGTACCAATACTGACCTGCTTCCATGCTGAATAGCTGTAAATTTCAGGCTAGGGTCAGCTGTCACCTAGGGACCCTACCAAAGCTAGGCATGTCTGAAACCTAAACACCAGGGACAGTCCAAGATGATGTGCCATGTGTAGATCCCATGACATTTTGTTACACACAATGCCCTGCAGATCTCAAACTTTGACTAAAATTCCACATTTTCTATGCATTTCTTTGATATAAACTTCCAGAAACATCAGAGATCCACAAAATTCCTACCCAGCCACGGCCCGTGCAGGTAACAGCAGTGGGGCAGTGGGGCCGCATGGGGGGGATTTCAAGGGTCGATGGCGAGGGAAAACTAAACAAATAATACATTTTCCCTCTTCATCATCCCTCGAAATCCTCCCCATGTGGCCCCACTGCTATTACTCACACGGACAGTGACTGTTCCTACCACCCTGACTTCCCCCACTTGCCCGATAATGTTACCCCAGTTGAGTGGGCTCCAAAACGCAATGTGGAGAAATAGCCAATAGGGGTAGCTCAAGTGTTTGGACCTTGGCTCAGCAGCCACACAGGTAATCCGACTAAACACATACATTCCTGGAAACAAAATATCTGGGGGAATCCTGGGTGATGTTCCTCGTGTGGCTCCCTCAACATTTTCTTTCCCACAATGCTGTACAATTCTCAAACTTTGACTAAAATCGCACATTATCCTTGCATTTCTGTGATGTAAACTTCCGGAAACCCCAAGATCCACACAATTCCTATCTCTCAAAATTCCCCCACTTCATTTACTAGAGACTTATAGATAAGTTACATTTGCCATTTAGGAGTTGCCACTTCTATCATGTTTAAATAGGGAGCACAGGTGCTTTACTACTAGTTGGCAGGAGTAGAGTGCACAGAGTTCCAAAGCCAGGAAAGCGGATAGGGCATCACACAAAATATGGTAATTTCTTACAGTTCACTATCCTTATGGATTATGTTTGTGATTCTCTCAGTAGTCTTAAAATGTTCATGTCTCCTAGGGCATACTGACATCATTAGCATATCATTAAGCTCCTGGAGATATTAATGTTTTTTCATGCCTCCTGGGGCTTACTGACATGATAATAATGTGCACGTGCACTTTACTACCATTTAGTCACCATTTTCAGTTGTGTTACACAGGTCCCCGCAGACCCCTCTGTGCCGGGGGACCCCCAAGCTTCAGGGGGCCCCCTCAGTACAGTACCCTGGACGGAAAGCTCCTAATTGAGTTCGGAGGGGGTCCCTCCAGTGCTTAATTTGTGCCGGTGCTTTCCGGTGCTTAGCACCGGCACTTATTTATCATGGCCGGGTCTACACGCCTGCTGCACCCAGTATTATTCACATATATGTATAATATATAAGTATAACTCACATATATAAATATTATATAACTCACTGTCTCGGCGCAGAGTATTTTGATAGCTCCCGAGTCCGGCTCTGCTCCCGAGTCCCGGTGAAGAAAAGTGGCGGCTGAGAGAGCTCGAGCCATTGATTCGGCCAAGAACAGAAGATTCAATATGATTACAATCACAGCATTGGCAGCCTCAGCCGGCCCTTAATTCAATGTTGCTGTTGCCGGTGGGTGGGACATTGAGATTGGGGCATTGGGAGGGATTTGGTTGTTCGGGGGTAGTGGCTCTGCGGCAACGTGCGCAGATCTTATTCACATTGCCACGCCCCGGCACATCATTGAAGGCAGCGGCCGCAGCACAACGGCATTGATGGCAGGCGGCAGCCAGTAGCACCAGGCCCAGGCCGGTTTATTAATGATGGCTCTAAGGCAGTGTGCCTGGCCCAGTCCAACAAGTAACCGTAAGTGGTAAGTATTAATAATTAGCAGTATTCATTTAATAGTAAGCAGTAGTATCAATAAACGCGTCTTCGTTACTGTCCCCCTCCAGCCATAGCTTGGGCCAGGGCCGGCTCTAGGGCGGTGCGACCGGTGCCAGCGAACAAGGTGCTGGCATCCTGGGGGCGCCCTGTTTGCAAGTTTATTATGTTTTTGAAGCACCTGCCGCACCGTTTCTTTCCTCCGGCAATTCCCAGGCCTCACAAAAATGTCAATAAAACTCGTGTGCTTAATTATCTTCCTGGAGAGAGATCAGCGTTGTGTATAGTTGAAGTTTTGACCTCCGTGAAGCTAGTGCAGAGGGTTAATATGCCTGCTGCAAAGAATGTGTACCAAGTTGATTACAGAGTGCGTATGATGTAAACAGATCAGCAGGTTACTACTTTTAAAAGAGACATGCTTTTGTTACTTGCAATTTATATCTTAAAGTCCTAATATTCAACAGTGAGCTATTAACTTTCATCATAGAACTGCATACACACTGCAAAGCATACATTAGAACGATTAATGTTGCATAAAGGGTTAATTTGGCAAGAAATCGATTCTTATTATTAAAGAAAACACCCAACTATGATGTTTCTTTTTCGACTCTGAGTTTGTGCTTCTCCACACCAAGCACTCTTAAACTATACTGCCAACCAGTATGGCTGACATGTGACTCCTACACTGTTAGTCCTTTGGCTCATGTAAACATTTCCTATACACTGATTTACACCTGTATGATTGATTGTCTCTGCGTAATGTGTGTGTGATGCAAAGTGCTCTGACACCCTACACTGGTAATTCAATGCATCTGAGAGAGTGCGGATATGGAGACTTGGTCACTGTTAAAGGGTGGTAGTGAGAGAATCCGTGGTGGAGGTGGTCATTTGGGGGGGCGCCAACAAACATTGTCGCACAGGGTGCCACCAGCGCTAAAGCTGGCCCTGGCCTGGGCTGCCAAATGAGCCTCTTGTACCAGTGCCTGTGTACTGGGCTGTCGAGCTTCGTGACGCTGTTTAAATTACAATTTTCTTGCGCCGTTACACAAACATTATTTGATAGCGCTAGTTCAGGTACTGAAATCGGAATGGATGATTATCAGTAAATAAAGGGCAATCACTGAAATGCGGTCCTATTCTGGTCCGTTAGTGCTGCTCCAAAATAAATAGGCAAACGGAGTCCACTGTCCACTCCACAGAGAATGTGTTATCAATCACCCTAGGCCCTAGCACACAAAACGGCAAAATGGACCTGAATTATTGAAGCAATTCCTGTGGGCACAACAGGAGTTACAGTTATGATGATGCAATGGCCTAGTCGGAAAGCCCAATCCGATGCAAGCTGAGGGCATAATAGCCCATTATCATTGCAACACCGGGAGTGACACGCACGTCGCGCAGGCAGCTTGAGCAGTCACCGTTCTGCCATCCAACCCCAGCCCCACACTTGCCAGACATGGAGCTGGAAGCCCAACCTGTATCCCAGAGCATTTACTCATTCATTGTGCAAGAGCGTAGGAGTTTCAATGTATTATCTACTCAACTCACTACGATTCAAGGGGCACCAGGGTGTACTCAGAATGTGGTTTTCCTGACCGTGTAGGTCTCACTCTATGTTTGGCTCACCATCAGTTCTTGCAGTTATTGTATGACTTCTTGACCATCCATGTGAGTATAGATTAAGTTCCAGGAGTGAAATCATGCCAGAATTAAATAGCGGCATGACCGCTGAATCTAAGTTAATTGTGTCTTCTGTGAAGCTGCTTTTAGGCACGTGCATCTATTTCCTCATATGAGCCTCCGTCAGTCTCCAATTGATATTCATTTGGTTACCAATGCTACCTCACCGATGACATGCTACTGAGTACCAGATACAAAGACTGATCAATTTGTTATGCCGTCAGTCCACAAAGGTGTGGTGCCAAACTGTGTGCAACTGGCTCCATATACATTTTCATTTGTATATAGGATTTGGGGTGGCCATATTGGATATACTGAGCATCAGAATGATATTTTCCTGGCTATGTGCTTGTTTTAAAGCTGCTCCTCTGCCTTTGGTCTTACAGCAGTGGCAAAAGTTTGAGGAGTCTAGAAGTATTTCAATAGACTGGAAGTCCATCACCTGTCAAAATCACAGACAAATAAAGTGCCGTATGTATCCTTACACTAGCAGCTCCCCGGCCAAAGAACATGAGAACAAGCAAGGGAGGATGTGGGCCCGGCCCCAAAGGAGACCCGAGTCCTAATGCCATGGCTGATGCCACGTAACCTGAAGGGGTGTGATTTCTCCATACTTGCAGACCGGATAGGCCTCCAAACTCAATATAATGAGACCTCCTCCTAACTTCATGTAATCCGCAACTCCAAGATTACACAAAAAGCCTCCGAGTCCAATCCGCAATGTATTCGCATCGTACGTCACTTGTTGTGAGCCCCCCAAGTACCTATGTGAACCAAGACACCACTTTTTTCTAAAACACCATTTTACTACAAAATACCTACTCACATTGGTCAGACACTCTCTTTCATCGTCACAATGAGCAACCCTCCTAAATAGACTGATACACCTCCTGTCATATGTGAGACATCCACCTCACTCACTTGACTGATACTAGCGTGCCACTAGCCTTAAATGCCTGCCTTAATAATGGTCGAATACCTCTTCACTCAGCTGCACTCTTGTTTCACTGGTCTCTTAGACTCCTTTCTGTTAGCCTGAGAGACCCTCAAATGAATGGGCCGAAACTTTCCCCTCACTGGACTGAGAGACCCTCCACCTCAGAAGATTGATACCCTACCTCACTTGACTGACACTGCTATGGAGGCAGCACATTAGTGAAAAACATTGACCAGCTGACTAAAGTAGCTGTTCCACTTTTCACAATTTAATGGCAACATGGCCTGTTGTTACTGCACCTGCCTGGAGAGGGATGTCTGGGGCATCCACGGTACCTCTTTTTCTCCCCTTTCAAGGGGTGCCACAATCAGTGCGCCAACTCATATGAGGCACACAGTGTGGCCCCTGCCTGCTCCTTTGCCCTGCACTGATATCTCCATGCGGTTGCGTAGAGAGGCTGCACAGAGAAAAAAGGTTTTCCTCATTTGCATGGAGGCATTTCTTTAGGTTTCTGTAGATAGCAGTGTCCTGGGGCTTTAGCAGGTGAGTGTAGTTTGGCATCAATTTGTTCTCTGCATTTACCTATGCATGTCTGGGGCCCATACCATAGACCGACGGATTGAGGTGCCTGCTTGCACTGCCTTGAAAGACTTTTAGCTCCAGTTTAAAATATCATAATACCATTGGGCAAAATGCTAACAGCTTTATTAACCTTCTGTGCATGTATGTCAATACCACTTATTAAAGGGTCGCACTTTATCCCTTATAGGCCTTTGAGTTAGGCCCTTAACTCGGGTAGGGGGCCTTTAACAGCAAGTATAGACATTGGTAGCAGGATACAATGTCTGGTGCAGGAAGCAGCTTGGTTCCCTCGCAGACAGAGGCTGGGTGAGTAAATGGGGACAGCCAGGCCTGGAAGGAAGTGTTCTTCTCTTGGCAGCAGGGCTCACAGTGGAGAGTTTCATTTGCCAGGTAGTGAAGTCCTTCTGCTCTCGTTGCAGTGCAGTGCACCCTTCACCCAGTGACACTGACACCCGCCGCATAGCTGCCAAGGTTTCAGATTGCTATGAGTGCCATTTTCATAATTTCATTCAATTCAGTGTAATTATGACTCACATTTCAACGACTATGAATGACACTTCCTTGTGAGCAAAATCAAGCAATGAAGACGAGAGATTAAAAACATATAAATATTAGACATTGCACCCATTTGTGCATCGAGATTGTCTAAATCATACGTTTTTAGCTGAATTCTCACCCTTAATTATAGCATCCACAACATTATGCTCTCAAACAGGGCGTTAAACGTCTGTGATTGTTCAACACCTTTGAGCAATGCTTGTAATTTGTAGGCCAAGGTTATGGTGAAAATGTACTCTATTTTGCTCCGTAGAAAAAATATTCCTCTAGTGTGATCAAAACCTTAATATGACGAAGGCTCCCTAGCTGAAATTCAGATCGCGTATTACATCTGACTTTTAGCAGTGCCAGTTGAGGATGTGGGTGGAGCTAATAGAGTAAGTGGGTGGAGCCAGTGGAGAAAGTGGGTGGATCTGGGGGAAAGAAGGCGTGGCCTCTGACAAACATTTGAGCACCTGCACTTCATATTTTACAAATTAAGCACTGGGTCCCTCCACATGCCTTGCAGGGGGGACCTCTCATGTTTCGTTACGCCACTGACCATTTTGCTAGTATGTTGCTATCTTAACTTGTGGGTTAGCATATTAGAGTCTGGCAAACTTCTCATACTTCACAACAAGAGCATCGTTATGCAAAGTCAGTTTAGACCCTTTATTAATATGACAGGCTATGATAGCCTGAATGCTGAGAAGTACCAAAACAATGGTGAGTTGACTTTATCTTCTGTGTCTCACTTTGTGGTAGTAATATGAACATAAAAATGAGGGATAGTTAATAAGTAATTTTATGGCAGCCCAATTTATATGCCATGACTTCAAGAAGAGTAAACGAACCACACTGTAAGAAGTTGGGTAAATCAGAATGGATTAATTCGTTATTCTTTAAAAGATCTACTGATTTTGGGATGCTATTGAAATATTTACCATCTATTGGTAAATACAAATAATTACTTTTTCCTAAAAACCTGAAATGGTTGCTACTTCAATTTCATATTTACTATCAAGTATCCACATCATCCTATATCCCAGTCAACAGGAGATACATGTCTTCAGGAGTGACAGTTAAGTGCGTGACAGGCAGTGGGGTCCCTGGTGCTGTCCATGTACTAATTCCACACTTTGGAAGTGCAGGGATTAAAAGCGATGACAGAAATATCTTATACATCTTACTGTATTTTCTTACCTTCTTTCACTAAACTTCTCTCTTGTAGAAACGCATTCTGTGCTTGATGACATGTGAGTCACAATGTCATACATCTCCTCTGTACAAACATATTCAAGACTTTTATGGTCCAGGCCATAACTTAAATTCCTTCCTCTCTGAATGTAGTACACCAGTGGTGTGAATGAGTACCCCTGAAGGCTCCCTGTTCATCACTTCCCACAATGTCAGCATTCAAATGTGGCTCTCTAGATTTCAGTGTTGCTGTCCCCCTGGGGCCAAAACTGGTTAGGCAGAGGCCTGGCCCAATGGTGCCCTTAGCCACAGCAAACAGCCATACTTGCTTCACAAAGCCACTGTCTGGTAGCAGGAGGGAGAGCACGCAGGTGGCATCGCCCTTCAGGTCTCACGCAGCATGCGTATAAATCAGCTCGCACCTTCCTGCATCCGCTGTGGAAGCATGTGCGCCACACCCACATATGAAACGATTGTTGTTATCAGTGACTGCCCAAGTGTTCATTAATAGCAGAAGTCTGGTGACCATCTTCTGCCGTTCTAATAAAAGCAAAGGTGCTTGGTGTAAGCTAGTCCAAATATATAACTTTTGTTAAAAATTGTAACTGAAAGAAGCCACGGAATGCAGCTTTTCAAATATTGTCCCAAAATAGGAATTAGACTCTCTGGATTGGTTTTACTTGAAAAACAAAACAACTGCTACAGCAAGGAGCAATAACTATCTATTTTTAGCATTGTTCGGAACACACACAAATGCATAAAT
This sequence comes from Triturus cristatus, assembly GCF_964204655.1. Lineage (NCBI taxonomy): Eukaryota > Metazoa > Chordata > Amphibia > Caudata > Salamandridae > Triturus > Triturus cristatus. The sequence goes on along the minus strand of NC_140585.1, from coordinate 960,918,024 downwards.
CCTGGAAATGCTTCCTAGGTTTCCAGAGCACAGTAATGCAGGCCTGCCTCCATGGCATGCATTATATCTGCAGTACGTAGAATCTTCATAATTCCAGTTCATAACAAAATGGGGGTATCAGAGCAAATTAAACATTCAAATCAAATTCTTGTATATCAAGAAACAGGTGGCAGCTCTAATTGGCAGCACTGCCAGCAGTTATTAGGGAAGCAAATGCAATTCAAGAGGAAGGGAATTATCCATATGTTGTACTGGGGCGCCTAGCAGCATCTCGTTTCATATCCAGACTGGTAATTGACAATCGCTGTAATGCAAAAGTGATGTATGTTATCATATCGATGTGTGTTTTCAATTTGATGAAGAAAGCAGGTAAGGAGAATACAAAGGAAATTGCCAAATGCATTAAAATGAAGTGGCAACCAAAGGGGAGGCATGATTTCTCTCATTTAAATGTCAATTATATATTTCAAATGTCACTGTGTTAATGCAAATGCGAAAATTGTGATGGTGCTCATCTCGGAATGTGCAATACAGAAACGTTGTGAAAAAAAATGTGTTATTTAATGAGTGTTATGACTCCTATTCCCATTATTTTGATCTTGATAACAAAGAAAACAATTTTCACATTCAGAAAAGAAAGATTGGTTTTGTGAGGAATGGTGTACCTGATTTATTGCAGTTTTAGTCATTTCAATTTATGTTGAGATTTAATGAATAATTTAAGGCAAATATGCATTGCCATCATGCAATTCACAAAAAATACCCCGCAGAAACATAATTTCTAAATGTATTTCAAATATTGTAGTCCAGAATTAAAATGTAGATATATTTTGAATGAAGGTCTGACGCTGACTGGCCATGTATGGATTGAACGTTATGGAATTTCATATCAGTTGTTATTTATACTATACTTTGTTTTTGCTTTTTTTTAGTTAGGTACCGTATGCGCTTTATATATATCTTTTTACTTTTCTATGTTCATATAATACTATTTCGTTCAGGTTTGAATGGCGATCACATATGAAAAGGCCCTTATGTAAGAAATGTTTGCGAAGTGGTAAGAGGTTCCTGCAATGTGAGTTCTAAGGGGCATATCAACAACAATTGGCGATAATTATCGCTGAGCGCACTTAGCGCTCGGATAATTATCGCCGGCTAGCGCCGATTTTTATCGCTGAGATAGCGTGCTATTAGCAACGCTTATCTCATCAGTGATAAAAATCCTAGCGCTAACTGGTTAACGTGAGATTATCGCTGGAAACCCAGCGATAATCTCACGTTAGCTAGTTGATAGGGACTCACAAACTTAGCCATGATATCGACCTTCCATAAGATATCATGGCTAAGTCAGTCCTGAAGCAGGCGTAAGGAAAGTAGCGATAACAGGGGTTATCGCTACTTTTCCTAACGCTATGCTTCATAGCGTTAGGTTTGCTGATTGGAGAAATGTCGCTTAGCGACATTTCTCCTTTCATGCCAGGTCAGGAACGCCCACTTTGCATCTCATTAGAGATGCAAAGCTGGGCGTTAGGAATCCTGACGCTAAAGCAAGGTTTCACGTGACCTTGCTGATTAGGCGATAAAATTATCGACGCTTTTCGGCCGAAAACGGCCGCAAAAGCGGCGATAATTTTTTATCGCCTGCTTGTTGATATGCCCCAAAGTGCGTTATTCTTCCGATTTAAAAAAATCTACATATTTTACATTTTCTAGTGCTGATTGCCCTTTCACTTATTGTTCCCAACATTTGTGGGCGGCTGTTCATTCAGGTAGTTTGCTTTTTTGATGTACAATGATTTCTGCTAGTGTGAGTAGTCTTGTTCTTACTATCACTGCTGGGATATCTGCCTGCTGGCCTTGACTGTTTGGCCATGAATCACAAAGTCATGGACACGTCAGTGGGCCTGCGGGCAGACAACCCGCTACTTAAGGTTTGGGATTAGGGGCATTTTGCTCTTTCCTTTAACCCAAATTTTTCCACAGCACAAATTGTATTCCCTTACAGCAACTCCTGCCTGTACAGATTCATTAATCTAGAAGGGTGGTGAGGCTATGACCTCAATCCTACCCTAAACATAAATGTACACCTTTCTTTAGTAGAAGTATATATTTTTTAATGTTTTTATTCATGGAGGGAAAATACATGGCACATGTGCATGAACGCTCACAAGGCTTTACCTCGCTGATGCTGAGAACGTTTCCATGGGCGATTTACCAAAACACCCTGAGTCTCCCCTTTACTTGTCCCTACCCTCATTTCTGCAAAAATGTTTGTCTATTGTAGATGGATTTTCTTGAGGAATGAGGAAACAAGGATTATGTGGCATGGATTACTGTTTTTCAGGAGGAAATGTTGATTTTATCATGCCTCCTAACGAGATGTACAGCTGTAATAATCTTTGCAAACTTGATCCTCTTTATCACTATACAAGAATCCTCAATTAATAGCATTATTATGATTAATATTATTGGTAATGTTGTTGCTGTTATTAGTGCTTTGTGAATTGCGGTTGTTGATGTTATGAAATTGTAAAAAACAATTAATGTTATCCTATCTTATACTTACTAATCCTGATATTATTTTGTGTGTGCTCATAAGCATGTTATTATTATTAATATTATTATTAATAGTAGTAGTAGTAGTAGTAGTAGTAGTATTAGTATTATTATGATGATAAGGATGATTATTATTATTGCTGCTATTAATAATGCTAAAGATTTGAGACTGTGCTGAGTAGTGGAGGTTATCTATGATTTTCTGCTCATATAGCTCAAACCAAAAAAAAGGCTAACAATTTCTGTACCTATGCCAACATTATCTACATCCTAGAGCTTTCGTTTGCGGTACGTATGAACAACATTACAGTATTTTTGAGAAACTGGAGAACCTGGTATATACCACTTATTGATGAGACATCCAATGCCACTAACTAAAAAATATCTCTGAAGAAATAGATCCCTCTCCCATTACTACATGATTAGACACTAAAATGATACAACAGAGTGAGATCAAGATAGCCACACGTGTTTTTGTGTAGGACTTCCATTGGAAGAATTTATTATAAGCGTAGGATTCAAACCTTGCTTATTGGCTCCCCTGTTAAATCAGTGAAACATTTCTGAAGAAAGGGAAACACTGGGTGATGAGTGACTGTCAGGGTGTTGCCTGCTCTTGATCTGTTTCAGAGTGGAGTGCACTGCTTCAGGTTTGGATGCAGAAGAATATGCAAAGTGTGGGTGGGCAACAGGATGCCAGGAACCTCTTTATATATTGAAGAAAGGTGAGGGGAGGCTATTGCAGAGGTTGTATGGGATGGATAGTAGGACTCCAGGTATTTTTTCCTGCTTGTTCAGGGGAGGTGAGCGTTCTCCTGAATAGTAGTGGGAGAGAGTGTACTGATGCAGAGGGGAGGGCAGAGCATGACCAAGTGTCGATAGGGAGGGAGGCTGAATGCCTCTTTTTTTTTTTTAGATAGGGTAGGAGAATGAGGAGATGACATATATTACATGGCTCCTCTCTGACTCTTCTATCCCTGTACTGCTCACCTGGGAGGAGTTTAGGGCCCATCAAAACTTAACACTGGAAGTGGTGACTATTCAATAAGGTGGAATGTTTATCCTCAGGGTTCAAAGTTGCTTCTTAGGCATCATAGACACCTCAAGCTTCACAGTTGTCAATCTGGCACCTGAAACTCTCTTATTGACAGGTACTCATCTATATGTCTATGCATTTACTGACTTTTGATGTAAAAGATTCTGCAGGACTTGCCTGAGACACATATATTCCTAATCCTTAATCAGGGTTCCAACTATTGGTTTTAAAGGGTACCAGAATCTGTTTTGTAAAACGTGCTTTGTCAGTGTAAGAGGGATTAATCTCAGGCTATAGTCGAAGCTGCAAAGGATAGTTACTCAGTTATCCAACATAGGTGTGCCTACCTTGTTGGAGATGTATGAAGAACAAGGGGACCCCCGTAGTAGGACCAGGGTTGGAATATATAGTTGAAAGGAACAATGGTCTAAAGGAGGCCTAAGAGGTCCTCGGGTAGCCTAGGCTACTTATTAATGAGCGCAGTTTTAATCTAAAGGAACACTTTTATAGGGAGTCCAAGCGGGACTCAGTAAGCAATGTATGAAGGGACTAAATACTGTTCGTTCCTATTCCTGAATCCTGTTTCGCCTTTTCTTACCAATCCCCCCTAAATCAGCTCTTTCTTTTTCCTTCGCTAGATCGATAACTCTACTCATCTTAATGACCTACTTATTCTGTCACCCTGAATGAGCCGTTCATAAGTCAGCACCTTGTCTCTGCGTATATTGTTTTTCCTTTAATGTTTACGCTAATTCAAGTACAGATTGCGCACATGTTACAATTGTTTTAATACTCGGGACATATGGTCACTTCGTTGTTTTCTCCTCCTATAGATTCTACTTGCTCACACTCCAGTCCTGATGATGATCTTTAGTTATTAAGATCGAAACGCCATCGACCTCACAACCAAACTCCTCCACTGTATTTGATTAGATTGGAGTTTTGTATTTTGTTGTCAATGCGATGTAAAGTTTTTAATGTCACTAAGCACTTTCACTTCACGCACTTGACGAACAGTCAACTCTTTTATCTGTCCGAATGGAATTTTTATTATTCCATTCCTGTTTCTTATTATTTTAAAAATTGATCAAAACTATTTTTTGGACTGAAAAAGAAACACAGACTTATCAAATGCACACATGAACTTACACGTATATACCATTCACATTAACATACACTTAAAGACAAAAATGACTTAGACACTGTGAAAAATTTATTGGCAACAGCTTGCAACATGACAAAAGCAGCAAATGAATTCATACATTAATCTGATGCAAAACACATTTTTAGGAAAATTGACATCATATACAAAATTTAGTAATAAACATAAAAATATCCAATGTTATGAACCACAGTGATGCCTTCATTTCTCCCAGCCAGCTTCTTCCCCGTGAACCGGACTCTTGGGCACAATTCGGGCAAACCGAACCAAGATAGAATGGAATGGAGACAAACAGACAGAGTCTAAAATAATTTGAGTATTTTTAGAGAAAAGTCTTTTTTATTATATTTCATCATTAGTGTTTGTGTAGATATGAAAATCATTTGTTTTATAAAGATTGTAAAAAATTAGACAGAATGGTAGCCGGGAGTGCGGTAACAGAATGCCTTATGGTAGCCGGGAGTGCGGTAACAGAATGCCATTCTGTTACCGCACTCCCGGCTACCATAAACGTGCTCATTGGTGCCTTTTAGCCGCATGGACTGTTCTAAGTCCATTCCTTAAATTTCAGTTGTTAAACGACCATTTCAACCTGTTATGTGTTTTTACGAATATGTATTAATGTTACATGTCGTTTGATGTTGCTGTCGGATATGTGATAGTATGAATGATTGTCCGTTCGAAGGAGCATTTGTGGGACTGTTTAGTAATTCGCTACATTGAAATTGTATTTGTTGGATATTTTGTTTGATTACTTCCTCTGATTTATTCTGTCTAATTTTTTACAATCTTTATAAAACAAATGATTTTCATATCTACACAAACACTAATGATGAAATAAAATAAAAAAGACTTTTCTCTAAAAATACTCAAATTATTTTAGACTCTGTCTGTTTGTCTCCATTCCATTCTATCTTGGTTCGGTTTGCCTATTGGTTGTGGTCCCTTAGTATCTGGACCCTGATTTAGGGCCTTATTGTGATCAACCCGTGGCAGGTACTCTTTCTTTCCTTTGGTCTGTGCAAAGCTACCAGGGGTAAGCACAGTTTAATTAAGGGTGTGCTGTGACCTACTCTAATCTCTGCCAACAAGGAACCCACCTTTAAAAAGACTCCCATTATGTATCTTTCATTTTTAATTTCTTTTCATATCACAGATGTGGTGCAGATGTCAGAGGTCTGAACGTATATAGTTATAGAAGTTACCATTATGCAAACTGCAATGAAGAACGCCTATGGCATATCAATCGGTGGAAAGAATCCTAACAACATCAAATGTTTCTCTTGCAAAATAATTAGGATGTGGAGGTTTCATGAGGAACAGAAAAACATAAATCCAGAATACATATTCCATAAAACATCTTAGGGTTGGATTATTTATGTATAGTGGTGGTTCAGACAGAAATCCATTACTTCCAACTGAAAGAGCAATTTCTCATCATTCTCAAACTTTTCTAGGGATGCACTGTGATGGGTCTTTTTAGCAGCATAAAAATGTGAAGGGGAGAAAACCATCAATATGCAGTCAATTTAGAAACACCGCTTGATGATACATAATAACTAAAGGACAATTAAGGAAGATTAGTTACATTTATCACAAAGCCAAAAATAATTGAACATAAACACACCTCAAAACGGGGGTGTAAAAATAAAAAGAAAACAGCATGAAGCCAAATCTATGTACCCAATTCAGATGGTGCAACATGAACAAAACAGTTAATTTTGAAAAGACAGACAAGCAAGAAGCAAGAGTCCACCTTTGCCTGCATTGAGGGCTGATGAATGAAGAGCATGTAAATCTATCCCTAAGCTATTGCTATAGTGACATCCTTACATTAATGAGTAAGCATTTCGATATCAGGAGGAAATTTGTCAGTTGTGGAGTCTTCTCAAGAAGTCTCTCCTGTGTAGAGATGAGTCAAGCTGCATAAAGCCACTATCGCAAGAGAAAGAGCTCATTCTGTGATGCTCCCTCTCGAAAGGCAAAGAAGATATTGGCTCTATCCCTAATTCCAATAACCAGTTATCCACAGGGAGAATTCCTACAATGAACTTCTCACATGTACTCCACAATGAGTACATTCATGAGCGTACTTTTCTACAGTGTTCTCCATGTATATTCCTTTGCAACAATTTGACCTTGGTTCCCATGCCTTCTCCCTATGTGAAACCAACTTTACTCCTTTATCACCTCCATGCCATATGATTGCAATTTCTTCTCTCCTTCCCTAGCTGCTAAAACAAAGACATTACTTTGCCTTAAAGAATGATTCTCCACCTGCAATGCAAAAAGTGAGAAAGAACAGCTGCCACAGTGCACATGAAATTCAGAACATTAATCCTAAAGTGAGAGTTGTCAGGGGTTTACATTTCAGGCCTACAGCTTTGGCTAACCTAAGAACATATCAATTAAACATTACAAATTGCATAATAAATCTTGAATTTCGATTTACACATTTACCTAATTATGGGAAGTACCATTATTATTAAACACTTTTAATACATGAGTAGTGTCAAACTTTACAACACGTGTTCTTCATGTTATCGTTTTCTTCTAGTTACATTTATTTCCTATGTCAACTCTCATACTTCTTGTCAGTAAACTAAAATATGTCTTGTAGATGCATTAATGCGGTTCAAAATTGTGAGAGGTCCCTTCCAATCAGATTTTTATTATTCTATCTTCACTTTCTAAGGCTGTGACTCACATCCCGTTACATAATATCCTTTTCCTGCACAAACACGTCCTTTTTTTGCTGCTGTGACAGTTGGGATACAGGATCATACAGTCTCTAAACATATTAAAAATGTAGCACTTTTTTTCTTCCTCTGTACTTTTCATATCCTTGATCTAGTGGGATAAAAATATAGAAGCAGAAGTCCACTGTGTAAACCTGAAGCAGAGCAGGTGTATACTGCAGAGCCTGGCACTGTTAAAGGCTCAACGACTAGTGAGCAATTCTCTCTATAAGAGAAAGTAGTAAACTGTGACCTATCCTTATAGAGGAGCCTGCATTTTTGGCTTATGGGAACTTCTTGCTAGGTTTGTGAGTGTTTTCAAGCAATGGTCTTTATAAGGAAGTGACTGCTTTAATAGGACTTTCAATTAAAAATGCAGTCAAAGAAGTGTGCTGCAAAGTGACACCACTTGGAACCTGATAACCATTCAGCTGAATAAAGAAAATAATCTTACTATTTTCAAAATGTATTTTCAAGCCATGATTGAAGCTTCAGTAGCAGCAGCCTTGCAAAGAACCAAGCCTCCATGTAAATGAAGAAGGGCAGATGATACAGATGATTCAGATGATTTACTAAAGGATAATATTTACAAGGAACAAATCAAGAGCAGTATTTGCTCACATAAAGGTGAGTCTTGGTTTTCAATCTCCAATTAATGTAGAAGGAGATCAATTATATGATCAGTATGATGTTTCTAATATGGATTCTCAAGCTTTGCATAAGACAGTGAAATTCCATGCTGGGCAAAAAATGGAATGCGAAGTGGCCAAAACTCCATGATCTCCACCGGCAGACCAGAATTTATTGTCCACATCTAATTATCTTACACACTTAATGAACGGGTGGAAAGTGCAGTTAAAAGATCATGTGTAGCCTTTAATGTTACTAAAAGAGCAAGCACTTTTATGCCATATTTAGTCAGACATTACTGAAAGACTTTCACTCACTGTATGTTAAAATACAAAAAAGAGCATAGTCTTCCTCGTTGTTGAGTTCAGTGGAACTGATGTATCATGTTCTATCAGCCATCTTGCTCGATTTTATTTGTTTTTCAGCAACTAACTGGAGCATGATTTGCAACAAGATGACATTAAGAAATAAAGTTCGATTAATAACTTTCTGCTTTATGTTTATAAACTCTTTGGTCCAGAACTCAATGATTTGGTCTAGAAAACATTAGAAGTAAAACGTTGTTGCAGCCTTTTGGAATGGTACCTAAAAGAGGGGAACTTTTAAAAGAAGATAAACCTTACAAAAAGCCCAGAGGGACTTTTCACCCTTTTCTTAATCTCAAATGGATCAATTCTGTTAGCAAGGTGCAATAAATTAAAATCATAACTCTCCAAATGGTGATGACTTCAGTCTCTCTGTGAAACTTCATGGTAACACAGGCCTTACATTACTCCATATCCCAATCCATGAGGAGAAGCAACACTCCAACCTGAAATTTGTTGTGAGTTCCAGCCACTTCCAGTTTTATGTCTTTCATTTTGTCCATGTCGTCAGTTTCCAGAATATTTACAAACCTAATGTAGCCTTTTGTAGCACTGTTACAATAGGAGGGTATTCAAATATATCCTTATTTAGATAACTGGATAATCTGTGCCTCCTTTCTTTCTAAGGTGAAAGTGAACAAGGAGATGGTGTGCGACAGAACAAAAACATTGGACTTCGGACACAGCTGAAGAAATCTCAGCTGTCACCAGCCCAAGAAAGAACCTTTATTTCACTAAGAACATGTGATCCATTTAAAAGATGCAGAAAAAGGATTAACCCTTTCTATTCTAAACACACCGTGTGTATTTAGAGAACCCGTTTTTTTTTTTTAATGAAACTTTACCACTTGTATCTTGTTTAATTAAATGTTTTCCTAATCAAAAACCAATAATCCATTCTCCAATCTTAAGTGTGAGACTAACCGTTAGTATTAAAGGGTCTACAAGCCAGTCCTTTTGACATCTAGTTAAGGTATACATGTAACCATAATAAGCAAAGCTTTCTTTTCTATTAGCTATTACGTTGGGCAGTGACATCATCCATCCATAAAGCATATCAGAACCTCACATCGATGACACAGTGGAGCTTCACTGATAGAGTTATCCCTAGGGCTTCAGGTTTCAACCCTGAAGTGCACAGGACTGGTTGTTTATCAATGACATTTCTCAACACCCTTTACGAAGGGGTCACAGAGTGGGACAGGATCAGGAAGTCTCACTGACCCCACCACTCTCTATTATGAGTTATGGAAGGCCCTCCTCTAATTGGCTGACCCACAATGAGTTTAGCCAATGAGAAGAGATGGCCATCTGCTTTTTTTCCCCTCCCTGAAGCCTCCATCTTCTTGTTGGGCCTTGGTGCTTCTACTTTCCGCCACCTGTTGGCCATGCCTTCATTGCCACAGCCCAGTAAGTGCCTTATAGAATATTTGAGTTAGTGTGTGTATATATGAGTATATGTGGATTTGTGTGCATCGTTGTGAATGGTTGAGTGCAAGTGTGTGCATGTATGGGCTCGTGAATGGTGCTTATGAGCATGTGTGTTACTGTGTGAATGGGTGGAGGTGAGTGTGCTCATATGTGTCAGCCCCACTATCTTTCCACAATATCTGCCACCACCGGTTTAAAAAATATATATATGTGTAGCAAATATCCAGTGATAACTGTTTATTAATCCCCATTTCAGACTCATCACAACTGAAGTTTTGCAAAACTAAAAACTTCACAAAACTTTGCGCGCAAGTACAACTTCCAGCAAGAACATGTTATTGCTAAAGAGTTTCTGTGCAATTCTTTGGGATGTGCTCTCCTTAAGTGGAGTTATGCAGGGGTTTCTCCTTTCAAAAATAACTTTTGTTGAGGGTATTCAATTATAAATAATTTTGCTACGGTCATGAAGAACGGAACGTTACAAAGTCTAAAGGGAACACAACATGAAGTTGGTCAAGGCCATCTTTGCCATCTACAGGAAAACCCTCCATCCTTACGTATTGCTCACTTTATTCTGTAACTATTCCTTGGCGACACCAGTTTTAATATGTTTTAAAAGTATTCACGTATAGTTAGCATACAAAGTAGGTTGTTAGTATTCTTGACAAATTACAGAGAACAATTAGTCACACTCTGGGAGCATTTTTGCCAATATATTACATTAATTGTTTAGGAGCTCTTGGGGATTCATAGGCCTCACAATTGGCCTCCCAGGTGGTACTAGTACATGGTGGATTGAAGGAATGTTATCTTTGCCCAAAACTGTAAACTTTCCTCTAAAAATAACTCCATTTTGATAATTCTCATTCCAAGTGTAGTTCCATTTATGACTCTGAGATTATCAAAAGGATTAGAAAAATGTAGTGAAAATTATCAATACTTTTACCTCGACAATGTAAGTCAGTTGCTCACCCTAAGGGAATTTGGCAATGGAGATCTTGGGGAAAGTTGAGAGAATACAAAGGTGCTGCCACTACCTATATTCACCAAACAAAATAATTCTCATTTTTTAAAAGGACTCTTGCCCACTCTATTGTGTGGCCTGCCTCATCACTGAGTCCTGCATCCAGCACCCCCATTATTGCTGGACGCTTTCAATCCCACTTTTGGAGGGAATACTTTCCTGATATCACTAAAGACAATTTCAGAGGTCTGGGAATAGTGCAAATTGAAAATGGCCTGCAGGTAAATCCACAAACAAAGGTTATTAATGGGGCACTACTGGCTAGATTAAAAACAGGGCGGGATGTCCTCTTGTCAGCATGTTTCAGCGAGTAATGTGCCCAAAATGTAACCCTTAAAAAGAAAAAGAAATAGAAAAAAACCAAGAAAAATATTTTGTCTGGCTAATATAGGTAGTGGCAGTGCTTTTGCCTTTTGGCTATGGGAATGGAAAACTCCTCCTTGAACAGTCATATTCAGCTAGCAGGAGCTTTTAACGATAGACTAAATGTTGATAGTGCTGCAAAGAATCCAAAAATACGTGGTAAGTGTTAATAGCTATTAGTAACTGCTTATTTGATGAATGAGAGCATGTTAAAAATACATTTTTCAGCTAGAGGTTCATCTTTTTCTTATTGCATATGTTTTCAACACAGCAGGTCTGTTTTCTTTGCTTGAACATTTTAATACAATTTCAAACAGCTGCAATGATCATTTTTTGATCACTTCATTTAGTTTCACATTTAATACTCCCCACACTGGGTCTCTTATTCATATTCCATGAATAGCATAAAAGTTGGTTTTGGTGCTAAATTGTTTACCACCTTCAAGTTAAATATCTCCAACCTTGATTGCCTCTTTAGATCCACAAGTTCAGATCTCTACTTCCAAGTGGTTTGATAAAATGTGGAGAAAAAGCTAACACTGCTTTGCCCATAATTAAATCATTGACGCCGATTCACCAAAACACAAGGTGTAGTGGAAGTGGCATCATACAAATTTTTAGGCACGATGACATCACAGAAAGTGACAGCACATACATTTTTTTCCCTGATGACATTAGAGAAGTTGTTGCCACATGATCTTTGACATAATGGCATTGCAGTAGTGACACAGCTGAACTCCAAAAAGCAACAATAAATGAAAGTTTAAACATTAAGTGCAAGATAAATAAAATAATGAGACTTTTTTCTAAAGGTACAAATCTTTTTTGTACCACACATTTATTAATTATCTGATAAAAATAGATTGTATCTTTGTATCTTGCATCTGCTTTAGAAAACTACAATTGGTTTACAAATATGTAATTTATTATAGATCTGATTGCACGTTATAGGTGGTCCCAACAGTTTTATCTGTTGCACCATTGTGTGCCCACTAAAATCTCTTCTTGAGACACAGAATTATGAACAAATTAATTAAATTAATTAAAACGTCTCAGATTTGGACAAGCAATAAGAAGTAAACAGAGATCATGTGAGCCCCGTTTTCCTTCAGTTGCTGCCACTGACTTTGTGATCTCTCAGGATAGAGGTCACAAACGCAGTGCCAGGGGTCGCAAGAAGGAAGCCAGGGGTGCAGCTGCAATTCCTGGCGACCCCTAAATGACGTCTATGATTAAATGCCTGTGACTCTGAGGAAGTATTGCTATGACATCACAGTGCTCAAAATGTGTGAGGGCTAGAAATAGTGTGCTAAAAGTTTACCTGGGTGTGGGGGGGAATTGGCTGAGGCATGTGCTTCCAAGACTCTGACCACCTTCTGGAAAATTGTTTAAAAATCCCATAAAAAACACATATTACTTTTTAACTTCCACAGTTCTCAAAATAACCAGAGTATGTACATGGTCAGTTGAAAAAGTACTTTCATATTCTCTCTTAATTAAATAATTGAAGCAAGATATACAAGCCTCTGCAAGCAAAGTTATAAATGTAGTTGACCGTTGGGGCCCCTTAATTACAGTGATTCAAATGAGGAAACTCACAAAGCAATTTCTGTTTACTGGCGGGAATCTATTATACTACCTATATTTTTTTTTAAAAGAGACGGTCCTAAAAGGATCATGTAACGTTTGATGGGATCAAAGAACCAACATAAATCATTTGACTTCGAGTCAGACCAAACTAATAGTTCTCCCACCCTTTTTAAAAGGGGGAACAGCTGATTACCAACTGTTGGGTAAAGGTGTTGAAGCTCCGTCACAGCGACTCCTCCTTTGACGAATTGGGTTGTCTGCTCTTTTTAGTGGTCTCCTGATGCATATTTCCCAGCCCGATTCTGCTATGCAAGGCAGTGTGTTTCTGGACAGGGTACAGAAACAATGTGCCTCACTTATTGCAACAAATTAAACCCTTTGCTACAAATGGCATCAACAAGGGGTTTGCGGTCTCTGAATAGTAGCCAAAATTCTGAATTCAGCAAGTGGTAGTATGTGTAGAGCCTTCAAGGTTTTCCTGGGTGCTTGGGCACGCGACAGCTCACAGGTCTTACCGGAGCCCTGGCCCCATCCCATGCTTCTGAATCCAGCCAAATAGGGAAAGCCTCCCCAGGCCGGTAGGACCCCCGTCCCGCGCCCTTTACCATCCGGCAGGCTTGAGGATGGAGCCTCGGAGCAGGGTGCCCACCCCATGGCGCAGTCAAGCAGGGGAAGTATGCATCTCCTTTACCATGTCATGGGCCAGAGAAGGGAACCCAGGTCCCTGATGGGCTCCCAAATCCAGGCTTGCTGGCTCCCTGTACGTGCAGACATGGACAGTTGCTGCCATTTGAGGCGGGAGCCAGGCACCTGCTGAGGGCTTCTTGTAGACCTCATGGCATCCTGTTCCAGCTCGGCACCCCGTGGGGTTGAGCTTTCATGCAGGGCCGGTCTCCGCTTTTTATCCCCAACCCAGTACGGGAGCAAGAGAGTCCTCCCCGGGCCAGCAGTCACTCTGTCCTGGGCACTGGCTGTCACCCCATACCATGGCCTCAGAGTACTGACCTTCCACCCTCCTGGAGCCCAAGGAGGTGAGAAGGCTTAAGCTTGGGCCAAATCCTCTACCACAGGCTTGCCCGGGGACCCCATTTTCCTTGACTATTAAGCCGCCACATAGTGGGGGTTTACAGAACCCCGGAGAAGGACAAAAGTTGGAGTTAGCCCGGCTGGCCATCTGGTCGCCAAGACTGCCGGGCCATCTGGTAGCCCACTCAGGCGACCAGATGGCCTTGGGATGACCCAGAAACCAGATGGCCCGGGATGATTCGACCCAGTTTCACGTCAGACTTGCGACAGCAAGAGTGGCCAGGCGCTCCGAGACTAGTGCTCAGTTCGACTTCTTCCCAGGGGCTGCTCGCCTCTGTGCCACTTGTGTGGCAGCAGTGGGGGGGATCTCGGCCAGGCCATCTGGACACCCTGCTGACTGCACAGTATCGCACCCCCCATCCCTGGACCCGGTGGTGCAGGGCAGGAGGTGGAGGCCCCCGTGCTGACCGGCACATTGTGTGGGTGGCCTTCTGCAGGCCCTTGTCCCCCCTCCGCATCCCTCCCGCCGACCCAGCGGAATTCCCCCTCGGGTGTGGTGGAAGAGGTTCCATGGACACCCACAGATGGAGACAAAATCTTGGCTCAGAGGATGACTTTAAATGTATCGCAGTGAGGTAGCTACTCTGCTACTTACGAAACCCTGACCCAGAATCAGGTTGTCTATGAATGATTTACCACTGGATGCCCCACGAACATGTGCTGCACTCAGGGCGTTGGAGGCATCCCCTGCCCGCCTGCACGCCAGTCCCCAAGCTAGCGGCTATCCCAGGCCAACCAAGGCTCCACGGCACTGCGGTATCATTACGGTTTAGGGGAGATTCTGACTTGGAGTTATTCAGTCGTAATCGCACAGATGGTAGCTTCTCCCCATTGGCTCCTCAGCCAAGCACATACACCAAAATGTCTGAACCAGCGGTTCCTCTCATGCTGAGCAGGATTGCTATTTGCAACAACACATCATCAGTAGGGTAAAACTAACCTGTCTAAGCCCAGCTCACGTTCCCTATTAGCGGGTGAACAATCCAACGCTTGGTGAATTCTCCGACACAGGAACAGGCTCTGACACAAGCTGCAGGTGACGCTCCACCCTACTTCGTGTCTGGATGCTGGTCATGTGACCGGCAGCAAACACAGCCGCATATACTCCCAAACACCAGCGGAGATGCAGCAAAAACAGTGCTGGGGCTGGAACATGTGCAAGGGTGAGTGAAAACACACTCGCACCCAATTTGTTGTGGCCAAAAGATCAGGCATACACTGTGCATACATAGTGCTGAAGAACCCTATCCTCAGTTCCTGGCATTCTTTATGTTCCCTTCCTGTGATGTCACGGGCCAAACTACCCAGTGCACGTCTAACAGGTCAAACAAAAGAGAACACCCCTCCCCCAGGGTTCACAATGAAGGAATTGACCCCAACATAACATTATGTCTTAATGTTTTGCAACCGAAATCTGGTTGCAAAACATTCACATTTTACAGACCCCCAGCTACGGTGGTAATCCGTTCACAAAAAGGAATGATTACCCTTAGGATTCTTCACCTTTGTGAAATGAAAAAAAGTATAGGGGGTAGGCAGTGGTCCACAGAATGACATCCAACTCTTAAAGGATCAAGAAAAAAAGTGTCCTGTATGATTAACATGCAGAATAGATGTATGTGCAGGGTTTTTCCTCTAACAATAAAATGTGTATTTTTCCTCTTTTAGAGGAAAGGCAACTGAGGTTATGATGATCAGCTCTTTTATGACTCCTCTTATTATTACCCTCACTTTGATATTTTATGTTTGGGAACAGTTTTGGCTTTATAAGAGTAAGACAGAGGAGATGCCAGATGAAATGTGCATTTATGTTCTAGATCGATTACTGATGAAGTGATGCATTTAAATCTGATACCACTAGTGAATCTGTATTTTAATTTTCTAGAATATACTTTTCAAATAATGTTGAACATTTTTGTATTAGAAATGTCATAGGCACATGATTATGAAATTGTTTTATGATATTCGTTTTTATGGTTTGCAGTTTTGAACTGATACACAAAAAATTGATTGATGTATTGATTGTACTATTGGTCTACATCTAGCCTGATAGTCAGCCTCTAGTATTCATAACTTTCAGTCTGTTGACCACGATGAATATCTGGTGGGTTTTAGGCAGCCATCAAATTTAATGCTGGTATTTAGGAATGGTTCACTAGTTCAGTATTTTTTTCTGCTTACATTCCAACTCTGATATTGCTAGGAGAAGTCCTGTGGACCCCTTTATGCCATGACCTTGACTACCTGAGTTCTTGTGTCTGTATTTGTGTCCAGGATTTGCCCAACTCATTCTTCCTGCTTCTTCCCATTCCTTTCCTTTCCTCAGCCATGTGCCCTTCTCCTTCTCCTCCCCCTTCCCACCCACTGCCCTTCTTTGCACTTCTTCCCCATGTTATGTGTCCCACACTGCCCTTTGTCTTACCCAAATCGTAGTTGTTACCAATCACCTCAATGTAGTTCCACCTCTCCTTCCTGTTCCACTTCTCATCATAAGTTGTCAGCGCTATGGCGTTGCGCGTTCTAGGGCCCACCCCCACCACTCATTTACGCATGGTACCCTCTGTGTTTTGTTCCTGTGCCATGGGTACCCTTGTTGTGGCAAACTCCATTATAAGACCTCTGCACGCTGGTGGTTATGTTGTCCTGGGACACTGATGGTGCCTTCTGTTTGGCAGTCACTATCGTTGAATATGTCATAGTCCTATTGTTGTATATGTACTTTGTATTTTGTGCTCTGTGCTGTTGCACAATGATGCTTTTAACATTGCCCTTATCCCTAAGTGCCTTGGGGTGGCTGGGTGTGGTTTCTCCTGACGTCAGCGGCCCCGCCCTTCTACCACTGCTCACTATTCAGCCTTCCTCGTACAGAGCAGATGCTTTATTTCCCATCTCCGATTACAAAGAGCTTCTTCTGGCTCCCGGGCCTCTGGTGGTGGTTTCTTGAATTCTGGCTCACTTCCTGCAACCCGACTCGGCTTTCTGGGTTGCCGTGGTCATGCTTTCCGCTGTGCAAACAATCACACAGGTTCAGAGTGGGTCGGACTCTGAGCGGTAAGACGCATGATTTCCCTTGTTTAATTGACAGGCAAGTTTATTGGTAAACATAATCATTTTGGGCTTGAGATGATTAAATTAGCATATTACAGATAATCATTGTGAACAGATGAAAGACAAAGAGAAGCTCATAAGACACTGGAATAATGTCTTATTTTAAGCTTACTGAATAATTCATAGTTCATTTGTTGATAACTCATGATTGTAGATATTATTGGATGGTAATAAATCATGATTACTGTTGCTTATGTGTTATTTATTTACAGCAATAAGACGCTCCTTAATACTAATGGTCACTTCCTTTGAAAAATTATGCTAATACGGTGTAATTGGCTATTGTAATAAGTCTACATACTTTGTTTATTTTATATTGTTTGCCTTTTGTGCATCTTTTATTTTCACAGGTCTCCTTCCCAGCGGTCCACTTCCCATTCCCTTCCCCCCATCTGGCCACTCTGACTCCTGGTGCTATAATAGCATACCAGATCAGTGGTGCCTGAAGGTGGGTCATTAAGAGCATCGCACAAATCCTGAGGAAATACTACGCCTACTTCCAACAGAAGTTGAATTCCCTCCAACTCTTCCAGCCTATTTCCTGCTAGAAGTCCATTTTCCTACCTACGCCACTCTCCATCACAGTAAGCAATCGTTATACCACTCTGTTCTCTGATGCCCATATTATGTCTCTGTGCCCCTCCCCAATTAAAATTTACACCCTCTAGAGGCAGAAAGAGGAGACACAGAAGTTGTTGTTTCACAATTGTACATAGACTGTACAATGAGAAAGGCATCAGTCACCGTTAGGATGAGTCAAAGATATATAGTCTCCCTCTGGTGGCTTCTATCTCTTCAGTGAATAATTTGTAAAATAATAAGTGCCAGGGTTCTCATCAGAAGGCCACTGCTGCTTGCACCACACATTGCCCTAGACTTGCTGCCAATGATAGTAACAACACGACTACTAACCATCATACTCCTACAAGTGTGACAATTCGGACTATTCCACTGCCCCAAAGCTATTAGAATGGCTTGGAGGGGCGGTAAGTAATTTTGTTGAATCCTCATACCACCACAGCTGCTGTAATCCCAGGTGATGTTGGAGGAGACCATCCTCACATCTGATGCACTTGCGGTGGCCCCGCCAAACCAAGCAGGGTTAAAACACCCATATCACTTTTGTGCTTAGGTAAAATCATAAGGCTATTCAATTTTCCGGGAACAACTCTCAACCACTCACCTCAGGAAATTGGCCCATATAGCCTCTGCCCTGCCTAAGGTGCTCCCTAAATCCAACCTGCAGGTCTGCTGTGAAGACTTAAGCCGATCCTCCGGAGAAGGAGGTGACGGGTCTAAACAATGTTTGCATTTCTCCCTTCTGGTCAGAAGCACAAGATAAAACACCAAACACCTATGAGTTCTCTGCAAGAGTCTAAGTTATGTAGAGTCCACTCCCAACAGCACCAACACATGGCTCAACTTGATTTAAATTCCCAGAATTTCCTTAATGATGTTTCATAGGATATCCCAATACCCGCTGATCGATGGGCAGGTGGCAAACATGATAGTTGTTTTCTTAGCTGTGGCCACATCGTCTACATCTAGGAGTCTGGTTCTCTATGAATCTTGCCAGCCTTTGGGGAGTCCAAAATATTCTATTGAGGGTGAAATAATGGTTCCTTTTTAAAGTAGCCGGTTTAACTGTATAGTACAGTAATTTTAAAGATACTTGCCACAGATGTGGAAACTCAGCCTCTGGGATCGTCTCCTCTCAAATCACGTACAGTGCTTCCAGAGCTCAATTGTTGGCGTCTAAGAGTTTCCAATACAATAGTGTTGATAGGCTGCACTTCTTGCATGTGTGACTCTGCTTCCCAGGAACACTGATCTCCTGCTTGGCACTTGCAAAC
Organism: Triturus cristatus; assembly: GCF_964204655.1. Taxonomy (NCBI): domain Eukaryota; kingdom Metazoa; phylum Chordata; class Amphibia; order Caudata; family Salamandridae; genus Triturus; species Triturus cristatus. The sequence continues at coordinate 960,899,082 of NC_140585.1, read as the reverse complement.
CAAGAGGAAAGCATATATAAATCTAGATATGGAATCCCCAGCCTCACCTTAAGTACATCCCACAGTAATAGCTCCTGCACTGTAAAAAGTTCCCCCAGGTGGTTATCCCAGCCTTCTTCAATGGATTACTCAGCCAACCCAGCAAACAGTCTGGGGTGCCCGGGAAATCTCAAACTGGTGGGAAATCTGAATAGTAGCTGATACCCAGGATCTTCCTGACTCTGTACCACGGGGTAAGTGAGGCCTTTAAAACTTTAAATCAAACTTAACAAAACTTTGGGACCCCAAACTGGTATAGGAAACCTGTGGGTCCCACCCCCCAATGAATTCTACTAAAAGCTCGGCCCAGGTTGAACTCTGCAGTTTAGAGCTATATAGATGCCCAAATATTTAATCTCATTCTTCACCTCCCCATCCCACTTGAAAATATTCCAACAGAAAATTTGGAAGCATTCACAGAATACCCTAAAAATGCACCAAACCTCCACTAGCTTTTCTATGCTAGGGATTGTCTGGACCAGGGCAGATGTATATTTAACAGGATATCAGCATAAGTGTAATCATATTCCTAAATTTCTGCCAAAAAAAGGGATTACTTGCTGGTCTCTTCTGAGTACCTGCGCAAATGGTTCAATGTAAATGTGAAACAGTAGGGGAGAAAGGGGGCAAGCACCCCTTGCCTCATGCCCCCTGTGATCCTGAAACTCTCAGTTAGAGCTACATTGAATAGATTTAGCACAGATTGATTTTCATATAATCTCTGTAGGGTTAGAAAAAAACACGAGCGGAACCTAGTACTGCGAAGACCTCCCAGCAAACTCAGTGAAAAGCCTTGGTTGCGTCTATTGTAGCGGCGGTCAACGGGATTGAGTTGGTGGTGCCTAAATCAATACAGCCAATTAGTCGCTGAGTGAGCTCGTGGATCTGGTGCTTTGGGATGAATCCTTCTTACAATGATTGATTAATCGAGATGCTAAATCGGCAATCTACCGTCCAGATGCTAGAGCATACCTTATAATCGGTGTTTAGTAGAGAGATTGTACAATATGAATCTGCCTTTTTAGGATCTTTGGCGGGTTTTCATATCAACACTATTGCGACTTCCCTCCATGACTTTGGGATCTGGGCATTCTTCCAATATATAGAATTAAACAATTTCCCCCAAACTGGTGCTACCACTTCCTTCAATCGCTTATAAAGCTCTGAGGGGATGGCATCTGGGCCTGCCACCTTCCCATTCTTAACGCATATCAGGTGCTGCCAGATTTCAGACTCTGTGATCTGGGCCTCAAGGGAATTCTTGGCTACATCTGCTTTTCACCAAATGCTGCGGGTGCCGTTCCGGGGGAGCCATAGGAACAGGGAATCAGGTCTTGGAATCTCCCCACATTTTTTCCGGTTTGACCAGTGCAAACAGCACAGATGCACCTAGTGCAGCAACCAGCTCAGGTGCGGCTTGTCCTATCTAGCACATCTCACAGATTTCTACCAAGAATAGGTTTGAAGTCCTCATGTCCCCAGAGAGGTCTGAGGAGGTGTGTGGGCCATTCCAGGGAGTCCAGCAAGAGAGTGTTTTCCTTTGGGAGACACATAGTGGACCTAATGGAACTGAGATGGTAGCGGTATAAGCGGGGGAGTCTCTGGCAGTTATTTTAATGGGCCTACAGGCAAAGATCAAAAGTAGGTTTGAGGTTTCTGGGGCTAACCAAGCTGGGATCCAGTCTTCCTGACTAGGTTTATCCCAGAAACCGGATGAGGGGGCTGCTCAGACCAAAGTACTGGAACATGAGTTTTTTTTGGTCAAGCAAGAAATGCAGTAAAATGCAACCAAAATAAGCTTGTTGACCATAAAAAACCTAGGTCTTAGCGAGGATTCAGAAAGGATTGTGGATCATTCTTGGAGGAACACTGTTCTTAAGTACAGGCCTGACATTAATCTTGAACATGAGAACCCAAAACACCAGAAACCGAGAAGATTCTGGTACATTTTCACTCCCATGTTGTGAAAGAAGTCATCTTGGGTATTGTCTTGAAGAATGGGACTTTCACTGCCAAAGGTTGCTCTTTCACTATTAGATCCAATGTTTCTAAAGCAATAGACCAGCGCCAGTGGGCGCTTGGCAGGAAAATGGAGAAGCTCCATAAACTGTGGGACATTGCGCCATTAAAATTCCCAGCGATGTTATGCATAATGTGGAACAAACAAATGCATAATTATCATACTCTAGAAGATGTGGATGCTCCGATTGTTTCCAGAAACTTACAAATTCCAGAAGTTCTGTTTTGGCCCAGGAGAGGCTCCAGGTGGGGTGAGGCGTGGCAAGGTGGGGTAGGGTGCACACTGCATTTTAGCATATAGCTTTTTGGCCGGACTATTCCCCTCCTGGGGAAGCTCTTTTTTTAGTAGAAGGAGGGCTTTCACGAGGGTGGTTGGGTAGGGGCAGTGGGTGGGGAGAACTGGGGAAAAAATCTGCAAAGTCCTCAGGATCATTATTTATTTTTTGTATCTGCCCACATCAACATAAACCACACCACAGGGAAAAGGGGGGGATATTCTAAAAATTCTAATGGGGGTAGGTAAAGAGATATATTTCTTATCTTGGAATGTTAACAGCCTAACGTCAAAGAGTAGGCAAAGATTGATACTTCACTATCACAAAAAGAGCAAGGCCTATATAATGATCCTGCAGGAGGCATACCTCATGGCAATTGAGAGCAGAGCCCTCTATTCTAGATATAGGTAGATTGAGGATGATGTAGTCTCTGATTAGGCAGAGTATTGTAAAGGGCTTGCAGTTCTCTCAAGGAAAGTAACAGGTGTGGAAATGGTGTCTTCTAAAACTGAAAGTTCAGGTAGATGTGTTTTGGCAGGTATGAGATGTATTAACTATGAATTCACCTGAGCAAGCTTTTATGGCCCAAATGGCAATGGTCCTTCACACCTTTGGACCCTAGAATGGAATCTGGTGAAGACCTCATCACCGGTGGTCCTGGGGAGAAATTTTAACACTCTATTAGATGTCAGTCTTCATAGATCTACTAGGAGAGACCATATTCCTATACATATGACCAGACGGGCTCTAAGATGCATGCTACAGGACCTGGGGTTGGTGGATGAGTGGCTTTGTCAAATGGGCCAGACGGGGGGGGGGGGAGACGACGCGTTTCGCAGCTAGAAATATGGCATTTCTCTAGGCGTGAGTATTTTTTGGTAGATAATGCCATAATAGATAAGGTTAAAAAGGTTAACCACCTGCCAGGGCATATCTCTGACCACTCAGCTGTGAGTATGCTTTTGCAGTGTCCTGGTGGTAGGCAGAATATTAAGTTAACTGTGCTCTCCGCCTGGACACAGAAGTTAGATCGGCTTTGAAAAAAGCCAGTGGTGATTTCTTCACTGATGATATAGGTAACAGTAATTTTTAGTGCATATTGAATTAATAATTGACTGCTGTTGTGGTCATTTCTAAATTAGTCAGACAATTCCACTTTGTGGCAGACTGTCACAAAAACCTGTGTTGACAATTAAATGCCAATGCCAAGCACTGGAAACCAAGAGCTCAAATAAAGCACTGAGGGCCAGAAGTACGACCCTACCAATTTGTGACTTGCAAATTGCATCGTTTTGCAACTTGCAATTTGCAACTTGCATTTTGGAATGTAAATAAAGCAGTTTTGTTCAATAAAGCAGTTTTTTTTATAAATGCAGCCCGTTTTCCCCATTGGAAAACGGGTTGCATTTAAAAAATAAAACATTTCTGTTTCATTTTTTAGAGGCAACCAGTGGTCCCTGGGTCCACTGCCTGCTCTAAAAAAAATATTTTCACATCCATTCACAAAATAGGTGGTAAATTGTGAGTGTTTTGCGGCCGCAAATGCGGTCGCAAAACAATGGCACGTTTCATTGTGACTCACTATTAGGAAGGGACGCCCCTTCCTAATAGCGAGAGTCACAAACGCTATTTTGCGAGTCACGGCTCAGAAAATAGCGTTTGTACATTCCAAAACCCTTTTTTTGCGGTCACAAGGGTTTAGTTTCCTTTTTGCAACTGCAAAAAATGGTCATACATCTGTCCCTGAGTCCCTTCCAATTCAATGATAAAGTAAAATGCTCAGGCACATTTTAAGTCCTTTTTAAGCTTTGGTTGGCTGTTTCAAACTGACACAAATAGACATGTGTAAGCCCGAAACTAGAATGGGTCCTAAATCCTCTGTTGCAGCTTTATTTAAAAAATGGATCCCATGACCTCTGGTGTATGGACTTGTTAGCTTCAAATTTCAAGGATCTTTTATTAAGGTAAAAAGTGACGTGAAGACTAAACTAGGAAACCATCAAGCAATCAATTAGATTTTACAGATAACCTACAACAGTGCTTACTGTATAAGTTTGCTGACAACTGCTGGCATTTGGGGAGATTCTCATAATGCATTAAAGTTGAAAGGCAGAAGAGGCTGACAACAATGTGCAGAAACAGCTATAACAGCTGCTCTTAATCTTTTCACTTCTGTGGATGCAGGGCCCCCCACTAAATCATTATTGGAACAAGGCAACCCCCTGAGTTATTACTGGAAGACAGGGACCCCTGCCTAAGAATTTCGTTGGTTTAAATCACCAAACAATTCATAAAGAAGCTTGAATTAAACAAATACACAAATTAAGAAATGTTTTATTTAATTCACAAACAAATATAAAAACAAAATTGTAATCTTAATGCAATGGTAGGAGCTTTTCTGAATTCATCATCCATACTGTATTATGTACGATGCACTTTTACTGTTCCCTCAAATCAATCTGAGGATATAAACTTAATTTTTAGCCTTTTCAATTATACTTTTAGCATTTTTTTTATATACACTTTATCAATCTGCTAATAATGTTACATTTTATAAGCAGCTGCAGATCCCCAGAGAAGGCTTTGCAGACCCCCAGGGGACCTCAGACCACAGGTTAGGGACCACTGACCTGCAGCTTGTATTCTACCTGCGTGCATTGGGTGGTTAATTCCGTTCTGTGTGTGAACTCCTGTTGTCAGTGCTTCATTGACAACCCACTAATTTCTGATTATGTGCTGCAGCAGGGGGCAGAAACATGACTGGCATGTAGGAGTTTGTGGCTGTGAATGCAATCTTTCAGTTGCATTCACACCACTTTTTGCATTTGAAGGGGATGTGTGTGATCAAATGTTTACTTATGTTGTTCACATTTATAAACTGCTTTTTAAATTGAGAATATGTCCAGTGCTGAGGATGGAAAATGCTAGATGGAAGTGTAAATGCTACCCAAGCAGGGTGTCACAGTAAAGGCAGAGAGGGATATTGCATAGGCGTATGGCAGCATGTCACATTTAAATGAGGTTACTTTGAGAGATGCTAAGATGGTCACTACATCATCAACAATGAGAGGTTTGAAAATGTGCCTTGAATATTCTGATGGTGATCGGGTTGTGCGGAGTTTGAATCATTGTTGCCTGGGGAGTTCATTGTTATGGCACATGGGTCTTGATTCACAAACTGCATTTTGTAGAACCTTATAAGTACTATAGTAGTACTGCTTACTACAAAATGTTTTAAAAAACCTAAGAGTGGCAATCTCCATCTACAACTGCCTATCCTTTTCTGTGATAAGAACTCCACACATGTAAGATTACTACTTAGGGGTCGATTACGATGTCATCCAAAAAGGCTCCGAACGACTTTCGCTTAATTGGGATTGGCATTGGGAAGAACTGAGTCGGTCAGGGATGAATCATAGTGGTCTACAGATCGCGTTTCCAACCGAGCGATTAGGATGCCAGATTCAGACAGCCTTTCCAGCCTTTTCCGGATTGGCTGCGGTAATCTGACTTTGGGGCCCGTTGCAGGCCCCCCTTCATGCAGGGCCCTCCGAATCGGGCCCGTGGGCATACCCATGGGTCCCCCCATTCCATGCAAGCACAGTGTGGCAGGCACCATGGGGTGCCCGCCACAAGGGTGCAAGGTTTTCCCCACCAATGCTGTGAAGCATCGTAATCAGTGAGTCGGACACCCAGAATACGATTAGTTTGGAAACGATTCCGAAACCGATTCGGTCGGAAGGGTTTCCTAACGAGATCATAATTGGCCCCTTAGTAGTAAATGTAGGACGGAGCGGGCAGGTGTGGATGATAAATGGGGAATACTTAATACAGAACAGGAGGGTTTAGGGAGCAGTACACGGGTTTAGAGAGGCCATGATAATAAAAAAAAAATCCACAACAGAGTAAAGTCATTGCTATTCACAAACAAACTTTACTAGAGCCCAAAACTACACAAAACAAATGTAAATGCACCTCAGCTAGTCTTGGAATAAGTCTAGCACCACATGTGGCTTGTCAGGGGGAGAATGTCTGCATTGTCAGCATTCCGTCCATCATTTGTTTGTTGTAACGCTTTTCGCCCTAAGTGGGATGGGTATTCCCAGACGTGGGACCCGTGCTCACTACGCCACTGGAGTCAAGCTATCCTGGCTGATGACGGCTGATAGCCAGAAACCGGTCCTAGGATGCTTGATTCCGGTCCAGGGAAGACATGGCTTGGCAGTTCGGGCTGGACTGTTCCCATGAGGCACAGGGTCAAGACTAATTTGCATATGGCCATGTCTAAACTGGGGTGGCGTAGTGGGCAAAAGAACGATGGATTTAACCCAGATCTCTTGACTGGGGGAGAATGTCTGCATTGTCAGCATTCCGTCCATCATTTGTTTGTTGTAACGCTTTTCGCCCTAAGTGGGATGGGTATTCCCAGACGTGGGACCCGTGCTCACTACGCCACTGGAGTCAAGCTATCCTGGCTGATGACGGCTGATAGCCAGAAACCGGTCCTAGGATGCTTGATTCCGGTCCAGGGAAGACATGGCTTGGCAGTTCGGGTTGGACTGTTCCCATGAGGCACAGGGTCAAGACTGTTTTGGTTATGGCCATGTCTAAACTGGGGTGGCGTAGTGGGCAAAAGAACGATGGATTTAACCCAGATCTCTTGACTGGGGGAGAATGTCTGCATTGTCAGCATTCCGTCCATCATTTGTTTGTTGTAACGCTTTTCGCCCTAAGTGGGATGGGTATTCCCAGACGTGGGACCCGTGCTCACTACGCCACTGGAGTCAAGCTATCCTGGCTGATGACGGCTGATAGCCAGAAACCGGTCCTAGGATGCTTGATTCCGGTCCAGGGAAGACATGGCTTGGCAGTTCGGGCTGGACTGTTCCCATGAGGCACAGGGTCAAGACTGATTTGCATATGGCCATGTCTAAACTGGGGTGGCGTAGTGGGCAAAAGAACGATGGATTTAACCCAGATCTCTTGACTGGGGCAGAATGTCTGCATTGTCAGCATTCCGTCCATCATTTGTTTGTTGTAACGCTTTTCGCCCTAAGTGGGATGGGTATTCCCAGACGTGGGACCCGTGCTCACTACGCCACTGGAGTCAAGCTATCCTGGCTGATGACGGCTGATAGCCAGAAACCGGTCCTAGGATGCTTGATTCCGGTCCAGGGAAGACATGGCTTGGCAGTTCGGGCTGGACTGTTCCCATGAGGCACAGGGTCAAGACTGATTTGCATATGGCCATGTCTAAACTGGGGTGGCATAGTGGGCAAAAGAACGATGGATTTAACCCAGATCTCTTGACTGGGGGAGAATGTCTGCATTGTCAGCATTCCGTCCATCATTTGTTTGTTGTAACGCTTGTCAGGGACTGCAGCATAATTCTGCAGAAAATAATGAAGACAAGGGCTTAAAATAACCCATAGGAAATAAGGGTAAAATAATTAATTAAATTAATCTGACTTTTAAAATAAATATATAAAAATACCTGTTTTAATGTTGAAAAATTATAGCACATTTACATTTAAATATTTACTAATTAAATAAATAACTGATAAAAAAAGCTTTCAAAGATTTAAGAAAAATTTGTAATTATTTTAAATTAATTAAAAACGTACCTTTGTTAAATTGACTAAATATTAGTTAAGTACTAAAATTTCAGTGAGTATGGGATTTCTAAATTTTGATAAATTAATATATTTTCATTATGAAATACTTAATGAACATTTAGCTTAATGAGTTGAGTTAATGCACTGTAGTATTTTATTGTATTAGTTCTATGTTAATTATCATTATTTCGATTTAATTTACATTTTCATTTTACACTCAAATATATTTAATATGTATTTAAGAACTTAAAAAGTTTATTATTTTTCCAATCCGTTTTTTTATAAGGAGATCTTCACCCCAGATGTGAAAATCTCCACCTACAAGTGAATGTTACTAGAGGCAACTTTCTAAATTCCAACTGTCTTAAATGTCTTGATCCCTAGACTACTGGGAGTAGAGGCTTATAGGTCTACACTTAGGTGTAAAGCTACACTCAGAAATTGTGAATAGCAAAAACCTAGATGCAAGAATATATTTACGCATGACAAAATCTACACATGTAAATTTAATTTTGTGAATAGGGCCCTTGATGTTTATTTTACTGACAAAGAAGTGGTTTATTGTGATGGATTTTTCAGTGCATTGTGAGATGATAGGATGTGGGAATGGATTTGTGCAATCTTTAGTTTTGTAGTTAAAGGGCTTGACTCCTATTGTCAGCTTTGGAAATTGACATGATGTGATGGTCAGGTTCGAATATGGGAACATGACGATTGCATTGATCTTTTACTGAGATGATTTTCAGGGTTTATTTTGAGAATCAAGGACAAGATGTACAACAGAATTCACAATCTCAAACCCTGCGATTTGCAAAATCGCAGTTTATTTGATCACATAATGGCTTTTAGGTATATATAAAGCCTATTTTGTGAGTCAGGTACGTTTTAGTCCCATACTGAGTCACAATTAGGAAGAAGCATAAAAGGGACATCTCCGCCTAATTGTGAATCAGTATGGCATGTATCAATGGTTTGTGACAGCAAACAGTTTGTTACAGACACTTCCAAGGCAGTGGTAACTAATGTGCTGATAGGAACATGAGCCGATGGAGGATATCAACTTCCATTGGAATGTCTAAATCAGAAGTCCAAATCATTAACCAGAGCAACCCTAATATTGTAGTCAGCCTGAAATAATGCCTTGCTCCTCGTCGACCATGAAAAGGCACTTTTGGTTAACGCTTTTCTTTTTCTTTTGTACTTTTTGTCCTAAAACTTCAAATATTCATATCTCTGGTTCCCTTCATTGCATTTGATAATTTTTGTGCCATGTTTTGTATTAAATTGTTCTTGATTTATAGAAATTGGGTGTGAGATTTTGATGGTGTTGTGTTTTGACTCCTTCATTGTTTTGGTACTGCTTAGTACTTTATGCACTTTCCTTAAGGTAAGCCTTTCAGCTCTGTGCCATATATACCAAGGGTTGAGCCAAGGTTATTTATTTAACTTGTGTACATGACCTGACAACATTTTGGACAAACTGCTTGGTAAGGACTCAGATCCTGCCCACCTAAAACCTATTTTTTTTACAACACGGAAGTATATGAAAATATTATGAGAACATTTAATAGGCAAAGGTTGTAGACAAGAGTGAGAGGCAATTCTGATAGCATGATTTCCAAGAGTTTGCTTTAAATTTGAGTGAAGCCAAATGCAAAAAATAAAAGTATTGGTTAATTTGGTGAGAGAAAGAGGTCTATGAGCAGCATTCAAGAAAAGCTGTGATTAATTAGAAGAAGATTGTTGGTAATATAAATGGATTATTAACAGTGCTACATTGATTTGAAATGTGATGCATTTATAATAACCACAACAAAAGAAAAAATAAAGCATCTAGAGATGTTCTTCTATCAGTTCAGAGCTGCCTTGCACCATACCTGCATAAATACATTCAAGTAAGTGTGTTACCAGTAAAACTTGGAATGTGATGCAAGAAAGTGGTAATTGCACAGTGCACTATTAGCATCCCATAGAGAGTTAGCAATTATGCCACAATATCATAGAATGTAAAAACAAATGAGCTTCAGGAAAAATGGGTTAGAATCAAGGGGGTTGTGAACCTTGATAATTAACATCCAGGTTTGGCACAGTGGTGTATAAGTTAGGTGTTACCCGATTTAAAATACCAAAATTCACAAGGAGGAGAAGGTTGCAATGCCCTTATTCCTGACATTTTCAGCCTCTTACCACGTGGTGCATCCTGTATCATGCATTATGGCTTGTACCGGAAAAAAAATGAGGCCTAACTGCAACCCACATTAAGAGCGTATTAAATATCATACTTGATTCTCTTAGCTCCAACAGTGGAGTGTCGGATGAAAGAAGCACCTTTATTTTTCAGACAAGTAATTTGTGGGTAGCATTTGAAAACATTGTTAACCAGGGTGAGATATGGAGATGCCATTGTATAGGCCTCAATCAATGTATTTGGCCCTGACTCCCCCATCTGTCAAAAGGCTGAAGGTGTTCAACTTAAAAAATACATTGTAAATAATTAAGAGTTTAGGACAGAAAGTTGTTTTCTGTTGTGTCTTGCTTTCCTTGTTCTCTGTGTACCTACACCCCCATGAGCATGATGCTGCATTCAATGTTGCTATGCTACATGGACTGTCAGTTTGACAGTTACACCATTTGAAACCACAGGCTGAGCAGGGAAGTTCCATGCTCCTGGTGGGGTATCCTGTAGACCAATTCTTGAATTCTGCAAAAAGAACCTGATGTTTCCTGAACTTATGTTGATGCATGAATCAAAAATCTACCTCTAGTATTGTGTAGTCCAGACTAGTTGCAGCATTTATGGGAATGGACAATAATTTAATAATTACTTTATAGTAAACACTTATAGGTTGCCTTCTTGGTTTTTTAACTTTTGGGCAATGTGGAGACTGCTGTGTTCTGAAGCGCTCACTACTAGATTTTGCAGTCGAAGTTTCTAGATTGCAGTCTTTTATTTTTTGGCTAATTCATCACTTTTAGTGAAAAAATGTATGCACACTCCCCTTTTTGGAGGCTCAAAGTAGTTATGAGCCACACAGGCATATACTCATGGATAACAACTACAGAGGTATTCATATTACAAATAAGCATCATTAACCCAGTGTTGCTCATGTGCTATATCAAGATTCATTAACATAACATAGCATAGAGTATTCATATTACAAATTAAACTGTGTTACATCCAATGAAAGCAGTAGTTACCCAGGAATGGAATGTGGGATCTTTTGGTGAAATAAGATCACCCAAATGACACTATTGAACACACACGCAAGAACTACTAAGCTAATGGCTATTCAGGACAGTTTTGGTCCCGAAGTACATGATCACGTATGTTGAAATGATTTCCAATAATATTTGTTTATGTTCCTCTTTTATGAACTACAGAGTGCTTCTGTTATGAACTACTGAGATTTTTTATTTGAAGGTAATTTAAATTTGATCAGCCCTTTGTTTTTCCCTGTACACAACCCTTTTACATCTAAAATATATGCTGTATTAGATGTGCAACTATTTAATTTTTTGGGGTATTCTTGAATGTAATTTTGGCATATCGTTAATGATTTAAGATTCCCTTTGTTGGATCAAAAATACAGTGGTCTTACAGACCTTCAATAATGAGTCTCTATGTACTTATCTTATCATATTTTATCTTATATTATCTAATCTTATCCTATCCTATCCTATCTCATTTTGTGTTTACTTATCCTATCCACTATTATCTTATTTTCAGTTTTTTTCGTCTCTCTTATCTTATATTCTGTTTCTGTTTTCTTGAGCGAGTGTACACCCTAGTACTTTTTTGGTGTATCTCAGCTATTCTGCGAATGTACTTTGAAAACAAAGAGCCATGTATAAATCTCTTTGCTGAAAGATAATATGTTTTGTGTTTTACTGAAAAGTTGCAAAAAGTTTTTCATACTTTATTATTAAAAGTGCTTAGGGTAGCTTGCTTATGCAATAATTTCTAGATGCAACCATACGCAGACCTTGTAGACTATGTATATGTCCATTGAGGGGGATATTTTCTGATATAACTTAAAAGGCATGTAGTACAAAACACTTCACAAAATGATCCTGTTTTGTAACCCATTGTTGTTGTTAATTCTTTGCAAAGGGATATATACAAAGATGGTAAACATAAACAAGAAAGGGAGTGAATAGGTTCAGTGAGTTGTGGACTCACCCTCCTCTGTAAATCCTGAAAAAACAAAGGAAGTCCACCCTCTACTACTAGAATGATGCTATCCTTCCTAGATCAGTTCTATGGTAGAAAAGCAGAGTTAACACACACTTTTGTAGCCAAACGATAGCCCTATGAGCTTTTCCGCAGGAGGGGAGGAGCGCTTGTAGTCACACACTGTGGGAGACGAAGTGTTCATGCAATGAGAAATAAAGTTTTTTTTTAAAAACAATACCTTGTTATCGAAATTGCTCGTTGCCTAAGGGGATTTGGCTGTGCTGTACTCACATGGTCAAAGATACTCTCTCACCCTAGCAATGCCCACCCGTGGCTCCGATGAACAAGGAATGTGAGCTGCATGCTGGTTTAAATGGCCTATGTCTCCCACGTTTGGCGCAAGTGTGTGGCAAAAAGGCTGAAATGTTAACCTTCCCAAAATGGCAGCCCAGTGATGGAACCTTTTACCAGATAGTCATAGTGACTTCCGCGTATGTGCAAGGCAGCCCAAAACCACTAGAATGTAAACTTTGCAAAAATGGCTGCCATTAGGTGGCACTCCTTTCACCGATAGCTTCTTGTGTAGTACGCGGCTGAGCTCATTTGCCATGATGCTTCAATGTTGGAAAAGATAATACAGAGTCATTTCGATGACTAGCGTGTGACGCTTATCTGCATGTGAAGTTGTGACGTGACCTCATGACACTTTGCCCCCTCCTGCCGTCCCACTTCCTTGCCAATAGTTACACCATTGTACTCGGGTGAATACATTTGAATCATCTTTTGCATGAGTCAATCCGTTATTAATGTTCTGGCCCCGCTTAGGGTGTAACCACTAAACTGTGCAATTGTGTACACAATGAAAGTACAGAGCTGCCTGGATGGTTCTGATTGTGCTATTGAGTCATGGAGCTGAGATAAAAGGACCATGAGTTTTAAAAATTGTTTGCAAATGATGTTGGGATGTCTGGAGGGTGTGCTGCCACCCCCCTTGGGTGGAAAAAAGGGGCATGTTCCTGAATACCTTCCAAAAATTATGGGGGTGGGAAAAATCATGAATCAGTGTACCCACCAAACACTTCCTATTTTAGTTGTCCACATGGGATGTCATTATTGAGTCCTCTTACATGTGTATCTAAGCGAAACACCCAGTGCTTTTCCTTTTCGAATAGTGTCACCTCGTTGTTCACCTGCTCTATGACTGTCCATCGTATGTCAAGCATGGTGTGATTTTCCCTTAATAATGTGATGACATTTTTGTAGTAGTATGTAGTAGTTTTTTATGTTCACCAATACGTGTTTTCACGGGCGTGTGGTTATCCCAATCTAGTCCATACCGCATGGACAGGTGATCAGGTAGATCACGTTCTTTCTGTTGCAGTTTTTGAAATGGCGTTGTTCCCAAACTGTGTCAGTGTTAAAAGTGATATTTTTGCTCTTTTTAGTCAAATGACATACGCTACAGTGTCTGCAAGGGTGCTGACCCATTAATACTGGGTTCTGAGTAGTTGATAATTCTGCTGGAGTGGCTGTTTGTGGCCTAGTGTGAACCACCATGTCCTGTAGACTTTTCCCTCTCCTGTGTGAAAACATTGGTTTTGGTAGATTCAAGTGGCTGCTGTTGAGTATGGGCCAATGTTTGTTAATTATTTTGGTGACTTGGTTTGACCCAATGTTGAATGTAATTATACATATCGGTCTTACTTCCTTTGATTTCTCTGGTGCAGGTTCCAAGAGGGCATCCCTGTTGTTGTTCCTGGCTCGTTTGAGTGCTCTGTCCACTACCTTGGTCGTGTAGTTTTGTTATTTCAATTTCTTGTGTAGATCTTCTGCCTGTTCTTTAAAGTCTTTCACATTAGAGCAGTTCCTTCTCAGTCGCTAGAACTGTCCATAAGAAAGATTATCCCGTAGGTGCCGTGGATGAAAACTGTCATACAGGAGGAGACAGTTTTTAGCTGTAGTATTGAAATGAGTTGTGGTTCTCAAAGTACCCTCCTGGGGCAATATGTTCAGGTGTAGGAACACTAGTTCTTTATTGGAGATGGTACTGGTAAATTTGAGATATTCATTTTAGTAGTTCAGCCAGGTGATGAATTTGTTGGCCGTTTCCATGTCACCATTCCAGATGGCCAAAACGTCATCTATATACCACTTCCATATCCTGATGTGGTGTTGGAAGGCGTTGTTCATGTGGAGGATCTTATGTGAATATAAATGGTGGACATATAGGTCGCCTATACTAGGGGCGAAGGTGCTGCCCATGCTGGTCCCATGCTTTTGGAGGTACAATGTGTTCTAGTATTGGTATTGGGTCCAATGATTCTGGTCCCTGGACATATTGTTATTGTCGCTAAGAATAACTTGTTGAATACTAAGGGCATGATTAACAATTTCGATGTTGCAGTTCAGAAAGTTTTATTACAGTAGTACTATTTAGCTACTTTTCGATATTCATCAAGGTAAGTTACTACTAGTAAAGTTAGATTTTTGTTCTAAGTTTACCTTTATGAATATCAAAAAGAAGAAAAGTTTGACTTTTTTTCTAATTTACCCTTGTGAATACCAAAAAGTAGCTAAGTTAGACCTTTGGTCGAAGTTTACCTTTGTGAATACCGAAAAGTGGTAAGGTTAGACTTTTGGTCTAAGTTTACCTTTGTAAATGCCGAAAAGTATTAAACTTACCCAAAAGTGTAAGTTTACCTTTGTGAATCGGGCCCAGGAACTGTAATACCCTGACATGGAAGGCAATAGAGCTAGCGATTTAATTTAGAATCCCCCTGAAGATAATCTTAAAATAAATGTATACATTTTGACTTTTAAAAATAGACATGAATGTAATTTAATATAAAAATATTTTATATTTACATACAAAATAAATAGTATTTGATGATATAATATTCAAATAACCTTTCTAATTGAAAAATAAATGTAATTAAAAAACATTATAACATTAATTTAAGTTAATTCTATATACACCTTTTTCAAATTTTTAATACATAATAAAGATGAGCATTTTAATTTATGTGAGATTTATATATCTTCAAAAAATTATTTTAATTAAAATGAAAATATTTCAACTAATTACATATGTCATTCTAATTAGGCTACTTGTGCTGTAGCATTTTTTTGTTTTGTTTTATATTGACAAAAATCAGCAAAATTAATTCCAATTATGTTTTAACAATTCTTTTAAATTTATTGAACGTTTTAAATTTCATAATAATTTATGAAATCTGGAATTTTAGTGGATCACATTTCCAAGATCTGTGGTAATGCCTTGAATTGAACTATTGTTATCAGATAATACTCAACTCAATGTCAATTTCGAGCAATTCATTTCCTGTTTAATCAAACGTTCGCTTAGAGAATTTTAACTTGAAGAAGACACCAAGCTGGTATATATCTTGCTTACAATTGTGCCATTTGCCTTTTAGATTGAGGTAGTTGACCCAGAGAATGTGAAATATCCTATTAATTGCCTCAAAGACACTTTTAATTACAGTTTGCTTCTAATCTCTGACTGTCAGTGGTACATTAGACATTTTTTTCTTTAGTGCCATTCTATCAGTGCTAGGGTAACTAGTGACTAGCTCCATCCTTCTCTAAGTGATGGCAAATCCATTCCTCCACATGTCATTAATCAGAATTGGGCTTTGTGCTGACATTTCTGCTGACATTTCAATATCTTTAAGAGCTATAGAGGATGATAGCCTGTGTCTTTGTGGTTGACTGGGTCTTGCCTGCATCAGAAACTACTGGTCAGGCATTTTAGCTCTTTGGATGCCATATTCTCTAACCTATAGTCAGCTCATTCATTAATCACACTTAAGGCCAGATATACGACCATTGTTGCATGCATGGCCCTTAGCTCTGAATGAAATGATGGTTGATACTTAATATTCAGCCCGTGGAGTAGGCTTTGTTCCTACTTTTCCATAGTTCCTTAAAACAGATGTAAGAATGGTGAGTATAAAGGTTTGATTGATTTTCTGTGGAAAATACAATAAGAACATCACAAAGGTGGAAATTGTCAACAATTTTTGAAGCCCTCCATTTCTTTGTTCCCTCATGGTTGATAGACGTGGTCCCCAAAAAGACCTGCAGAAAACTGTTTTACACTTCAAACTAGAAACCAAAGTGGATTCTGCATTCCCTCTGGTGATCTAATTTTCTAACAAAGCATTACCTGACAGTGTCCGAGTGGAAACTGAGTAGCAACTAATTAGATTATCTGGTGAAATGGGAAGGGCCATCTGGTCATACAGTGTCAAGCCATTCTAACGCTGAACAATTGGGTTCCCTTCTTAGCTGTATATTTCAAAAAGGGCATTAGGCTATGAGCTCGGATCACAAAGACATTTTTGCGTGATAAAATTGATTCGGGTTTAGTGGCATTCTCTTTTACAGCAAACAATAGCAGACTTTCATCTCTACTTTTCAGATATTGGTGAAATTGAATTGAGCTCTATTTAGTTAATTCATTTTGCTGCTATGGTTGCACACTTGCTAAGTTTCCAAATTCAAAATATGTCTTAAAGACCCTTCAAACCCTTGTAGAGAAATCCATTAAATTTTGCAAAAACTAAAAAAACTTTTTGCAGTAGATAACTCTGCAGGTCACATTGAAATGTTTAGTGTATTACGCAATAAGCCTTACATTGGACTTCCAATTACCCGAACAGCCTTATCTCAGACTTACCCCAACCTCTTTGTAGGATGGGGTGCTGTGCTCCTTAAATGTGGGCACATATGCCGGCATGGCTCTCCTGTTATAAAACAGAGAAGATGCATTTGTCATTCATGGAGGAGGTGAGTCTGATTGGACTTTCCTTGGTCTTAAGAACAATAAGGCGTCTCACTCAATGGCACAGTTTTGGGTGTTTCAGAAATGTGGTTCAATCTTGGGGGGAATGTGGTAAGATTTTATTGGTTGAAATGTTTAGGATGGTAAAGATGGTGTCTCTGTGAATTTTCATTTTTCACCACAAAGTAAGGAAGGCTTGTGGTGCTGTGCGGCTGGCTTAAGATGGCTGTCCTGCATATGGAGTCCATGTAGAACATTGAGGGTCTGGTTATGAATTCCCTGTTAATTCATGTGGGAGTGATAACAACAATTAATGGTCCTTTCTGTATTATGAAATCATCAGAAACATCTCTGGTGATTCACCCAGCAATTGCGGATGCTGAAAGCAGCTGAAAACTCCAGGTGAAGCACCAGGGCAAAACCAGGGATTTCTCGGAAATAGGATGCAGAAATACCAAATCCCTCAGAAAGTCTTAATTTTTCAGCAGTACCACAAGGTTTTAGCAGCATTCTCTGTTAATCCTGCCCCCTGGAGTGAGTGGTGCTCTCAGTATTAGTAACTGCAGTAGGCCAGATTAAGATGAACTGGGCACATTGTAACTCCTCCTTGTGTGTACTGATTAGTCTAGGAAATCATGTGTGCAAAAGAAGATAGTTGGCAGTACATTCATCAGGCTTTCATGGTCTGTTAGTAATGTCCTTATTAAACAAGGAGTGGGACGAGGAAATTGGTGGATGTAAAAATAAGCGTGCTGTATTTTTGTGCACTCAAACAAGGGGTCCTGTTTACGAATGTAAATTCACGCATGTAGACCTAATCATGTAGAAATGTATTCGTATGGCCATTTTCAATTAGTAACTGCTCAGAACTTTTCAAGCTTAGGCAGAGGTCTATGCCACTAGGGTGGAGATTTCCTAATGGTAAAATATAGCTTAAGTTTAGTAAAAACATTTTAATGTTAAATATTAATGTAAAATAATGTTATATTTTTTTAACTATAGAACAAGTAAAACAATTACAACACTATTATCTGAAAATTGTATTAAAAAGTTAGGTTTGATATGTTAAGTAGCATGAAGGGCATTGTTTCTAAGTGTCCCACAACCAGTAACCATTGACCTTGTATATCTGCTAGCTATTGCTGTTGTAAAAAACCTCACATTGTCCTTATTAGATTCACCAACACTTAGAGTAAGTAGAAAGTGATGCAAAATACCTTTGCCGTCCTCATGTGGCTGCAAACAAGGACTCTGTTTCAAAAAAGTAACTTCTGCCACATGGTGGTCAAGAAAGGACAGGACTTGGTCATTCCAGCTAATCATTTCAATGGTAGTTGTCATGGTTTTGTGTGTTATTTATGCTCTTTTAAGTCATTTAGGCTCTTCCTGAAGTATTACAAAAAGTGATGGAAAGAGGGGTGTGGCCGGGCAAGATGGCCGACCGAACTTAATCCGTCTCGGCTCCCGGTCCACGCGCTGTCTAAGAGGGTACAGAAGCGGCTGCGGCAACCTGCGACCATCGCCAATGAAGGCTGCTGGCGGGTGATTCGGTGAGGCATTGGCGGGTGTGTCGGCGTGCGCTGATTACCGTCGGATCAGCTCCGTTTGCCTCCGCCATCAGGACAGTGAGGGGCGCGCCGGATTAACATGGCGGCGCGCCCGTAGCGGAGATCGGAGCCGTTCCCGGACCTCTGGCGGCTGTGAGGACGCGGAACCCCCGTTGGATCACCAGAATGCGCGGCGAGTATGACATGGCCTGGGGGCACCAGCGGTAATACCAGCACTTGGTCAAATCGGCCGGCTTTCGTCTCCCCATGTATGCCTGACTTTAAAATGGCAGCTGTGCGACATTTCATGGCGGTCCTCCGCGCTCCCGACCTGCTGTCCAGAATTGACTGTCAGCTCCACATGAGAGGGGCACTTTTAGCACCGCACCCAGCATCTCTGACTTGCTGAGCAGTGGGGGGCTTCTCTGGAGGAGGCCTGAGGGGTCGGGCCTGTCACACACCGCTGCCCAGTGCCGTCAAGCTTACATAGCTCCCCTTAAATGCACGAACCGCCAGCGCTTACTGTCTGCAGACCTCGCTGCTGGTGACCCGGCTCCTCACAGTCTAGCAGCTTACTGCCCTCACTGCAGTGGTCGTTCCCAGGAGCACCACGTCAAGTCTGCCCGAAGGGCTCTGGAGCACTCCTGAACCCCACGCTTTCGCATATCAACGGTGCCATTTGTGTGTACCCGAGAATTTCCTGATTGATCTCCGGAGAGGTGCCTTCCGCAGGATTCACGATGTGAGGCCACGTGGCAAGGAGGTTAACCCTTTCAGCATCGCCTACGATAACCTACCGGTCCGAAGCTGGTGCGCTAAGCTCTGCATCCGCCAGCATGACTCTGTCAGTTTTGCTCTATGCTGCCTAAGAAGACAACGGTCAAGACTTCGAACAAGGTCTCTGATTTCTTCTCGACCACAGATAAGCGATCTACGCAACGGGGAGACACAGTCTCTGCAGAGATGGCTCTTACGAAAGCGGATCTGTTAACTATCTTTAAAGACTTCCAATCCGAATTGCGCAAAGACATTGGCCAAGACATCAAAACTTCCATTGACCAATTGCGAGCGGGCCTGACCAAGCGTCTGTCCTCCCTACAATGGGATGTGGACTCAGTTGGCACTAGAGTCCTGGACCTCGAAGCCCATCACCAGGAACAAGAGCAGCTCTCTACCAGCCTCCGGGACGATGTCCGCTTCCTTAAGGAGCAACTCCATCAATCGCAGCTTCGGACAGAAGATCTGGAGAATAGGGCTCCGAGGGAGAACATACGCATTAGGGACATGGAAGAAGGCGCAGAGGGGCCTGATCTAGAGGCCTTTGTGGTGGGTCTCTTCTTGGAGATCGTGTCCCCGCAGACCCTCGAAATAAAACTGGACAGAGTACATCGGGTGGGACCTCTACAACAGGGGAGAAGAAACGACCGCGCGATGTCCTGGCAAAATTCCACTCCTATAAGGTCAAGGAGGCTGTTCTTCAGGCGGCCAGGGCTAGGGAGTCCATTGCATTCCAAGATCATTCCTGCACCATCTACCAAGATGTCGCACCATCGACGCTGGCTCGGAGACAATTTCTCAGACCCGTTACCACTAAATTGCGGGACGACAAAATCAGATACAGATGGACTTATCCGTTTGGGCTCAATTTTGAATTTCAGAACAAGCGACGCCATATCACCGACCTACAGGAGGGCTTGGATCTGCTAGGCATTCCTTCTGGAGGGGATGCCTCCGCCCGGGGTGCAGCTAGCGAACTCACCCGAGGAGCTTCATCTTCTGCCTGGTCGCGCAGGGGAAGACGCTGAGCGTCTACTGGAAGTCCCGTGGGCTCCATAACGCGACTCCTGGCCTA
Source organism: Triturus cristatus (assembly GCF_964204655.1). NCBI lineage: Eukaryota > Metazoa > Chordata > Amphibia > Caudata > Salamandridae > Triturus > Triturus cristatus. The sequence goes on along the minus strand of NC_140585.1, from coordinate 960,878,757 downwards.
CTTGCGGAATTGGCTGCTGTACTTAGGAACTTCCGATGATACACAACGGGGGCCGGCTTCTGGCGGGGGAGCCCTGTGCCCTGCTGTGGCCACTGCCTCAGGGGCTGCGGGTCCTTCCTATCGAGAAAGTGGAGTCATGGACGTTGCAGACTTCATAAGTAAGACTGATGTTGTTTCCTTTTGATTCTCGCACAGTGGTCCTGTCAATCCAGGGTGTTTTTTAAAAATATTTTTTGCTAGCTTTCGGATACATTCTGTGAGTCACACTGTTGATGATAGTTCTATTTACCAATGTGGTTGCCTTCTTATTGCGATGTGCTAGGCTTGGGCTAACATTACGTTTGGCCCTTTTTGTTCCTGTTGCCTTCTTGAGACCCTCACACATTTGCCTCTGGTCAACTTCCCCGCCGAGGCGGGCGTGGACGGGGTCCTCGGACCTGTTGTCCCCCATGGTCTCAGAGGGGCCATCTTGGCCCCACAGAGGGACCAAAAGTCACGTGCGAATTGTTTTTATGTTCTTATTTGTTCAGGTTTTCCTGGGGGTGTGTGGGGGGGTGGTGTTGGGTGGTGGTGGCGGCTTTCTAACATGGTTTTTGGGGGATTCCCACGATTTCTAGAAGGCACATGCAGGGGGCTCTGATCTTATGCTTCTTCAGAGGGGCAGTTTGTGGGTGGAGGCGCGATGGGACTATCCAAGCTGGGGATGGGATGTAGTTTTCTCCATGTGATGTAATGCCGTTCTCAATTGGAACTTGGAATGTTAGGGGCCTCAACTCACCCCAAAAGCGCCACAAGGTATGGAAATATATTATTGATCACCATCTTGACATCGTGGCCCTGCAAGAGACACACCTAGCTAGAGCCGAAGACTCATGTCTCAGACACAAACTCTTTCCCCTAATCTATAAATCCTCGGCCCACACGAAACATCGAGGGGTGGCTATTATGTTTCGCTCCTCCACACATTTCCAACCACTGGGGGTCCAGAGCGATAGAGAAGGGCGCTGGGTCATGACTAAAGGGCGCCTTAGAGGGACAGTTTGCACTTTTGCTGCATTATATGCCCCTAATACCGGTCAGACGGGTTTCCTAAACGCATTTTTGGGGAAATTGACAGACTTTGCGGAAGGCCCGCTGGTTCTTATGGGAGATTTTAATTTGATATGGCAAAAAGAGCTGGACAGCTCATACGCTCAACGGGCAGGCCTGGGCTCTTTCTCCGGGGAGACACAACAGCATATACATGATCTGGGCCTCCTTTCCCCTCTCGGTATCTGATCATAGCCTGTTCTCTGTTTGTCTCAATTGGCTAGGGACTGCCCCGGCCACTCCCAGATGGTATTTTCCTCCGTCGCTAACTCGTGATAAGGAATCCTGTTCCAAAATTAGAAACGCCATTACGGAATTCTTCAATACTAATAGACCAGAAGACACCTCGGAGTTTATCAGCTGGGATACATTGAAGGCTGTTATTCGAGGGGAGAGTATAGTTCTTAACGCGGCACTGAATAAGCAGCGTGCTCGCGAGAGAGAGCTACTAGAGACCAAACTGACAGCTCTTGAACGTACCCACAAAGCTAACCCCACAAGGCAAACGCTACGCGGTCTCACGGCCCTCAGAGGTAATCTCAAGGCCATTTACAACAACAGGGCAGAATTCACACTTCTTAAGCTACGGCACCTATCGTACACCCAGGGCAATAAAATTGGTAAACACCTTGCCAGACAAATGAACAGCAAACGGGGGAAGCAATACATTGGCGGCATTTTGGACCCGTCGGGGGAGATTACACATAGGGATGAGGACAAGGCGGAGTTATTTTGGACATTTTATGGGAACCTATATTCTGGGGATTCCTTAGACGCGGACGCTCAGCAGGAATATCTCAAGTCACTGTCTCTGCCCCAGGTGTCGGTTTCTTGGAATGATATACTCACCGCTCCTATTACTATAGAGGATGTCACCATGGCTATTAATAGCCTGAAATCTCACAAAGCCCCAGGGCCGGACGGCTATACAGCTCTTTTCTATAAGACATTTGCCCCCGATATTTCTCCCTACCTTATCCGCCTTTTCAAAAAGATGGCGGAAGAAGGTGCAGCTTCTGGCACCATGTCTGAGGCTGTGATTTCTGTGATTCCCAAATCAGGGTAGGACCCCCAGCTTTGCGCCTCCTATAGGCCGATTGCCTTACTGAATCTTGATGCTAAACAGTATTCCTCAATTATTGCCAAACGCCTAAATGACCTCATGCCCGCTCTCATTCACCTGAACCAGTCGGGTTTTATCAAAGGACGCCAGATGCACGACAATACCCGTAGAATCATACACCTGATTGAAAAGGCCAATAAGTGTCAGATCCCTGCAGTCTTGGTGGGCCTGGACGCCGAGAAGGCCTTCGATAGGTTAGACTGTGGTTTCCTATTTGGCACTCTTGGGGCATTCGGTTTTGCACCTAAATTTGTCAATATGATAGGAGCTAACTACAGTCTCTCCCGCTCTAGAGTAGTGATCAACGGGATACACTCATCTACCTTTTTTCACTCGAGAGGCATGCGTCAGGGGTGTCCCCTCTCTCCTCTACTTTTTGCGCTCAGCATTGAACCCTTGGCTCTAGCGATCAGGAATAACCCTGCCATCCAGGGAATACCATTTACAAGAGAATCCCATAAAATTTCGCTGTTCGCAGACGATGTTCTTTTATCTCTATCTGAGCCGGCGACATCTCTCCCACCCTTGCAGGTGGAACTCGAGCGCTTTGAACTAGTGTCAGGGTTCAAAACAAACCTAGGCAAATCGTACATACCTAATCTTACCCTCTCTCCCATGGAGGTTCTTCGGCTTCAATCTCTTACCCCGCTGGCGTGGGCTACCTCCTCCATCCAATATCTGGGCGTTCAACTGACACCGAGAATTGGGGGGCTATATGCTGCCAACTTCCCTCCCATTGTAGCGTGCATTCAAACAGAACTCACGAAATGGAAGCCTCTCTTTTTGTCATGGCTGGGCCGCATTCATGCAATCAAAATGACTCTCCTGCCCAAACTTCTCTACTTATTTCAGGCCTTACCCATCGCAATGGAGAACGACTTCTTTCGAAAAGTGAAGGCCATGATCCTGCGTTTTATCTGGCAGGCAGGTCGAGCACGCTTCTCTTACTCTTTGCTGCGCCGCTCCCGCTCGGGATGGAGGCGTGGGCCTACCGGACATCCTCTTATACTACAAAGCGGCGCAGCTGAGAGTCCTGACGGAATGGACCCAATAGGAATCCGAGAAACACTGGTTACATATGGACTGCAGTGTGACGGGGCGAACTGTCTGAGACCTAGTGTAGCGCTCCCGACAGGACAGACCGCGGAACACATACATTAGCACCCCTACTCGCACCACCCTTAAAATATGGGATTTGATCTCAGGTGACGACAGGTGGACCACATTCCCGTCCCCGTTTACTCCGATTCATTTTAATCCAGCATTCACTCCGGCCCAGCATGAGGGACCTTTTGATGCCCGGAGAAAGGGAGGCTGCTTAGCTATAACACATTTGTTCCATAACTTTGATCCACTCACTTTTGATCAGTGTGCAAGCGAGACTATAAGCTAGAGGACACGGGACGATACCATTATACACAATTGATGCACTGGGCCCTCTCTCCTCAAGTGCAGGACGCTGCTACTCGGCCCCTCACAAAATGTGAGGCCTACCTCACCAAGACTACTAGTATGAGAGGGGTTATGTCGTTCATATATAGCTTCCTACTTAAAACAGCTTCATCCCCACGACCCAGATACATGTCTATGTGGGAGGACTTGATTCACCGTCCGATCTCCGACGAGAAATGGACGCACCTTTGGTCCGACATGGCGCGATTTAATCATTCCACAGAACTCAGGGAAGCACACCTGAAGACCATGATGGACTGGTATTTGCACCCATCCAAACTCCGGCAGATCTTCCCCACCACCTCGGATAGATGTTGGCGAGGGTGTGGTTTGCTTGGGGACTTCCAACATATATGGTCGGACTGCCCGGCTATCCGCCCCTATTGGGAAGAAATCCTGGCACATATAAAAGATATGCTGGGTTATCCCCATCCCCACTACCATGGCGGGAGTGCTTCTGGGGCTTCGTGACTCCTCCCTAGAACATCAGACTCGAGCTGATAAAATGATCATGTGGCTTTGCATTGGAGCGGCTAAAGTCACCCGGGCAGCCGCTTGGAAGAGGAGGGAGGCTCCTGCTGTTTCCCTCTGGCACTCCCGCCTCTGGAGATTGCTTAGCTTAGAGCGTATGGCTGATATTTTCAGGGATAACTATAAGAATTTTGAATTTAAATGTTCCCTTGTTTCCTTCCTTTCCAGAGGCCTCCCAGCTGCTGTTTGTCCCTCTTCCATAAGAAGCCTCCACCTCTTTCAATTTTGATTAGTGTTCCTGTGCCGAACACCTTCTCGACTGTTTGTGCTTTGCCGCCACCACGGGTAGGGTGGGGGGTGGGCGTAGGGGGGGGCGTTTTTTTTTTTTTTTTTTGGTCTTGTATTTCAATTATCCCATGTTGGGATAAATCTGTACATGCTTTTTGTTCACTCTATGAATAGCACTTCAACTGCGCAACTTAGGGAGGCTGCCATCGCAGATGTAAGTTAACCTTTCTATAGACCTGCCTGCTTGCTTTGTACCTCTGCAAAGACTCGTTTTAAGCTCCATTATGTTTAGAAACTGTATCCACCATTCGGCCTACCTACCGAGAAGAGGAGCTGGTTTTGTGTTGATCAAGGCAATTCATTCAAATGTTATGGTCATGCTGAGGTTTGCTGATCCCCTGCGTGGGACCATGTGATGGTACTATCCCAGATTGTAAGCTGTAAAAATTTAATAAACATAACTTTGACAAAAAAAGGGATGGAAAGAATGCTTGAATTAATCTCAGCCACTGATAATTACTTGGGCCGTATCCAAGTTCAGATAGGGGTAGAACAGAGAGCCTGCATGCGGGGGCTATATTTCAATGCCAGATCCATCGCAAAACATGTAGCGGAGATCTGGGACTTGCTGGATGATACTAGACCAGACATATGTCTCATAACGGAAACCTGGTTGAATAAGGATTCCACCCCGGCATGGTTATGTGGTCACCCGATTGGATAGACCTATAAAACGGGGTGGCAGGCTAGCAATTGCCATGCGCCCTCCTTATTATATTAAGACTCTGGATACAGTCTCCTTATCAAATATAGAACTTCTGATATTTAGAGTAGAGCGCGACCTAATTACAGAATGGACGGGAGCGTTAGTATATCATCCACCTGGAGGCAGCAAGAAAGAGTTTTGCACAACGCTACTGGAAAGGGTGGCTCTGTATATTTTAAATGCGAACAAATTCCTCTTAGTCGGGGATTTTAATCATCATCTAGAGATTCTCTCTAATGTAGATTCAGCCAGCCTAGTGGCAGCGATGGAGTCACTCGACCTATCATCAAGAGTTGCTAGTCCTACTCATATTGCCGGCCATATGCTCAATACTATATTTTCAAATATTTTCGAGCTAGTGGTCGAACCCCCTCAAACCTTAGGTTGGACAGATCATTCGGCCCTTAGTTTCACTTTGTCGTCTCCAAATCTTACTGCTTGCATGCAAGGTCACATAGATCTCTGCAGGACCTGGAAAAAGGTAACCGCTGCTGCCTTCGGCCAAGTATATACGGGTCCCTCATTTAGTATGGGTGAAGACTGTGACGCAGCTTTGGGAATGCTTGAGGGTGCAATCATAGAAGCCCTGGATGTTATAGCTCCACTCAGAGGGGTAAGAATGCAGATTAGAGCAGCTCCTGCTCCTTGGCATTCAGATACCCTCAAGGGAGAAAAAGCAACATGCAGGGCCATGGAAAGAAAATGGAGAAAATCTAAGACAAAGCAGCAACAACAACTCTACCGAAAGATGCACAGAGCCTATCTTAATAGCTGCAATATAGCCAGAAGAGCACACTTGAGCTCTCGCATTATTGAGGCAAAGAATTTCCCGAAGGAGCTATTTAAGATCTTGAAGGAATTTACTAATCCTAAGGCAAACAACCCCTTGCCACCGCCTAACCAGGAGCTCTGTGAAGATTTAGCCACTTATTTCACTCATAAGATTGATGTAATCTATTGCTCTTTCGAACGGGTGGAAGTAGACCCTCCTGGAGATCCTTTGCTGGAAATATTAAATCTGCCTAGGCTAGATTATTTCCCTCATCTTACGAGCGAACAAGTGGGCTCTCTATTAAGTCTTGTGAAATCTGGATCTCCATTAGATCCTGCACCACCGACCGTCATGTCACATCTCAGCCCGGTCTTGGCTGATGCGTTGGCAGAGGTCTATAACATCTCGTTAGACACTGCCACGTACCCGAGGAAGTGGAAAGGCGCACGCATTAAACTACTGCTTAAAAAGGTGCTAGCGGATCCAACTGATCTACAAAACTATAGGCCGATCTCTCTGCTCTCCTGCTGTTCGAAGGTAATTGAGTCAATGGTAAACCAGCATCTGTCTCGTTATCTGGAACAAAATAACCTTCTGGATTCTTCCCAGTCCGGATTCCGCACCTCGCATAGCACCGAGGCCACATTGCTGGAGGTCACGGATACTATAAGGATGACATTGGATAGGGGGACCCCAGTGATCCTAGTCCTTCTTGATCTGTCGGCAACCTTTGACACCATCTCTCACAGGATCCTGTTGGATAGACTGCGATGGATTGGTGTCAGCGGCATGGCTCCTAAATGGCTACAAAGCTATCTATCAGAGCGCACTCAGAGCATTCAGTTGGGTACCTTTGTGTCACAAACCTCACTGGTGGACATGAGAGTTCCGCAGGGATCTATCCTGAGTCCTACCGTGTTTAATGTGTATGTGGCCCCTTTGGCGGAAATTATTAGAAGCTGTGGGTTTGAGCCCATCTTGTAAGCCGACGACACGCAGCTGATTGTCCCCATTGAGGATGACATTGTATCCACTCAATCAAAATTTAAAAGCTGCATGTCTAGCATTGCAACGTGAATGAAGAAGAACTTCCTACAGCTCAACTCATCCAAAACAGAGATACTGCTGTTCGGAAAGGCCGAGGAGATCTGGTCTCCCGACTGGTGGCCTCTAGAGTTGGGAGAGGCCCCTTCCCCCAAAATTGGGCTAAGAATCTTGGCATCAGGATTGATAATAAGTTATCAATAGAGGAGCAGGTGAAGACATTGTCAGGTACTTGCTTTGGAACCATGAGGATGCTAAGAAAGATCTTTCCCTGGATTCCACGCTCAGCAAGAACAAACCTTATCCAATCACTCTTGGTTAGTCGACTGGACTATGGCAACTCATTGCTTGTCGGAAAAAGGGAAGACCTACTATCCAGACTACAGGTGGTGCAGAATACCGCAGCATGCCTTGCCCTTAATAAACCGCCCCGTACCCCTTCTGCACCCCTTTTGAGCCAACTTCATTGGCTTCCGATTAGGAAACAAGCTATTTTTAGATACTATGTGTGGTCTTCAAGTCTCTACAGGGGAATGGACCTGCTTACCTCAATAAGAAGTTTACTTTATATAATCCTACACGGCAACTAAGATCTAGCAACTGTAACTTCTTGTGCTCACATAGCATAAATAGAGCAAAAATGGGGGGTTGCGCCTTTTCGTATCTGGTCCCTAGACACTGGAACACTCTACCAGAGAAGATCCGGTCATGTACCGAGATATCTTGTTTTAAGAAACTCTTGAAGACGTGGCTGTTTTGGGAGACTCTGACCATGAGCACTCATTTCTCTAAGCGCCGAGAGATCCCTGTGGGGATCATTTGTATGCGCTATAAAATTAGTAAAAGTAAAGTAAAAGTAAAGTAAAGTTCATCATTATCTTGCCAGTTCATCATTATCTTGTACAAAGACCCACCTCAGTTTGGACCCATCCATATGGAAATCAGCATTGGCCCTGCCTCAATGAGAAAAGTGCAACCCAAACTCGCAGGCTAGGTCCTCCTTCAACAGGAACTCACGCAACCAAGGATCTTTTTTGCCTTTATTAGGGCTCATCAGCTAAGCATAGCTTGGCTCCAATGGCACAGAGCATGCCAGTCCCACTCAGGGTTTCACACTGAACTATAGAAAAAAATTGATGGATGGAATGCCTGAATTAATTTAAGCCACTGGCAATTTTCAAGTTGAATTTTTATCCAAATGAAATGTTCAGGTCATTTTTGGAGTGTGAGATGTATTTCGTGTAATTACACATATGTTCATAAAATTTTGCAAGCATACACTACAGCAAATTATGCTGGTTTTGGGCACCCCTACTGTCAGTGTGTAGGACTGGAACATCATACCGGCCTGATCTGCTAGGTATTTGCCAACAATCACACTTGTTCAGTATTGCACTGTCTGGAATGAGCAGCAACGCCACCTGCTACAGGTTCCGGGGTTCTGATCATTCGCCCAACAGCGGCTCTGGGTCCCCACTGGCAATGATTGCTGTCAGGCTCTGTCCAGCACGCTTTTCACTTGATCTCAGGCCAAGTCTGCACTTGGCAAGCCCAATATTTTGCACTTAGTAATGTGTTCAGGTGAGTCGCCGTTCTCAGCAATAATCTCTGCCCCATAGGTCCACTTGCTGCTTGCTTTTCCTTTATTATGCAGCAGATGAGCTTTCAAAGGGCCCGGTATAAGAAGCTTTTGTGATCGGGTCACATAGAACTAATTTTAATTAAAATGCGTTTCTTCACCCAAAATAAAAAGTTACATTTATTTTGCAATATTAAAAATTGGATTAAAAATTATAATAAAATAAAATGTATCTTTTGATTACATATCATTTTCTACCATTAAATAAAATAAATGTACATTTGTCACAAGTCAAAATGAGGAGCTCATCATTATGGCGGACAGACTTCTGTCCATCCGCGATCATCCCGGGGATGGGGACCGCCCTCCTATAAGGCGCGGGTCGCACATATCAAATTACAATGCAGACGCCAGCACGGCGGCTGTAAAAGTATTTTTTTCAATTGCGGCGGGTGCTGCTGTTTGCAGCACCCACCATTATGGAAAATATTCAGGTCTCGCTTTTTCCTGCACTAAGTGGCAGGCACCACGCAGTGCCTGCCATATGGTGCAGGGGAATTTAGGGGGCACCATAGGTGCCCCCCAAGTGCACAAATCAACTGCCCCTGCATAAGGGGGGCCCACAACGGGCCCCCAAAGGCCATGCCCGCCAGCCTTTCCATGGCGGGTGAATCGCTATGGAAAGGCTGGCAGGGATCCAGCATCCTAATCTGGCGGGCGGTGCCTGCTAGGCACCACCATCTTTCCAGGGATGCTGGGCGGTCTGCCCGGCTATCGGAATGATGGCCACTGTTGGACCAGTCGGGCTTTCCATCACGATCTGGCGGGCGGAAAATGGCCTCAAGATCGCGGTGAACCCGCCCCTAAGTTATTCCATTTTGGCTGCAGTAGTTTTAGAAGTGCCATTTGTGAAGAGCAATGGGATTATTCTCTTATGGGTGCATATTTGCCCCTCTCAAATCCCTCCTTGGCTCACTCTATTTGCCTCCTTACTCCTCCCTAAGCTCCTCCCATTGAAATTACGCATTCTCCATTTCTCAGTCACTCCATCCTGGGACCTCCACATTTACCATGAAAACGTAGACTTACATGTGCAGAAACCTGCTCAATCGAGATCTCTGCATAGATAGGAGAGGCAATGCAGGTTTGTGAATAGCATTTTGTAGTAGGTGCTGTTATGCTAAACGCGCTACAGAATACAGTTTGTGAACAGGCCCCAGGATGTATCCAGCTCACTCACTCAGGAGTTCTTGGAACATTCCCAATTCAGGAACATTTGTAATTTAGGTGGAGATAGAGCTGCGTCTCTCCATCGATGGACACCGTTATAAGATTACTGCTGGAGCATGACAGAGTTGTAGTGAAAACTACCAGTAGGGTACTCAGAAATTCTTTTATTCTGTGCATGACGGCTCTTGGGAACCCACAATTGCCGTTTTCGCCTCCGCTTTACGCGCTGCACGAGAAAGGATTCGGCGTCATTCGGTTTATTGGAGAGTTTTGTGAGATTGGCCTATTAAAATCAGGAAAGACCTTTACTCACTGTCCTCGCATCTAACATCGGTAATGGCCAGACAAGGGACACAACAAGGACATCATATTACATTTATAATGGGAAAATGTCAAAACACGTAATGCAATTCCCTAGTTCAATCAGCTGAATTACATTTAGTAGGAGATAATATCAACAAAACACCCATTTATATTCATTTTGTGGACGTTGAAACGACAGCCGCGCGCTGCAGTCTCAGGGTTTAGGCACCTTGGTTTAGGTGGATAGATTTTTTAGGAGACACCATACAAGTTGTTTATGAGTACAGTTCATATTTGTTAGTGTGCTATTTAGAATTTGTATTACCCAGCACCAGGCCATTGAACACTATCATGTACATTTAGTTAAGAGTGTATTTAAAGTTTTTTTTAAATTAACACTATTTTCATCCTTGGTGGACATAAATATCGAAACTGATGTAACTTATTACTTTATCAAGAAAACACTACATGTCAATTATAATCAGAATAACGTTTGCATTTTTATGTATCATAGAAGTCACTTTAACAGTAATTTAAAGACGTGTGCTATTTTACAATGCAACCTTGACTTAAAGTAAAGGCAAATGTCATTTTTTTAAAATACATGATGATGAAAAGCAGCTGTGGGAAGTCGTAAAATGTATTCTAAAGAAAGAGCATAGATATAATAAATTAAAAACAATCCAAGGCAGGCAATAAAAGTTGAGAAAAACTGTATACTGATGCTAATCAGATAACAAGTACATGGTCTACTATGCTATCTAAATGACATTCTATGTATGACATTCCAAAATATAACATAACTAATTTCTTGTTTGTTTTCTACTGCTTAGCCACAAACAGTATATAAGAGTAAAGATTTGCTGTGGCTTATGGCAGGAGATGTCAATACTGCATGCATGTTATTTTTGAATGCATGTGGGGATCTTCATTTCAAAAACTGTTTGAGTGGCAATTGAGGTGTTGGGTAGCTGTACTTACACCCTGCTCTGATGGGGTCTGTTCCTGTATATGAGAATACATCTAGTATACAGGAATGCATCTATGATCAAAATGCGGTCTTTGGTGCAGCTACTTCAGTGGTGGTGAGAAAAGGCAAAGAGAAACCCCATCTCTGCTTTCAGGGAACCTACCTTAGTGTAGGAAAGTAGGATCTGCTTTCATGGTTAGGCCCACTTGTTGCTGTTCTATTCTGTTTTATGACTAGTCGGACTGGGATCATGCTAATCAGGACCCCAGTCACTGTGCTTTCTCCCTAAATTTGAAGTGGTAAGTACTTTGGTACCTTCCCAATTGTCTACTGGTGTACCCATGTAAGTCCCTAGTATATGGTACTAAGATACCCAGGGCATAGGTACAACAGGGGTTCCCCTTGGGCTGCAGCATATATTATGCCGCCCATGAGAGACCACTCAAACTGAGACTACAGGCCTGCCATTGTAGCCTGTGTTAGTTGGTGCTAGCACCACTTGCGACAGATATAAGTTTCCTCATATCTGAGGTAATTGCATGAAAAACCTATAAGGCAGGCCTTTCAATCCTGAAGGCAGGGTGCTAGGTTATACGTGTGAGGGTACCCTGCATGCCCTACAAATGCCAGAGTTGATTCTCCAGGCTTTGTAAGTGCGGTCAGCCATTTTGATATATATAGTGGCCTTGCGTCACTACGCGATGGCTAACTATATATTGGCTGTGCCAAACCTATGCATGTTTGGTATCAAACATGTTGGAATCATACCCCAGCATTGTTACCGGTGTTGGTGGTATTATTCCATACACTAGGGCCTCCTCAGGGAAGACCCCAGTACTACTAATAACAGCCTCCAGGGTCTGCCAGCAAGCTAGTGCTGCTGCTGACCCCGGACATGATTCTGCCCTCCTGCTGCTGAGCTGAACTCGAGCAGGGGAAGGTAGAACAGTAGCTTTCGTGTCACAGGGAGGTGTGACCACCTCCCAGACAAGACTTAGTGTATTGGGCTGGGGTGGGTGCACTCGCCAGCACCACCAGACTGCTTTGAATGGTATATTTGTTGCCCTCCTTGCATAATACAGTTTGAGCCAGTTCAGGGAGCCCTCTGCTCCCGTTCTGGCAGGAAACTGGAGAAAGGACATGGGAGTGTCCTCCCCTCTGTCCAGCTGCTCCTCTTGGATGGACCATTGAATCGTTCCAACCCTTTCCCTGGGGTTCTTAAGGGCTTACCGGTCGGTGGCTCTTCAGATTCATCATGGGACAAGATTCAAACCTGAAACCAATTTAACTTCCACCATCTGGGCACCTGGACTTCAAAGGACTTCGCCTGGAATCAAGACGGCAGCAAGGAAGACTCCTGCTGCTCCTGGTCTTGCTGTTCTGCAAGTCTTCTTCGTTGTCTGTACCTGTGCTTCTTTCAGGTTCCTCTCTAGGTTTATGGTCATCAAAGACACCCGTAGGGATCTCCCTTGGATTAAAGGAGTCACTCCCCTGCATCTGCTGGCACTGCAACAAATCTGACCGGTCTGTGTAGGAAAGTAGGATCAGCTTCTTATGGTTACCCCCACTTTTTGCTTGATGTTGCACTGTTTTTGACTAGTCGGACTGGGATCCTGCTAATCAGGACCCCAGTCTATCTACTTTCTCCTTTAAATTGTTACACAAGTTCTTTGGTACACTCCAGATTGGATACTGGGGTACCCTTATAAGTCCCTAGTATATGGTACCCATGTACCAAGGGTATAGGTACCCCAGAGGCCTCCCATGGGCTGAAGCATCGAATATGCCACCCATGAGAGGCCATGCAAAATGGAACTACAGGTCTGCTACTGCAACCTGTGTAAGCTGGTGCTTGCACCACTTACTTTAGATATAGGTTCACTACATCTATAGTCACTACACTTACAACTTATAAATCGCCCCTATAGCAGGCCTTATCAATCCTGAAGGTGGGTGCTGGGTTTTTAGTGAGAGGGTGCCCCTGCATGAGCAGAGCCTCTCTGCAGCCTTCGGAGACCATTCTCCCGGGTTGTCTGTGACTCAGCCGGACATATAGGTAGGGGTGCAATATAACCTCGAGGTAAATGCTATCTCGAAAACGGTGGCATATCAAACACCTTGGAATCATACCTCAACACCAGTAACCGGTGTGGGAGGTATGATTCCACCCTTCTAAAGCGATCTTCATGGAGTCAGTGGTCTATCCGGTGCCAGCCTTCTCAACCCAGTCAGCACAAAATGGATGCTGCCGACCAGAGATACATTTCTGCTCTCCTGCTGCTGATCCAAGCTTGATCAGAGGAAGGCAGCACAATAGGCATGCCGCACAGGGAGCTGTAACCACCTCCCAGGCAGGATTTAGTGTATTAGGACTGGGTAGGTGCACTCTGAGAGTGCCTGAAAGTCTGCACTTGGGGCACATTTGGTGTCCCTGTGCATAGTCCAGCTCAAACCAGTTCTGTAAGCCATTGGCTCCTGCTCTGGCACAAAACTGGACAAAGGACATGGGCTTAACCACCCTCTGTCCTGACTCTCCCCTAGTAGGGTCCCCCGAATCTGTCCAACCCTCTCAGGTGTGTACAAAAGGGCTTACCTGGCTGTAAGAATTTAGATTTTACGTGGACAAGATTTTACAGGAAGAAACCACTGACCTTCGACCGTCCGGACTCTCTGGACTTCGCTGGACTCCGACTCTCCGTCCAAAGCTTTGTCTGTGCCCTTGCACCATACAGGCTCCATGCAGGACCTGTGGTGCACTAAGGGCAACTGAAGAATCTCCCTTGGGGTGAAGGAGTCACTCCCCTGCATTTTCAGGCACCATAACGCACCTGAACGGTCTGCTGTTCTCGAGCTCCTGCAGACTCCGAAGACTTCAGCAACACAGGAGGTGGGTTTTTGAAGGTCCCTGAGGTTCATCTGCCCTTTCAGCAAGTTTGAGGCTAGTATCCCTTGTGGGGTCTGCACAACCCGAACCCCTGTGCACCTCGTTCATTTGCAGTTGCATGTGCTTCTTGGCAATTTCCAAGCTTGTGCATTGGACTTCGTGTAGTCCTGACCCTGAGCAGTATTTGCACCAAAGAACTCCAACCACCTCGCACCGAGTGCTCGTGGGCTGGTACTTTGCAATCTTGCTCGAGGTCCCCTCGCGACTCCTGGTCATTCAACCTGTGGGTCCTCCTGAGGGTCATCTTGATTTCTGTTTGGCTTTCCTGGGTGATCCAGACGTGCCCTGACTACTCATTACTTGGTGAGTACCCTGAACCTTGCTGGTCCACACTGTAACCTGCTTGACCTTCTTGCATGGGTTGCTTTTCCCAAGGCTTGTTGGTGCTCCAGCCGGACACCGACCCCTCAGCACTCAACAGCCTTCGTGGGACAGCTCGCATCTGACTAATGGTTGTCCTCAACATCTCCTGGGCCTCGTGGCTGCAGAGTCAAGCATCCCTTCTTCGCACCTGAAGCACCTGACATCGGTGGGCATTTGTCTACCTAGCCCCTGGCCACTCTGAAGTGACCCAGACTCTGTCCCCTCTGCTTTCAGGTTCCTTTCTCCCAGAATCCAGGATTGGATTCCACCAGACCCTTTTCACCTTCATGACAGCAGTACTTCTTCGCAGCCCTCCATTTAGAACGAAGGTGATTTCCAACACCACTCCAGACCTATGCACCCGGCTAAACTGAGATTGGTAACTCGGGTACTACGGTATCCATGGGTGGGGTGGCTCTCCAACCTCTTAAGTTCCAAAGGGTTTGCTCGAAGTCCTACTAGAAGGGTCCTTAAGCTTTAAAATTGCGACCGCGACTTCCCCATAGAATTGTACGGAGCAAGCGGTCGTGTTAGCACACTAGAACCCGTCCTCCGTGGGGTCCCTATCTATTCACCTTGCGTGGTTTCTTGGGGTCCAGCAATTCTACGTGCTCTAGACCTTGTCTTGACCCGAGTCGTGTTTGTTAAACCACTATTTTACTATATGGTTGGGTCTCCCCCTGGAGCTCACTGGGTACTGTGCTACTTACACCTGTTCTGTTGATCTCGTATTGTGTGCTTTGTATTCTATCAGAAAACGGACGAAACTACGACTGACTCCTAGTTTAGCACTTAAATCCCAATATATCGAAATAATATTCAAATCCTGTGCACAAATCTTCCGGAGTTCGCCGTAGAATAACTCCACTGAGAGCCAGATGAAGAAGATAAATACAAAAGAGGAAGGCGCACTAGTAAAAAAGTCCAAATCCCAATAGATGTCCTTGATATTTCTTTTTATTCTCTTAGTTTAAAAAGATAAAACTCAGCCAACGCGTTTCATTCTACACAAGAACTTCTTCAGGGCTGAAACAAGCAACATGACAGAGAAATAAATGACAGTACAACATATATAAAAACTACAGATACAGCAAAAGAGGTTTTTTGTTTATAAATAATATCACCACAAAAAAGAATCAACACAGATAAAACCGACACATAAAAGACATAAATATATAATGACACCAAATTTTAAAACGTATATAAGAAACACATACAACTATACTATAAACACATGCCAAACTGCTGGCATACTGACTTGAATATTATTTCAATATATTGGGATTTAAGTGCTAAACTAGGAGACAGTCGTAGTTTCGTCCGTTTTCTGATATTTTCTAATTTTGACTGTTTGTTCACTTATCCCTTAATTAATATAGTACTAATTTAAACATGTCGAAATTTGATGATGGTCGGGAGGAGATGGCATACAATCTCTTTGGTACAGGGAGCTCTAAGGAGAGAGTGATTCAAGAATCAACACATAAGAACTGTCTAAAAACATTGTTTATAAGACTTGAACGTTTAAAGAAACAGGAACTTAGTCGATGGTGGGACGGTATTACCCTAAAACAATATATGAAAAATGGCAAGGTTCCAAGGGGTCTGCGTATCTTAATTTTCCCCACCTTTGAGGATCTTAGTGATGTTTTACTTAAAGAATGGGAATGTAATTTGGAGGGAGCATCACAGACTATGATGAAAATTTTAGTTAAACATGCGATGGAGAAAGGGGAAAGACTTCAGGAAGAGATCATTGTAATTGAAAAATTGATTGGTGAAATGGAGGAAAAGGAACTGATGGAAAAAAAACTATGCCATTTTAAAACAGATCATAGGCAGTCATCAGATATATTTAAGAGATAACAAGCTCAGGAAAATCAAAAGAGATGACAGAGATTATTGTGATGGAAGAATCTATACTTTTCATAAAAATGTTGACAATGTACAAGGCTTAGAAGATAAGAAAAGGAATGGAGATGATAAGGGTGAAAGTGATGATGTTGAAGTCTGCTGGAAATGCGTAATTTCGCAAGTTCCTTCTGGAAGGACGAGGCCCCTTCCCCTAAAGGGACATCATGTACCAAAGATGATGAGGTGGTACTACCCTGTGATGAAACTGATACATTACTAATAGAGCTCTATTAGTAATGTATCAGTTTCATCACAGGGTAGTACCGCCTCATCATCTTTGGTACATGATGTCCCTTTAGGGGAAGGGGCCTCGTCCTTCCAGAAGGAACTTGCGAAATGACGCATTTCCAGCAGACTTCAACAAAAGAAAGAACAGCTAAAACCAGGCGGGGAAGGAGGAGGTCCAAAGGGAAATCCCAAAACTACAATCGGCAAGGCAGATACCCTAGCAAGGGCCAAGAAGGTAAATACCAACTAGTATCATATAATGAGATTGCAATCACAGATACTGATGACTTTTGTCATTTAAAATTTGTAAATCTTTCTAATAAAATACTTGACAAAGATGAGATCAGTGTCCTTAGCAAAGGTTTAAATTTCTGTCCGACTCAAAGTGGAGACTTGGTCAATGCACATGTGGATCTATTTAAGTTTGTGAGGATCCTAAAACTTTGTGATTTTTTCTCCAACAGACCACGGGATCAAGGTGGGGGTGTATCTCTTCGAGAGCCGGACTCTCATACAATTGCTGAAGTCAGGAATATACAATGTCTGCTATCGATTTGTGATGATGAAGTTTGTGATATGCCTACCCTTTTGAATGAGTTTGATATTAAACAGGATGGTCATGTGGACAGTGGTTTGTGCCCCAATTCCAAATTTATGCCTGCCTTTGGTTATGACTTGAATATAGATGCCTTTCATAATAAAATGTAGGAAGAACTGTATGCCTTAGAAATATCTAATGAATATAAACCACAAATAACGCAGAATATCTCTCAGACTGAGAGATTGGCTTTAAAACGTTTAAAGGAAGACACTACCATCATAATACGTGAGGCAGACAAAGGTGGCAATTTGGTTATTATGAACCGTATATATTATCTCAATGAGATTAATTGACAAGTTGGTGATAACTCCTGCTACAGACTAATTACTTGTAATCCTATCCCTAACCTTATCATCACGATAAATGCTAGACTTAATGAATGGAGAGATATATGCCTTATCTCGGAAGACGAATATAGATATCTTAAGGTTGACTGTCCATCTTACCCCTGCATTTACATCTTACCCAAAATACATAAGGGGGGTTCTTTCCCCCCTGGGATACCTATTATTTCGGGGGTGGGATCACCTTCCGAAAAACTATCCAAGTTTGTTGATATCAAACTACATAAACATGTTCTTGACCTACCATCATATGTAAAGGACAGCAAAGATATTTTGGTAAAGTTTAGGGACTTTCAATGGTCTGATGAGCTTCTATTTGTGACTTTTGATGTCGAAAGCTTATACACCTGTATTGACAAACAATTTGGAATTATGACCATGCGCTCATTCCTGGATAGGGAGGGCGCTGAGTTCGATGAATACAATGAATTGGCCTTATACTTACCAGTACATAAATTTGGTGGTTGCTTCTCGGTGTTTTTTTCCCTCACACATTGTAGAGGCAATATTAGTTTTTTGTGTTTATTGTTTTTAGATTTCTGGAACCCTATTGATTGCACTCTTATCATGGAGTGACACTATGAAATATCTAATGGACACATTCTTAGATGAACTTGTTCACCTCATGTTGAACATCTCTTTTATTTCGGGTGAGAGAATTTTTTGACAGTTTTTGATTTAATTTGAAAGCAATAGGATTAAAACAAAAAAAAATTGTATCAATTATACGTATTTCGTTATTCTAATTGTGTACTTTTCATCCTGATTATTATATCGCTTGTAGACATTTTGTCGTTCATTAACATACTTATTTTGGAAATATGTATGTCGTGCTGCTTGACAATGTATGTAATGAGACTGCCCCTTGAGTATATTATGGATCTAAAAGGGGTACAGTTATTTGCTCTGTGCTTGACCTTTTTAAAATGTATTGTTTATATAATGAATTATATATATTCTTTCCCCTTTCTTTATATATACTAGAGTGTCGTATTTATGAACCTTTCATGCACATGGGACTGCTTACATTGCATTTTTACTGCCGAAGGTAATAAAACTGCTTTTTTGGTGAGTGTGTGGCGATATTAAATTTGCGACGAACTGTTGCATTTATGAATTCCACTATATACTTTCTATTGCCCACAGAATATTGTACCCTGACTAAAATGAATGAATTATATATGTGGGGGTCGCCTATTGGGATTTGTTATGAGATATGGTATGCATATATGCCAGCAGTTTGGCATGTGTTTATAGTATAGTTGTATGTGTTTCCTATATACGTTTTAAAATTTGGTGTCATTATATATTTATGTCTTTTACGTGTCGTTTTTATCTGTGTTGATTCTTTTTTGTGGTGATATTATTTATAAACAAAAAACCTCTTTTGCTGTATCTGTAGTTTTTATATATGTTGTACTGTCATTTATTTCTCTGTCATGTTGCTTGTTTCAGCCCTGAAGAAGTTCTTGTGTAGAATGAAACGCGTTGGCTGAGTTGATCTTTTTAAACTACAAGAATAAAAATAAATATCAAGGACATCTATTGGGATTTGGACGTTTTTACTAGTGCTTTGTATTCTATCCTCGTGTAGAGGATACTAGAGAGTGCTATATTGATAAATACATATGTGTATATAACTACTGTGTGGTTATCATTCATTTATTTGATTCAGGAGGTGATATTCTGGTAAAACAAGCTGCTTTACATTCCTTCAAGATTAAGCCTGAAGGCTGCTCTCCAGATCTACCACTAGGATAGCTTCTAAAGCTTATATTTGGTCTCATATATCATAAGGGTCGTTTGGACTGGTGCAAGGTGCCCACTTTAATTAGAGGACAACATATACCAGGCCATCTTCTCACAGCCTGCTGCTCCTGATTTCCCACAGACTCCGAAAGACCCAGCAAAACAGATGGTGGTTCTGCAACTCTCTTGAGGCCCGACCTGTCCTCTCAGCAACTTTGAAGCCAGTATCCCTCGTTGGAACCGCTGGAACAGAACCCCTGTGCAGCGTATCATTTTGCCATTGCCAAGGCTTTTTGGCTCTGTACTCCTGAGATCTTCATGATAAAAGAAGCTCCAGCCTCCGGCATCTCTTCCTGTCAAGGTCTTTGACCTCACCACATCCTCTACACTGTGAGCCTGCATGTTTGGTGAGCTGCTTGAGGTCCTCTTGCAACTCCTCTGCCTTCGGCCTGTGGGTCCTCTTGAGGGTCTTCTTTGGCTTCAGTGGGCTCCCCTGCTTGCCCGTGGCCTGCTCTGACTCTCCTGCAATTGGTGAGTCCCCTGGACCTTGCTGGTCCCAATGTTGTTCCTATGTCGTTTACCACATCTGTTGCTGCTGCCAAGGCTTGTTTGTGCACCTGCTGGACACCACCCCCTGGTTCTTAGCTTTGGACATGGAACAACTTGTGAACAGCTCCTTGTCTCACACAGCATAGCCTAGTCCTCAAAGCTGCAGCAACAAGGTCAACCTCATCACTCCTGCTTCTTCCGTCATTGGAGGTCATTGCTTTTCCTTGCCTCCTGGTCACCATTGAGTGGCATAAACTCTGTCCTCTCTGATTGCAGAATCTTTATTTCAAGAATCCACTCTTGGATTCCACTGGACTCTTTCACCTTCTTCGCCAGTGGCATCTTTCCTGAAGTACTCCCTTGTGGTCTACAGCAGTTTCAACTTTGGTCGTAGTTTGCATTCTACTTCTTTAGCATATGGTTTGGTCTCCCCAGGAGACCACTGTGTATTTGGGCTTACTTACCTGTTTACAATTGAAGTATTGTGTTTATTTGTGTTGCTATCTCTGGGTCTCGTTTAGCCTACACTACATGATTAGTTCTGGTAAGACAAGCTGCTTAATACTCCTTCTGGACTAAGCCTGAAGTCTGCTCTCCACAGCTACCGCTTAGAGAGATTTCTATGGTTGTCTAAGACCAGTAAAAACACCATATGGCTTGTCTGAAGTAGTGCAAGGTGCTTCACTTAAATAAGTGTGCACCATATACCAAGCCGTACCTTGGGCTTCCCATTACCCCAGATTTGCACATAAAATGGTTAGAGATTTTCATTTGAGCCAGGACATATTTCCGCTTGGTTTATGTCTCTATCTTTCGTCTTGGAAGGATGTGATTTGCTCCCTAAATGTGGGCAGATATGTCTGCACTGCTCTCCCATTATAGAAAACAGAAGATGTATTTGTCATTTATGGAGGAGGTGATGTTGATTTGTCTTGCCTTGGTCTTATAAACAATAAGGGGTCCCACTCTATGGCACAGCTTTGGGTGTTCCGGAAATGGGGTTCAAGCATTTTGGGAGGAACATTGTGAGATTTTATTGGTAGAGATGTTTAGCATGCTAACAGTGGTGTATCTGTGAATTTTCATTTCTCACCACCAAGCTTGTGTTGCTCTGCGTCTTGCTTGCTGAGTGAAACAGAAACATCTGTGGTGATAAACCCAGCAATTGTGGATGCTGAAAGGAGCTGAAATCTCCAGGTGAAGCATCAGGGCAAATTCAGGGATTACTGGGGAAAAGGATCTGGAATCACCAATTCCCTCAGAAAGTCTTAATTTTCCAGCAGAACTGAAAACGTTTAGCAGTATTCTCAGTCAACCCTGCTGGCCTCTGGAGTTACTGCTACTCCCATTATCAGTAAGAGCTGTGGGGTAGATTTAAGGTGAACCTGGCATATTGCACCCCCTTGTTCAGGCTTTCATGATCTATTTGTAATGTCCTTAATAATTAATGACTGTGGTGGGAAAAGGGGAGGAAGTAAAAATAAGAGCGCTGTATTTGTGTCCACTCAAACATGGGGCCCTATTTACAAATGTAAATTTACACATGCCGACAAAATCATGTATAATTTTATTCTTATGTTCATTTTCAAAAAGGTGGAGCTAAATATGAGTGTAAAGTTACTAATAGTTACTACTCATAAATTTTCACACGTAGGCAAGGGTCTAAAATCACTAGGGTGGAGATTTCCTAATGGTAAACTATAGCAAAAATGTAGCAAACATATTTTAATTATATTAAATATTAATGAAAAATAATAGTATCACTTTTTAATCCTATCACAAATAAAACAATTACAACACTATTATCTTAAACATTCATTAAAAAGTACTTTAAAAAAGAATACATTGAATTATTGCATACTTATTTATTAAAGGATGTATTTAAAACAATCCCAACTGCAGTAAAATATTTAGTTTTATTTAATATGTATTACAATTGCTAAACCTTTTTTATAGACATTTTTTTAACTTTTATTGAAAGTGTATGCAAAGTTCAGTGACATACAGCTCAAATGACATAATTTTTTTCCCACTTCAACATAATCATATTTTCTACAAGACACATATCACTGCTTTACATTATTGTAAGAAATTAGGTTTTTGGTTGACTGGGGTGTTAGCCCTGGTCAAGCAACTGCCACAAAAAGTCTCTAAATTAACCTGTGTTTATACCTGGGTAGCTTGGTACAAAAAGCAGTCAGGCTTTATTAATTATTAATGCAGCCCACAAACAGTAATAAAGTGAAAACATAACATCAAAAGAAATCAATTTAGAAAAATAGAGTCAAAATTATTTGACATCAAGACAACAAAAATCCAATGAGTAGAACTGGTTATGAATTTTTAAAGCTTTTACCAAAAAGAAGCGCCTAAAAGATCAAAGCCCAACCATGGACATCTCGAGGAAGGAACATCATTGTTAAGTAGCCGCTGGACAAAGTTGAGGTGAAAATTTATACATTTAGACTGAATAATTTTTGCGGTAGTCAAAAAACTCCAGCGGGACGAGGCAGGAGGCTGTAGCCAACGACTGTTTGAGGAGGTCAGATACCCCTTTGGCGATGCACTGCTGAACAGGATTTGCTGCTGCAGACAAGAAGGAAGCAGGAGCAGCGGCGAAGCGAGGCTAGGCAGCAATGCACAATGGGTGGATCAACGGGCAGGTTGGTCCCTTCTCTTCCCTAGTTTCTCAGAGCAATTTCTAGGCAAAAACTGTCCTAATTTCTGGATTTAGGCTCTCTGGGTGGCACCTTTAGCACCACAACCAAGGGTCCAGGAGGGAAGGAACACTACTTGGGGTTACAGACTCATTCAGGCTGGGTGTAGGTGCAGGTTCAAGATGGTGCCTTGTATATCCCTGTGGCTCTGAACAGCTGGCCAGCAAACTAGCACTTGGAGTCACTCTAGTAGTCCTGGGTTCAGGTGAAGATGCAAACTCATTAATTAGGGCTTGCCTCTGAAAGCTCAAGGCAGGTTCCAGGCAGCTAGGTTGTCCTTCCTGATGCACCAGCGCAGTCTTGTGGAGTACACAGCAGACCACAGCAGCAGGCAGTTCTCTAAGAGTCACATCCTTTAGCAGCATATGCAAGTCCTTGTCTGTGTACAAAATCATCTTGCCCATGTCCTCCCTCTTAATCATTTTAGTTAATACCTCCAGCCCTGTTGGGGGTTGGGGAAGCCATGTAACAGTGATCCAGTTTCATGTCACAGTCATTGATACCCTACAATTGGCATTTCAATGCCCACCCCCATCCTGGAAAGCCTGCTTACTATCAAGCAACCATCCGGGAACAGATCACCATTACCATGAAACGCAGTAACTTCAATAGCTTTACTGAGGTGTCTTCAATCAGAGTAGAGAGGAGAGGGTGCCACTCACAGATAAAAAGGGAGACAGAGAATATCTATTCCTATAAAAACTGCAGTGCCTCACCACACCCATCGTGTAGGTACTGTCACATCCACTTCATTACATTCTCTTCAGGGCTTCCTATCTATAACAGTCGATAGGGAGTATGATCTTACAAGGGGTTTCTAATGTCAAAATAAAGGAACCCCTGTAATTACTAGAAGTTCCTAGAACAGGGAAAATACACATCTGAAAAGTAACCATCCTAGGCAACAGTGGGACAAATCAGAGATCAAGCCCTATTTACAACACATTGATAACAATATAGACTCAGTGTAAAGCACATTTAAATGAAAACCTTCATTTTATTAGTTTTATTCTGTTAGACCTGGCATCATTGGTGCGGGTCTCCCTTCCTCTTTTCGCTTCCTATCTTTTATGTTGGCTGGATTTAGGTGCTCTGGGCACTCTGCCACTGCTAATCAGTGCCACAGCACGAATGCTCCCTGTGTAAAGATTAACGTATGAATAGGGATAACCATAAGTGGCTCGTTTGGTTTACCTGTCAGTCCCTAGTATAAGTGCACTGTGTGTGCCCAGGGCTGATAGACTAAATACTGCTGGTGAGCCTGGAGCGCTGATTTGCGCTACTCACCGAAGCAGCTTTTAAAGTATGTTTCAGACCTGCTATTGCAGAGTCTCCAGACAGTCAAGAACTGTCCTTGTAACTGTGAAAGTGCACCCACTTCTCAGTCTCTGCACCTTACCTTCGCACCATGTAAGACATCCCTATGGCAGGGTGCGTTGTCTTTGACAGGAACAACATGCCTAGGTCTGTGTAGCATGTTCTAATAGCAAGTTACCCTCCATTTCACTGTTGTATCTGTTCTCATAGGCCAGAATGGGCAGACTGGATATTACATTCCATAATCCTACCTGCCCCCAGGAACCTGATAGGAAATTCAAATTTGATATGTTTAAGCTCAGGACATCGAGATACATCTTTTAGTAAGGATAATTTGTATATCCCGTGTTCGAAAATGCCTCTTCTAGAAACGAGGTATTTTCTTGCCTAAGCTTTCTTGTAGGCTTTGCTAGCTTTGCTAGTATTGGCTTTCTGGTTTTGGAGCAGCAGGGCCAGCTGGATCAGGCCTGGCTGGGGAGAGAGGTCTGCATTCAGAGCATGGGGATGGGTGACTTTTTGATCTAAGCAGGGCCGTGCCTGGCAAGGTGAATGATGGCTCCACCTCCCACTGGGCGTCTGATTGCAGACCACTAGATTCTCAAAGGGCAGGATGTCGCCTAGTAAACCAAGTGCTCCCCGACCCCACCAAACTGGTTCTGGCTGGATTCAGTGATTTGTTATTTTAGAGAACAAAGACTTTTTAGGTATAACACGCTGCACTGAAACCTCTTTCAAGTGTGTTCCTTCTGGATGTCAAGACGAAACTCTGTCCGAGTGAACAAAGGAAAGGACTTTGAAACTTTCACCAAGCTTGCTGAAGAAACTACCTGAGGGCCTGAATTGAGAGCGCCTCCTGCTGAAGTCTCAGGGACATTAGACTTCACCCTGTTAGCCGTCTGAATTCCTGTGCGAGGGATTCTACTTGCAGGTGAGGCCTCTGTCGAGTAATCCGGAGCCTCTAGTTCTACTGTGAGGAACGCAGACTGGTAACCCTTGTTAACTCTGTGTGGGCCGCCGCAGCTAAGCGAGAGCTGCCGCCGCTGAGAGCCCGTCGTTGTGCCAGCCTGGTCGAGATCATCCTTTGTCCTGAGGGCCGCCGCAGCTAAGCGAGAGTTGCTGCCGCTGAGTCCCCGCACTTGTGTCAGCTGGTGACTTGTCCTGTGAGCCGCCGCAGCTAAGAGAGAGCTGCTGCCGCGGAGGGCCCGCACCTTTGCCAACTTTGCATCATCGTGATTTGTCCTGTGGGCCGCCGCAGCTAAGAGAGAGCTGCTGCCACTGAGTGCCCGCACCTTTGCCAACATTGCATCATCGTGATTCATCCTGTGGGCCGCCGCAGCTAAGAGAGAGCTGCTGCCGCTGAGTGCCCGCACCTTTGCCAACTTTGCATCATCGTGATCCATCCTGTGGTCCACCGCAGTTAAGAGAGGGCTGCTGCCGCTGAGTGCCTGCACCTTTGCCAACTTTGCATCATCGTGATTTGTCCTGTGGGTCGCCGCAGCTAAGAGAGAGCTGCCGCTGAGTGCCCGCACCTTTGCCAACTTTGCATCATCATGATTTGTCCTGTGGGCAGCCGCAGCTAAGAGAGAGCTGCTGCCACTGAGTGCCCACACCTTTGCCAACTTTGCATCATCGTGAGTCATCCTGTGGGCCACCGCAGCTAAGAGAGAGCTGCTGCTGCTGTGAACCCACCACGGAGCTGCACAATGAGAGACATCACCACCACCAACCCGGGCCGCCGCAGCCACATGCTGCTGCCTCTAAGAGCCCGCCTGTCCCCAGGTGCCCGAATCATTGTGAGTGCACGCTGTGGACCACTGCAGCCAAGAGTTGTGGTCGCTGGGAGTCCGCCTGTCATCGTCTCTGCTTCTACGAGAAGCTGCGTGCCGTGTCCCCTTCCAACGGCAGGTATCTGGTGCGCAACGGGTCGCGTAGACCCATGCCTTGAACTCAGTCAGTGCCACGTTCTGGTGAATACGTTATTGCGTTTTTAAGTCCATACTGATTTACGTACATGGTGGCTTGTTAAATCGCTTTGAGAGTCTTGTGTTAAACCTTAGATAAAGATACTATTTTTCTATACCTACTTGAGTTGTGTTGTTTT
Source organism: Triturus cristatus (assembly GCF_964204655.1). Taxonomy (NCBI): domain Eukaryota; kingdom Metazoa; phylum Chordata; class Amphibia; order Caudata; family Salamandridae; genus Triturus; species Triturus cristatus. Next base: position 960,852,843 of record NC_140585.1, on the reverse strand, counting down.
GTGGTGTCGTTACTGCCTTATTGTGCATGGTCATAAATGCTTCACACAGTGCCTCTGAGATAGACCTAACTGCTTGTGCTACGTTACCACAGGGTTGAGCAGGGGTTATCAAAGGGGGTAGCCCACTTGCCCTGACTTAGGAAGAAGTGTCCCTATTTGGACATTGGCGCTAGCCATTGCCAACTAGAGACCCCCATTTCTAACATATTTCATATATAAAATTTAAAAAATTCTATCACAAGCATAAATCTACAGACAGCTACAGTGCAACATAATGTGCAAAATACGACAACGTCAAAGTATACAAAAGACAAATATACATGAGACACCAATTAATACAATTACTACAAACAAAAAACAAATATTTTTGTAACATAACTTACAGCAAACGTATGATGATCTCATAGATATGAACACAGTGGCTAAATAATAAAAAATCTTGTTAAATCCTGACGCCATACCTCAACCCAAGTACCCCAAGTGAGCAGCGTTACAATGCAGCGCACATCTACACCCGCAACGTCATAGAGCGCAACTTTGGCCTACTAAAACGTAGGTTCTTCAGCCTTCACAACACTGGCGGGGCATTGCACTACCCTCCGGATACCTGCTGCAAAATTGTGGCAATGTTGCACAACATCGCAACTAGGAGAGACATACCCCTGGAACTGTCTGACAGCGAGCCTGAGGAAGACATCCAGCCAGGGCAACCACCACAAGCAGCAGCTGGGGCAAGCTTAGCAGAGGGGAGACAGAGATGTGCATAAATAAACCAGCATTATTTTTAAGGTGGGTAATGATGAGACAAGACACTGCATGGTTTAACTGTAGCGGATGTTTATTAGGAAGAAAATGTGTTAGTGTTAATGCACACATACCAGTTGCAAAGTAGCATGTGACTGTAAAAATTAGACAACATGACATTGTCATGGAACTTGTCAGCCCAGAAAAATGGCATGATACTGGTTACCTCACCAGATTGGAGTTTGTCTCTCAACGCCACACTACTTTTTGCGGCCATGCACTCCCAAATGCCTTTCTGTGGGCTCTGTCACTTCCCTTGTGGAGCCTTCTGATGCAGTGGTACTCCTAATATTGTGCCTCCTGCATGTGGTCACTGGTGCCGAGAGACTACTGAGGCTGGAGGCCTCCTCACTCTCCCCTCCCCCAGTACATTGCGGCCCCAATATAAAGCAGTCTGAAATTGCTCCACAACATTGGTGACCTGTATGAGTCCCCTGGCCACATCCCCACAGCAAGGGGTCATTTCCACCTGCATGCCCACTGCACGATGGGACAGCAGAGTTGTGTTGGTGCTGAGGTGGTTGATGGCTCTAGTGTAGCCATCTAAGTGCCCTAAGAATTGATAATGCCTTTTGCATTGGGACACCTGGTCATCCTGCATCACCTTGTATAACTCATGTATGGTTTCATTTGTCTGTCTGTGTCCTTCCACCACTGCTGTGGTGAGCTCTTTCATGCTGTCTGCCATGTTTGTAGCTATTGTACCAAGTTGTGCCTGCATTAAACACATGTTCTTGCATTGCAGGCGCTGCACCCTCAACATTTGGCTTCCCAGCCCACCCCAGACATTGGGATTATCATCTTCTGCAGCTCCTATCTGTGCCCTTGACCTACGCCTTTGGTTGTGGACATTGCAGCGCCATACCTGTAATTGGGGTCTTGGTGTGGGGTATGCCCAGCCTGGAATGTCTGTGGGTCAGATTGGCTCTCCTCCTTTATTTCAAACGCAGGTAGTGGTGCCACTGTGGTCCTGCATCTTGTGGGTGGAGGTATTGGGGTTGCTGGGGCCACTTGTGTCTCCTCTCCTGACTGTGCCTGAGTCTCCAGGGTGTCCTGGCCTTCACTTTCCTCTGAATCCTGCGCAGAAGCATCTGTGATGTTTAACAGTGCACGTTTAGTTTTGTTTTTTGAACATGTGTGTTACATTGTGCATAGTTTTGCTTCATTGAATTAGAGAATTACACACAGTGTCTAGCTGTTTCACTTGCTTGTTGTACTTGTAAGCAACAAAGCTATTTTGCTCCCTATTGCATTTCCTATTGAAGTTGTCTGCTAATGTCGTAATGCATTTTTGTGTAGCAAGTAAAATGTGGACTGGAGTATGATTTGGAACACTAAGCCTGATCTGACTTGAGGGGTTATTTGTTAGATTTAGTATTGAATTGTCATTTGCATGCACCTTACCATGTGAAGTACTGGCCGGTGCAGAGGTGTCTATCTCCATCACTCCAACTACAGCTTCAGGGTGAAGTGTTGACTCCACAAGGTCATTCAGGGGTGTATTTGCAGCTTGGGTCATAGGTCCTCCTTCAGTCTTCTTGGCCTCCGCAAGCCTGGCAGCAACCCTTTCCTTGGCATGGCTCTGCAGGTCATACCAGCGCTTGCGCAGATCTTCTATTGTGCGCCGTGTGACCCCCACTCTGTTTACTCTGGATTGTATTCCAAGCCAGTTTTGCGTTTCTCTGACTCAGGGACTTGGAGTGACTGCTTCCCAAAGACTTTATCATGCCTCCTCACAACTTCCTCAATGAGGACTTCAAGCTCCTTCACGCTGAACTTCAGCTTCCTCTTGCGCTTTGCTGACTCAGTTGTTCCAGAAGCCATACTGATGTCCTTGCACAGGTTTAAATCTTTCAAAATGGTTCCTTCTGCTGTGCTCCAGCAGTCTGCCTTCTCCCGTGTCTCTCTCAGTGCACTGGTTTCTGCATGGGCTGCATCACTTCTTGGTTGTGATGTCATCATGCTGCATCAGAAACAGGGAATCGCTATTAGCGAATCGTTATTAGTGGATTTGCAATTTTGCGATTCGGTAATTGGCAATTGTAAATAGCGATTGCGATTTCTACCGATTCGCAAAAAATGTGCGATTTTCTTGAGGCATTGCTCATTAGGATTACCAAATAGCGATTCCTTAAAAATCACTATTTAGAAATCACAAAAGGGAAATTTGATGCATGTGCCCCATTGTTTCTAAGTGCCCCACAACTAGCACCCACTGACCTTGTATATCTGCCAGCTATTCCTGTAGTAAGAAAACTCACAATTTTCTTTGTTAGATTCGCCAATCTGTGGAGTGAGTAGAAAGTGATACAAAATACCTGTGCCGATCTCATGTGCTCTGCAAGTTTCTGCTGCAGAAATACAACTTCTGCCCCGTGGCGATCATGAAAGGACAGGTCAATCCAGCTGATAATTTTAATGGTAGTTGCCATGGTTTTGTGTGTTATTTAGGTGCTTCCTTTCAAGCCATTTAGGGTCTTGCTGAACACGTGATGTAAAGAATGCTTGAATTAATCTCAGCCTCTGGTAATTACTTGGGCCGCATCCCAGTTCATCATTATCGTACAGACGGTCCCACTTCAGTTAGGACCCAGCTATATGGGAATCAGCCTTGGACCTTCTTCAATTCAATTCAATTCATTTCAATGTTTATTAAAGATTTGGATCTTCAATGAGGTTCACATAAAATATACATATGATTATTACATAATAGATATAATAAAACATAAGATCAATTAATTTCTCAGTCCATTGATGAATATCGAAACCCTTCCTAGCTAGTCTCAGATTTTACCTTACATAAGATAGATGGATACTGTTAATTACCCTAATGAGCGAGATACAAATAAAGGTTCTCCGCATTAAGACCAATAAGCAGTAACAAAATCCTAAATAAAACCTCTACCAAAACAAACGACACAAGTTTAGGTCCATACTAAACAATAGTAGCTTTGAGATAGATTCAATTTAGAATAATGTACATCACATCAGTTGCTTGTTAAAAACAAAAAAGTATTCTAAAACAACCAGCGTATGTGAATAAACAATACATTTTCTGTAAACAACAAAACATAACAATTAAATAGATACTAATTTTGTGCAAAAATGCATTAAATAGCAGCGACTACATATGCAGATTTTTAAAACATTATACAACAATGTATAATAGTTGCTTTCGAAAATCATGTTTAAAATAACAGCAAGAGTGTGGGAGTACAAAATATCCCAAATGCGGAAAGAACAGTTGAATAGCAGCCATAACATGTGCAAAATGCAATCCACAAATGGAAAGAGTACTGAGACTCTTTTGACCTTAAAAGACACCAAGGCCCAAAGATTAACAGCATAATTGGAAGGACAGCCATGTGTCTAAAAGGAAAATCCATTTAAAAGGATATGAAAGAGGTTAAGATATATTCATAAACTCCTTGAAAAAAGTTGAATAGTTTTACACAAACTGCTTCGTTCTTCGGACAAAAGAGAAATTCACGGGCTGAAGTTACATTTTTGATACAGTTTTGTAAAAACATTGGAAGAAGCCAACGACGACGACACGAAAGCAATGCTGGGCAGAAAAACAAGACATGATCCAGGTTCTGAATGCCCAACTAACAAAAATTACAGATTTTTCCATTTTTCATGCAATGAGACATGTTTGCTAAGAGGTCATTTGGAGGTAAAATGTTCATGCGACATAGAGTAAGCCATCGCCGAATTCCATGTTCTAGATTCCAAAATAAATATTCCTGAGGAATTCTCGGTGAATTCGACCTGGCTATTATCTTTAACCTTTCTTTAGAATTACAAAATGTAATTTCTCTATCATAGCTGATCTTAACACTTGTAGTTTTTAAAAAGGATTTAAATTCTAAAAGCGGGAGGGTGATCACTGACTCTTCCTGTGCACAGAAACCTTTAGTGCCAGGGAAAAGTCACGAGAAAGGGAGTATTTACCCACTATACCTCCAAATATTTCTTGACACATGAAACCTCTTAATGGTTGTGACTCACTATTTTTTAACTGATATCCCCAAAACAAAATCCTGGATAAACCTTGGATATAGGAGCTTATCAAGTCAAATTCCAATCGAATAGTAGTTATTGGGACTAGAGTGTTAAAATTACATCATTTATATAAGATCTGGCCTTCTATCCTATCTAAAAAATTCCAGTCCTTTACAGGAATTGATTCAATAGCATGAAGCAAAGTCAGAGGGATTTCTGCTTTAAAGACAGTGAGCAGATGTAAAAAATGCCTCTGACCCATTGCACTATAAAAAGTACGCAGGCCATTTGCATGAGATGCCGCTTTACAAGAACTGTGTTCGATATGAAGTTTATTCTTCGTATTGCCCGCTAATATTTCCCTAAATAGAGAAAGGAATCTACCACCTCCAACTTTTCATGACCAATTTTCCACTTAAAATTACATCATTTTCTGCTTCTGCTCTATTTCAGCTGGGTCAGGCCTGGCTGGGGAGAGAGGTCTGCATTCAGAGCATTCAGGGCATGACCCATTGCACTACCATTACACAATCCTAACTCTTCCATTGCTGGCCCGAGTGGGGAAATATACTATCAAGTACTCAACCCAGAAGTGACCATTCATATCAGATACTTGAATTAGAAATAATCTACCCAAAACATCAGCCAGCTCCGAATGAGATGGCCATCTGACTACAACTAATTTGAAACGTATTCGATGGTCAGCAGATACACTTTCAGAACTAACATTGCTAGCAAAAAAAATAATTGAAACAAAGATCGCTCATGGCAGCATCTCAGTAGTGAATTGGTCCATTTCCACCAATAAATTATTAATTCAAGCACCTATGCTCAGAAAACAAGGAATAAGTACATTGTAAATATTTCAAGTAAAGCCTACTTGCTCAGAAAAAAACTGAGAAAGGCGGCCAGGAAAAACAAGACACCGAAAGTCCCAAATCATGCCTTGGAGAACATAAAGAATATCAGGAAGCGGTACAAAATGCAAAGCTGGAAGGACCAGAAAACACAACAGGAGATATCCTGGACAAAGTTACTTTCCTGTGCCAAGCAAACTAACAACAGGCTCTTTTGGGAACTAGTAAATGGCATAACAAGACCAAAAGAAGTAATAAATAATGCTTCCATAACAGAGACAGGATGGGTAGTACATTTAAGTAAAACATTTGAAGACCTCACACCATTCCTTAAAAGCAAAACGGACAACAACTATAATTCTCTGGAGCCTAATATTTCCGGGAAGAACTCAACTGGACCACAAGACCTCAGTACCATCCTAGCTTTACCATTAGCCCCGGCCACCCAACACCACACTGTAGAAAACACATCCAGAATAATAAAATCGGGACGCAACGATGGGGCTCCTGGCCCAAATGGCATCCCGCAGGCTATCTTTAGGACTGATCCCAATTATTAGGCAACTCCATTGGCGGGCCTTTATAATGAGATTGGTATAACAAATACCTTTCCCCAGAGCTGGAAAGGGTCAATCATCAATCCAATCTTCAAGGGAGGTGACAGGTCGGACCCGGTAAACTACAGGCTTATTGCACTAATAGATGTCGAAGCCAAATATTATGCAACATTAATCCTGGAGGACTTGGTAGAAGGGTCCAACACAAACACGCTGATTCCATTCAACCAAACAGGATTTCGCAAAGGATGTGACACAACAACAAATATCTTAGTCCTTGCCACAATAGCGGATAAGTGCAAACGCCTGCAAAGAAAACTCCAACTATGTTTCATAGACTTTAAAGCTGCGTTCGACCGTGTGAATCGTGGTCTGTTATGGAGTAAATTACAGAAATTGGGTCTCCCGGAAACAATACTATGACCCATAATACAATTGTAAACAAGCACGTGGGTCCATGTGAAAATAGCAAATGGTACAAAATTGTCCAGGAAGATACAAACAGATATTGGATTAAAACAAGGCTGTGTATTAGCCCTCCATTTATTCAATCTATTTATGGCTGATCTCTCACCACGATTGGACCAGGCAAATACACATCTGCCACGCCTGGCTACACTGCCCATAACGCATCTTTCGTACGCTGAAGACATAGTGCTACTTATTCTAACCAGAATAGGCCTACAGAGAGCACTTAATGAGCTACTATTGTTCACCAAGACTAACCCCCTGGAAATTAACATCACAAAAACAAAAACTATGTCAATCACGAATTTCTTGCGACATCAATATCAATTCAAGCTGGGAGAAACGAGCCTTGGAATAGTCAGTACATATAAATACCTGGGGGTATATATAGACAATTGATTAAATCTCCAATTTCAGAAACAATATCTGGAAGAAAAAGGAAATGGCCTTACTTATGCATTCAGTGCTCTTGCAAAAAAATTACAGGGCCCCTCCTTTAAGCCGCTAATAGCAGTGATGGCGGCAAAACTATTTTCCACAGTTACTTATGTGAGCATAGCATTAAATGGCAAGGACGCGAAACTCCTAGACTCGCTGCAAACAAAGACGTCTAAAAAAGTCTTTAATCTACCTCAAAACGCATCCCCGGCTCAGGTCCGACTGGAATTCGGCCTTATCAAACAGGAGATAGGGAGAAAATATGCCGCAATTAAAACCTGGTACAAACTTTGGTAGAATCGATCCAACATTTTAAACGATGCCTTGCGGCGTGCCCAAGAAGACGATCCAAGTTAAAGTTATGTCAATTTCCTGAAAATCGCACTGAAGGAAACCAACACAACTGTACTTTGTGCTCAAAACCCTTCCTTCCAAGTTTTTCGTAGATTGACAAACAAAGCGGCCAAGTGTCAATCATTATTAGAAGACAAACGCACTTTAGCTAAAAGATACCATTCTTGGATGGTTCTCCAATCCTATACATCATTACGACCGGCGGAATACCTCAGCACAACATATTCGCCTCACTTGAAACTAAAGTTCATCTTAAAATCAAACCGAGTGTTGCTTCTAAAAAAAGCTTTCAATGATAGGGGCATTCGAACTTGCAGATCGGCCATCATCAAAGGACTTGGTACAACAGACCATCAGTTGACCTGTAAGCTGATGAACTTTGTATTACTTTATGAAAAAACCAAATGGCCGAAGGAATCAGACACTTCCAATCAAGTAATGTTAAATATTTTAGTGCTAATATCTGATGAAATATTAATTCCGTCAAAACTTTTACGATACAGAATCATGCTTTGCTTTTAATTGTTAACATGATAAGCTCACTGTCTCTTGCTTTTAGGATAAAATAAGTAACATGCTCTTCGTCTATATTTTTAAACCATATTTATGTTTGTAAACTGTTGGACCTCTACATCCATCATGATATTGTCATGGTTTTTATTAACTTAAACAATAAAGTATTGAATTGAATTGATTCTCGTTTAGACTCCAACATCCCTGCTGTGTTTTAGCTTGTCTCTTTTTTGGGAAAAAAGGTAGAGATGGCATTGAAACCTTTCAAGGTGTTTCTTTGTATTGAGTTATTCCTTAAAGGATTAGCTTTAGTTTTTTTGCGCGCTCTTATATATATCAATCTTTCAGAGCACAATTTCTTTGCGGTCATATCTTAGTCTTAGAAGTTCTCCTATCTCCCACATGCAGGCGCTTGTGTAATCCTCAGGGGGATGGAGCAAACGAGCGGGAGAGTACAAAGGAGGTCTGAAAAAGGTGGGGGCGATATATAGAGTGTTGCACCCGCTAGCTCATCCACTTACTCACTGTGTCTCCACCATGCCTCTATTGTCCCTGCTCCTTGCTCCTTCAGCTGCTTCACCTCTTTCTGCCCCTCCGAACCTATACGCCCGTTGGTGGGCAGAAGCTGTAAAATGTATAGGCTCTTCAGGTGGGTGGTAGCGGGTAGACAAGCGGGGACTGCACAGCACACCTGCAGGCTGCACCCGAACCTAGTCGAGCCACCTCTGCAGGCTGCCGAGTCACACACTTAGCGGCCACCCACTAATGATGGCCGCACTTGTTAAAATCTCCGCCCCACCTCCACTGCTGCTGCTCTTTTGGGTCTCTCGGGGGCCGTAGCTCGTAGGAACCAAATCTGTGGACTCTCTGACTCTTCGACAATCTCTATGACGGAGGGGCCCAGGAGGGCTTCCTTGCTCGAGCTCCACTCCCTCGCTCCTCCGCACTGTCCATGCTGTCTCTGGCCCTCACATTCCCGTTCAGCTGGTAAGCTGGACGGGGGACGAATGCAGGCTAGCAGGTATTACTGGAGATAGGGGAGTGGGGTCACCCTCCACGTACAGCCAGTCGCTGACTCCTGCTCCTTCTTCTACACAACCTTCTTCAGCCTTCTTGCAACCCCTCCTGCAGACAGATGAGTGGTGCACACCAGATAGGTCACAGGCTGAACCCTGACCTAGCCGGGTCGCCTCTGCGGGCCACCTGGGGCTCGCTCTCAGCGGGAGCAATCTACGGCTCCTGAACTCGTTACTGCAGGGAGGGGAGGGGCTGGCCAGTGGCTGACTGGTAAGGGTGGTCAGGCCGAGCTTAATTCCGCTCAGCGAGCACACACGGGTGTGGGAGGGGGCAGACCAGCCAACCTGAGCCTCGGGGGCTAAGAGTATCCCCCCGCTGGGTCGGTGAACACGGCATGTGCAGCTCCGTTTCTCGCTGGCTCCTCCTCCTGCTCCTACATCACTCCATCCGTACTGCAGTCAGACGCTCTGTATGATACCCTTCTTCAATATGAACAGTTCAGTCCAAACTGCCAGACTAGGTCCTCCCACAACAGATACTCAAGCAACCAAGGATCGTTTCTGCCTTTATTAGAACTCATCAGCTACGTATAGCTTGGCTCTAGTGACACACAAACCCACTTCTGGGCATAGCCATACCACTCAAGGTGTCACACTGAAGTATAGAAAAAAGTGATGGATTGAATGCTTGAATTAATTTCAGCCACTGGGAATTTTCAAGTTGAATTTTTATCTGAATGAAATTTTCAGGTATGTTTTTGAGTGTGCGATGCATTAAGTGTAATTGCGCATATTTTCATGTAATTTTGCATACATACTCTACAGCAAATTACGCTGGTTTTGTGCACACCTACTGACAGTGTGTAGGCTTGGATATATGGAATGTCTCTACAGCCTGATCTGCTAGGTATTTGCCAACAATCACACTTTTTCCGTATTGCCCAGCATGGAATGATCAGCATCGCCTCCAGCTACAGGTCCCGGGGTTCCGATCTTCCAGCCAATGGCGGCTCTGGGCCGCAGCTGGCAATGATTGCTGTCAGGCTCTGTCCAGAACACTTTTCACCTGCTCTCAGGCCGAGTCTGCCCTTGGCAGAGCCCATATTTACCCTTAGTAATGTGTTGCCATAAGGCAGGTCCAAGTCTCCGTTCTCAGCAACAATCTCTGCCCCATAACTGCACTCACTGCTTGCTTTTCATTTATTAGATTACTGCTGGAACATGACAGAGTTGTAGTGAAAACTACCAGTAGGGTATTCAGAAATTCTTTTATTCTGTGCATGACGGCTCTTGGGAACCCACAATTGCCGTTTTCGCCTCCGCTTTACGCTTTGCACGAGAAAGGATTCGGCGTCATTCGGTTTATTGGAGAGTTTTGTGAGATTGGCCTATTAAAATCAGGAAAGACCTTTACTCACTGTCCTCGCATCTAACATCGGTAATGGCCAGACAAGGGACAAAACAAGGACATCATGTTACATTTATAATGGGAAAATGTCAAAACACGTAATGCAATTCACCAGTTTAATCAGCTGAATTACATTTAGTAGGAGATAATATCAACAAAACCCCCATTTATATTCATTTTGTGGACGTTGAAACGACAGCCGCGCGCTGCAGTCCCAGAGTTTAGGCACCTTGGTTTAGGTTGATAGATTTTTTAGGAGACACCATACAAGCTGTTTATGAGTACAGTTCATATTTGTTAGTGTGCTATTTTGAATTTGTATTATCCAACACCAGGCCATTGAACACTATCATGGACATTTAGTTAAGAGTGTATTTAAAGTTTTTGTTGTTGTTGTAATTAACACTTTTTTCATCTTTTGTGGACATAAATATCGAAAAGGATGTAACTTATTAACTTTATCAAGAAAAACACTACTTGTCAAGTGTATTCAGAATAACGTTTGCATTTTTATGTCTCATACAAGTCACCTTAACAGTGATTTGAAGAGACATGTGCGACTTTGCAATGCAACCTTGACTTTAAGACAAGGCAAAGCATTTTGTAAAAAAACATGATGCTGTGGGAAGTCGTAACACGTATTCTAAAGAATGTTCAAGAATAAAATGAATGAAAAACACCTTAAGGCAAGCAATACAAGTTGAGAAAAACAGTATACTGATGCTACTCAGATACAATGTACATGGTCTACTATGCTTTCTAAATGACAGTCATTCTATGTAAGTAGTTCCAAGATAGAACATAACTAGTTTCTAATTTTCTACTGCTTAACCACAAACAGTATGTAACAGTGATAACATTCTGTGGATTATGGCAGGAGATGTCAATGCTGCATGCATGTTATGTTTGAATGCATGTGTGGACCTTGGCTTACCTTCCTTTCAGAAACTAGTTGAGTGGCAACTGAGATGTTGGTTGCTGTACATACTCTGCTCTGGTGGCGTCTGTTCCTGTATATGGAAATACATCTGGTATGGAGGAATGCATCTGTGATCAAAATGTGGTCTTTGGTGCAGCTACTTCAGTGATGGTGAGAAAAAGATAAGGGAAACGCCACCTGTACTTCCTTGGAACCTACCTTAGCCTTCAGAGTAAGGAGACATTTGCTATGGGTCAATCTGAGATCAGCCTGTACATTTGCCAATGAGCCAGCTGCCTGGCATTGGTCTTTGAACATCTGATGCACTCCTGGAAATCCAAAAATGTCGAAGGACTTACATCCGCTCCATTGTGGCTAGAAAGCACTGCAAGAGAATGCATGGTTCTACACCTGCTCTGATGTTGAAATGCTTTGAGGCAAAATCATTACTAGAAAAGTTATTTGGAGTCTGTCACAAACAAACTCATCAATTGGAATGATTGGAAGAATGGTACCAGAAATGCAATTGATATTTTCTTCATGAAATGTCTCATACTGGCCTCTAGCTGCATCTCCAGTTGCAAATGTGCCATGCATATTTTACAGGTTTTGTATAGTGCAGCTGTTACCAAGTACTTGGCCTCTTGTTGTTTGGTGAGGTTGGTTTATGTTGTTCTCTATAAATGGATGTCTTTAGTTGTGAGATGCAACGGGCCACTTAGTGTCACACAGTGAATGACCTGGTGCACGCCGCGTTTAATACACCCCTGGAGTTAATGGGGAGTAATTGTAACCAGTCCTTAGTGTTGCACATTCATTCTCCTGCATTGTGAGAGTCGGTGCCCTAGGCCCCAATGGAGTATCACACAGACATAGCGGCATACTATCTGGAACTGGCCCAGGGCATGTGTGCCCGGCCCCTTTTATTGGCAGGGTCACCCGACCAGTGACACCAGTGATGGATGGGTGTGAGGTGAGTGTTGAAGCCAGCCCTCAAGAAGTGGCTGGTGGAAACGCATATTTTACAAAGACTAGAGTGTGACCAGGCGGTCACTACATCCCTCCTAAATGTTGTTAAAAATAGGACTATGAGTCCAACCTGTGGGAGAGAACAAAATGAAAAAAACAAAACTCAATTCAGTCTACTGAGGTGCAGCTGGGAGCACCAGGCATCATGGCAATCCTCTGACTACTCTGGGCGCGACTGGCAGTATGTATGAAGTCTGAATTTCTCATTCGCCAGTCCAAGTTGTCACAGTCCAACTGGGTATTGTGTGTCCTATCCCACCTAGACTTACTGTGTGGAAGTCTACTTCCAAAGTTCACTGTGAGTGTGCATTTGAAGCAATAGTAGAGTCTGCGGCTGATATGTCTTAAAAGGCGCCGTGGCTCCATGGATAGCAAGCCTCCAAAGACATGTTATGTCACAGCGACTGTTAAAGAGTCTTCCTCGGATGCAGCAGTGCGCACAGCTGCCCAATGGTGGAGCAACTTCAGGCTTCCTTCTCTTACCAGGATTCCGCTTTCATGGGAGCCCCTGAGGCTCTTTTCACTGGGATTCCACAGGACTGTGTGAACTGTGCAGTCTCTCTCCCATACCACACAATAGGGTGGAATTTCCACCAGCTGCACCTTCAAATCACTTGCTCTGCCTTAAGGGTAATTGTTTCAGGGTTGGTGTATTCCTGCCATCGGGGCTCTGGTTCACAGGCATCTACTGGATTGTCTTTAGGGTGGCCCATTCTCCATAAGCACTTTCCATGCTTCCAGATACCTGTTGTGGAGTAGCTGAAGACACATCTGTCTTGACGGGATTCCCCTCTCATGAAATTCCTTCTGGCCCTTGCCCCTGGATTGCCATTGGCCTGTGTGGACTGTTCGGTGCCTCTTTTCAACTCTCTGACCGAGGTCACTGAGGAAGTCCGACCAGGACTACGACCAAGTCTCTTGCGCAACCCCAAAGGTGAATGGTGCAAATGGTCGAGTATGCTCTCGTCAGCAGATGTCAGGTTCACTGGTGCACACAGCTGGTTTCTGGGTGGCCAGCCTCCCACGGGGCCAACAATGCTTTGTTGACCTCTGGGTGATTCTTAGGCACAGGGCTCCACTTTAGATGTCTGGTGCTCCTTGGATGACCTTAATGATACACTTGATAATGATTACACTCACAGTTATCAGTCTGCAATTTGCGGTGTGGCAGGTCTCCACTACACAACATTCTCTTCTTCCGTTATTTTCTTTGCACGGTAGTGTGTGGCCATGTACCACACTTTTCATCCCCTTTTCCATCTTCTGCGCAATGTGGCAATATACCTGCTTGCCACACTTTTCACCTCTTTTCTCTTGCTCTTCTAGATAAAGCCTTTCTCCATCTTGTCAAACTCTTCTTCCTTCTGACCAGGTCTCTCCATGCGACGTGCATTTGATTTGGACCTTCCTGGTCATGTCCTATCCCTAGGACTGACTCTCCTCCGCTCTCTCTACTGCCAGGCCTCTCACTGTGATCTTCTTTTCACAGAGATCCCCTGGTCACATCCTGTCCAGTTTGTGAACCTCTCACAAGTCTTCCTTCTTCGAGGATCTCACTTTGCCACTGGATTCAAGCTAGCCGTCCTGATTTCCTCAGAAGCGGTCGCTCTTCGCGCTCCCTGACCATCCTGACATCGTAGCGCTATACTGTTCACTGCTCTTTGCTGCTTGGTATCGTAGCGCTATACTGCTCTCTGCTCATTGCTGCTTGGTATCATAGCGCTATACTGCTCATTGCTGCTTGGTATCGTAGTGTGGTACTTTAAATTCTGGACCCGTGTTATAAACATCGTCGCATCATGACGATTTTGGTATCAGCAGGCCGCAAATGATTAGGATACTATGCACAAGCATTTTCGCCATGTTCGGGTGAAGAAATCACCCTGAAATCATAGTTTCCGTTCTGATCCCTCGCGACCATCTTAGAACGACAGCCATTTTGTGATTGCCCTCACATAGGCCCAGATCTAAAGCCAAGCATGGGTCTGAAGGACACGCACACCTTTGTTGACTTTTCGGTGACCTGGGCAAGCTGACTCCAATGCCCGAAGCCAAACCTGTTCAGCCAGTTTCTTTCCCAGTGGCCGAATGAGATTAGTATCAAGGAAGGCATATCATAAAACCATTTTCATCACACTCAAGCCATGTCTAATCTTACACACACCTGCCCCTGTTTCTTGCTTTATGGCTTGCTTTACGAGGAGGAGGTGCCCGTTTTTATTGGGGGTTCGTCGATATCTGATGAAAGTACTAAGCCTCGCCGGGTAATTGATTGAGGGCTGGACAAACTGAAATGTGGGCTTGTCATCATGACTCTGCTTTTTCTTTGTAGTGAAAATATGTGAATGGTCTACTGTAAAATAAGGAATGTTTGCCTAAAGCACAATATTTTGTATAAAAGAGAAGGCTGGCTTTGTAAGGTTGAGCAGTCTCCTGAGAATATACACCGTGTTGTACTTCTAGGATACCTGTTACTGGTTGCAGCCAATAAATACGATCTTTGACTTCACCAAGAAGACTCTGTGTTTCTGTAGTCTGAAACAGGAAGAACTCGAAGTCTTAGGGTGTGTTCCCTGGCACCGCTGGGTTCTGAAAAACCCAGTACTTCAGTTGGCGCCCAATGTGGGGCTATTTCAGCGGTACCGGTCCAAGCCAAAGGTTCGTGAGGAGCTTCGTGTGAAAAGTCTGGAGGAAGGCCGCCACTTCATCGACCCCTGTATGTCGACGTGGTCCGAAAGTCTTTGCTGCGAGGTTCCCCGCTTCCCGACTGCTGCCCTGACTATCGCTCTGTTTTGGACCCTTGATGATTGGTAGAGCGAAACGATAGACGAGTCTTCTGGCGACGTCATCGATATCTCAGTTAAGTATAAGTGGAGCATCTCCCAGTCCTTAGTTTGGTTCTTAGTTTGGTATCCCCTTGGGATCTTTGATTTGGAACTTGCAAGTACCAAAGCCGAGGGACTCGTGTATTCACAAGACTATCGTATTCGATAATCCTTTGAAGTTTGAAGCTAGACTAGAGAGCGAAGATGCCTGGTCTTAGCAGACTTGAAAATTTGTTTTGTCTTGGTTGTAATAGGGATTCCCGATTGGAGGACTCGTGTCCGGTTCCTCCGATTGGAACTCCAACCTATGAACTGTATGTGAAACATGGCGTAGGCCCCATCACATATAATGAAGTGTGGATCTGATACACCAGGAAAGATGGTGTTTTAAAGTGGCCCCAAAATGGTAGTTTTGACACAGAGATTCTGGATAATCTGGAGGTTAAACTTTTTAAGAAGAAAGCCCGGCCGGCGATGTTTGACTCTTTCCGCCTATGGCGTAAGGAAGCCAAACAGAAGGAAATTAAATTAGCAAAAAGAAATAAGAGAGAAAAGGGTATTACGGTAATGCAAGCTGCTATACAGTTTAAAGATAATGAAGAAGAACAGATAAGTGAGCAGTTGCACAGGCAACGTAACATGGTGATCGATAAATGTTATCCAGTTTTGCCGCTTCTTCAGCAAGATGCGTCAAAAGAAATGGAGAAAGACCCTTTAATGTCACACTTGTTGAATTCACCACCCCCTTATGTGCAGAGTGCTACAGCACCTCCACAACCTTTAGTTGTGCAGTCTCCGGTTATTTTGCCTCAAGTTCTTCCACAACCAGCAGCTCCTCTTCAGTTGGCTCCTATTCCTATGATGCAGCCCCCTCAAGGGCCGCCGACTTTGCTACCTGCTCCACCTGTACTTCCTACGACTTTGTCTGTGGAGCCAACCGCCTCTTCTGGTGGTGTTCCCGATACTGCCTCTGCTTCCCTCTGTTTTTCCTCCCGTTCTTTTGTCAACTTCTCCTTCTATGCGACAGAGAATGACTACTACTGTTGCCAGCCTTATATCTCCTCTCTTCGGGTCCACTAGTGTGACCCCTGATTCAAGACATAAGCAGACGCGTAGTCAACTGCCTGATTCTCGAGAGAAAGAAATGTTTGATCGAATGGCGCGTAAATGGGTTATCTACCCTTCAAGGTATAATGTGGAGTCTATTATGGATGCCTTCTGTCAATGGGAAGCACCGAAACAGAGATACGTTTTTGAAAAGATGTGTGTTTTTCTTTGTGAGGAATTGGAGGATAATGATTTGGAAGCGAATCCACAGGAGTTGTGCTGCGTACGATTTGAATTTGAAAAGGGCACAATTGTGGGTCCCGATGTTGAGAAAGCAGTTGCGACATTGTTGTCTTTTAGGATTGAGGGTCCTTCTAAATCACTGTTTGAACATGACTCATCTGATAAAAAGGTGAGACAATACCCTATGAGAGAAGTCCCTCCGGTATGGAAGGACGCCGTTGCGGCTGATGCCGCTCAAGGTATTGCTGCTATGCCAGCTCATTTCCAGCGTGTTTGGGTACATGTTCCTTGGAAGCGATCTGAAGTTTTAGCCCTTAAGCAGACTTTGCCTGACCTCCGTAAAAATCCTGCAGGATATTATAAGGAATTAGCACAAACTGCAGACTCATGTGTTATGAATTTAGCCGACATAGACATGTTATTTGGGAATGTTTTTCCACAGCCTTTGTGGGGAGTGATTCGTAATACAGATCACGTGCAAGAGCTAGGCGACTCATGGGCTAACATTAGTGCTGCAAATGATAGACAAGTTGGTGGTGCCAAGCCTGAGCCTTTGGTAGCAGAACTTACTGCTAGGATCATTACTTACATGAAGACTTTAATGCCTGCGATGCGTGTGAATTGGGATAAATTGTCTGCGTGTAAGCAGAAGAAAGATGAAACAGTGTCTGATTTCTTCACTAGGTTTGACGAAACGTTTATCGACCACAGTGGTCAAGATATGAGTACAGAAGGTGGTCAACGGATGTTCGTTGACAAGTTTGTGCACAATTTTCTTCCCGAGCTGTGTAAGAAATTGAAAGATTCAGAGAGTACTTGGGTCGTTTCCTCTTCAGCACAAATATTGGCTACTGCACAGTATTACGAAAATAGGGATAAAGATGAGAAGGATAGAGCAGAAAAGAAAACTAAAGAACTAAAGACGAAGGTTCTTTTACAACAGGCTTACCCGCCACGTGGTGGTCAGAGTAACTATCAGCAGCCTCAACAGTTTCAGAGAAACTCGCAAAGGTTTGAGTATTCTCAACCACGTGCTCCTGTGGGTCCCAATCAGTGTTCATATTGTAAAGTAGAGGGTCATTTCAAGTATAGTTGTCCTATTTTGTTACAGCGAGCGAATGGTGCTTCTGGCGCAAGAGGTCGAGGTGTTCAACAAGCTCCTAGAGGTAGAGGACGTGGAAGTGTTCCCCAGAACGTGCATCCCCTTCCATCTCAGAATTCAATGAATAGTTTTGACCAGCAAAATAACGCGTCTGGTAGGACGGCTCAGTACTATGCTGATGACTACTATGCAGAAGATGAAAATATGGAAGGTAATGATTGCTAGGACAGCCATAGACAAAGAGAGGGAGTTGTTTCAGTTCCAGTAGATAAGAGTGGACCGTATGTTAAGATGACTACATCAGGTGTGTCAGAACATTTTCTGTTGGATACTGGTGCTGCAAAGAGTTCTATTATGCACTCAAAACTCCCTGGCGCACCTTTGTCTGGCAAGATGAATGTTTCAGTAGGTTTTTCTGGCGCCCCGGTTAGGAATCCGATCTCTAGTCCTATGTCCCTTTCTGTTGGACCTTGTGAATTGGAAGCACCCCTTATCCTAACGACAGGTTGTGGTGAAAACTTGTTAGGATTGGATTTGTTGAAAAGATTGTATGCGACATTATATTGTTCTCCTTCGGGAGTACAACTTACATTGGGTAAGAAAGTGATCTCTCCAATGTATTTGTCGAAGGATAAACTTCCGACCGAATTGTTGTTTCTTCCTGATATTCTTTGGGCTACTGGTCCTAATGATGTGGGTCTTTTGGAAATACCGCCATATGTTGTGACATTGAAAGCCAATGTTAAATTGCCATGCATTCCCCAATACAAGATCTCTAGTGAAGGTGAAAAAGCGTTGCTAGCGATCATTTATGATTTGATTGAAAAAGATGTAATTGAAGAGACAAGAGGCAACGTTTGTAATAGTCCCGTTCTGCCTGTTTTGAAACGTACTGACCCTTCTCAGCCACCTGTTTACAGGTTTGTGATTGATCTTAGAGAGGTCAATAAAATAGTTGTGCCACAGTTTCCAGTTGTTCCTGATATCCCTGCCCTATTGACTATGATTCCAGCTTCCGCTACCTGGTTCTCGGTGATTGACTTGAAGAATGCCTTCTTCAGCATCCCGATTGCCGAGGAGAGCAGGGATATTTTTGGCTTCAGTTTAGGAGGACGAAGTTTCCGCTTTAAACGCGCACCTCAAGGCTACTGTGAAAGTCCATCAATATATAGTCAGGCCTTAAAAGCACAGCTTGATGCAGTTGTTTTACCTGATGGCGCTACCCTTATTCAGTACGTCGCCGATTTACTAATCGCTACAGATACTGAGAAGATTTGTAAAGAAGCTACCTTGTCATTGTTGCGTCATTTGTCCGATTTAAATCACAAAGTGTCACTTTCAAAACTGCAATATTGTCGACAAGAAGTGACCTACTTAGGTCATCTCTTATCGAAGGAGGGAAGGAAACTGACCCCAGAAAGAATTCAGGCAATTGCAAAATTGAGAGTGCCAAGGACACAGAGAGAAGTACGTGCTTTCTTGGGCATTACATCATACTGCAGGCAGTGGATACCAAATTTTTCTTTGCTGGCCAAACCTTTGGTAGCTTTGACCTGTAAAGATACACCGAATCCCGTTCCATGGTCTGAAGATTGTCAGAAAAGTTTTTCCGAATTGCGTGATGCATTATGTTCGGCTCCTGTGTTGGGTACCCCCGACTACAGTAAGCCCTTTACACTGTATGTCCACGAGAAAGAGGGTTGTGCATTGTCAGTGCTGACACAGCCTTTTGGAGACAAGCAGCGTCCATGCGCGTATTTTTCGTCGACTTTGGATCCGGTAGCTAAAGCATTGCCGAGTTGCTTGAGAGCCACAGTGGCAGCAGCTGTTTCTATTCGACAGTCTGCTGGGTTAGTGATGAATAATATGTTGATTGTGATCGTTCCACATGGAGTGGACACGTTGTTAAACAGGACCAAGACACAGCACTTAACTAGTGCTCGATTGTCAGGTTACGAGTTAACACTGTTAGCGAGTCATGTGCACATAAAGAGGTGCAATACGTTGAATCCAGCCACGTTATTGCCAATTTCAGTAGAGACAGATGATGTTGAACAGCATGATTGTTTTCTCAGGACAGAAGAAGAAACGAAAGGGAGAGTAGATCTTAAATATACTCCTCTTGTAAAGTGTGATGGTACCTTATGGGTGGATGGTTCATGCTTCAAGCTTCCGAATGGTGATACGACTGCAGCATATGCTGTCACGACTTTGCATACGATTGTTGAAGCTGCACGTATACTACATAATTCAGCTCAAGCAGCAGAGTTGATTGCACTTACGAGAGCGTGTGTGTTATGTAAAGGAATGAAGGTGACCATATATACTGACAGCCAGTATGCGTTTGGTGTGGCTCATAGTTTTGGACGATTGTGGAAAGAACGTGGGTTCCTGACTTCGTCTGGAGCTAAGATTCAGCATGGTCAGTTGGTGAATGAACTTCTTGAGTCACTGACCTTGCCATTACACGTTGCGATTGTGAAATGCAGTGCACACAAGAAGGTTACTGATGATGTTGGTCGTGGTAATGCATTTGCTGACGAAATCGCAAGAGAAACAGCAAAAGATGTGATGAATCGAATGTATGTTGCATGGCCTGCAAGATGGGTTGGTGACGTTGGAATGTGTGAAGATACGATAGAGAGTGTGAAGTCTCTTCAAGCTGAAGCTTCAGAGAAAGAGTTGAATGTGTGGAGAGAAAGTACGGGTAAATTGGATGAAAATGGTTGTTGGGTTGACTTGTCAGAACATTAGCGATGGTTGTTACCCGATGCGTATGTGCTTGCAGTGGTGACAATGGCTCATGGAATGGCCCATATCAGTGTGAAAGGGATTTGTAAGTTGTTGGCTCCAGTATGGCAAAATGCTGGAATTCCTAAATGTGCAGAGAATGTGGTCAAGAATTGCATGGTGTGTCTGAAATACAATCCTGGTAGGGGAACCCCAACTCCAGCTGGTCATTTTGCGCCTCCAACGTATCCGTTTGAGGTTTTTCAGCTAGAGTTCATCCATATGGAAAGGTGCAACAATTTGAAATACGTGCTCGTTGTTGTTTGTGCCTTTTCAAGATGGGTAGAAGCATGTCCCTTAAAAGACAACA
Source organism: Triturus cristatus (assembly GCF_964204655.1). Classification (NCBI taxonomy): domain Eukaryota; kingdom Metazoa; phylum Chordata; class Amphibia; order Caudata; family Salamandridae; genus Triturus; species Triturus cristatus. Next base: position 960,832,158 of record NC_140585.1, on the reverse strand, counting down.
CTGCCTTATCCACAGCTAAAGCCCTTGCCAAAGAATTCTTCCCTAGGTTTGGAATGCCGAGAATGGTCTGGAGTGATAATGGGAGTGAATTTGTGGGTCGTGTGATGAAGAAAGTATGTGAAGGGCTAGGTATTCAGCAGAAATTTCACGCTGCAAATCACCCCCAATCAGCTGGACTAGTAGAGTGCTATAATGGCACGTTAAAATTGAAGCTGGCCAAGATTCAAGCGAGCACTGGTCTTAAATGGCCTGACGCTCTACCTTTAGCACTCCTATCAACAAGAATGACTGTGCATTCGCGAGTGGGACTTAGTCCTTATGAAATTGTGTTCAGCCGCCCGGCCAACATATGGGGAGTGCCAAGGCCGACAAAATTCAGTGAGATCGAACACCCCGTACTACTTGATTATCTGTATGAATTGACGGCTAAATTGCGTGTTTTTCACCAACAGGTGCATGATACTTTGCCTCAGGTCTCTGAAGCTCCAGGACATCCTATCAATCCTGGATCATGGGTGCTGGTCAAAAACTTCAAGAGGACAAAGAATGATGAGCCCCGTTGGACCGGCCCCCACCTCGTCCTTCTCTCAACGAGATCAGCTGTTCGAGTAAAAGGGAAAAAGAACTGGTTCCACGGCATTCACTGCAAGAGGGTCCCTTTGCCTTTGCCCTATGACCGGTGGGTCCAGGAGGGGATCGCTGACTCCGAGACTGAGATTGTGCCTCGTTTTCTGCCTTTTAGCAATGCACGTGTAAAAGGAACAATTTCTGAGAAAGAAAGTGACAACATTTTGCAAGCAGCTGTGCCACCGTCAATTCGATTAGACACTACAGAGCCTGAACTCTTGTCCCAAGACCAGACAGTATCTGGAAAGAGTCGCTATAATTTGAGGTCGAGAACTATGGACAAATAAAAAATAATTTCTTTGCTATTTTTGAAAGTGCAGCTCTCTCATCTGAGAAACTTGCTTATTTTTGTTTTTCAAACCGCCATCCGGGTTCAGCTGTAGGGTCGTGGTTGCCCAAGTCTTTGGAGTGCAGCTGAAGACGTTAGGTCAACAGCTCTGGCTGGTCTAAGGGAGTTGCCCTGGACTGACAGAAGCATTCCTTAGCATAGAACACCCTACCACCACAAGCAGCAATTAGAGAGGATGGAGTTTTTCGAGAATGAGAGACCTGCCAAACAGATGGATTTTAAAGCCAGAATGTGTACAATGATGACAAAGAAACGATTTTTGATAATATGTATTTTCATGTTGCTTAGCATAATGACGTTTTTAATAGGATATGTTTTATTCTCTTTTCAAGTGACGTTTGCACCCACAGCACAGCCCATACCTCCTTCTACTGTTTCCTCGCATTCTTTTCACCCTCTGCCTGAACACGAATCTGCTAGAAGATTAGAATTCGTCAATAATTCATTCATTCAGCTTCTACACCAACAACAATTAGTAGTTAACACAACTAACTGTTGGGTGTGTGGCCTTATGCCTCATACTACTGAAAAAGGTATCCCTTATCTGGTCCTACATTTCAGCCATAATGGTTCTGTGTGGGCATATAGAACGATATTCATATATGCTCATGAAGCCAACCCCCTACGTTCTGTGAAGGATAATAGTAAGAATAGTGCTCTAGTTAAGGGTATAGTAGATATGATTAAGGAAGACATTTCCTATGAGACTATCCCGAGAGATGAGACACTAGCATATATTGGATGGAACATAACAGGATATGGAGCTGCTCTGAGTGAGAACCAGCGAGCAAGGGGATCCTCCCCGATTTGGGTTGTACCCCATCAGGGTCACCTATGTCTGCAAGGTAATGGCAAGAATCCCAGAGCTCAGTTAGGGAGAAGTGTCTGTACTGAAACACATGTCTTTGCGTCTCAGACTTCCCCTTCATTCTAAGCAGCTAAGGGTACCTATTTCATCTGCCATAATAGAGCCTATACATGGTTGCCCCCTGACTTCTCGGGCACATGTTTTGTTTCGTTCCTGTTGCCTTCCACCTACATGGCCGCGGCAGATTACCACCAGACAAGGATAGTTAGAGGTGTCATCAGTCAAGATGACACTGCAGGACAAGAGTTTGGAGATTTCGTGAAGGGTTTTCTGCCGTTTTGGGGGCCTATGGTTAACAGCAGGAACATAAGGCAATTGACAAGGGTGGTTGAATCCACGGTAGATGAAACTGCCGGTGCCCTTAGTAATTTGACTGCTGAGCTCCAGTCGGATCGCCTTATGACTCTTCAGAACAGACGTCATACTTGCAGACCGAGGTGGGGTATGTACAGTGATCCAATCAAGTTGCTGTGTTTTCATTCCAGATAACGCCCCGACAGTTTACCAGGCCATTTCCAAACTGCATAAGATCTTCGAATCTATTCACGTGGATAAAGGAGATTGGTCATTGATGGAGTGGTTCTGGGAACTGATATCCACCTGGGGATGGAAGATTCTGATAGTCATTGGGATGATCTTAGCCATTCTTTTCCTGTTCTGTCTGTGTGTACAGTGTGCTCCTGCAATATGTGGCCTCTGTGCTACATCGTGTGTAAGGAAACCTGTATCAAGGGACGAGCTAAGTAATAGGATGATGCTACAGCAACATCTCAACGACTTTATGAAAATAGACCTGGACTCAGACCTAGACTCAGACTAATGTGAATATAAGTTAATTGCCTATGTAAGGGCAAAAGGAGGGTCTGTGGTACTTTAAATTCTGGACCCGTGTTTTAAACATCGTCGTATCATGACGATTTTGGTATCAGTAGACCGCAAATGATTAGGATACTATGCACAAGCATTTTCGCCATGTTCGGGTGAAGAAATCACCCTGAAATCATAGTTTCCGTTTTGATCCCTCGGGTCCATCTTAGAACGACAGCCATTTTGTGATTGCCCTCACATAGGCCCAGATCTAAAGCCAAGCATGGGTCTGAAGGACACGCACACATTTCGTTGACTTTTTGGTGACCTGGGCAAGCTGACTCCACTGCCCGAAGCCAAACCTGTTCGGCCAGTTCCTTTCCCAGTGGCCAAATGAGATTAGTATCAAGGAAGGCATATCATAAAACCATTTTCATCACACTCAAGCCATGTCTAATCTTACACACACCTGCCCCTGTTTCTTGCTTTATGGCTTGCTTTACGAGGAGGAGGTGCCCGTTTTTATTGGGGGTTCGTCGATATCTGATGAGAGTACTAAGCCTCGCCGGGTAATTGATTGAGGGCTGGACAAACTGAAATGTGGGCTTGTCATCATGACTCTGCTTTTTCTTTGTAGTGAAAATATGTGAATGGTCTACTGTAAAATAAGGAATGTTTGCCTAAAGCACAATATTTTGTATAAAAGAGAAGGCTGGCTTTGTAAGGTTGAGCAGTCTCCTGAGAATATACACCGTGTTGTACTTCCAGGATACCTGTTACTGGTTGCAGCCAATAAATACGATCTTTGACTTCACCAAGAAGACTCTGTGTTTCTGTAGTCTGAAACAGGAAGAACTCGAAGTCTTAGGGTGTGTTCCCTGGCACCGCTGGGTTCTGAAAAACCCAGTACTTCAGTAGCGCTATACTGCTCACTGCTCATTGGTTAATTATTAATTGTGCACTGCTCGCATTGCCTGTAACATTATTTGTGCCTGATTTGCCTGATTTACCACTGCCCATATCACAGCGTTATTCCGATTGTGCCCCAATCTCGTCCTGTTTCGCTTTTGTTTGTGCTGCCATTTTGTTGTTGTGCCAGTCTCTCCACCCTGCTCCCGCCTTCCAGCTGAGCGTCCCTCGCTCCGCGCCCCTCCACTATCCATTTATGACAGATGCACCGACGCGCAGAGTCCACGCGCAGCGGACGCGCCCTATGCGAGCCAAAGGTAAGCCCGTCTACGCCCGTCCGCGCCTGATTCGCGCCCAGCGCCAGACCCCCTGGCCCCGCGTAACACACTCCACCCGCCTAACTTACGACGCAGCAACCCTCTCCGCACTCAACACCGGCCGTCTCCCCGACTGTTACCAAGCCGCCCCTGGACACACTCATGGACCTTTCACCTGCCAATCCTGCAAGTTCGACTGCATCAAGACCCACACTACATCCACACACGCCAAACAGAGCTCTAACAACAACCACCTAAAGTGCATCCTGCTCAATACCCGCTCGGTCCACAAACACGCCATTGAACTATGGAACCTACTAGACAACACCACGCCGGACGTCGCCTTCCTTACAGAAACCTGGATGAACGCCTCATCTGCGCCCGACATCGCCATAGCCATCCCGGACGGCTACAAAATCATCTGAAAAGACCGCATCAACCAGACAGGAGGAGGCATCGCCATCATCCACAAGAACACCATCCGCATCTCAACCAGCTCAAACGACACCCTCACAGCCGCCAAACACCTCCACTTCCAGATACACACCGACCCCAAAACCACACTTAGAGGCACCCTCATCTACAGACCACCAGGACCCCGCACACAATTCAGCGAAGACATCACTGACTTCATCAGCCCACACGCCCTCCCCTCCGAAGACTACATTCTACTAGGGGACCTCAACTTCCACCTGGAGAACAACAACGACAACAACACCACCACCCTTCTGGACAACCTCGCCAATCTCGGACTCAAACAACTGGTAAACACCCCCACCCACTACGCCGGTCACACACTCGACCCAATCTTCTCCTCCAGCAAGCACGTCTCCTTCAATCACGTCACAGAACTCCACTGGACAGACCACAACTGTGTTCACTTCAGCTTCAGTAAGACCACCACCCACCACCACCCACAACAAGTCCCCCGCAGAAACTGGAACAAACTTACCACCGACCAGCTCACCACATCGCTAAGCCAAAACCTCCCCGCCAAATCATCGGACCCAAATCAAGCAGCCACCAATCTCGCACTATGGATCACCCACTGCGCTGACGAATTAGCACCCTTGAAAAAGCAACACAACAAGCCAAATAACAAAAAAGCCTCCTGGTTCAATGACGACCTCACGAACTCCAAAAAGAACTGCCGCACCCTCGAGAAAGCCTGGCGAAAAAACCCAACCACAGACAACATGACCGCCCTCAAGGACGCCTCCCGCAAACACCACCAACTGATCCGATCCACCAAGAAATCAGCATTCAAGGATCGACTCGACAACAACGCCCACAACAGCAAGGAACTCTTCAGCATTGTCAAAGAACTTACCAATCCCAGCGCCGACACCAACGACATCACACCCTCCCAAGACCTCTGCGACTCTCTAGCCTCGTTCTTCCACAGCAAGATCGCTGACATACATAACAGCTTCGGCGACCAGCCCACTACCCTCACTACCGAACTGAAACGCCCCACCACCACCCTTTGTGCCTGGAACCCGATCAACACCGAGGACACCACCCGCTTGATGAACTCCATTCACTCCGGATCCCCAACCGACCCATGCCCTCACCACATCTTCAACAAGGCCGACTCAATCATCGCACCTCAACTCCGGGATATCATTAACTGCTCCCTCGACACCGCTACCTTCCCGGAAAGCTGGAAACATGCCAAACTCAGTACCCTCCTGAAGAAACCTACGGCAGACCCCACTGAACTCAAGAACTACCGCCCCATCTCGCTCCTCCCTTTCCCTGCCAAAGTCATAGAGAAGGCCGTCAACACTCAGCTCGCCGCCTTCCTCGAGTCCAACAACTCTCTCGACCCCTCACAGTCCGGCTTCCGAGCCAAACACAGCACCGAGACTGCCCTCATCGCAGCCACAGACGACATCCGAACACTACTCGACAACGGGGAAACAGCTGTCCTTATCCTCCTGGACCTCTCCGCGGCGTTCGACACAGTCTGTCACAGCACCTTGATACAACGCCTCAGCAATGTCGGGATACAAGGAAAAGCATTGGATTGGATCATATCATTCCTAACCGGAAGAACCCAGAGAGTCCGCCTCCCCCCTTTCAGATCAGAGGCCACCGAAGTCATCTGCGGCGTACCACAAGGTTCATCGCTCAGCCCTACCCTCTTCAACGTCTACATGAGTCCCCTCGCATCCATCGCACGCCAGCACAACCTCAACATCATCTCCTACGCTGACGACACCCAACTAATCCTCTCCCTCACCAAAGACCCAAACACCGCCAAAAACAACCTACACAAAGGGATAAAAGACGTAGCCGAATGGATGAAGAACAGCCGTTTAAAACTGAACTCAGACAAGACGGAAGTCCTCATCCTAGGATCATCACCCTCCGCTTGGGACGACTCATGGTGGCCACCGACCCTAGGCAGCGCACCTAAACCAACGGACCATGCTCGCAACCTGGGATTCATCCTAGACTCCTCCCTCTCAATGACCAGACAAGTCAACGCCGTCTCATCATCATGCTTTAACATCCTACGCATGCTCCGAAAGATCTTTCGATGGATCCCCACCGAAACAAGGAAGACGGTCACCCATGCACTGGTCGCAAGCCGACTGGACTACGGAAACACCCTCTACGCCGGAACCACAGCCAAACTACAGAAAAAACTCCAACGCATTCAGAACGCCTCCGCAAGACTCATCCTCGACTTACCCCGCCACAATCACATATCCAGTCACCTGAAAGACCTTCATTGGCTCCCCGTCAACAAGAGAATTACGTTCCGCCTCCTCACCCACGCGCACAAAGCCCTCTACGACCTAGGACCCAAATACCTCAACACGTGCCTGACCTTTTACACCCCCACCCGCCAACTACGATCGTCCAATCAAGCCCTCGCCGCAATTCCACGCATCCGAAAAACAACCATGGGAGGAAGATCTTTCTCCAACTTAGCGGCCAAAACCTGGAACTCACTCCCCACCCACCTCCGCCTCACACAAAACCACCTCTCCTTCAGAAAACAACTCAAAACTTGGCTATTTGATAAATGACGACCCCCCCCCCTCAAGCGCCTTGAGACCCTCCGGGTGAGTGGTGCGCTATACAAATTTTTTAACTTAAACTTGCTGATGACGGCTGATTAGCCAGAAACCTGTCCCAGGATGCTTGTTTCCGGTCCAGGGAAGACATGGCTTGGCAGTTCGGGCTGGGCTGTTCCCATGAGGCACAGGGTCAGACTGATTTGCATATGGCCATGTCTGAACTGGGGTGGCGGAGTGAACTAAAGAATGATGATGGATTAAATCCAGATCAGTTAACTGGGGGTGAGTGCTTGAAATGTTCAACACTCCGTCCATCATTTCCTTTGGTTTTGCTAATTTGTCATGGACCTCTCACAGGTCTTCTCTTTGTCTTCACTCCTTGCGCCTCAAGCCTACACTGTGGCGGCACTTCCTTTTCTTCCACTTCCTTTCTTCACTCTATTGAGTTGTGCATGCGCCTCAAGGCTATACTATTGTGGCGCTTGCTTCTGCCCTCACTCAGGCAGGCTTCACAGGTCAGTCACACCGTGTTATGACACAGACTCTCTCTAGGCCTCCCGTCAGGCTATCAGACTTCCTGGTGTGGCCCTCTGCCCACCTCTGAACATGTGCTCTTTGTCCTTTATCATGGGCGCCCTCGGCTGGCACCTTGCGTGCTCGCCCTCTCTCTACTCGGGTGCTCTCCACTGGCGCCTGGCACCCCAATGCTTCTGGCTTGCATTGGTGTTTGTGTCCACCTCTGAAGCCTGTGATGTTGTCTTCTTTCACTGTAGACTTTCCCTGTCGATGTGTGGCCTCTGCACTTTGGCCAAATGCACACTTTGCAGTCTCTAGGGAAACAAAACCCAACTCTGGCTGTATCTGTGGGGATTATCACTCTCCTCTGTTGCGTTTGGTGTCACCCCCTTTTAGTTGTTACCGTACTCTTGGCAACTCTCTGGGTGGGGGCCACTTTGGGCTTCTTGGGTCTCTTTGGGGGGTTAACAATCACTGTCCCCAAATGATAGGCAGTTCACAGGGGGCATGTCGGTTTGTCTAGGCCAGTTTCTTTCTGTGGCAGCGCTTGTCAGTTGATCCTGCCGCCACCCTCATCACCCCACGGCAGCCTTCTTAGCACTGCTGGTGACATTTCTGGAGCTCCACTACTTGCAACTGGTGCAGTGACCACCCATGGCCACTAGTTGGCACTGCAACATTTAACTCAACATTCAGTCAGCAGCCCACTCGCTGAATGGGACAGCTGCTATACCTATTGTAGGTAACGGATCAAGGTGACAAAAGCATTGCAAGACTGTCACTCACCGCAGTCAGCTTTGCTGTTTGCCTCCATATATTCCCCCTCTGATTCAAAACCTGCACTGACAAGCTTCGCTTCTTGGCAAGCTCTAGGTGCAGCTGGGGAGGAGCTGGTCTCTGACAGAGGCAGGGCTACTGCCGAACCTGACAGAAAAGAACAACGACTCTTCCTGGCAGGGACTATTTTTTTTCTTCCTCGATGTCATCAGACACGGCTTCCCAAAGGATTCCCGGTGCCTGGCCTTCACAGTTTCTATGAGCCTGTGGGGACAGAAAGCCTGCCGTCCTTGCACTTCGGCTGCCTCCGGGGGGTATGTGTGTGCAGCATCATACATAGTGTGAAATGGGACAGCTTTCACTTGCAGGGAACTTTCTTCCCCATGTTGTAAATTTGCCGGGTCCCTCCGCTGTCTGGGGCCCCCGATGCAGCATCACCACTCAGTCCACCACAACACTGGCTCCGGAACGCAAACTCCTCAGATAGGATACACTTCATATGCGGATAATGCCGCCTCCTTCCAAACACACTCAGCAGGTCCCTCTGCTGTCGGGCGTTGCCACACACCACACTTCTCTCACTTGTGGGCACTTCTCCCGCTTCGCCATTGATGACATCTTCTGTCTGCACCTCACAGGTATGGGGTGGGGGTCCGCTTCACTGTGGGTACATTGGGGCTGTCTCCTCTCCCCACTTAGGCTCTTCAGATGGCCTGGCCTCATTCTATTCAAACCCTCGGGCTCACCTTAAGCCCATCGAGTAGGCAGGCATTTTGCCTGATCCGCGACGGCCTCACGGGGTTCGCAATAGGCAGGATACTTGGCCAGATTGTCCCTCCTGGGCTCCTGGGCTCCTGGGACATCACACTCAGTGTGCTGACTTGGGCTCATGGCAGCTGTTGCAGGGTCATGCTCAGGCCGGCACCATTTTCCTTTCCCTCCTTGTGCAGCTGGTTGGCTAGGGAGACATGGCACAGACTACACTTCCCACACGCCATCCTTCAAGGTTGCTGCACGCACGGGTCCAATCCGCTTGTCACATGTAAGGGCAGGGCCGTAGGCCCCTATGCAGGTAGAATAATCACACAGACCAGGTGGTATACTATCTGGAACTGGCTCAGGACACAAGCACCCGGCCCCTTTTATTGGCAGGGTCATCTGACTGGTGACACCTGTGATGGATTGGTGTGGGGTGAGTGTTGAAGCCAGCCCTCAAGAAGTGGCTGGTGAAAAAACATATTTTGCAAAAACGAGAGCATGACCAAGCGGTCACTACATGCATGACAGCTATCCATGTAGATTTACTTGTATCTAAGAACAGAATATGTGAATGTTTTTGTTGGAACAATGTCACTGTTTGGACCTCAGCACTTCTTGTGTTGACATTCTTGTGATGCAATCAACCCTGTCAATTTATTGCTCTGTGGTTGCATATTTTAACCTGAGTGAGAATGTCACGATTCAATTTTCCTACAGGATCCTTTGATTTCAATGTGCCACATTTATATGCACCAAAAGCAGTAGAGTGTTCCCTATTACAGAACAGAACTGCGTGAATGCCAACCTTTTTGGATGGGTTCTAGGCTAATCCCCTTATGCCGAGTTGTTCTGAAACATCTCACAAAAAAACTGTTCTGGGCAATGCTGCTTCCATTGTGTAATTGAGGAAAAATGTGTGCAACCGGTTTTAGCATACTGCTTGGTACTCTTCTTTGCCCATTGCGTTTGCCATGCACATTCAGGGCGAAAAAGCAATGTATGCCCATTGTGGAATCTGAAAGTAGGTGAAACCACCATTTGTGAATACTTTCCGAACTAACTCAGAATTGGGAAAGATGCTGTTTATATAACCAGTGTGCATGTTTGTACACATGGTGTTATTGTTTGCCTTTTGGCGTGTAGTGTAAACTATTTTAGTAGGTGTTTCAACAGAAATAGCATTTTATTTGCCTATTTCAGATCATTGTTTTCGTCCACAACACACTAAGCATCATTTGGCGACGTGACGTCTCTTACTCTTACTATGTGTCCAATATAACAGATTATTTGCCTATATGAAGGCAAGTTAGTCAAACATTTCGTGTGTTTGTCTGTAGTTTTGCTAGTTTCATAAAACACCCATTCTAATCGTATTCTATCGATAGCAGCTGTGCCATATCGACTGATACATATTTTGGTTTGGTGTCTTTATTTCTATTGACGACTTTGATGTTGCTTTGTGGCAGTGTATTTCACTGACACTGAGTACAGGGTTGTATTCCAATCCCTATGCAAACAAGAGATTGCCAGAGCCAGAAATCCGGCTTGTGCTATAAGTATAATCCCCCAGTGCTTCCCTGACAGACTTTGGCATGGAAAAGCTGGCGAAATTTATTGTGGAAACTGGTCGGTTAAATAAATTTAAAAAAATGCAGTTTTTATTGAGAAAGATTCGGATTCGGAATCGCCATCATATGTGGAAACTTTGAATACGAGGAAATTACCACAACCAGTAAAAGTACCACCCCACGGTATTTTTACCGAATGTGGTAAATACCCTTCTCTATTGTCTCCTACTCGGAATGAGGCCCTAGAATGCACAGAATATTTACTCACCGAATATGCTGCCGCTGATAGCTTTATGGCGCTTTAAGCCGCATAAAAATTTACCCAGCACATTTTAGCTCACATTGGTGGCTGTAAGTTGCTAACAATGACTTAATCCTATGGTCAGACTGACCTACAGTGCGGTCACGTGGTGCCCATAGGGCTGGTCTGACAGGTCAGTGTGAGGGCTGTTTTTTACTTTTTTTGGGATTGTTTTATGGGTCCGGTGGGCCAGTTTTTATAACTGATTTCCATTACATTCAAACAAACATTGTCTGCAGCAAGCTCAAATCCATGCAGTCTTTCATTCCTTGCGAAACACTTATACAGCATGTCTTTAAAAGTATAAAAGTGCCTAAAAGCGCTATCATGGGCCACTTTATTAACTATTTAGGTCGCCGATGGGGGCCAGTTTTATTTTGGTGCCCGGGCCTATTTTCTGTCCCAGTCCAACCCTGCGTAATTCTCACATAAAAAGTATATCCTTTACATAGGTAGATATTTCTAACAAACAATATGCAAGATTCAGACAAAAATGTAAGCAATCCAAGTTCCTAGTGGTGAACTACAGTAAAGAAAGGCAGCAGTAAGTAAAATCCAACACAAAAAGGAGGAGGGGGGTAAGACTGACTTTCATGTGTCAGAATAACCCTTCCAGGAATATTTCACAACAGAGTACCTCGTACATTGTTGTGTACATTGTGTACATTGTTCCCCTGACCTCAGTCCTCCCCAGGAAACCTAGGGGGGAGCCAGAGCTGGCCGGAGACCCCGAAGACGCGACGCACTGCAGGCAGGCAATCCAGGAAAACTGGGAAGAACCACAGAGAGCCGCCAGCAGCGATCCAGCGAGCTAGTAGGAACAACCGGGACAGCCGTGAAAGGGGCAGCAGGACAGCAGGTAAGCCGCAAACTGCGAGCCGAGAGCTGTGAGGGGAGGCATCGGGGGAGAGAGGACCAGACCCCGGACCAGGACCCAGGACCCGGGCAGAGGTTGAGTAATTCAGCCCACAGAGGCCCCCACAGGGAACGGAAAGCTTTGAGTCGCTAAGTAATAAGAGCGCAGGAAAGCATAAACGGCAGTAAAAACGCAGACAGTGCACTAGTGCACTAGTAGCAATCAATAGTAACAGCAAGCCACAGGAAAGCAACGCCTAGAGTTGAAAAGGAGCCCAACAAGGCATAAAAGCAAGGGTAAAGAACTACAGAAGCACCGGCGCAGATCATCAGCTGACAAAACAGGACAACGCACATACAAGGACAACATGAGGTCAGGAAGAGAAAGAAAACCTCCAACAAAGCAAACGGCGAAGAACAAAAGGAATACCATAACCTCAAGCGCAGGGCCATTAACAAAAAACAAACAATCATCCAATAGCTCCAACGACATAGACTTACAAGGGAGTCTTAACACCGTAATTGACCACTTCAAAGACGAAAAACAGTTAACAGAGACAGACCAAACCAAGACCTTAACTTCTGATTTACCACCAACCAAAAAAACGAGAAAGAGACAGGATCTAATTAACTTTGCAGGTCAGCATCCAACAACTAAATATGATTTCCAACCAAAAATTTACACCAAATTCACCTTTTTAAAGAACCCGGGAAATGAGATCTATTCATCAGACTATACTGCAACAGGTTTGCAAACCCCATTGCAACCCGCTGACGCAAGCAAACCTTTGCCCCAAGCCTATAATCAAACTGTAGTCGAACTACATAAGCCTCCAAGTCTAAGGGAGAACAAAGAACAAATTATAGATAAAACCGGGGCCAGAGAAGAACTGGAACTAGACGACATTAACCTAACGCCGAACGAAGGCGTAACTAAACTAGGTGACATAAATCCAGCCCCGCCAACGGAAGGTCAAATCCAGGAACCGATTGTATCCCGCATTATGCTAAAAGACGTCACACCAGGCAAACTTGCTTCAGAGCCGGATGACTCACCAGGACTTCCTGGCAACCGCACCCCAAATAGAGAGATCTCCCCAACTCAACTCCCAACTCTCAGCTCCGCGCCTACAGAGATAACGGCCAAGATGTATGCAAAAAAAGAGCCAGAAATCAATCCACCCAGCGGTCACGAAGTTTGTTTCGAATCTTTAGCACACGTTCGTATTAATTTCTGGCACATTCCCTTAAGAATCCGTGGTCATGATACACATGTAGGCACTCGCGTTTAACTATTCACTGGCACTTTGTAGAATTTATTTCTCAGTTCACGACACATTGGCCACCGAGTATGATTTAGGAATTCACGTTCACCGTATCAGACATCATTTGTGTCTACATTGGTTTAGATTCGTGATAATTGGTTACTGTTTGCGAAAAAGCTCTGTTGTTATGCTATCAGCTTTTGTTCTAGTGCGGATACTATTAACACATGGTTACTTCATTTACAGGGAGTATCCCCTGACGAAGGGAAACCCCGAAATGCATTGGGATTTATCCCTGTAACTCAAATTGAAAATATGGAATCATGTTTATAACATTGGAGGTTATCCATATGAAAATGTTACCTGAATCATGAAATTAATGAATATTTTTTGAAGCATCAAAATTAATCTGAGACTGTGAAATAAAACAGTTTATTGATCAACAGACGCTTGTGATGTAATTGATTACAGTTTGAAGGCAAAAAGAGTGCATACTGGGATATACCTTCCACTGTGGAAGGAATAGTAAATTCAGTCTAGAGGAAAAAGCAACATGCCCAAAAAATTCCTCCCCCATCAAAGTAACAAGGGACTCATTTTCCTCGGAAAAAGATATGACTTTCCTGGTAACACAAGACTGGAACGATCTAGTGGCCGCTTATAACGCAAAACAACCTGCGAACCGACCAAGAAATGAGAGCATACACCAGTCCCCAGAAGGGACAAGAGACCCCACCGATATCTTCTGGACAACTTTACTTAATACAATTCAACTATCATCCACAGTCCTCCAGTATCAATCAGACAAATTAGACTTACAACTGATAGTTTTACATAAGCTGGCAGAGGCTACAACGGGGATTGATAGAAAACTCGCCGATCTTAACGGCCTTATCAAAAGAGGACAAGAGTCAGTAAAACTGACTCAAATTGAAAGAACTAATTGCGTATGCTCACCGATTATCGACAAACTATCTTCATTACCAACGATGCTAGGAAATCTCTTGGAGGATATAAAATCAACAACAACAATGCCACTAACAAACAAGGCAAGGTTGGAAAGTCCATCTTGCGACATAATTCTAACTGTACAAGAAAACGACTTAGTCGGCACCACACAGCAACGGTTCCAGCAGCCATACCTTGTAAAAACAACAGAAGAGACCTCAGAGAACAACTCAGCAAAAGGTCAAGTAGACCTAGTTCAGGATCTAAAAAACGCGCGCACTCGAAGAAAACAAATAAGGAAGGGCAGGTATAACAAACCAGCTAGCCAACCGCCCACACAAGAGATCGGCCCGGCAACTCCACCAAAGGTGCAGGATCAGCCGGGAGTCACATCCCAACCCATGGAATACAAAAATCCTTCACCTCAACACATAATTCAATCAGTTAAAGAGACCCCATTCAAAACAAGAATAGGAACTTTGACCACTACAAACGACGAAACCAGGGAACAATCAGGGCAGGAGTTACAGTGTCACCTAAGATCCCCAACCCATAAGACCAAAAGGGGCTACAGCATATGTCAAGCAGAGGAACCACCAGCGGACACAGAAGCCGGTAAATATACCCAAGAAGAATCTGAAATCTCTAGAACATCGACTACAGTAACCGCCCATTCAACAAACAGTACACACCCCACAATACAGCCAAAAACCAAAGAACTGAAAGGCAACTTGCAAGCAGACATTACAACAGTAGAAGATAGCAGCAAAACCAAGGAATTAAAACATAGCGCAAGAACAATCCATAGTTCAACATTATCCAATACCCAGAGCTTACAAGAGAACAATACAACTAATCAACAATCACACCAGGAATCGCGGCCCCCAAGCGAATCCGAATCAGATACAATACTTTTCATACCCGAATTTAAATCTAGAGGAAGAGCAGACACCCTAAATAGGGGCAACATACTGAAGTTAATTAATTCAATCGACAAATTAGAAAATATAAACACCCTCGACCTGCTCGCCATCGAATTCCATCCAGCCCAATCGCCCAATGGAAATGAAATAACGAAGACCTTCTGGACAACGAAAAATGTTGCTAACCAAATCATGCAGGAAACTAGCAGATTCTCCCATTGGGGAATTAAACTCCAAGCAGTAAAAAGGCCAGCGTATCCTACTCCGCTACTTGAAGAAAACTACCGGGATCGCCATCTAAATGTCAAATCGATTTTGAAAGGAGCTCTCAGTCGATCGCCGGGAGTGGGAAACCATCAAACTAATCTTCAACGACTAAGCCCTAATCAACTAGCTCTATGCAGAACAACCATAACACGGACCATAAATTGACATACAGCACCAGCACCAACTACCAATTCAGAAGATACCTTAAGATCTAATCTTAAAATTTGTAGCTGGAACATAAACGGTCTCATGGACAAACTAGAGGACCCCGAAATAATAAATTACTTTAATACCTTCGACTTGATACTCCTACAGGAAACATGGGAGACAAATGAAATATCACTACAAGGCTATACAAGTCAATCAAACCCGGCAATCAGTAGCTCCCCATTTGGACACAGGGCAGGAGGATTGGCAATATTCGCTTCAATAACAACAATAGGTGAAATAGAAACACTTACAGTAAACCTAACTCCACCAAATGCGATACAGGTATTATCATTAACACTTACATCCAACTCAACCATTAAAGAGCTATACATCGTCAATTTATATATACACCCAAAGCACAGACACTCCGGTTCAACGGAACTTGTCAAAGTACTAACAAAATTAATGGAAGATAGGGACATGGAAAAGACGTTTATAGCAGGCGACTTTAACCTCCACCTCTTTGGCGACAAAACAACAGACGATATGACCAAGGAAATGGATAAAGTTTGGGCAATTCCAAGTCAATCTTTCCCGACCCAAAGCAAACCTATAAAAACAGCTTCCCAACTGTTGAAAGAGCTAGAGCAGCTAAATTTGAGAGTACTCAACGGTCGCCACGAAGAGGACATTCCACCGGCACCAACATTCTTTTCCTCAATAACCACCTCATACCTAGACTATATGTTGGTGACTCTTCCACTCTACGAGAAAATAAGCAAGTTTAGGATAGGGGAAGGCTCTCAAAGTGACCACTTACCTTTGGAAGCCAATCTGAGCTTGACTTGCGAAAACAAAGCAGAGGTGCAAAAAAGCCAAACTGGCATAGATTACACAGCAAACTACAGACGAATGAGGTGTAAAACGTCAGATATCGAGAAGTTAGCAGCCAGCGCAAAAGCCATCATACACCATACACCCAGCCCACTTCTTAACTTAACCAACATCTGGGCAAATTTCACACAGACATTGGGAGCTAAATATGGGACTGAACTAAAAACCCACAAAGGACACACCTCATGGTCTACTTTCGGTAAAATAACAACGCCAGAGATAAAAAACATAAAACGAGGTATGACAAAGATCCTCAAGCGGCTCCGGAAAGACCCCAACACCGATACCCTACAACAGGAGCTTCGCACTCAAAAAGCTCAATTAAAAAAGAAAATTTGGGCAAGGAAAAGACAACTGAATGAGGACCTCTGGGTAAAAATCGCCTACAGTTCTAAACAAAAGAACAGCTCTAACTTCTGGAAAATAATTCATAATCTTCAGCATCCGGGCCACAAAGGAATAGACTCTAATATATCAGAATCTGACTGGGCCAACTTTCTAGAAGCACACTTCAATACAGTTGCTCTGGAAGAGGAGACCTCCATCGGCGATGATCGGCCTGATGATACGTATCTGAACCTAGAAAAGGTCAGCACATCCAATAAAGTAGAAAATTCACCCTACATGAATAAGTCAACTCACCACCAAGCACAAAAGGAGTTCAGAGAACAACCATCACCATCTGATCTAACAGAGTATAAGGAGGAAACCTATTACCCAGAAATAGCGGACAGAATTATATCCCAAATATCTAAAGGTAAAACAGAGGGAGCCCCCGGTCCAAACGGGATACCGCCAATATTGTACAAAAACGATGCAGCATTTTGGAGCAAAATTCTAGCACCAGTCTTCTGTGAAATTAGAACAACAACTATAATTCCACCATCTTGGAAAGGATCAATCATAAGTCCGATCTACAAAAAGGGGGCCAGGAATGATCCTAGAAGCTATCGCCTCATAGCTCTAATCGACACCGAGGCGAAATACTATGCGGGCCTAATTTTGGAGGACTTAACAGCTTGGGCAACAGAAAAAAACATCATCACAGTAACCCAAACTGGGTTCCGAAGCGGCCATGGAACTACAACAAATATCATGGCGCTAACCCTTTTGATAGAAGCGGCGAAAACCACCAAAACCTCCCTATTTCTAAGCTTCATCGATTACTCCGCCGCCTTCGACAATGTGGACCGGCACAAGCTTTGGCAGAAACTGGACAAATGGGGAATTCCAGGACCGCTTTTACAGCAGCTGGTAGTGCTCCACACCAACATTTGGGTCAGGATCAAATTAGGTTCTGGGAGGTTTCTTTCCAGAAAAATACAGACCAACAAGGGACTGAAACAAGGCTGCGTCTTGGCCCCAATGTTATTTAACCTCTTTCTAGCAGATCTTCCAATAGAGCTTACAACAATCACATCTCATGCACCACGGCTGGGCGACACATTATTGTCTAACCTCCTTTACGCCGATGATTTGGTCCTCATCAGCCGGTCCCCTGTTGGCCTTCAACATCTTTTAGACAAAACAAACGAATTCTCCAAAGTAAATTCATTAACAATCAACCTAAACAAAACCAAAATAATGACAATAAATTATCATAAAAAAAGGAAATGTCTATGGCGTTTGGATAGTCAGAAACTAGAGCAGGTACTATCCTACAAATATTTAGGCATCATATTAGACTGCAACGGCTCATCTAAACAACAATTAGAAGCCATTCGTCGGAAGGGCACAACCTTTTCCATGTCGATAAAGCCACTCCAGAAAGCCCTTCCAGACCGGTCCCTTGGCCCTCTCTTGCAGGTAACAAAAGCTCGCTTACAACCAATGCTTACCTATGGCTTTGAATCTATGCAAGGCAAAGACGCAACAATA
Source organism: Triturus cristatus (assembly GCF_964204655.1). Lineage (NCBI taxonomy): Eukaryota > Metazoa > Chordata > Amphibia > Caudata > Salamandridae > Triturus > Triturus cristatus. Next base: position 960,814,148 of record NC_140585.1, on the reverse strand, counting down.
TTGGATAACACCATCAGTCGTGCATATAGGGCAATATTCCACCTTACAACTTACTCGTCACCAGCTCAAATTCGCCTAGAGTTCGGCTTACAAAAACAAACAGTGGAGAGAAGAGGCGCTTACATAAAAAGCTGGTGGAAAATAAGAAAAGCTGAACAAGGAACACTAAATGCACATCTCTGGACTGAACTGATAAAACGAGACAAATCCCCAGCAAGGACCTATTTAATGGAATCACTGGTCATCTTGGGTCTAACAGAACTGTGGGAATCTCCAACTGATGCCGGTACCTTCAAAAGAGTGGTAACAAAAGTTACCAAGGCGATCTCATTGAAAGAGGACAAGGCAACTTTAGCCAAGAGAGAGCATGGATGGGGAGTTTTGAAAGATTACACAACTCTCAAACCACAACAGTACCTAACAACGGGTCTCACACATAAAACAAAAAACAAGTTCCTTAACCTCCGCCTAGGAAACATACCCATAAAGCCACATTTAGCACCCTGGATGAGGGATAAAACAAAAAATCTTTGCAGACTATGCCTCTCCGGCAAGGAGGATCTAATACACATTATCTGTATTTGTAAAAACCTTTTGGATATAAGGCGTTCCCTGCTCCGGACCCTTTGGAATCAGAGGAGGATAACCAGCTACAGACAGGCCGCGTTGCTCTGTTTTAACCCCACGGAAACTCAATTAAATTGCAGAACAACAACATTTTTTGAAATAGTTGCGGCCAGACTCAAAGAAAAAATGGGACACTAATAGATTCCAACTAAGACTTTTAAAAATCTTTTAAGGACCTCAAATAAGCTGATATTTTCCTTTTAATTGGTTGTTTTAAATCCACATTTTTAGCAATGAAACCATGTTATTAAATGTTGTGAGTTTTTATTAACTGTGCAATAAACTAAATCTAAATCACACTGGCTTGAGATGAGGAAAAGGATTTTGTTTAAAACTCTGGTACTCACCTACATATCTCCCTGTCTGGGAGATATGTATGTATTCTGGACGCATAGCCCTCTAGGTGAGTACCAGAGTTTTAAACAAAATCCTTTTCCTCATCTCAAGCCAGTGTAGGGAATGCAAATGAGAAGAAATCGGGGCTCTAAGCAGAAGCTTGAGAAGCAGGCCCTTTTGTAACACCTGTAATTATTGACTAAGTACTGGGGTTAAGTCTATCCTAGAGGGATTCTAGGCTTTACACCTACATACATGCTAGGTACACTTAGGGACATCTAGTTAGGTTCGCATTGTAGGAGTACACATTATTACTGTCATGTATTTTATACCTGCCTGTATTCATTGTTTTAGCATCACAGTAGAAATCAACCATCCTTTTATTCTGTTAGTGCTTGTAATCATTTATATCTGTTTCTGTCTAATGGCTGTTTCAGCACACCTATTTTACACGAGAATGACTCTGGTTCAATAAATGCCTATTAAAAACGTCCCCACAGTTTATTTTGTGTATCTCTCTGGGACAAAGTGAGCACTAGTGACTGAGCGAAAAGTATCGCATTGTTTCCACGATCCCTGATAGGACAGAGTTGCCATGTTCAATAGTTGGCAATAACTATTCTCTCCTTGGTAAGAGTGGATTCTAGTGGCACTGTGAGCTAGCTGGTATACAGGCGAACATATTCGGTGGGGGTGTCTGGAATCAGTCTGAACACCAATCATAGTGTCTATGCTGTTTAAACGCGCAGATCCTATATAGGTTTATAGGAACTACACAACACCATGCAAAACAACAATTCAATGTGAAAACAGGCCTTCAAATGTTAACGTGAAGCTTCTGTTGATATGACATCAGAAGTTAAGCTAACTTAAATCAATACTTATGTGACTTTGCCTTATAGGCTTATAACATCTAAGTATGATTACCTACCACAATTTCTGCACTTATTATATTTGTGCTATTTAATTGTAGACTTTTGCACATTTTTAATAAAAAGGAAGTTTTTTGTTTGCAAATTTAATTTACTACAAGCACATTCAAATATTACCCCAGTTCAATAATTGTTGAAAATAGATATTCATGTTTTTCATTTCATAATTTATATCAGTGTAGTATGACAACTAAAGGGTTTGATTCAGAGGTCTCGATAAACACATTTCTTCCCAGGATTAGCAGTAACAAGGGATATTATTTCAAGAGTCTGTTAATAATCCCACACACTTATATTCCAGAGCAGGATAGCTCTGTACTGTAGATTCTGAAAGATGAAAAGTTATCTTGCAGTGATGCTCAAACAAACTAAAGCTTTTAAGCCACCAGCAGACCGCAGTAATTTTCTCTATTATGCATGCCTACAATGACACTGAATACATTTTCACTTTGTTTGAGAAGTGTGCTATACTAACCCCTTCATACTACGAAAAGAGGTGAACAAAAATATGTCATTTTCTCATGTTCTTTGGCAAAAAGTAATGTAACCAATTTAAGATATTGAAAAGTAGGTACAGAACACATGCTATACTTAAAATGAAAGCCAAAATAATATTTCTTGTATTATGCTATTAAGTACTTCAGATAAGTGCAGCATGCTTCCTACTTTATTTTGCTGGTTACCATGGGGACCGCTAAAGCTGCCTTAAAATATATAATGGTGGAAGAGCTTGTACGTTTTAGACATGAAATGTATATACATATATTTACCCTATAATTAATGTAGATGCAGAATTTTCATTTTCCTTAGATTGCAATGATTCTCAACTTGGAATGAGGAACTTTAAGTATGTTCTTTGTGTCCTTTCAGAAACATGGTGTTCTGAAGATTATGTGTATTATAAAATAGGTGTTCAAAAATCAATAAGCGCTCCACTATTTCAGTTGTAGACACTTTCATATATATATAGACACATGTAGGAAATCTGCCTTTTCTACATCATCACCCCAGATTTTTCGCTTTTTGCTGGACCATATATTTTTACTGGCTTTAGAACTCTATGCACTTTAGCCCTGTTAACCAATAGTAAAGTGCATGTGTTCCACCTTTAAACATGGTTAAATTGGCTTATCCATAAATGCACATTTAACAAGCCTGTGCGTCCATAGCATATGGTGTAAAAAGTGCACACAGAGCCTAGAAGATAAATGTCACTGGTGGACTGTAGCAATTTTTGTGCCATCCACTATTGTGTTAAAGAGACCATGGCTTCAAGCCTACTATGGGAGCCTGACTATTGGAATGTGAACCTGTAGTGCGACCAGTTAAAATAACCCTTTTAACAGGTAAAATATTAATAGGTCACCCTTATATAGGCCTGTAGCCCAAAAGGCAGCGTGCATGGTATTTAAAAGTGGAACATTCATAGAATTAATGTTACCATGTCCTTACAGTGACAAGGCCCAAAAAAGGTATTTTGACTGTTGCAGGTCTTGGTGTCCTCTGTAGTAAACCAGAGTGCAGATTAAAATAGTAATACCAGGTACCAGCAACAAAAATAATTAAATAACTATTTTAATAGTTATTAAAAGGGACAAGGAGAGAACAGCATGCAAAGAGAATTCTTGTCGATCCCCGCTCTGTTTATTGAAGGACCCTCACTTTTCTTTATCAGACTCTTGCCTCTGGGTTTATTGTAGGTACAGTGCCAGCTTCAAACTGGATTTTAGTGTTATATATACTAAGATTACCATAGTACAAAATCCTCTCACACTTTCTGCTATAGAGCCCAATTTTAGTGTGGTCAAAGACCTTTACCATCTTGTATTTGCCCTGCCACAATGCATTTGGGTCTGTTTGAAGTAAGGTAAAAAGGAACTACAACAATAGAAGATAGGTCAGGGCCTGGGAAAGTTTACTTTATTAATCAGAGAGTGAATAGGAGTGTAATAGGATGCTCCCACCCACAAGCTGGCGAATCCTACAAAGCTGGGCCCTCACCCACCTTCCTCAGAACACTTTCCAAACCTGCATAGAATCAGTAGAGGGCTAGACCTGTGGTCTGTGACCTCAGAGGACTCTGGGTGTGCTCCCTCTTGTATCCAGAACAAAGATTTGGACTCCAGGGGTCAGTTGGCTGATCTACTGTGTGGCTACAAGGAGACAACAAGCTGTAAAAGGCCTTTTACTGGGCATTTCCAGATGACCAGTGGCAATTGGACCTGGACTGGACCTTGCTGTTAGCCACTGCCTGATACTCCATGAGTTTCTAAGTGCACCCCCCGGTGCTCCTGGGGGTGTTATAAGTGTACTTCTATTGCTGTTTGGGCACCAGAAGGAAGTTTGGAAACTTTTGAAACATTTTGAAAACTTTTCCTCCAGACCAGTAAGACTTAGAAACGTTTCTGAGACTTCTGGCTTCCAGAATTTCACCGGTACTAACCCACTTGGTTTATCCGGCCCAAGATCTATTATGGTCTACTTGGAATTGCAATCCTATTTTTTTCAACTAATTTTTATTGATTTTCACATAGCAACACAAAAGCATGACATATCCAAGTGTATGCAAGTGACGAGATCATGAAATTTGTTCCTGGAAAGGGCCTGAGCATAGTGTGAAAGCAAGTATTGTACAACAGGAGTTATTGGTCCTAAACAATAAACAGATTAAAAAACAATAGAAACTGCGAGGTTATAACAGTCGCAACTACAATGCAAGTACTTATGGAGCAGTGAATGCATGCGTCGGCCTCAAGGTGAGCCCCCAAGCCTACAGCTTTTCTTACGGGACAGAGGAGTAATGTCATGTGTATATTAAATTAGGACATGTCTCGTATATTAGCAGTTGCAGGCAGGAGCCCAGATCAATTGAAAATGCAGACCAGTAATTTGTGCAGGGTGTTAGAGGAGCACAGGTCTCCTAATGGCTCTTTTAACTCATTGGTTCTTCTGTGAGTTCTTGCAATTCCTGTAGTAGAGTGCCCCATTTCATTGAAATGGGGGCCCTGCAAAGGCCCCAGGCTTCCTTTTGATGAAGGGCCACAGAATCAGCCTTCTCCATTTGAGAGTTGACGTGCACCAATACTGTAATCCTGGGAGTGGGCTGGCCTTTCAGTGCATTGCGATGGATCTACGAACCATCTGCAAATCCAAGTCTTGAAAGTGATTGGTTGTGCTCCCTGATTTTTTATGTTTGTATATACCCCACATTCTACTCTCTATATAGCACACCCCTGCCCCCCACCCCCCATGATGTCGTCCTTTGCTTCTGTGGTCTCTCGCCACAGCACAGCCACCACTGGGCAGCTTCAAAACATGTGGACCGTGTCAGAGTTGTGGGCTCCCCATCTAGGGCAGCTTGAGGTGGAGCCAAAAGGCCTATGTAAGCACGCTGGCATGAGAAACCCCTTTGCAGAATATTATGTCGAATATATTGGAACTTAGCATTACGGGAGAGTTTGCTTGGGTACTCTAAAGCCCTGTCCCATTCCTTTTGCATCAGGGCACTTCCTATGTCGCGCTCCCACTTTCAGAGGGTCGTGGGTGTGTATGGCAGGGCCCGCGTGAACCACGTAATTAGTCTGGACCACTGCCTATTTCATGGAGTGTGTGCACCAGGGAATTTGTTTCAGGGTCTTTCTCAACTATTTGCAGGTGTCCCACTCAAACATTGGGCCACTACCCCACACAAAACTGGACAAATCTGTCTTTCTTCTCTATTTATAAAATAATTGGATAGGGCTTGGCCAATCCTGACATTATGACCCACCCCTGTGGCCTTAACAGCCGTTCTGCTCCCCTGGGGATGAAAGCATGCCATCTCTCTGCCAAGAGAAAAGACATTTTGATTCCCTTGCGCATTGCTTTTACATATGGGCCAGCAAGGACTCCCTTTGACCTCATGAGAACTGCCATTCACCCTGGTTTGTTCCATTCCTGATGCTGGGGCTAACTACAAAAGTGGGGCAATGTTTTTATCCGGAGAAGTGGGGAAACACTGGTGGTATTAAAATTGTGGATTCCCACAAATTTCAGAAGTGTCTCTCACAGAAATGTTAGGGAAATGTATGTTTTTGCCAAAGTTTGAAGTTTGCAAGGACTTCTGGGTAACAACAATTGTGAAATCCATGCAACTCACACCACCCTGGACTTCCCCTGGTGTCTTGTTTTCAGAAATTTCTGGTTTTGGTAAGTTTCCCTGGTTGACGGAAACCCAGACCCAAACTCCACAGCAGCCCACAATGCAAAAAGGGGTCAGTTTTGAGTGGGGAAATGTGACCTTTCCATGTTCCGTTTTTGGCTCTTCCCTGTTGCCTGTGCTTGGCCTACCCACCCACGTTGGGTACTGTTTTTGTTGGGAAGCATGTGGAAACACAAGGTAGAAATTTGTGATCCTCGAATAATTCCGATTTTCTCTTAACAGAAATATGATGAAAATGTCTGTTTGAGACTTGCCAGGGCTCCTGGGTAAAACATCCTCTTGAGATTCAGGAAAGTCGTGCCACCCTGGACTTCACCAGGTGTCTAGTTTTCAGAAACATGTGTTTTTTGTGGTTTTCCCTGGGTGGTAGCCGACCCCAGGCCAAAAATCTACAGCAACCCACATTGCAAATAGCGAGTCTGTTTTGAGTGGAAAATGTGTTCTGTCCATGTCAAGTTTTGGGCCCCTTCCTGTTGTTCATGCTTGGCCCACCCACACAAGTAGAGAACCATTTCTATCAGAAGATATGTGGGAACATGGAATAATAGAACATTTGTTGATGTCAATTAGATTTCTCTGCATTTGTGGCTTCCAAATGTAAGCAAGTGTGCAAGAGAGAAGACATTTTGCGAAATACCCTCTGAAATACATGATAGTATGGGTATCCAGAATTCAGAGATGTACCAATAACCACTGCTCCAAAATTCAGCTTCTTGTGTACCTTTTTAGAAATACATAGGCTTTCTTCAAACCTATTTTGCATTCTTGATATATTACCCTATGAATTGGTGTATACATTGAACACAATAAAAAAAATCAATGTAAGATGCAGCTCAGATGTTGACTCAGGGCATTGCGTGCTTTTGGAGAACCTACAAATTCCATATATCCTCACAACCGGAAGTGTCTATTAGACATAACAGTATATTGCTTTTGTAAATCAACCATCATGACAACAAGTTACAGATTAAAACACTGTCACAAACACCTATATCTCCAAATAATTTTCATTTTTTTTATTTCAACAATTGGTTTGCTTATGAAAACCTTAAGGGAAATGCACGCATGCCCTCTTGCTAAATTTAAAATTGTGTGCAGTTTTCAGAAATGTATAGTTATAAAGTGTCGCCTGTTGATTTTGCACGTATTTCAACAACAAACTGCAAATAGGTTGAAGCCATACAAATTTAGGAAAAAAGGACTACCTCATGTAAAAACCATGGTAACAATTATTTTTTAATAAACCTATGTTTGTTCCCTAAAGCTAGGAAGATGGTGATCCAGGCACAGCACATCTTTCATTGATGCCACCTTTAGAAAGCAAATCGTAAACTAAAACAAAATGTAGCTATATTTGAGTTATTTTTACAGTTCCCTCAATTGGAATGCACAAACCATGGATCCCCAAGGTGTGGGAAAAAAGGACACACATTTTGCCTGAATGCCTTATGTGGAAAACAGTTATGCAGGCTTGAGCGCAAAGTGCACTGAATGTCAAAATAGGGTTTAGCATTCTTTGAGGGAAAGGCTTAGCAACCAAGCTGTGAAAAGAATTTCTAGATAGTATTTATTATTTGACTACATAGGGGTCTTCATGGAGTGAAAGAGTAAATGAAAGACAAGTTGTATAGCACACAGATACGACGAGGATTGCCCCAGCGCTCTGCATGCAGGCCACCAATAGAGTGCACGTAGGCCATTTATTTCTGTTTAAAAAGCCATGTTTTCAGTTTTTTTCTAAACAATGAAATTGCTTCAATTGATCGTAACTCTAATGGTAGTTTGCTCCATGCTGACGGCCCTAGAAAAGAGAAGGACCTTCATTAAACTCTGTTGCAAAGAATCCTAGGGATCATGGCCGGGAGGGTATTGGCTGATCGCAGGTTCCTTGGGGTGACATAAAAGCTAATTCTTGCCCTGAGATAGCCTGTGCCTTTATTGTGAAGTGCCAGTGAACCAACACAATTGTTATACATGAAATTTTATTTTTTAATGGGAGCCAGTGGAGACGTGCGTTTTCAGAGAGAGGAAGGCCCAAAAGAGGGATGGTCGTTGTGTTCTGGATCACATGTAATCTATTAATAACGTAGTGAGCCACAAATATAGTGCATTTCCATAGTCCAGCCTCGATGTTATGAGTGCCTGTATGACCAGATTCCTTGCAGCGAATGAAAGGAAATGCAGTAGTCAAAAACATGTACCCACCACCGTTTTAACCTGATGTTGGATAGAGAGAGAGTTGTCGCATTTCACACCCAATTTCTTCACTGTGCTGCCCTGAGGGCCCGAGTGGGAGCATTAACTGGCCAAAAGATCTGCCATGTCTCCGGTGCTTTGAGACTTGGAATATCATGATTAGTTCAAAAACATTGTTGGGAGCATTTTTTCATAATGTAGTTATTGTGTGAAACCAAAAATGTAATGGGATGCCATAGACTACATAAGAAAACTTGGTAAGATATGCAAGATTGTTGCTTTTCACAATGCCGGATTCGGTGAGGGTTCGCCGGCTTGACTTTCAGGGAGCTCCTGGTAAATCTCTAGAAGTCGGACCTTTGGAGCTTTTCAGTGGGACAAACCTACAATCTAAGCTGAGTTGCAGTTGAAGGTGGCCGGCTTGGGCCCTGCGGTTGAGTCAGTCACCTGATGGAGTTTTTTCCAAAGTTGCTGCAAACTTCTGGAACTTCTTCCTGAAGTTTTTCTTGAGGTTCCAAGTGTCCAAAAAACATACTAAGGGTCTGGAAGCTCAAAAAAGCTGAAACCACAATTCCCACAATGTACCTGTACAAAACCCTTAAAAGTCCACTGGACGCACTCCAGGCACTGGTCTTTTGATAATGTTGATGCAGGTGAGCTCTGATAACCTGTAGCCTGCAACAAGTACACTCTATAATCCTTTAGAAGCAAAGTACAACCACAGGGCTGTAGTTTCAGATAGTGCAGCAGGCGTAGTCAGTCAGAATGCAGGGCCTGTTGGTGCACATCAAGTTTCCGGCATAGCAATCCATCTTCTTCTCTTAGTTTCAAGCAGCAGATCTGGGAGGCTCTGCACCTCTCACATATGTATTCAGTGTTCTCTGGGGTCAAGCAGGAGAGCACTCCTGTCCAATGAGCTGCAAGTCAACACCCCAGAGCATGACCACTTCCTCCAAAGTGTGGCTTATCTTCTCCCAGAAAGCAATATTCCTACAAAATTAAACATAGCTGAAATGTCAGCAGAGCATGTTAGAGCTCACTAAACCAACTATCAGAATGGCTCATTTCCAAAGCCCTCCACCACCTAACATCTGCAGTTTCATTCCTTGAGCCTCCCACCTGGCTGGGTCAGAGGGGATGGGGTAGATATACCTGGCATTCCCTGCTTGTCCTATTGCTCATTTGAAGCTTAATGCTTTATGAGCCGCCCTCCCTGCTCTGGCACTTCTAAGTAGCAGAGCTTTCTCCAGCAGATAGTCTCTCCTTGGGTGAGCCACTTATAACTTCATCGAAGCAGCCTGACTAAACCTGTTATCTCTGACCAATCAGGGAAGGCTGTAGGAAGGCTGAATTTTGGCTTACAGACAAGAAAGTCTTATAACTTCTTTTCTGTGCAAGTTAGGATAAATTCAACAACAGCATATTGTTTATCAATACCACTCTCCTAAGTCTTTGATTGATATTTGCTTCAATGCCTAGCAATATTTATGAATTCATAAACTATTGGGATGTTATCCTATGGGGCTCGGCATTTACAATGGGGAAATGTGCAATTTCTCCATCACTAGGGCATATAAAACATCTTTTATAAGCATCCTGCTTATAGTTACAAGACCCCTCAACCCTGGGACACCTAGTGGAGACCTTCTGGATTGTGAACAGGCAAACATAGTTTAGATCCTCACTCCACAGTACTCATAGCACCAAAGGCAATTTGGGAGGCACTTTACTACAATGGAGGAAGTGAAATGTGCAATTTCTCTATCTCCAGGCCATATAAAACATATTTGATAAGGACCCTGCTCCTAATTACATGCCCCCCCCCAACCCTGGGACACCAAGGGGAGACCCTGGGGGTACTGAACATACAGAAATATTGAAGATCATCACTTTTTAAGTGTCCCTACTACCAAAGTCGAGTTTGCGGTTAATTTACTTTTAAAAACAGTGCTGCAAGGCAGGGTTGCTTTTCAAATGACCTCAGGTGCTCAGCAGTGCACACATGCAAGTGCAAAAAGGGCTGATGGTCATTTTAAAAGCATATTACATAAATACTTTCTTCACATATATAGTTTAGTGTTCATGGTCTTCCTTTTGATGATTTGTAAATGCTGGGCTTGTATTGGGCTTCTTGAGAAGGTCTTGTGCTAGTTTTTGAGATTCTTTTTAAGGGGGATTGTGTTGTTTAGCGTTCCAGACCTGGCAACACAGCAGCAGCTGACAAGCAGCAGGAAACAGAGAATGAAAAGAAATTGGTGGTATCTAGGCCACAGAAAGAAGGACACTTAGGCCCTGATTATGAGTGGGCCTGTAAGTTATGACCAGTGCGTAAACCCCTGTTAATGCACAATTCAGAATTACGAGTTTGGCTGTATTTAACACATCCGATATTGATTAGGTGCGTTAAATACCTCAGCTGTTGTTACATTTCGGCAAGTTGAACCTGCAGCACTGTAATAAGGATAGCTGTAAGGTACTTACCGTACCATGCATATTTTGGTGCGTTAATTCTTTTGGTGGTATGGATGGAACGGTTCTGTCCTCAGCCGTGGAGCTCGATTGCTGAGGAATGGACCGTTCTGTCTTAACACCCAACCACAGGGGAAGCTCTGGCACTCCTCCCATGGGCTGCCTATCTCCAGGCCCCACTGGGGATGGCCCACTGGGGATGGCTTCTGCTGCCACACTGACTCCCTCCCCTCAGTGATCTGATGACATCGGCATTTGTACGCCACACCAATATTATCAGAGCAGGCTGGGGACACCCTGGTAACCATTGCTAACAGCACGTCAGAGAAAAAGTATGTTTTTCTCCTGAGGGGAAACAGGGATTGCAAAGAGACACAAGGGGTAAAAGAAGGAGTTTTTCTTGTCCCCCGATGTCTCTTTGCAGTGCATTCCTGCTGGGAGATCATGGGTGGAGTCATGATCACACAGCAGGAATGCGTACACTAAACCCCAAGGATTTTCTCCTCATAATTTTTTATAGGGGAGCAGCCCCTTGGCCAAGGGTTGTTCCCCAAAATGTTGGAACTGTTTTGGTTGTTTTCTGTCCCCCACCCGGGCAGATTGACCTTATATTTAGGCCCATCGGTCCCCAAGGGTGTCAGAAAGCCACTAGACACCAGGAACTTTCTTTATTTAGATATCATGGAACAGTCCCTTGGGCAAGGATCTCTCCCCATTATGGGGGAAATATTTTGGCCATTTGCTGTCCCCCAGGGTCATATCTGCCTTATTTTTAGGCCTATCTGCACCCAAGGGAGGCAGAAAGCCACTAGACACCAGGGATTTTACTTATTTATATGTTGGTGGAGCAGCCCCTTGGGCAAGGGTCGTTCCCGATTATGGGGGTAATATTAAGTTCATTTTCTGCTGTCAGCCATATTTTTAGAGACATTTGCCCTCAAGGGAGTCAGAAAACCATTAGACACGAGGGAAAGATTATGCATGTGAGTGAAGTGGAGTTAGGCTGAAGGTCTGTGTGTACTGACATTTTGCTGGCAGTGTGTGAAGACTGGCGCTTGGTTGGTGTTGCATGTAGACTTTTGCTTGGTTGGTCGTGTGTGTTTGGCAAGCACTTTGCTGGTGGTGTGTGTCGACTGGTGCTTGGCTTTAGGTACGTGTGTAATGTCCCTTAGCTGGGGGTGCATGTGAACTTGCACTTGGATGGCTGCGCGTGTGGACTGGATTCTGGCTGGCAGTGTGTGAAGGCTGGCACTTGGCTGGAAGTGTGTGTTGGCTGACGCTTGGTGGGTGGTGTATGTAGACTGGGGCTTGGTTAGCGGTGTGTGTGGACTGGAAGTGTGTTGGTGGCTGTTAGCCAGTATGTGTATTGACTTGAAATGTAGAAACAATTGGCTGCCTATTCCTGAAATGTGGGAAGATGGTGAATTTAGTGCCATAAAGCCTTTGTTGATACCATTTGTAAGGAAAAAAACAGACGCTTTCTTCACCAGCACGTTTTCCCATTTTTCCCCAAAAACATAAAATTTAGCTATGTTTTGGATAATTTCTCAGTCCTCTCCAGGGAAATCCTCAAACCCTGGGTACCTTTACAATTCCCAGGATTTTGGATAAAAAGGACGCAAATTTGGTGTGGATACCTTATCTGGACATAAAGTTATGGGGGCCTTAGCGTGAACTACCGCAAATAGCCATAAAAAGGCTTAGCACAGTGGGGAAAGAGTCCTAGCAGAGAAGGGGTTAAACACTAAAACTGGCATGTTATTCCCCGCAAACTCTTGATAGGTGTTATTTATTGCCCATGATAAATAATGCACCCGTGCTATCGTTATTCATCATGTGCGATCAAGAGCACCTAAACTCGTAATCAGTGCATTAGAGTAGACAATTGGTGTATGGGGAAATGCAGGAGGAAAATTGGGTGAGACATGGTAATGAGGCTGCCTTGCAACAAGGGAAGTGAAAGCAGGAGACAGGAAAGCAATGCATCTGGGTAGATAGTGGATGAAATGTCTATTCTCTCAGGTAATAGCAAAAAATTGTTCAGTAATATTCACCCTAGAGATTGGGTTTTAGGTATACATGCTTATTAGTCCCATGTCATAAGTTGTCCCTTCAGCTACACTGGCATTTTAGACACCCACCCAATGTATCTTGGGAATGGTAATTCAATTGTTAACATCCTAAGCAGTGTTGTCTCCACAAAAGAAGTCTGGAAGCTAAACATTATGGGGCAGATTTACAAGAAAGTGTCGCATCTGTACAGATGCATCGCTTTCCCTGCGCCACCCTTAGAAACCCTTGCACCAATATAGACTATGGCGCAAGGATTGACAGATGTGTCAGAAATTCTGACGCATCTGTTGGCGGAAAAGTCACGCATTGCTGGAGTCGTGACGCAAGCACGATGCAACTCCAGCAATGTGTGTTGAGGCCTACTGCAGCTCAAAAGTCACGCAAGGGGCTTGTAAATCTGCCCCTATGTTCTTTTAATTGAGTTACAGGTTTGGAGTCTGTACCTGACTAAAGCTACTGTGAAGGGCGCTTGGAGAAGGAAGGTAGGACTGGTAGGAGCAGGATGATGACCAGTAGGAGGATAAGAGCCAAGGGGTGGACCACCAGGATGACCAGAATAATTAGTACCGGGACAAGAACACCCAGGGCCCAGTGAGTTCTTAGCCACAAGTACCAGGGCTATCAAGGAATGAGGGGACCAGAAACCAACAGACAAGTAGGAGCAAGACAAGGAAAAACAGGACTGGGAGTATGAGGACCAGAGTGAGAAAGATCAGGAGGGCCTGGAGAATTTGGAACAGTAGGATCATTGCCCATTGGACGAAGTCCCACAGACACATAAGGGCGCGGGGTAGAAGTAACAGAAGGCTCTGGACCAGCATGCAAGGATGCCTAGGAGGACCTGAGTGCACAGATAAGGATCAGATGAGATGATGATGACCATTGCCAAGGGTAGCAGATCCACCTGGACAGACGAATGGGAAACACTACTAGCAGAACAATAAAATGAAAGATTAGAGACAGAAGAACCAAAGCCAGAGATCATATCAAGGAGGATCAAGGGGTCGGAATCAAATGGACTAGCAATGGGGAGACCATGACCGGACAGGACCAGGGTTAGCAGGTCCAGGAAACTCTAGATCAACAGGACCAGAAGGACTATACAGGAGTAGGATGTTCAAGCCCAGTGGGACAAAATCAGAGGGTCCATGAGGGACTGACTCATGGGGGACCCTAAGCCAAAATAACAGGAACTACATGAATGAGGATCTGCCACTTGGCAACTAGGAGGACCAGTGCCACAGTGATAGGGAAGACTAGACTCAGGAGAACAATTACATGGCAGAGGGAACCAGGGTCATATGAACAAGAACAAGGTAGAATAGGCCAACCAGGGAATTATGAGGCCTGGTAGCTCAAGGGTGGGACAGGAGGACCAGGGGAAAAGGAAGGCTAGGGAAACAAAGGCCAGTAGGCCCAGCACAAGAACATTGAGTACAGGAAGACCAGGCAAAGGAGTACCAGAAATAGTAGCAGGACTAAATTTAACGGGGGCATGAGCAGAAGGATTAGTTACAAGCAAACCAGGGCCACTTGAAAAACCAGGTGAGTAGGTCCTGGAGGGCTGAGGGACCAAAAGTAAGGTGAGAAGGATGGAAAGGTTCAGAGCCAGGATCCAGAAAACCAGTGGCAGAAGTATGTGTTTCTGGCCAGACAGACCAGGAAGTACAGGGTCTGGAAGATCTAAGGCAAGCAGGAAACAGGGGTGCTGGACCATCAGAGCTAGGAACAGCTATGATGATCTGTGGAGGCCAGGACAAGTTAATGCAGAACCATGGAAGACTAGGATGAGAAGGAAAGGAGTACTAGGACAAGGGAAGTTAGTATGATAAAGCCAGGCAGCTAAAAACAGGATGACCCATACGAGGAGGATTAAGACTAAGCATACACGTTAGTGCAGACCAAAGATCACAAGGAGTAGAAGAACTAAGGCCAAGAGTATCATGATAAGATGGGGGAGAACCAGATGAACTAGTTAAACCAGGAGCAGATGGACAAGGTCCATTAGGATCACAGATCATATGGATGAGAATTAGGTGGACTACAAGGATCAAAATAGGCAGTACCTGGAGTAGAGCGAGGAAGACAAGCAGTACTATAACAAAGGGGAGCAGGGCCTGAAGTACCAATTGAAGAAGGAAGACTAGGAATTGGGTCAGCAAGACCATGCTGGTGAGGATTAGGGGGACCAGGACACCACAACAACCACAGCCTCGAGGACCAATTGGACCAGACAGGACCAAAATACCCAGGCCCAGCACAAGAGTACCTACTAAGGAGGAGGACTAGGAGCAGTGGATGGAATACCAGTTGGACCAAGAGGACAGGAACCAAGACAAGGAGAATCGTGTTTGACCCAAACCAGGAGGACTACACGTACACAGACCTAGAAGAACCATGACAACAGAGCCAGATGCAGAAGGATCCTGCAGAGCAAAAGAATCAGGGTGGGGAGGATCAGTAGTTCCAGGGTCAGGACGGTCAATGGAGGGCCAGGGATACGAGTGTCATGAAGGGCTGGAACCAGGAGCACCAGATGTGTTGCAGGGATTCTGCCTAAGAACAGAACTATGCGTAGGATTATGGGACCTTAGTACGTAGGGACTGAGCATATGAGCCCAGGACTCACTAGCTATAGTGTCTCACTTGCCCTCTTATTCACTCACCGAGAAGCAAGTGATTAGACACCCCAGAACAAAACACTTCAGAATCTCTCAGGACTCTCAGTTGGAAGACACACCCTTTCACTCACACTTTTGTACCTGTCAACAATAAGATCTGACAGAGACACAAACCAGTTTAAAATATTTATTTTAACTAATGGGCTCTAACATGCAGTATACGTGCCATAACAAGGAGGAAAATGCATGATACAAATACAGTCAGCTAGTCCATAAATTATGAAAGGAGATGTCATCATGAAAAGACAATATAGCCTAACATTCCTCCCCTTGCTTAGAAGCTGTATTTTTATATTTTAGAAGATCTCTGGGTTTTGTCTGCAGACCCCATGCCTTAGACTATAGATGGTAGTTCTACATCATAGGTGCTGTCTCGCTCTTCTCCCTGGAAAAGTCTCTCTCCAAGTGTGTGCCCCCTATGCATGTATTGAAATAAAACCAAAGTACAATTTCCAAACAACAGCTGTGTGAGAAGTTGGTCTGGCATATGCTGTCCTCTAGTTATAGGGGACACCTTGTACCAGTCTAATTTGACGCTTATGGTGATAGGTTAAAGACAACCTTTAAAGAAAGCTATCCTAGTGGTAGCTGTGGAGAGCAGCCTTCAGGCTAAGTCTTGAAGGAGTGTTAAGCTTATTGTTTTACCATAGATAACCTCTTGAATAACCAAATGAAAGAGTAGTCCACACAGGTATATATATAAAATATATGTATTTATTCTAGGAATAACCCCACTAGTCTCTTTATGAGGCTAGAGGTGAAGATACAATTCAAACAAGCATTGATAATTACAATAAATAGCACTGGAATCACAGGGCCCCGGGGGGGGGGGGGGGGGGCAAACCATATACCAAAAAAGTGGTATAAGAACCACGACAATTCTACAGACAATGCCTAGGGCATTAAGCGTCGCTGGCCCCTTGTGAAACCACCCAAGGTAGTGAGGAAGGGGACCGACGGGAGAAGCGTGCAGTGGCTAAAGCTACTGTCAGAATCTCTATTAAAGCCTATGGAGAATGTCGCGGTTGAATTTTTCAAGTTTAAAAACACTTCTAGCAGGAGTTCAAGTTCAATACTTTAGAGTTAAGCTTTTGAAGAGCCCACACCCACGAGAGTACCGAGGTACCACTGTTACCTACCCCGGGGAAGCCGGGTGCATAGGTCGTTTTCGATGTCGGGTCGCGGGCTGATTTTCAATGGCAAAACGTGGAGAACTGCTGCTAGTAAGAAGCTTTGTCGTTGTCGTGAAGAATGAAAATGTAGATCTTGTAGAGAAGGACCTGAAAGCAGAGGGGACAGAGTCTGGGTCATGGCACAGTGACCAGGGGGCTCAAGAGAAGGAGCCCTTCAATGTCGGGTGCTTCCAGGTGGAAGAGGTGTAGCTTGGATCATCAGCCATGGGGTCCAGGAGGCGTCAAGGAAGGCCAGCTTCTGGAGGGCAACTGTGCCATAAAATATGAGGGTCGCTGCAGTGTTATTGTCCGGATCGGATCCACTAAGCCTTGGCAACTGCAACTCATGCAAGAAACACAAAACTGCTACTGGGGCAGACCCACAAGGTCTGAGTGAGGTCTCCAGCAAGGAGACTGAAGAGCAGACCTGGCGCAACCAGGGGAATTCTTGTAATCGAAGATTGACCTCCGCTAGGGCCCACAAGTCGAGAGACAAGGGACCGCGGGAGGCAGCAATTTAGCATGCGTAAAGATGCGCCCACGGGCACCGGAGCGGGCTAGGGCGTCGATCTTTGGCACAGATGATGCTGAGAGATTTGCTCAATAATGGGCCAAAGCACAACTTCCCCACTTGTCGGGGTCGGGTGCTGTGACCGGGGTCCTGGGGTATTGGGGATCTCGGCATCCACGGGGTTCATGGTGCTGAGCTTTGCTGTGCACACTCACTGGCCTCTGGGATGCTTGGAAACCCACCTCAAGGTAGGAAAGAGTCGTCGATGTCCGAAGGAGCAGCGAGGTTCCAACCAGGTCACTTGCAGTGTTTCAGGTGCCTGCCAAGCAGGGGGGTAACTCCTTTACCCCAAGGGAGATGTCTTCAGGTAGCTGTGCGGCAGCAAGTCGAAGCTCAAGTCTGTGAAGTTCAAGAATAATCTGAGGCTCTGGGGACCCAGTATTCACCTTTATCCAAAGATTAGGGGAGTGTCCGGATCAGAGCCCACCAATGAGAGGTCAGGCGGGAAAGGGTGGCTACACCCTCTTCCCTTTGTGTGTTTCCCAGCAGGGCTGGGGCCAGGATGCCCCTGAACCGGTTTCAGGCGGTGTATGCAGAATGTAGGCACTGGAGAAGCCTACGTGCAACTCTGAAAGGCATCCTATGGTGCACCCACCCAGTTCCAATCCACATAGTCTGTCTGGGGAGGTGGGAACACCTCCCTGCAACAGGATCTGTATTGTCCAGCTGCCGTGGCTGGAGTTCTGCCCAGCAACAGGCAGCCAGAGATGTGTGGGTGGCGGGTAGCATCCATTTTGTACTACGTGTGCACTTTTAAATTGGTGTCTAAATTCTGCCGCTTTTCCCATATCGCCCCTCTAGCAGGGGGGAATCATGCCCTCAGTCCCATGGCTGGATTGGGGGTATGATTCCTACATGTTTGACACCAAACACGATATGATTCTGTGTAGCCATTCTCAAGCTATCACGCTATTGCGATATACTTATAATGCGATTAAGAGTATATAGTATGGCTACACTACAAACAACCCAGCAATGATTTTACGAGGGTTGGAGAGGGGCCCTACTCAGGTAGGGGTCCCCTCTCACACATATCTCAGCACCCTGCCTTGTAGGATTAGCAAGGCCTGCTTTAGGGGTGACCTATGAGGATATATGTGTTGTATTAAGTGGGATACAGGATACCTATATCCCTGTAAGGAGTGCAAGCACCACCTTACCCAGACTACAGTAGTGGTCTGGTGGTGCCATTTGGTATGGATGTCCCAGGGGTGGCACCATAAGTGCTGCAGCCCCTGGTAGGCCTCTGAGGGACCCATTCCCTGGGTACCTAGGGTACCATCTACAAGGGGCTGATAGGGTGTCCTCAGTATCCAATTGGAAGGTACCTAGGGTACTCACATCAGTTTTAGGGAGGAAACAGATAGGCTGGGGTCCTGGAGAGCAGGATCCCAGCCAGACTAGTCAAAAACCATCCAAATACCAGGTAAAAAGTTGGGGGCACCCATATAGTCAGATTCCACCTTCCTACATAACCCCCCCCCCCCCCAACGAAAGGAGATAAGGCTAACCTTGTCCAGATGAGCCTTTATTTCCTGAGTGGCCATATAAGGAAGATCCTGCACTAGCATGGTTGCTCCCTGTCTCATGGTCCACTTGGGGAATCCTACCCCAAGGGGTTTTAGAGTTTCTCCAAAGTCTAGGGAAATTACCTTTAGTGGGTTTTGGCACAGAAGCAGGCTGGTGGGGTGTCTGAGCCTGGAAGTGAGGCCCTATTTGGGGTGGTCTCAACCTCCTCAGGTCACTGGTCACCATGGAAGCCTTTCTGTCCATGACTGTGTCATATCTGGCCCTAAGGGTCAACCTCTGGCTGCCTACAGCTGGGGGTTGGGTCCCTCTGGTTGGATTAGTGGAGGGCACTGGAAGGTTTGGGGCAACTATGCTCCAGGTTTCCCTATGCCCAACAAAGTCCATCTGGGGGGCTACCTGTGCCTAGGGGTAAGGGGGATCCCTCAGTTTGTGGAGGAATGGTCACCTGGCAGGAACTACTCTGCTGGGTGTCCCTAATCTGCTGATGAGGGGGTTCCTCTGGACAGGGGACCATTAGGGGTCCTGACCTCCCTGACCTCTGCAGCCCTGGGCTGACTGAGGCAGGGTAGAGAGGGGCAGGATACCTGCTCCAGACTGGGTACCACCTTGGAAGGACCCACTGCCATCAGAGCTGTAGCCAGGACAGGCCTGACCACTTCTGGGGCAGTTACTTCACAAGGGGCAGTATCAGTTCCCTTAGGAAGCTGACCCTTACCATTAGTCTGGTGGGGGAGGAATGTTCCTCACCCCCTATGCTCTCTGTCTGGGTGGAGTGATCCATAGTTTCAGGCTTCACTCCCTTTAATTCTTCCTGGGGTGGAGGTGAGGCCCTCAGGGTCCCATCCACTCTCTCAGGGATGCCTAACATTCTTAAATGGGCATTGTGGTCTACCTCAGCCCAGGCTGAGGTTTCCAGGTCATTACCCAGTAGACAATCTACAGGTAAGGTTGGGGACACTGCCACTCTCTTTGGGCCAGTGACCCCTCCCCAGCTGAGATTTACCACTGCCATGGGGTGATCTGTCCTAATTCCATCAATATTGGTCACCTGGTAGCTAAACTCAGGTAAAAGCTGTTCTAGGGGCACTAGTCTCTTTGTCACGATGGTGACACTAGCCCCTGTGTCCCTGTAGGCCACAGCCTTCTGACTATTGATCATGGGCTCTTGTCTGACCCTGCCCAAGATATTGGGACTCATGGTAAAGTTGGCAAACCCCATGCCACCATCTCAGACTAGAGTTGCTTGTGCAGGGGACCTGGTTAGGCCAGAGTCCACCTGAGTTCCCCAAGAAATCCCAACTAAGTTTTTGGGTGCACTCCCGCCACCTGGGGGATTACTACTAGTAGTAACAGGAGGTGTTGGAGCTGCAATGGGAGGAACATTTTCTTTATTGCCATTCTTTGGACAACTGGAGTCAGTTTTCCAGTGGCCAGGTTGCTTGCACACATGGCAATATGGTTTCTTATTGGAAGAGGAAGGATTTTGGGACCCACCCCCAGAACCGGATTTTTGGGGCCCTTCAGGGGAATTTTCTGTTTTATTATCCCCACCTTTCTCTTTGGGCTTTGTGGAATCTTTCTTCTGGTCACCACCTTGGTTCTTGGGCCCGATCCTGGTTCTGACCCATTTGTCGGTCTTCGTACCCAATTCTTGGGGACAGGTCAGATCAGAGTCCACCAGGTACTGGTGTAAGAGTTGGTTTTGACAATTATTAAGAATCTGCTCCCTCATGATGGGATTGTACAATCCTTGATAATTATTAACTTTACTGCCATTTAACCAACCTTCCAGAGCCTTAGTAGCACAATCCACAAAGTCTACCCAATCTTGATTCTGTGCTCTTTGGGTAACTCTGAACTTTAATCTGTATTGATCAGTGGTTAGGCCAAACCCATCTAATAAAGCGTCTCTCAAGATATAATAATCATCTGCATCCTCTTTCCTAACAGAGAGGAGCTTGTCTCTTCCTTTGTCTGCAAAGGAGAGCCATAAGATTGCTGCCCACTGATCTACTGGGACCCTTTGTACTTTACAGGCCCTTTCAAGTGCAGTGATCCATTTATGGATATCATCCCCTGACTGATATGGGGGCACAATCTTATGCAGGTTCCTATGGTCAGGAGTTTTCTCTCTAACTCTAGGGGTATTATTACTGCCACCAGGGGTCTCTAGACCCAATTTTCTTGAAGCTTTCTGAAGCTCCAGGGACTCCCTGTCTAATGCTAACTGTTCTCTCCTGAGCTGAAGCTTGGCTTGCTCAAACTGGATCAGTCTGCACTGCCTCTCTTGGGAGGATTCTCTTCTCTGAGAAGAGGTAGAGGTCCTTTTGGATCTCTCAGAATGGTTAGACCCCTCTGAGTGGGATCTGTTCCTTCTGTTTGGATCCACCACTCTCCCATTAGGGATGGAGGGAGTGCCTCTTGGGCCATCACCTCCATGTTGTGAATGGTCTGATTCATCCAGATCAAGTTCAACTTCCTCTTCCTGGTCCTCATCAAAGTCCACCACTTGGGTGTCCTCTTCAGCAGGATGCCCACCCAACCTGTCTACCCCTTCAGACACCAGAGTCTTCTTGAAGTCTGCTATGAGCAGGATTTCCCTGAGACGTTGAGTGTTGGCACCCTTGTTTGTCTTCAGTTGCCTAGTAGTGCACATCTCCCTAAGCTCTGCAAAAGAGAGGTTGTCATACTTGTTGACTGGGACCCTTGAGGGTCCTTCCAGGGCCTTATGGGCTCCTGAACCTGAAGATATTTCTAGTGTAGTGGTACTGGTGTAGCTACCTACACTAGGTGTGGCCTACTGAACCCTTTCTTGAGTTGTAGTCAAGGTGTGCTAAGCCCTCTACACACAACCCCTAAGTTCAGTAGAACTTATTGTATTCAAAGCTTAAATTTATATGTACCTTTAGTACCAAGTGGCTTTCACTTTAGAAATTCAATTTGTTATCTGGTAAAACAATGGCAAGCTTGAATCCAACCGCTGCACACCAATGTGAGAAGTTGGCCTGGCATATGCTGTTCTCTAGTTATAGGGGACACCTTGTACCAGTCTAATTCGACTCTTATGGTGATAGGTTAAAGACAACCTTTAAAGAAAGCTATCCTAGTGGTAGCTCTGGAGTCTTAAAGGAGTGTTAAGCTTATTGTTTTACCATAGATAACCTCTTGAATAACCAAATGAAAGAGTAGTCCACACAGGTATATATATAAAATATATGTATTTATTCTAGGAATAACCCAACTAGTCTCTTTATGAGGCTAGAGGTGAAGATACAATTCAAACAAGCATTGATCATTACAACAAATAGCACTGGAATCACAGGGCCCCAGGGGGGGATCAAACCATATACCAAAAAAGTGGTATAAGAACCACGACAATTCTACAGACAATGCCTAGGGCATTTAGGGTCGCTGGCCCCTTGTGAAACCACCCAAGGTAGTGAGGAAGGGGACCCACAGGAGACACGTGCAGTGGCTAAAGCTACGGTCGGGATCTCGATTAAAGCCTATGGAGAATGTCGCGGTTGAATTTTTCAAGTTTAAAAACACTTCTAGCAGGAGTTCAAGTTCAATACTTTAGAGTTAAGCTTTTGAAGAGCCCACACCCACGAGAGTACCGAGGTACCACTGTTACCTGCCCCAGGGAAGCCGGGTGCATAGGTGATTTTCGATGTCGGGTCGCGGGCTGATTTTCAATGGCAAAACGTGGAGAACTGCTGCTAGCAAGAAGCTTCGTCGTTGTCACAAAGAATGAAAATGTAGATTTTGTAGAGAAGGACCTGAAAGCAGAGAGGACAGAGTCTGGGTCACGGCAGAGTGACCAGGGGGCTCAAGAGAAGGAGCCCTTCAATGTCGGGTGCTTCCAGGGGGAAGAGGTGTAGCTTGGATCGTCAGCCACGGGGTCCAGGAGGCATCAAGGAAGGCCAGTTTCTGGAGAGCGTCTGTCCCACAAAGGATGAGGGTCGCTGTGTTATTAGTGTCCTGATTGGATCCACTAAGCCTTGGCAACCGCAACCCACGCAAGAAACACAAAACTGCTACTGGTGCAGACCCACAAGGTCTGAGCGAGGTCTCCAGCAAGGAGACTAAAGAGCAGGCCTGGAGCAATCAGGGGAACTCTTGGAATTGAAGATTGACCTCCGCTAGGGCCTACAAGTCGAGAGACAAGGGACCGCAGGAGGCAGCAATTTGGCATGCATAAAGATGCACCCACGGGTTGCCGGAGTGGGCTAGGGTGTCGATCTTTGGCACAGATGATGGTGAGAGGTTGGCTCAATAATGGGCCAAAGCACAACTTCCCCACTTGTCGGGGTCGGGTGCTGTGCAAGAGGTGGCCGGAATCCTGGGGTATTAGAGATCTCGGCACCCGCGGGGTCCACGGTGCTGAGCTTTGCTGTGCACACTCACTGACCTCTGGGATACTTGGAAACCTACCTCAAGGTGGAAAGAGTCGTCGATGTCCGAAGGAGCAGTGAGGTTCCAACTGGGTCACTTGCAGTGTTTCAGGTGCCTGCCAAGCAGGGGGTAACTCCTTTACCCCAAGGGAGATTTCTTCAGGTAGCTGTGCAGCAGCAAGTCGAAGTTCAAGTATGTGAAGTTCAAGAATAATCTGAGGCTCTGGGGACCCAGTATTCACCTTTATCCAAAGATTAGGGGAGTGTCCAGATCAGAGCCCACCAATGAGAGGTCAGGCAGGAAAGGGTGGCTACACCCTCTCCCCTTTGTGTGTTTCCCGCTAGGGCAGGGGACAGGATGCCCCTGAACCATTTCCAGGTGGTGTATGCAGCATGTAGGCACTGGAGAAGCCTACGTGCAACTCTGAAAGGCATCCTATGGTGCACCCACCCAGTTCCAATCCACATAGTCTGTCTGGGGAGTTGGGAACACCTCCCTGCTACAGGATCCCTATTGTCCAGCTGCCATGGCTGGAGTTCTGCCCAGCAACAGGCAGCCAGAGTCGTGTGGGTGGCGGGTAGCATCCATTTTGTACTACGTGTGCACTTTTAAATTGGTGTCTAAATTCTGCCGCTTTTCCCATATCGCCCCTCTAGCAGGGGTGAACTATGCCCTCAGGCCCATGGCTGGATTGGGGGTATGATTGCTACATGTTTGACACCAAATACAATATGGTTCTGTGTAGCCATTCTCAAGTTATCACGCTATCGCGATATACTTATAATGCGGTTAAGAGTACAAGGTATGGCTACACTCCAAACAACCCAGCACTGATTTTACGAGGGTTGCAGAGGGGCCCTACTCAGGTAGGGGTCTCCTCTCACACATATCTCAGCACCCTGCCTTGTAGGATTAGCAAGGCCTGCTTTAGGGGTGACCTATGAGGATATATGTGTTGTATTAAGTGGGATACAGGATACCTATATCCCTGTAAGGGGTGCAAGCACCACCTTACCCAGACTACAGTAGTGGTCTGGTGGTGTCATTTGGTATGGCTGTCCCAGGGGTGGCACAATAAGTGCTGCAGCCCCTGGTAGGCCTCTGAGGGACCCATGCCATGGGTACCTAGGGTACCTTCTACGAGGGGCTGATAGGGTGTCCTCAGTATCCAATTGGAAGGTACCTAGGGTACTCACATCAGTTTTAGGGTGGAAACAGCTAGGCTGGGGTCCTGGATAGCAGGATCCCAGCCAGACTAGTCAAAAACCATCCAAATACCAGGCAAAAAGTTGTGGGCAACCATATAGTCAGATTCCACCTTCCTACTAGCTGCATTGGTATGTTTTGTCTAGGGGCTTGGGCCTGACCAGAGTAAAAAATAAGGGGCATTGTTTATCGACCTTGCTCACAATGCTCAGACTAAATCCCAGGAACTGGCTGAGAGTGAACTCAGCAGTTGGTTCTCATGTAAACAGTAGGAACAAAGTCTTTGCAAACATAAAGCCATGTATTACCATGCGCATGTCCGCATACTGTCTGCAGCGAGTTTATGCTAGCTTAGAGAAGATGACAATGACCCCATGGGCCATGTGAAAGATGCAGGAAACCAGTGCTAGGGTAACTGGGGCTAGTCAGACCATTGTTAGGATAAGGACCAGAAGGACCAAAATAACCCAAATAACCCAGAAAAGGTGCGACAAGGAGGAGGACCAATACCAGAAGGCAAAGAAGGGAAGGAGGAGGCGGTAGTAAACCAGGAACAGAAGGACACTTAGGTGATTCTAAGCCACATGAATTAAAATATCTCTTTTGTAAATGGTTTTTACCCATTCTTCTTTTGCTGTCACCCCTAGAAAACCCCACCTATTTCAGCTCACTCATAAAACTGGTATTTGCTGAAAAATCAGAGCATTCAAAGTGAATAAAAAGCCAAGACTTTTACACTCTGAGCGCTGAATGATAACAGATTCTGTCTGATGTGAGGGTGGATCAGAGAGCACAGGGACTGAAACTTGGCAGAAGGGTCTGAAGGTGGATGGGTAAAAAGTAGTATGTTCTGTAAGGATAACAGAAAGGGTTTCAGGGACTCAGAGGGCAGTAGTGAGCAGAAATGGTTAATGGCTAACAAACGGGTCAAAGATCTGTGGCAATCAGCAGATGGGGGATCAGGATCATAAGAAAGCTACGATGTGCAGAGGAGGGAGCGAGGGAGGCCCCAGATAGATCGTCCCACATAGGGAGTCTGAATAAAAAAGGCCCCTGATTTCCAGCTGTGGTAACACTGGAAACTACAGCCAGCAGTGATAGCTTCAACACCGGAAAGATGGTCTGTGAAACTCTGAGGGCTGTTTGAAGTATAGTGGAAATACATATGCAGCAGAACAATTTGGAAGGCCAGCAAAGAGGCACTAAGCATCAAGACCTGTAGAGTAGTCTGTATGACGCTCAGACCTTTGTGTTAATATTCCATGTGCATGCATGTGCGGTGGATATGCAACAAGTATGTAGTAGTTAGACTCAATTTGGGGTGAAAGTCTGAGTGATGGAACCAGCGGGATACATTTTACATGGCCCCTGGTCTAGCTGTGCTGGAGATAAGATACAACTTCTCTAGATAGTGGAAGCACTTTGAATTTTTGTGGCTATATGGTGGAGACTCAGAGTCTGAAGCGAGGGAGGGAGGTTGGAAAAAAGGCTGTCGATAGAAAATCAGTGAGATCCATGTTAGCAAAGGGCTGCTGATTACTTCTGCCTGAGCAATGCCAGAGGTTAAATGGTAGGCATGAGGTGTAGGTCGGAGGTTTCTCATGTTAAAGGTGAAACAGTTTGTAAGCAGAACCTGACCTTTTGTCTGTGCCTGATGACTAATATAGATGACTAATGACAGTCACTGTAGTGGGATCTCAGGCTTCATTGTTTTCTTCTTTTGGATACTCCTGCCTGGAGGCAGCACCAAAGCTACTCCTGTGAGAGCCGCAACCTAGCCCAAAGGCTGTGTCTTCACTACAGTCAGATAATGACATTTGAAAATGAATCACCCCAAATCAGTTCTGAAACCTTAGACAGAGGATTATGTCTGGAAAATTAGTATAAATGTGGAATTCTGAAATGATCAATCCAGGTGTAATAAAGAGGTCATAAAGAAGTAACAAAAAGTCTCCATTCACAGTGTCTTATTTCTAAGCTCAGAAGCAATTTAAATTATGCCGGAAAATTCATGTAATTTTGGTAATTTCATGTTACTCTTGTTATGCAAAATTACAGAAATTATGCCATTGGGCAACTTTGTGTAATTATGAGCCATTTGCGTATAAATTGATCAAAAAATGTACTATTCACAGTAAACATTTACAGCAAAAGCAGGGAAACAACAAAGCGTGAGCTGCTGTTTTTCACAGTAATTCTGTTAAATTGATTCTTGAGCCAAATATTGATACAAGGATGAATTTAGTGCTAAATTATATCGCAAAATGTGGGTTTGCATATAACGTAATCATGCATAATGTTTTTAGAGTTCCCCTAATTTTGGAGAAAGCCAATTACGCAAATTTCACACACCTCAGTGTATTTGTTTTAATATTTCAATTAAGTCAATAAATAAAATATCTCTGTCAATTTTTCTTGTTTTGTGTCTTTGATATCTATATTTCTTTCTCTCATTTACTCAGAATGTTCCTTCATACTCCACTGACATTCAGTTCAAATAATTATAGTACCATTCCTTAGCTAGTACAGAAGACTTAATCCATGAGTCTACCTTACTGTGGGGCTTAGTTGATTCTTTCCAATCCTTACCTCCATAACTTTTCTAAGGAAAGTGTTCCCGCTCCTGAGAGAAAGAAGAGGCAATAGCCATCCTTGATGTGTAGCGTGGATACTCCCTCTCCCTTCTCCCCTTCCTTTTATTTCTTTGGTGATTCCTACCTCAGAGAAAGGAGAGACAGTAGTCATCTCTGGCAGGTACTGAATAATTTTTAATCAATCTCTAACCTCTTTCTTTCTTTTATATACATAAGGTGGAATTCAAAGAGGATCATGAAAGGCCACAGTTTACTTTCCCCGCTGGTGTAGTTCCAGTTAAAGAGACTGGCCTTAACATCCCCAGGATTCTGATTGGGTGAGCAGTTGTTCCTAACCCCACACCTTAAAAGCCTGCGGTCCTCCCTTCACTGATGAAGGACACAGGGAAAGGTAATTTTCTTGTGGAGTACTGTGGTCCACTATGTCATTCATTATGCAGAATAGATTGGAATTGGGGTTGATTTTCTCTCCAACCTGAGAACACTGCTGTTCTATTTGTGGGTGTTAGCTGTAACAGGCCATTTGTAGGTTGTTAAATCAAAACCCTCAGTGGTGTCAGCTCTTGGGTTTGACTGTAACTCTTCTGTTTATGTGCTGTACCTCACCCTGGTGTTACCTTTTCCAGGTAAGACTCTTGTCAGACAAGTGAGTCACCCAGATGGGAATGAATCCAGGAGTTGACCGGTGTCATAAAGGGTCTTCCAGTTTGCCTGAATAGTTCTCATAGAGCATTGAATCAAGATTTACAACTAAAAAGCTACATTGTTTCCTCTCATATCAATGCCATGTGCACAAAAAACTGGGGTTGCCCCAGAAGAGGAGTAACTGTTGTCACCAATAAAAAAGCCCTAAACCATCTTGGGAGACTGGAACTGCTGAAGATGAATACCAGCTGGTGATCCAGCCCAGGACCTGTAACAACTAAAACCAAGTACATTCCTGCATCCAGTCTGGAAGACTGCACCTGGCAGAAGCGAGAACTCTCTATACAGGCCTGCAGTTATAATCTGCACAAAGCAGCCCTTATGCTGAATCAATCTGTCTTCATGGTCCTAAATCCTTGAGGAGGAGCAGGGTGGGAGCTTGTATCTGCCAATGGAATAAGAGCCACATCTTCATCGAGCTGGTAAAACATGGTCTAATGAGAAGATAGAGAGATTGAACACCCAGAGGTGTATGTGCCATTAAGAACCATAGACTTTGCCTATGTGAAATCATACTAGTACAAACTGATCTAT
Organism: Triturus cristatus; assembly: GCF_964204655.1. NCBI lineage: Eukaryota > Metazoa > Chordata > Amphibia > Caudata > Salamandridae > Triturus > Triturus cristatus. The sequence goes on along the minus strand of NC_140585.1, from coordinate 960,785,926 downwards.
GCATTAACCAGTTAGGTAATGAATGGCTATGCCCAAACTACATATGAAGGCCTGCACCACTCAGGGGAACTCTTAGAGCTGGGAGAAGGCACCAAAGGGGGGTTGTGGTGCTTCACCGAGATTTATAGATGATATTACAATTCAGTAACTATATTCTTATTTAAACTGGGTAGCATTTCATTTTACTGTGAGATAAAAGTACTTTCCATTTACTAAGATAAGCACAGAAATAAACACTAGGTTATTGTGCCTTGTGGTACGTTGTTACTCTTGTACTCTCCAAGACAGGATTCGCATTTAAATATACATATGTTGTATTTATATTCCTATAAGCTGCATACCTGCAATGGGTTTGTGATTAAAGCGTTCATAATCACAATAAATGATAGATATTTTAAAAGGTGTTAATTTCTACTTCTGAAGATTATTTGTTTGACTGCTGGTGATGATATAGCTGAAATATAATGAATTCCCCATCAAATATTTTAATATTTCCAAAGTCCTTCTTCAAGATGTTAAATTTGAGTATGCAGCAAACACTAATACTTGAAGACCAGTTATTATAGTATCAGCCTTTTATCAGAAAGTCGTTTTTACATAACGTTGACTGCCATAATAAGAGAAAAGTAACTGGGAACTGGAGAGAAGCTGAGTCATTCACATATGGGATATCTATGCAATGAAATTGGTTGAGGACCATGCTATTTTACCACTCATCACTTTCTTTGTATGAGTCCGAATTTTGGCAAGGGTATTGTTGGCTGGATAGCACCTTATTGGATACATGATACCTAATATTTTTCATATGTTCCAGATTACAAATCCACAAGCTGCCAAACAAGCACAACCACCAACAAGATAGTATGTGCCTCAAAATGAGCATGTGTCTCACCTAACCCTCTCTGATTAACTTCATGCTTAAGTACAACCACAGGTTTGCTATGATTTGATTGGAGACTGTTTCTTACACTAATGCATGAGACCCAATGTTTTCCACATTGCCCACACAACATCAACAGTGCACAACAAACAGGGATACTTTTTAGCTGATGATCCAGATGTGCTTTGGTACAGTGGTGCCTTAACAGGGGCAAGAAGCACAATATACATTTTAAAATACAAAATAGAAGAATCCTGGAGTAGTTCTTCCTTCTTTTATTACCTAAAGTTTCTAATATTCTGAAGAATCACAAGTTAAACCGGTATGGGCTGGTCAAATTTGGTTTCTCAATTCCAGACCAGACTGCCCTCTCCATTCATTCTCTTTATCTTGGAGACCATTAGCAACATAGGAAGCAGGAGATAAGTGGAAGTTACTAAAGCTGGCGCGCTGCTGACCTGTTACACTGCCCAACTCAAATCCCCGATTCATGCGGGCCAGGCACATCGCGCAATGTCAGCAAGGAGAGTGTGGGGATTGTTGTTACCTCATGGAGACCGGCCCACTTGTATGATCCCATCATGTCCCATCTATGCCCCGGGGGATTTGCTGCCAGGTGGCATCTCCACTGCCAATAATAAACATAAAATAGACCAAGAAGTGTTTAGAAACCAGCAGGTGCAGACTCCCAAACAGCAATAATGAACACAAAGATGTTCTGAGCACTTCCACTGCCTTCATTTTCCCTGACATTCTTCTTTCCGGAATCGTCTACTGAGGAATTTTGGGATATATATTTTTGCCATCTGGAGGTTTTTTGTCCATTGGGCTTTGTCCTCCATCCGTGTCTTCTTCTGGAAGACACTATCTGCTTTGGCACTACCTAGTATTGGCAGCATTGTGGCTCCTTGAAGGGGTCACCCATATCTTTGACAGAAGACCGTAAAGACTTGGACTTCCCGATCCACTCATAATCAAAGGACTTCAACTAAGCATCAGTTCCTGGACAGAGACCATTTGCGACGGCCAAAATTTGTCTTGGATCTGAAGAGATGGATCAAGCCAAGGTCATGGAGCAAGAAGCCCAAGTTGATCAGACTCAAGCGTTGCTGTAGACTGTTCAGCAACAGTGACGTGGTGAAAATCAATTGGTATGTTACACCATCATCGGAGGAGGTTCTAATGTTCCAACAGTCTCCACAGCAACTCAATGTTTTTTTTATTGATCCAAATAAGTTGAAGAAATTCATAGACTCCTTGACAGTGTGCTTAACCTTCCACTCTGTTCAATTGCTTAGGATAGAGCCAGGGTTGGTTACCTCATCAGTGCTTCGACAACCCCTTTAGTAGCCACAGAAGACTATTGCCTCTCAAACTATTCAACCTTCTTGACAGCATTCAGAGGGAAGTTTGAAAGACCTGATATAGGGCCCAATTACGATGGCGTCTGGAAAAGCCCTCCGACAGCCATGGTTTGGGGAAGAATCCCCTCGCATGATCCGCGGCATTTCCGTCAGCCAAATTACGATGCAATGTACGCAAAATCATACCTTGGCGGACGGATGTCACAAAAACCCGTCCACCACGGTTGGAAAAGCTGCAAACCCGGCCGCGGCAGATGGGGTAAGCTGTTCAATGGCTTGAAAAGGCTGCTCCTGCCGCGGCATGACCGCATGGCGAATTACGATGAGAATGCAGAGCTGGCGGACCGAGCACTGCATCCGACTGCCGCGCACACACATAGGCCAATTGAATGTTGGACGGAACCAACTCCACAACAATGTCCAAAGTGTGCCTGTACTCCCTGCTGCTCTCAATCAATCACACTACACACGCCACAACGATACACCCCAACTTGCCCTTGGCAAGGAAAGACATGCACAGCATGGAGGAGACAACAAGAGGCCATCACACATGTGGACACACCCACATACCACAATATAAAACCAAGCCCTTCCGGGACAAACATCCTTTGCACACCACAAGCTGAGACAGAGGGACAGGACAGCATTGACTCACACTGCACAACATCACACCAACCTATCTCCACACAACAACACTCTCACCTACACACCTCACACACATCACATATCTCCACCACCACCTTGCGCCCTGCACCCTTCATTCATTTGCACCATGCCCCCCAAGAAAATGCCCAAATGCACTGAATCAGAGTTGAAAGTAATGGTAGACAAGATTATTAGGGTAGAAGCATTTGTTTGTGAAACTGGTCCAACACACCCCACTTGTGCGCAAGAATCAGATGTGGGCAAGGATGCACAGCAAAGTCAAGGCCCTAGGGACCTCCGGAGGTGGTGGGTTAACCTCAAGGTCCGGCTCAAGCGTCGGCCCAGAGTAGCCAGGAGGCAGCACAGAGAACTGGTGGCGGCCCTCCCATTCCACCACTAACCTTCACCGAATGGGAAGAGAAGTAGCAACCTTTACCTGCACGCTTAAATGCGAACAGAATAAAATAATACAAATAAATAAAATAATGCCGGTCGGGCGCAGGACAGCCAGGAGACGAGAGATCAAAGGATTAGAGTGGAGCAGTTTGCCATCAACTGGAGCAAGAACAGAAGGGCACCCGAGGCTTGTCTAGTCTAGGGAAGGCGAGCAGCCCCGACGCTCCGCAAACAGGCACGCGCGGGAAGGTGCTGTGCGTCGTGTGCTCTTCACTGCACGGGTTTATAAGACCCACAGGGCGCCCCTACACAGATGGCAGCCTGGCTCCCCTCCCCTCACAGGCCTGCTTTATTCAGCACCTCATCAAACCGCATCCGAAGCGCATTTGTATACTTTGCTAAACTGAACCTTCATTTCTTGGCGCCTTTATCTTAAAATTATTATTAAAACATTAAGAAAATTAAAGGTGACGTTATACACGGACATCTGCAAATCGTTTATAAAAAAAACTCATCCCCAATTCCTTATTAAAAGCGACTTGTGACATCTCTGACGTCACAGACAGATGCAATAATAGCAGATAATAATAACCATTGTATATAGGCGCTTCATACCACACTTCTGAGAATTGTATGTGATGTCAATTACAGGTGTTGCTGGTAATAAATGCACTGATTGCTTTAATTGCAAGGGCCATAGACGCACGCAATCTCGTTTAATTGAGACTCAGTCCTCCTGAGGCGGAAGCCGGAAGGAGGCCAAAAACTTGCTACTAATTTTAATATCTATTTGTTTTAATCCGACTTACTGCATCACTTTGCTCCTCTTGGGGTTACATGCTTTTGCCTTCGCCGTGCAGCGGATCTAGCGCTGACACGGGACCCTCGGCATTGGCAAACACCCCGCCGCCATCACCGGCGAGATCGCTGGCCACGCCCCTTTTGAGGCCACACCCCCCGCCCACCTTACTTAAATGTCGCTGATTGCGAGCGACGCTAGACATCATACCTCCTGAGGCGGAAGCCGGGAGGAGGCCAAAACTTGCTACTAATTTTAATATCTATTTGTTTTAATCTGACTTACTGCATCCCTTTGCTCCTCTTGGGGTTACACGCTTTTGCCTTCGCCGTGCAGCGGATCTAGCGCTGACACGGGACCCTGGGCAGAGGCAAACACCCCGCCGCCATCACCGGCGAGATCGCTGGCCACGCCCCTTTTGAGACCACGCCCCGGCCCACCTTACTTAAACGTCGCTGATTGCGAGCGACGCTAGACATCATACCTCCTGAGGCGGAAGCCGGGAGGAGGCCAAAACTTGCTACTAATTTTAATATCTATTTGTTTTAATCCGACTTACTGCATCACTTTGCTCCTCTTGGGGTAACACGCTTTTGCCTTCGCCGTGCAGCGGATCTAGCGCTGACACGGGACCCTGGGCAGAGGCAAACACCCCGCCGCCATCACCGGCGAGATCGCTGGCCACGCCCCTTTTGAGGCCACGCCCCCCCTGGTCGTCCTCCTGCACATATAATAATGTGTCACTTCAGGAAGCGCAGCGGATGAGCGCAGCGGGCGCGCCGTTTGCGCGCCAAAGGTGCGCCTAAGGCAAGCCCGTCTTCGCCCGTCCGCGACGGGCCGGGACCAGGGGCACACTTCTCATTACTAAGCCCCACACACACAGGCAACAATTGTTTAGAATGTTCCTTTTAAACTGTAGGTCACTGCCTAGACACTGTACAGAACTATCATTGCTACTCGAGGAGAGAAAACCTGATGTTCTTTTTCTCACCGAGACATGGCTAACTCCGCAATCCGACCCTGAGTTGGTTCAAACCCTGGGGCAGGGTTACCAAATTGTGAGACAGGACCGCGTAAAGGAAAGAGGGGGTGGTTTAGCAATCATCTTCAGAGACTGTTTTACCTGTCGCTGCACCCCTAACCCCTTCTCGGACTGCGAAAGCCTGTCTTTCTCCCTGGAATTTTCTCCCAATACAAGTTTTTCTGGAGCACTTATATATCGCCCACCGGGCCCAGCTAAACAGTTTCACGAATCTCTGCCCTCGCTGGTCGCTGACCTAGCTTGTTCACCCTCCAACTTCACGTTATTGGGCGATATCAATATTCATTTCGATGAACCTGATGACTCCATCGCCGATAAATTAATTGGAGATTTTTCTGCTTTACAGCTGTCCCAGCTGGTTTTATCCCCCCACGCACACCAAAGGTAATTTGTTGGATCTGGTGTTTAGCAACTGTCCCAACTTGAAGGCATGCCTCCCTATAGCACTCCCCTGGACAGACCATGCATTAATCCCGCTTCTATGGAAAACTGACAAATCTCCGTCCCTTGCACCTACAGTGCGAGAAACACGCAATTGGTTTAAAATCCCGCTGGCTCAGTGGACTCAGGAGTTACAAAACTCAATTCCCTCAGTTGGTCAGACTCCATCACTGGCCAATGAAATGTTTAATGAATGGATAAACAACTCTTTAAATGCCACGCTCCCTATGAAGAAAACTGTCTTAAAAAGATTTAGGATTGCAGCTCCCTGGTACTCGAATGATCTACGGATGAAAAAGTGCTACTGTAAGAGATTGGAACGCAAATGGCGACTAGGATATGCAGGAGCAGACAAAATTATTTATAGAGAGGCTATCAGAGCATATAAAAAAGACATAAAGAGCGCGCAATCCTTATATTACTCACACAAAATCGCAGAGGCCAGCTCCAGCTCTAAGGAGATTTATAAGATTGTAAAAAGTCTTATTAACCTCCCAACGCCTCCACTTATTGACGAAAATCCTCGGCTCCGCTGTGAAGATCTGGCCAATTTCTTCTTCCAGAAAATTAATCTCATCTACTCTTCCTTTCCATCCTCAGAGCAGACTACTTTGAAGGAGACACCTTTATGTCCCCCACAAGAAAACATATTCAACTGCCCTCCAGTGTTGGCGGAATTTCCCCAGATGGATGCGGACCATCTCACCTCATCAGGCTCCCCTAGGGACCCAGCACCTCCACATATTCTAGTCTCTGCTACTCAGACCATCCTCCCTACACTGTTAGCAGTACTTAACACCTCGATCTCCACCAGCACAGTCCCAGTGGCCTGGAAACAGGCCATGGTGAGGGCCCTTGTTAAAAAACCCAATCTGGACACCAAGAATCTTAACAACTTTCACCCGATCTCCTTGCTGCCTTGGGCAGCTAAAATCTTGGAGAAATCCATAAACGGCCTATTAACAACTTTTCTCGAACAAAACCAGCTGCTCGATCCCTCCCAGACAGGCTTTCGCCCCAAGCATGGGACCGAGACTGCACTATTGGCTGTGACAGAGGAGTCCAGGAGGATCTTAGATCGGGGAGGATCGGTGGCAGTCATCCTTCTCGATCTGAGCGCTGCATTTGATACCGTTAACCACGATATCCTCTTGCTGCGTCTCCTGGACACCGGAATATCTGACAAGGCCCTGGAGTGGTTCAGGTCGTACCTGAATGATAGATCCTTCCAGGTATATGAGGGCAATGTCACCTCCACCAGTAAGCCTCTGGGATGTGGAGTCCCGCAGGGATCATCGTTGAGCCCGACGTTATTTAACGTCTACATGAGGCCACTAGCTGAGATCGTCCATCCGTATGGTATTAAGATCATTACCTACGCGGACGATACTCAGCTGGTGGTCTCTCTGGCACAGGAAGGGGGATCCTTAGCGTGTGTGGATCTTGCAGGCTGCCTGGAGATGGTTAAGAGCTGGATGACCAAGTCTTGTCTCAAACTCAACGGAGACAAGACTGAGCTCAAGCTCCTAGGTCGTCTCGCACCATCTTCCATCGATACTCTTTGGCCACCCAGCGCAGGACCTGCCCCTGCACCTAAAGATACCATTAAGAGCCTTGGTGTCTGGCTGGATAGGTCCCTGTCATTTGACCAGCAGGCAATAAGATTATCTGCCATCTGTTTCAGTATCCTTAGAGTCATCAGAAAGATCCTCCCTCTACTCCCCTTCGAAGCAAGAAAGACCGTGGTTCTGAGCCTGATCCAATCACGGTTGGATTTCGGGAATGCTTTATATCTGGGAGCTCCTGACTTCACTCTACGCAAACTGCAGTTGATACAGAATTGCGCCGCACGGACTCTTCTACAAATCCCCCACAGATCATCAGTAAAGTCCGACCCAAGGAGACTACACTGGCTTCCCGTTAGGGAAAGAGTTAATTTCAAATAACTTTGCATTGCACATCAGGCCTTCTGGTCTTCAGGCCCAGCAATTAATCTCCCCCTTATTACACCTTATCATCCTGCCAGACAGCTGCGCTCAGCCTCTGCCAATCTGGCCATTGTGCCGAAAATAAAGAAATCAATATCGGGAGGCCGCTCCTTTTCCTTTAATGTGGCCAAGCTGTGGAATGCTCTTCCCCAGCATCTAAGGTCCAACCCCGACCTCAGTTCCTTCCACAAACAGCTGAAAACGCTTCTGTTCATCAATTAGTAGTTGGGTTAGATATCCTTCCCTCAAGCAACCTAAGCCTCAGTTGGTAATCTTAGCGCTTGGACGCCTCAGGGCAGCTACGTGCGCTCTATAAAACTCAATTCATTCATTCATTCATTCAAGTTGCCTGCGATAATGCATCCAGAGAGTCCCACAAAAACCTTTTTTTTTCGACCGGAGTACTTATAAGTGCACTAGTTCACCATTAGCAGCACGCAAGATCAGTGGTACTGCTAAGAAGTGCACTACGAAGAGCACTGTTGCATGCTTTCGATGCCGTGACAAGCTAAAAAAAGATCTGACAATACATATTTATTTTTTTCACTCTGGTTTGCTTTATTTGTTTGTCTGTTACCGTTTGTCACATTTTTAACAGAATAAACTTGGTTCCTCTCCAATTAAAGAGGATCTCTTATCATTTAGTGTTTTTAAAAACATTTTCACACTAATAACCTCTGGTCAGGGTGGGCCTTAGTGCGCCCATACCGCCGAGGTTCACTACACACTGGTCCTGATGAAAGCCTGATTAACAATCACACATAGGCAGAAACATGTTGACCACCCTTTTATGGATAAAACTGAACAATTAATTTGGTTCTTTATCCCACACTGTATTTTTATTCATGTCTGATTGGAAAAACTAATAAAATACTTTTTTGACACAGTCTAGACATTTTTAAATTCACTCTTCATCTTTCACAAATCACTTGTTACCCGCTCTACAGTAATTCTGGCGTCGCAGCACACCAGGGTGGCACTCGGCCTCTCCTGGTGGGGCCCGATGATGAAGCATGTCACCAACTAGGTTGGTGAGTGAGGGCTTTCTTAGGAACCTAATGAGTCTTACTAGATTTCTACAAACCTAATTGTTTTGTCTACATGCTTGTTCTTCGTCTATAATAAGGAACACTCTTCTGTTGATTTGTCCATATTTACCGAGGGGAGTAAGAGTGCTCCTTAGTTGTTTCTCCCTTCCTCTCCCGTTGTTTTCTACAGACACAATTACAGGGGCATGACCTGCTTGCTTCGTACTGGATGGAAATGCACTTGCTTGGGATTTCTGGTATGAGGTGAGAAAGGGAGAAGGGAGAGGTAACAGTCTCTCTTGGACAGTGTCGAATTTCCAGCTTGACATACCAAACTGGCTATTTCAAATTAACATGCACGTGGACACTTTATATTTAATTTGAGAGACAAGATGCATGGACAAATATTTCAATACATACAGTGGTAACTTTAATGCTATTCAGCAGGATTAACATCGCACCATGTGTATGGACGCAATACCAACAGCACTGATGCATCTTGGAACTTGCAGTATGATGCCATCAACCACATGGGGGTGTATGTAGAAAAGAGCTCCTTCCAGTGATTGCATTCTTTCTCACCTGTGATGAAGGCCTAATGGTCGAAACGCGTAAGGACATGAGGTTGCAACTACCTTTCATCTGGAAAATAAATGCATGGTTTTTAATTTGACATCAGGCTCTGCATTTTCTTTTTGCTGGATATATTATCTACTGGCGGGCGCCAGTAGATAGTTATAGTTAGGACCCTGTTTCCATAGGAAATCCGCAACATTCTATTTGGAATAACTTTGCGCCGGTCGACGAATCCTTGCGAAATTTTCAAAACTAATGGGGCGCTACGCTCCGCTCCTACCCTGAAAGTCTCGGGGGGATTCGTCAAGCGGGGGCTGAGAAAAAAGGGGGTCCCAAAACGCGTTTTCCCCATGCATTTTTCCATAGGACCTTTAGACACAGCTACAGCCCGAACGGCTGAACAGAATTACTTGTAATTTGGCAGAGAGGTAGTCCGCAGGTCAAGCAAGTGCCTTTTGTAGGTCTGGTGTAAATCTGTTCAGTAGTTCCTGAGAAAATAGCATTTAAATCAATATATATATCTGTGGCAGCGCTCCGTGCGCTTACCGTGCGCTTACGGTAAGCTTACCGTACGCGCACGGTGCCGTGCGCGAGCGCGATTCTGATTGGTTGTTAGATCAAAGTAAACATTCGAATCGGTCGAAACCAGGAAGTATCGGCCGCCATTTTCTGTCTGTCGCACTGAAAAAAAAAGGTTGATAACATGAAAAGGGGGCAACGAAGAGAGTTGCAGACCCCCTAGCGTTCGTCAGGGGGTTCACGAAGGACCAAAAATTATGAAAAATAAATTTAATAATTTTAAAAAAAAATCGCGGGGTGCACGTACGGTAAGCTTACCGTACGCGTACGGTAAAAAAAAATAAAAAAATAAAAAATTAACAATCACATTTAATATATAAATCTAAGGACCCCCAAGGGAGAAAAAAACAATTGATATTTTGAAAAAAATGGCGAGGCGTGCACGGTACGAAATGCACAATGTGGGTGCTTGGCACGCGAAGCGCAAAAATTTAAAATAAATACATAACTTAGCATTTTAAAAAACGTACAAATTCACTGAAAAAACCATAGGTTTCACACATATTGTTATTGTTTTATTAATTTTATTATTTCTATTATTTATACTATTTTTCCCTTGTTACATCGTTGATGTTGTGGTTTTGTTGACTTCTGTGGAAGCTGTTAAAAAAAGTATTTGTTAGATAAGTTTTGCTTTTTTATTACATTTATTAGTTTTAAATTCTTTACTTCATTTGTTGTTTAAGTCATATACTTACTTTGTTATATATTTTTTGTAATGTTTATTTTATTGGTGTTGTGGACGTAAATCTTTTTGTTGAATTTTGTAGGTGGGTTTTTAGTGAAGTTTAATCTGTGAGATATAAAGGAAAACATGTTATAGTTTTAGTTAAAAAAATTGTAAGATAATTATATTTATTTAGTTACAAAAGGGCTCATTACGATGGCGGAAAGATCTCCACCGCTGGGCCGGCAGTGGCGATCGTTCCGCCATCACATTGAGATTTACCTACCGCCATATTAAGATATCGGTGGGTATCGCGGGGGACGCAAAGTCGGCAGTGATGTTGCCATGGAAAGGCTGGCGGGGATTGGGTTGCACAACATGCACAACATGCGTTTTTCAACACCGCTGCGGTGCTACAGCCAGCAGCACCGTCCGCAATGTTAAAATGCTGGATTCGGCTCCCACGGTGGCGGTTACAGCCTGATTTGGAGTGTGGGACTGCCGCCTTACAGGCGGGTGGTCCCGTTACCGATAGGATCCGTGCACCATCCTAATGACCCCCATAGTTTTGTTCTTACCTTTAATGAGAGATTTTCAGATTGATTGTTTTTGTAGTTCTTTTTTGTTCTGTTTTCTGTCTCGTAGAGGTTCGTTCTTCCACCGTGTTGTCCGTTACACAGTAAAAAATGTTGTTACTTAATTAATTGTTTTTATAGCAATTGTTTCATTAGTTACCATTTCTTTTGGTTGGTGGAGTTCAAATGTATTGGTCGATGTTTATTTAATGTTTGCTTTTATTATGTTTATTATTTTTATTTAAATATATTTGTAGCTAAATGTGATATTTTTTCTACATATGATATATATTTATGTGTGTTTATTTTTGGTACTTCTGATTTTTTTATGTTGTATTTTTTGTATATTTGTTTAATTTAATGTTATTAATTCAGTTTTTTCAGTGTATTTTTAAAATATTTGGAATATGTTTTTTCACTATATTATTGAAAATGGTTTATTTTCATATTTAAATGTTATTTCTGTATAGTTTATACTTTTTTATTGATGTTTTTGTTGCATTTTATTTTAATCTTATCGATAATTTTGTAAACAATATTTGTTTACCGACGTTTTTGTTATTTCTGTTTTGTGTATTGGGTGTCGATATTTTTGTACACAATATTGTTGACTCGATATTTTTGTACTTCGATGTTATAGTAGTCGATGTTGTATCAGTGATCCGGTGCCTTGAATAAAGCGAAGACGTTAGCTCTGTTAAAAACTATTTGTGCCCTATTTACTTTCTCTGCAAGTATATGCAGCAAGCCACTCAGGCCTTGATGAAGATCTACCAGGCAAAATCTGACTTAGTGACTACCTACGGTAGCGACGTTTGGGGCTATGCCGATGCAAAGGAACTCCAAGTGGTTGAAATGTGATTCTGCAGGTGTTTACTAGAGGTTCCTGGTTTAACATTGGCCACGTGATTCACTGCTGTTAGGATTATCGTTCCTATTGAACCTTGTGGCTTTTCTCCCTCTGACTAGGTGCTGACAACTTGGGTGCGGACTGAAAACCATTTAAATAAAGAAATAATTAAGGATTGTTTGGAGCTTCATGGGTGGCGATCGGTTAGTTAGTTGAAGGACATCAGAGGCACTTTTGTGAAACTAGGTAGGCCAGCTCTGTTTGAGTTGCCCCTTTCTATAGCAAAAGCAGATATTTTATGGACTCTGGATCATTTTATGCTGTGGAGGAAGATTGAGAGGTAGGTTATCCAGCGTAATAAACACCTGCTTCGCCGACATGCCTTGCATGTAACAGATCCCGCCACTGAACCCTACCTGCTTAGTACTTTCAATGTCCACCATCAATTTCTTCTCACTAGATTCAGGTTTAATCAGTATCATATGCTGCTGGCACACCCAAATCTTATCTCATGGATTAAAAAGCTATGTCCCTGTACCCGTGATAATCTTTCCTCACAGGATCTTTTTGCACTTTGTCTTTTTCTGTAATTGTTATGAGATCCTTGGCAGAATTTTTTTATTACATCTATTGAAATATTTGCATTTTGGACAGGTAAGGCCAACCCTCATGTTTTTACAACTACTCCCGGATGTTGACTCAACTTATGCCATTGCTTGTTTCCTCGCCTCATCACTGAGGTTGAGAAAAATCCTGGAAACAGTCGGGGACTCCACCTGAGTGTTTCTTTGTCTGTCATTTTCACATTTCACTTAATCATGTTAGTGCTTTGGCTATTACTACATGTTCATTCTGTTTAAAAGAAAGCATCAATTGACTTAGTAAATACTTGTAATAAGGTTTATTTACCATGGTGGACTTTTACATCAAAATATATTGTCTGCATATTTAATGTACGGGGTTGACAATGGAAGATTTGTTTGTGGTTGTATTGACATTTAAATCAGTATTTTTAATGTATTTTAATATTTTAATTGTTGTCTGAATATTGTAAAGGTAGCTTATATATGTTTTAGTTTTTTATGCACTTTTATGGTTTCATGTAGACCCAATAAAGTAATTCTTGACCTTGATTGCCTAAATGATTTTAACTGTGTTATTTAAATTCAGCTTTTTAAATAACCTTTTCACAGTGGTTGCTGCTCTTGCTGTTGCACAATGTTGGGGACATGCCGCATGTACTTCCAATTGTCTGAGAAGGTACCAATTAAATGCGAGACGGGTGGATTCTGTATGAGCTCCTACCCTGAAAACCTATGCTGGCAGTGTGGATGCACTGCAGGTACGTTGTTGGTGCGCCAAAGGCAAACCCGTCTGCACCCATCCATGCCCATCAGGGACCAGGGGCCGGCCACCATGCCCAAAATCAGATTTACACCTCTGATGGAACTTAAAAGCTTTTGCTCTGGCAGTTATCAACTTGAGCCATCTACTCTTGCTAAACTTTCCAAGATAGCCATTCTTATTCTTAATCGGTCTGTAGCTCGCCCGCCAAATCAGAGGCTAACAATCAATTTCTCTAGTGACAAAAAATTCATCTTTGAGTCTATCATTAAATCCCCAACAGCCCCCTGTATCTGGAACAATGATTAGCTCATTGCTATCTACCTCCATACGTGGTCCACGATTAAACATCAACTAGAGATCTTCCATCTGCTTAGTTCTGAATCTCCAGATATCCTATTTATGACAGAGACATGGCTAACAGATGACTAAGTGCCAGATATTCTTGCAACCCTCCCAGAAAACGTCTACTTCACATCAGTCATCTGCAGGTGAAGGAAGGAGGAGGGGTGGCCGCAAAAGTTAAAAAAAACCTTTTAATTGACAAACTTTCTCCAGTACTACTCCCTGAAGTGGACAATATCATCATTAAACTTGACTTCCATGCTTCCCTGCCGATATTTGTTTTTGATGTACAGATCACCCGGACATATGCAGAAGTTCCCGCAATTAGTGGTTGTGTGACTATCCAAGCTAGCCATTGATTTTGCAAAAATTATTTTCCTTAGCGATTTTAACTATTGAGCAAAGTAAGCCAGTGGTGGTGAAACAAATGGCTCTCTCCCCAACAGACATGCTATCAACTCTTAACCTTGACCAACATCTTTTTCCACCAACCCACATTAAAGGTCAAACTTTAGATAAGATCTGGGCTTCCAATCTATCTATAACTAACCTTAACCTCTCCCTTTGCATTTGGTAAGGCCCTTACCCTAGTCACTTAATCATAAAAGAGCTATCCCTTCCTATACTCCCCTACATCTGGGCACCTTTACTAGAAACTGGAAAGGCACTGACCTTAACTCACTTTGTAGCACACTGCTCCTTTGACCTCCAACATCTACTGTGAACTTGGAAAATTATGAGGAAGCAATATCAGACTGGCTTATAGTAGCTAGCAACTCTCATTCTCCCCTTTGGAAACAAAGCCTACTCACTGCCATGAAGCTTCCAAGTGGTTCTCGGCAGAGCTGAAGGCCGCAAAGCTTGAACTGTAGCAGATGGAATGTAAATGGGGTAACACCTATTTGCCTGAAACAGGGACTTTTCAACATCTAAAAACATACAATAAATAAATTCTACAGGGAATATATACCTTCTTTTCTAACAAAATCCTGAATTTTGGAAAATAGGTCGAAAGTCATCTTTGAGATGGTCAGAGAACTCTCCAAACCTGACCCACTCATGCCATGTGATGGATTTAATCTGTGCTTTGTTGAGAAAACAAAAGTTATAAAAATAGCATTCCATCTAGTGCTCAGATCTTTAACACTCTACCAGAAGATAGAAATCCCATGTCTCTTCCTGCATTTCCAGTCATCAGCAATGAGCATCTTTTTGAGCTGATGGCCACAGTCAAAACAGGTTTGCCGAATGATCTTTGCCCCCCTGATGTCCAAAAGATAATGTTTTCATGCTTTCAGGCCATAGTGATTTTCCTCTTTAATTTATCTCTTACTCAAGGCAAGGTGGCCAATTCTTTCAAGGAGGTGATAGAACTTCCTCTCTTAATAAAACAGGGGATGATCCCGCTTTACTTAAGAACTACCGAATAATCTCTTTGCTTCTTTATGTCCTGTAGTTCCTATAAACCTATATATGATCTGTGTGTTTAGACAACATAGACTGTGGGATTCGTGCCCAGACTGATTCCAGACACCGGGTGAACTAGCTGTATACCAGCTAACTCACAGTGCTACTAAAAACTCCTCTTACCAAGGAGAGAATAGTTCTTGGCAACTATCAAACATGACAACTCTGTCCCATTAGGGATAGTGGGAACAGAAGAGTACTTTGC
Source organism: Triturus cristatus (assembly GCF_964204655.1). Classification (NCBI taxonomy): domain Eukaryota; kingdom Metazoa; phylum Chordata; class Amphibia; order Caudata; family Salamandridae; genus Triturus; species Triturus cristatus. The sequence continues at coordinate 960,770,735 of NC_140585.1, read as the reverse complement.
ACTCTGTCTCAGTGAGATACCACTGTGCTAAAAACTATGAATATTTGCAAGCATATAAATACATGGCAATAATGATGCGTACTCCTAGGATGCAACCCTAGCTAGATGTACCTAAGTGTACCTAGCATGTATGTAGGTGTAGAGCCAAGAATCCCCCAAGGCTGAAGCCAACCCCATTATCTGAAGTGAGAGACTGTGGGACGTCATGGTCTTGAGATGGACACCCCGTGAGGGATGTCAGATGACTTCAAGCTGGAGTGTCTGCATGCAGGAACCTCAGTGCCTCATGTCAGTGTGTCAGCATGGAAATCTTTCTCCTCTGCGTGGCCCAGCAAAGATAAGGTATAGATATATACCCAAAAGGTACCCTCAGGGGATCTACCTTGCTGTGTCATGCCGGCTGAGGATGACAGAAGGGATGACCCTTATACATAGTTATTATGCAGAAAATAGTAATCCAGCTTTGATTCAGAGAATCCTCATGCATAATAAATGAGGCTAGTTTTCTGGTAAAACCACACAACATTTATGCAGCACCTTATCTAGGTAAAAGGTCAATACCGAAAACCATTATCTAGTACAATGGCAGGGAAAATGTATGAGATAGGTAAGGTGATTACCCAATCCTATATTGGGGTAAATTACAAAACATAACACCTACTTAGCTAAATTACTAGAGTCTAATGTAGCGCTACATCATTGTTCTTTCTTGGAGGAGTCAGGCTTCCTCAACTCCCACCAGGCTAGTTTTCATCCTGCCCTTTCCACTGAGGCACTCATCATTGCTGTTATAGGTAATATGAGGAAGGAAGCGTATAATCAGACCACCCAGGCACTGGTCCTACTGGATCTCTCAGTGGCTTTATACACAGTCGACCATACTTTATTGATCAAACGTGTCAGCACTGCAGGACTAAACCAGAGCAAAATCAGGCAGCCCGCCTCGTCTCCCCTCAGTCATGGCATTGTCACACTAATCCTCTTATGAAGAAGCTTTATTGGTTCCCAGTGGCCCAGAGGACCATATTTAAAACTGTCTGCACTATTTTCAAGGCTCTACATGGCAAACATCCTGCCTTTGTATCTTCCAGAAGACAACAATAAACTCCCACTCGCCATCTTAGATTGGATCACCTCAGTGTAATCAGGGTGCCAAGTAGCAAAAGAAAAAGATTAGTATGAACCAGTTTTTTAGTATTAGCACCCCTCCTATTGAACACTCTCCCCTTGGACATTAGATCAGCATCCAACTATGGGAACTTCAGGGAACTTTTAAAATCCTGGCTGTTCCGACAAGCTTATGTCCAATACGGACGCTAGCTGCTCCCTCTGTTACAAGCTCCAAGAGACCTTATGGTGAAGGTACCTTTACAAGATTCATATAACATAACATGAGTCAGACATCCTAATGTAATGGTACAAAGGAAACAACCTTAGGACTTTCGCATAGTAGGGAAAGTGGCCTCTATTTGCATGTTCCTCACATCAAGAAAGAGGATTCATTGCAAGTTCAGACAATGGATGGTATATTATTGGTTTATGAACCAGTTAGGGAAATTGACAACTACACTGAATATCACCTTTGGAAGACACAATGAAACTGCATCCTTCATTCTCATCACCTCTCCTAATCATGCAATCAATTTAGATGTGCCAAAGCTGCCTTGTTATAATTCATATATTAACTAAGAAATTAGATTGGTATCTTTATCTTCCTAGTTTTGTCACACACTTTGTAATTCATCGGAGGATTACTGAACTCCCAAAGAGATGGCTAAGGCAACAACTGCAAAGTCTAGTATAATTAATCTCCTCTAGGCTATACCAGGTCAATATCAAGATTTTTCTGATTACATCTGAGAAACCTAAGGACCTCTTCTTGATTCCTCATCATGAATCATGAATCAGTTGTTCGTTTTGCATATCTCTCTCTCAGAGTCTGAGAAAGAAGCCCTAAAGCAATATCTGTAAGAACATTTATAGAACTGATTGATTACCTGATCTTCATCTCTTGCAGGTGAATCAATGTTTTTGTCCCAAATAAATCAACTGATTTAAGACCCTACATAGACTTAAGAAGTCTGAATAAGTTAACCATCAAGGATAGATATACTTTACCTTTAATCAAGGATGTCTTGGAATCTGCCAGTGGTGCTAAAACTTTAATAAAATTAGACATTCATGGGAATACCACCTCTTACATATCAAGGAGGGAGATAAATGGAAGACAGCCTTTAGAACTCCTTTAAGACACTTGTGTAATGCCCTTTAGGTTAAGCAACACTCCAGCATGTTTCATGGAACATGCTTTCTCTGACATGTTGAACCAATGTGTTGTGGTTTATCTTGATGACATCTTGCTCTTCTCTAAAGACCCTCTTGTATACCATAGACATGTAAGTTAAGTGTTACATTGACTGCTGCAAAATCATTCATTCTGAAAGCTGGAAAAGTGTTAATTTGATCAGCCTAAAGTGAAATACTTAGATTTTCCTTTAAATAGCACAGGACAGGAATTTTTATGTATCAGAATAAGGTCTCTGATATCTTAAATTAACCACCTCCTTCTAATATAAAACAGACCCAATGCTTCCTTGGATTTTGCATGTTTTTCAGCAGTTTATTGGCCTCTTTGCTCAACTCTCTGGTTGCATTATCCAAATCCTAAAAAAGGATATGCTCAGTCATGTGTTTTGATGGGATTCTGAGGGCTGATGCTTCCGATCATGTAATTGGAGCAGTCCTTCAATAGCTACAAGAGGATGAAGGGTTAGAACAGGCAATTTACTATTTGTCCCATATACTTTCTGACTCTGAAAGAAACTACTCTGTTCTTAACAGAGAGATTCTGGCCATGAAGATGGCCTTTTCTAAACTGACGCCGTTTTTGATGAATGGGTGTCCGTGGACCTTTTTAAATTCAAACAGACCATTGTAACCTACTATGTCTAAGAAATCTAAGCGTCACACTCTTGGGCCTACTTTTTTAATCATTACGACTTTTTTATCACTCTCATTCCTGGCACTAAGAACACTATTGTGGATGCCCTTTCATACAGATATCCCAGAGTCTTCAGCTACCTTCTGTCAAAATCTTTTACCTCCCCAACTAGTTATTAGGATAGCCACATATTTTCTCAAGAAGGTGCAAACTGGTTCTTTTGAAGTCAGTAAAGAGGAATGGGAAATACTTCAAGGACTAGTTCATAAACTATGCAGCTTAGATAAGTCCTTAATCATGACATCTAAAGCTCTGAAGCTTGAAGGTCTTGTATTATGACTCTCTGGTTGCAGGTCATAGGGGTGTTAAAGCTACAGTGGAACTCATACTCCATTCCTTTTGGCGGGCTTCTGTTCGAGAGGACCCCAAGCTTTATGTCAGCTATTGCCTTACTTGCGCTCAAAATAAGACTTCTCACTGGTCATCTCTCCCTGAATAAATTCAAACCTTGGTTCTACAGCCATTTTAAAATTATCTAGGCAATCAATTTAGTAGTCTTCAAGATCCAACGGCCATTGAACTGAAGGATTCACCCTGTGTTTCATTCTTCTCAACTGAAACCATATCAGGTGGATCCTTTTCAAGGTATATTTTGCAGACATTCTCCTATTTTGTTACATAATGTTCCTGAAAATGAGGTAAAAAAGATCTGTGATTTGCATTTCTTTAGGGATAAACTACTCCCTCTCTTCATTCCCCAGTTCTGCTTCAGCGCTTCATTTTCCCAATTTGTGGAAAAACCTGAGGCTTTGAGGAGGCAGAATACTGTTGTCCCTTCACTGTTCATAACTCCTATCTCTGAGAAATGCTCTGGTGGGTGAGGCACGCAATGCACTGTCAAAAGGAGGATTGAGGGGAGCTCTGGTGGGCTGCCATGCTTCTTGAATGCTCTTACCTGACAACAGCTGGCCTGCCAGTAAAATCCTATGTGTATCCGCTCTGCTTTAGATGGGTTTGTTGCCAGGAGGCGCCTCCACTGCCCCCATTCTTCCTAACATTCTTGTTCCCAGAATCTTCTTGTGAGAATTTTTGGGAAATATTTTACTAAAGATGGTGACCGACCATAGATATTAATTTAGGTCTTCCTTGTCCATCATGGCGCATCCCACCCATGATGTCTTTTCCTGGAACTTTGTGTATATAAGGAGGTCTGATGTTCTTCACTTTGTATTGCAATGCATCATCAATCCTGTCTATATTATCTTCTCTCTCATCCTGTTCCCACTGTTCCTGGTACAGGTTTGGCTGTTATTCTCCTTCAGTTATTTCTCATCAGTTCTTCAGTTCTGCTTCTGGGTCCTGTGCTTGCTTTTGGGTATCCATTCTCTCGCTCCTGATACTCCACTGCCATCTGGAGGTTTTTTGCCCATCAGGCTTTTTCCTCAAACAGGGGCTTCTTCTAGAAGGCAATATTTGCTTCAGCGCTATCTAGTATCGGTGGCATCATGCCTATTATAAGGGGTCACTCATACTTCAGGCAGGCCAAAACCACAAAGACTTCTCGATCCACTCATAGTCAATGAACTTCAATTAGGCATCAGTCCTCGATTAGTGACAAAACCTGGAAGAAAGCTCAAGTGATGAATGGACTATGTTAGCAGTTTTCTCCTCATCCACCAACTATAACTTGTTTCAGGGAGGTGGGTTTAGGAAGCAGTATGGTCCCACTAGTATGTTCACCATGGAATAAGACAGCACTCTGCTGGTGGAACACCATCTTGTGCAGCATGCACTAGGAATTAATTGCATGCTACCTTTCAGTCAGGATCAATAAACTTCACATTAAGAGCTTCCATACATTATGAACGCAAAAGACTGGAAATCTGGACACCCAGTACCAACAGAAACACAGGTTAAAGCTCTTGTGGCTATGTAATATTAATCTGCTGCTAGGACCTGTCACCGAAGAACCTGGGATAATGTGCAAGTAGATATACTCACTCAGATATAGTGCAATTTAGATTGAAGCTCTACTAACCAAAAAGCAAGAGAATGGAACACTTCCAGATGACATACATGAGTGTTAAGTTCACCAAGGAGGAACATAGGGAAAGCCAGAATAACTGACAGGTTAGGGTGGTATAGAAAGTGCAAGCCATGCAGAGGGCTTTCCTTCTATTATTTTAGTTAAACCTTTGTGATCTTGGAAGGACACGGAAATAATCATGCCCCTTTACTCCCTGAACTTTAACCTCTCACAATGATTATTCTGAGAACATTTCAAATGTTTTTTAAGTTTCCCCGGTACATTTATTGTTAATACCACAAGTACCAAAGCACCTGTGTAGAGATGAAAGAATCATTTCTTTGTCGGTCTATGGGACAAAGAAAGTATCCTGCTGAAAGGCAGAAGGCATCGTCTTTACATGGAGGAAATATCAGCATTGCTGAGACTCAACAGCAGAACACATATGTGGTTATACTTGTTGACTTTGTAGTCTGAGTACTAGGTGTATGACATCACTGCTATACTATTTGTTAAAGAACTCTAAAGTATTTAACAAAAGGGTGGTCAATAAACATGATTATGGAACATCTACTTTTAATAATCACATATTTGGAAATTGCATTAGTAGGATATATCCTTGATCCATTGCCCCTGTCACTTCTTTCAAAGGAATTAGACTGGAATGACAATGTCATCACCAACCACGCAGTGATTTAGCCATATGTAATACGTGCACAACAGAGCTACGAAGGCATCTGATAAAATTACTACCTGACTGGATACATAGTTACAGGAAAGGGTAAACCCAAATAGGCCACTGGGACCTGGGTTTGAGACGTACAATGTAAAAGTGGTCCCAGTAGAGAATTACTCAACAACAACACACTGTAAGGAACATAGTGAGCATAATTATGCCAATAAGTTGTAAATATTAAGTCCAATGTTGTTTAATCACATTGAACATTACATTTGCTTATGAGTCAGTGAGTAAATCAAGGAATACGTCAAAAACAAGTGCCCCCAAGGGGAGAAAAGAGAGCTAAGGGGAGAGGGGTATTGTGCATCAAGTGAGGGTTGAAAACGTGTACAGAAAAGGTAATGACATTATACTCATCACACAATTATTTACATTGAAGACCGGATTATCCTTAAACCACAAGATTAAAAAGATTAAAAAATTTGCATAGCCATGATTGGTGAGATCCGGTGAGTGATAACCAATTTATAATTATCTTTGTGCACTAAACTAAGTGCAGACTGAACTAAGTGCAGACATAAGACTATAATTTATGTCTCATCTTTATACATTGAAATAGTACTAATTTATAGCACACCTTAAGTAACGTCATCATGAGTTTGGGATTGGGAGCTTTCACCGCAAACTCGCCTCTTTGTGTTTCTGTGGGGTTGGGAGGTACCGTTGCGGGCTCATCCCCTTCTTATTGGTTAATTTTGCTGGTGACTTGTGTAAATTTTACGAATGAGCTGTTTAAAATAAACGTGTATGGTACTGCGAGCACAAGCAGCTTCAACAGTGAGCGTTTTTCAAAAATAGACTCACCGTCTTTCTCAGCACGCTCATGCCACATTGTTGTTTGTGCGTTTGTTCGTCTTCACCTTCCAGCTTCTTTGCGTGTCATTAAGGTTGATCTCCTTACGCATTCACGCTGCGTAAATGTGTGTGGCGGCCATCTTGGAGTGACTATCTTTGTGTTGTTTAACGTTACTTGGAGACCAAAGAAGATATCTTGTGTGCCGTTTCAGTGTCACACACACTACTTCAGGATCTCTTGTTCATTATTATAATTAAAAGCTGTTGGATCTACAAAATTCTGCGTGCTATCTCAGTGACACGCACACTGTTTAATGATTTCAATCTTCACTTTTACTGCGTGTCTTCTGTGAAATGCACATGTTTATTAGAAGACAATATCAACATGCTGTTTAAGGGATTTCCACTTTATATCACTATTTGCCCATTTGCATTAATTTTATTGTGGAAAGTTGCAATTTCAAATTCACTGCGGATCTCCATGTATTTTCAGTGCATATGTTCACATTTGTAAGTTCATGCCCATGTTGTGCAGTATGATATAATCTATAATTTTGTTAATTGATGTGGTAATTATCACATTTTCTTTATTTCAGTTTTAAAAATAATTCATAAGTTTTATAACTGTAATTCTACAATCCTTGTAGTCATTGTTTATCACACATATTTCTCTTAATAAGGTGACCCATCAGAGATTGCAACATGCAAAATGTTACAGCAGCACCATTTTTCTTATCGAATCCTGGAGTTCCAACAAAAAAATGGCAAAAATGGAAGATGGTATTTGAAAGATATGCCAGGGAATGTGGGACTTCGCTTAGCACGGAGAGCAAATCCTCTTTACTGCTTCACTGTCTAGGTTCTGAGGGCCAAGATATGTTTGATCATCTTCCTGATCTTTCTCCTGCAGATGCTAGAGGCTTAAATGATTATGAAATTTGTATAAAAAAACTTGATAAGCATTACTTGCCTAAATTCAGTACCATCCTGGAAAGATATCAATTTGCAAAAAGAACACAAAAGGATGAAGAAACTATAGAAGGTTACATGACATATTTGAGGAAACTCGCGTCATCCTGCAAATTGGAAAACTTAACTGATGAACGCATCCGTGATCAGTTTATGTTTCGCAGCAATGTGGAGAAAGTAAGGGAAGAACTTTGGTTGCAAGACAAACCAAATTTAGAGTAGCTAAAAAGTGTTGCAGTGATAAATAAGGATAGTGAAAAAGATGCTAAAATACAAGTTGTTAAAGAAAAATACCAAAAGTGGGTGGAAAAAGGTAAAGACAAGTCTTTCGTTGAAAAAAAAGGATTGGTGAAAAAGTGGTAGAGCGTAGATGTTACAGATGTGGTAAAGTTGGTCATCTTGCTAATGATAAAAGATGTCCAGTGTTGGGTCTAACATGCGCTAAATGCCAAAGGAAAGGTCATGTTCCTTTAATGTGCAAAACCAAACCAGAACTGAGAGTCAAGAAAGTAGAAGTTTATGAGTGGGATAATTCTGCTAACAATTTTGATGATTTTGAATGTGGGCAGATTGTAGTACAGGTTTAAAATGCTACTGACAATAAATCTTGTCCTTTTGATATTAATACTGTTGAAGGGGAAACCACTTGTGTTTTATTTGATTCAGGAGCTAAGATCACCATTGTCTCCAATGAATTTTATCTCATGAAATTGAAAGATAAAATATCACTCTTGAAGCCTGATATTGTTCCTTTGGCTTACGGAGGTGAGCCTATCAAGTTACATGGCTATTTCATTGAATTGATTGAATACAAAAACAGGCTGGTTTTAGAGAAAATCTATGTATCTAAGAAGGGTGATAGCATAATTAGTTGGTTACATCAGGGTGACTTAGGTGTATTTCTTGATCCCAATTCTGATCCTCCCATTCAGATTAAAGATAGGGTGGATTCTGTGATGAAATACGGAGAGGATCTTAAAAATGAATTTCCTGGTGTTTTCAAATGTGAGTTGGGATGTTCGAAAGGTTATCAACATAGAATTAAACTAAAGAATGATGTGGTGTCTGTATGCTGCAAGGTAAGAAATGTACCTCTTTCTGTGAGGGTTGATATGCAAAAAGACATTTCTAAACTAAAGAGTTGTGACATCATTGAGGAAGTCGAGGGGACAGAATGGTTGGCTCCAGTAGTCGCTGCCAGGAAACCTAATGGAAACTTACGTCTTTGCATCGACTTAAGACAGTTAAATAAGTGTGTAGTAGTGGATAGATATCACTACCAAACATTACAGAGTTGTTCGTTTTACTTGGTGTGGCAAAGGTATTTACCACTATCGACCTCCCTTCTGCTTACCATTAGATTGAGTTGGAAGAATCGTGCAGAGATCTTTCATCGTTTATAACACCTTTTGGCACTATTAGATTTATTAGAATGCCATCTGCTTCTTCGGTTTTCCAACGTGCCATGGAGAATGTTCCTAAAGGTCAAGCAGGGGTGTGCATATACCAGGATGACATTTTAGTATTTGGTGATAATGTGGATGAACTTGATGCTCAATTGAGGATGATTTTAAAGAAGGTGTGTGATTGCAATCTCATGATAAAATGGATAAGTGCAGATTTAGGTTTGATTTTATAAATTACTTAGGGCATAATATAACTGGTGAGGGGGTCAAGTCGAAGAGTGATCTTGTCAATACAATTCAAAATATGAGTTCTCCTACTAACAAGAATGAATTGATGAAATTCTTAGGAATGGTAGAATATTATGCCAAATTTGTAAACAATTTTGCTGAATCCACTATAAACATGAGATGTCTGTTATGCAAGGGAGTTGAATTTAAATGGTCGGAACTTTGCGAGAGTGAATTTAGCAGTGTCAAAGAAAAATTGAGTAATGCCCCTTCTATGAAGAGTTTTGATCCCAGGTTCAAGCCCATTCTAACTACCGATACGAGTGAGAAAGGACTGGGTGGGGCTTTACAACATCACAGTTCCTCTGGAAATGAACTATCATGTTCTTATCTCGAAGTTTAAAAGATGCTGAAACACGGTATTCGGTTGTAGAAAGGGAATCCCTTGCAGTTTTCTAGGCTATAAAAAAAATTGAAGAAATTAAATTGGGGAATCGATTTTGAAGTCCGCCCTGATCACAAACCTTTAGTAGAAATCTTTAATAAAAAAGGTCTCGGTCTAATTTCCAGCAGGATCACTAAATGGGTTATGGGCTTGCAGGAATACAGTTTTGATCACTTAAGTTTATTCCAGGTTGTGAAAATGGTGTTTCTTATGTGTTATCACATCTCATTCCTGGAGAATCCAAGGAAGATGAGAATTGATATGGATACAAGGAGTGGGTTTGTGTGGTGGATCATGATGTCATCTCTGAAAAGAGGTGGAGTGAGGAGTTAGTCATTGAATCTACCCTTAAAGAGGTGATGTCTTTTGTGCAAAAGGGTTGGACTAGCATTAAGGAGGGATCTGAGTTTACTAGACCATTTTGGTACTTGAAGAATGAATTGTTGGTTGAGAATGGGTTGTTGTTTCGGGGTACTAGATTAATCTCACCCAAGAGCCTCAGGTAGGAATTAGTGGACCTAGATTATGCCACTCATGCAGGGTTTACCAAATGCAAGGAAAGATTGCGTATGTCATACTGGTGGCCCGACATGGACAAGTTGGTGGAGCGTATAGTGCAAGACTGTGTTCCGTGCACCTTGAGTGACAAATCTAAATGTCCTTAGTACAACCCAAGATTGTGAGAAAAAAAAACGCCCTTTAAGTCCTTGGCATGATATCGCTTTAGATATGTTAGGACTTGTGCATGGTAATGGTTTACAAATTTACCTTTTGGTCATTGTTGACATGTTCTCTCGTTGGCATGAAGTTTTCTTTTAATCAGTAATTGATTCTGCACGTTATAAAGTGTCTGAAGGAATTATTTTCGAAAGAAGGTGTTCCTGAGTCTATTTTAATTGACAATGGTGTCTAATTGACTTCAAGAGAAATGGAAGAGTCTTCAAGAGGTATAGTCATAAAACATGTTCTCTTTACCATCCCGAGTCTAATGGGATGGTTGAGAGATTCAACAGAGTGCTTAAGGAAACCATTACCTTAGCTAAGTCATTATCATTGGAGAGGAAAAATTAGGTTCTTAAGAAGGTTTAGGAGTACAGGTTTACTCCTCAAGGCACCACTGGAAAAACACAATTTTTATTATTTTGTGGTAGAGTACCTAATACCAGTTTGGAGCCTTGTTGGGTCAGCAAGTATGAATTGGCCAAAGGAAAGGAATGTGTGTGTGATGATAGTGATGTTCATCAGAGGGAAAAGAGGAAAGCCACTGAAAGGAAAAATTATTTTGATACAAGCAAAGCTGTTAAAAAACTGTGGTGAATGTAGGAGATTAGGTTATGATTAAGCGTCCTGATCTTGTTGGTAGTTCTTTTTCTAATTTCAGGAAGCCTTAAATGGTTATCAAAGTGTTCAACAATGCTATTAAACTCAAGACCATCGCATTTGGAACCTTAACAGAGTTGTGGTGGTGAAGGGAAAACTCGATGGGAAATTTAATGCAAGCACAACATATTGTAGGGGGGGCGGGGAGCTATTAGAAGAGGAGTAGGTCCAGTACAAGTGCTCCCAAAGATTAATGTAGTATTCACTAAGGGGTAGCTGTTCCTAAGATCAAAGAAAATCACAACCTATTCTGGTTGGAGAGGAAGTGTGAGAGATGTCAATCTCAATACAGTTAGGTTATCTAGAGTGATGGAGAATCCCTCCTTTCTGGACGTACTGCCCTCACACACCGTTGCAAGAGTCATGCTTCATCATCGGGTGTTGCTCCTTGGGGGGGTGGTGCTGCTGTCCTCCACGGGCCCCGCGAGAGGGCTCTTTATCAGAGATCTTTTAAGGAGATGCTGCAGTTGTGCAGGTGGGTATGTGGGCCTTAGAAACAGCTACCCCTTAGTGAATACCAAATTGAATGCAAGCCCATGCAAAGACACTTTTTCTCGAGTTTGTCCCTCTCCAAAAATGGATAAAGACACCAGTTTCATGAGTAACACTTGTCGCTCTTTTAGGGCTTGTAAACTTCCTAGTTATCTTGATGACTATGATTAATTAATTTTTCTCATATTTTTATGTTTGTACGTTTTCTTGCTTTACAAATATAGTTTGTTAAAGGAGGGAAGTGAGTGGTGTGCTCACCACTCTTGGGTTCATGCTTTCTTCTCCCCATGTCACAGTAGAATGTAATAGTTGTCACAGTAGAATGTTATAGTTGTTATAGTGATGGAATGTACGACCTTGAAGACTCTTGAGGTGGTCAGTTGAGGCTGCTACCCTGGAGGCTGGATGGGATCTTCTAGAAGAATAAATATGCATTCAATAGTCTTCCTGTGTCCAGCGTATTACTTCTGGAATGCAACAATTATATTGTTACAAGTGTTTGTGCAAAGAACAATCTAGTACATATACATAACAAATATTATATAGACAATTTTAACATACATTCCAGATTAAAGATGGGGCGCACCACTTGCACGTGATACTTGTATATAATAAAATATAAGTATTGTCAGTGTTTGGGAAAGCTGTTCTAAGTAGTAGGCCTGTTCATAAAAGGCAAGCAGTTAATATGAAGCTGATTGGAAGGGAAAAATTCAGGTGTTTATCGCGGCTATGTACAGAGTGTGCAAACGTCTTATTCTGATACTAGTCATGATAGTTGTGCATGGCTAGCGTCCAATTCGTTAAGACCATTATGTTAATCTGGAATGTATGTTAAAATTGTCTATATGATATTTGTTATGTATATGTACTAGATTGTTCTTTGCACAAACACTTGTAACAATATAATGCCAAGCAAAATGTCCTTCCTGATAATGTATCAATAAAACTTGACTACCCGTAGGAACCCTCCTGCAGGAGCGGGCGTACCTCTAATTATTTTAAATATATTCTTATTTGGGTTTAGATGTTGCACGTTGGGCCTCTTGATATTTTCGCCTTGGCGGCTGATATCGGATCCTTCAGGAATAATAATTATACTGTTCTCACTGCCATTGCAATAATCCTTTTGAATCTGTCCCATGCCGTCTTTCTTCCATGATGGAGTCGCGATGACTTGTGTAATTGACAAGCGTCGAGCGTCTGTCATGACGCGGCACACTTGTGCACAAGTGAGACGAGCCCCTGCTTTAAAAACAGCAGACAGCTCAGTGCTCCAATTCCCTTCAAGCGAGATGGAGGCAGTTCAAAGACTAAAGGTGAGCCTTAATCACACGCTGGTTTTGAAGAGCAGAACCCCTTTTAACAGATGCTCAGTTGTTTCGTGCGACTTCTTACGTGGGGCTAAAAGTCATTTTTTTGTATTTCATCTCCCCCAGATTACAGCACCTGGCGGGCCTCTCGGGTGTCACAACCCATGAGGTAATGTAGTTGGTGGTAAATAACGAATCCTTAAACCAAAAATGCACTCACTTGAGTGCTCTCTACATAGGATTTAAGGATTCTGTAATTTACCGATTCCTTAAAATAACGATTCGGTAAATTACTGAATCCTTAAATCCAGCCTCCTACATCGCAAAGGGCTAAATACCGGTCGGTAACTGGAAATTTACCGATTTTCGGCCGTTACGACCGGTATTAGCCCACCTACATATGGCCCTTAGTGTGGGTTGCTAAACATGATAACAAGTGAACCTTGACGTAATGGAACATTTAGTGCTGTTTCTTGTTTGACAGAACATACACCAGGACCTTCTGGTAAATAAGTGGTGACTTGGACTTTACCTTATTCCTAACTTATTACTCAGGATACTTGAAAATTCTGCAACCCTTGGGTGCGAGGTGAGTCTGCCCTTTCAGCCAAAAGCGCCTTATTGCTATTTCAGGCTGACTTGTATGCCTCACTATAAGGCTGTGCGTACAATAGTATGTTACTTAGGCTACCAATCTTTGTGGTCTTTTTATGTTATTAGCTTTATTGACAGCTTATTAGTCTTACCTTTTACTTCTTTCTCCGCTTGGATTTTGATATACATGCTAATTTCGAGCCAGAGTGTACCGCCAGCTTATTATTCTGAATTATTTCTTGCCTTAGACTTTGTTATCTATACCACGGTTCAGGCTGAATGTGCCCCCTGAGGTTCGAACTGACTATACACACTTCTTATTACTACTGATCAGCTGGCTATACAAGAGGTGAGAAATTGCCTATACCATTACGCAATCCCATCGGGAGGGTCATTACAGTGTTTAAGCCTGGCAGACTTAAACTTTTTTTAGATATGGCCATGTTATATCTTATGGTATAATGTTTCCTCTCACTTTGCACACTTAAAAATGCTGTCTCTGGCTAGGAAATTTATATATACATATTTGATGTGTAATTGTGCAGTCTTTATTGTTATGTAACTATTCTGTTCTTTAAATTGTGACTTTTGCTGATGCTTTGCACATGGTGGTTCTATGTATGTAATATCTATGTGAAGTTTTGGTATATGAGTTTGTGGGTCATTTGTATTTATTAATGTCTTTCTGATGTATGTTTCGTGCTGTTGATGTTATGTTTTGTCTATAATTGTTACAGCCCTGACAAAGCTCCCTCTGGCAAAATCAGGAACAAAACGCGTTGGCTGTGTGCCAGTTTTGAAGATTGACTGAATAAAAGAAGTAATTTTGGAACAACAAAAACACTTTCTGCTTGCTTGTTTGACTCTGCAACGAGTGCACCTTCCATTTCTCTTGAAAAATGTGCCTACTATTTGCACCTTTGGACAGCGGGTGCAGGAATTGATTGCACCACTCTCTGTTACATTGTACATGGGGATTGGATGTGGTTGACCTTGGTCTGCCATCTGTTCTTTCTCTGTTAAACCTCCACCATTGCTGTCACATTCAGAGATCTCCATCAATGGAACAGTTGCTGAAAAATGGCTGATGGCAGCGTTTCAGCTATCTTTCCATGACAAAACTATAAAAGAGTATAACAGACCTCACCTATATTTCCACCTCTATATTTTACCTTGAATCTGATGTTGCAAGGCTTGCTCATCACCTGCTCTTCAATATGGATGATGAGCAACCACGTCGCTGACATAATAAAAAGTATGCTAATATATGTGTTTTTTCTTAATTAAAGTTTCCCATTCTGAAATCTCATGTTTTCCTTAAAAACTCATTATTCTTCAATATTTTCATTCATAAAATGTGTGTGGTGTAATCCATGCCAAATGTTTAGCTACACCCTTTACACTTTTCTTGTAAATAATCTTATAAATCCATTTTGTCATACAAAAATTACTTTCCATTGTAAATTTGCTGTAAGCCTCCGCCAGTATGACTGAAGCGCACACCAAATAAGCAATGTACATTATACCTTTAAATTATTGCCAAAGTTCATATCTCCACAAATCCTAAAAAATGTATTTTATGACATTTATACTTATGTGTAAGTCATAGTGACCACTTATTGGAGTTATAAATCCACTTGATAATATTTAACATATGGTAAAAATACTTACAGGAATATATATCTTATAATCTGAAAACTTTCATAAATTTTCTATCACACGTAATTTTTCTGGTTTTGGCCTTTAACCTTTTATTTTTCTAGTTTGAAATTGTCATATATATTTAATTCAACTGGATTTGAGATTTTAATGTAAGTACAATTAATTAATTACAATGGTTATGTTAACTCTATTTCATATATCTAGAAACTTTAGCTATTACCATTATGAAACAGAAACAAAATAAATGTTGTGATTTTGTATGTGGAAAACAGAAACCAGATTATATGTTTTAATTTTTTTTTTATTAATTGGTGGGATATTTCTCTCACCCAAAAAATAAAAATAATTAGCATATTTTAAATGCTTTAACATTGTTAAAGCAATTCTACAAAAGTAGCACCACTGCTGAATAATTTGGCTTCCAATGCCCTTTGGTACTACAATAATATCCCCTCCTAAAGAGGCTTGTCTCACTCCATGAGAAGGTGCTAGTCAGGAACCTCAAATAATAATGGGGGAGGTGGGTCTTTTTTTTTAAAGGGCTGAGAGTGGGAGTCTGTTTGGGAGGAGTACAGGTAGATTGGGAGATTCGGGAGGTAGAGTGTGCTGGGATGGGTATTGTGGTTACTAAAGGTTATGTGTATTGTATTGTTGTGAAAGTTACTGTGTGTCTGTTGTGGTGAGATCAGGTATGGGGTGGTTTTTGATGTGTGCTTGGGTGTGTGCTTTTGTGTGGGTGATGGTTTGGTTGTGGGAAAGAGTTTGGTTTTAGGTTATGGTGTGGCTTTGGGTGAGTGTGTAGGTTTGGCTGATGGGAGTTTGGGTGAGGGTTTGGTTTTAGATGATGGTGTGGGTTTGGTGATGGTTTGGGTGATGCTATGGTTTTGGATGTAGATGTGGATGATGGTTTGAGTTTAGAGGATGTTGATGGTTTTGGTGAGAATGTGGGTTTGGGTGCGGTTATGGGTGTCTTCTCAGGTGAGGGTGTTGTTGTAGCTGTGTGTTGGGGTCTGAGCTAGGCTCATGCATAATTATAATTCAGCTCGCGCGGGTGGGGGAATTCAGGTAACTCAATGCTATGCATGTAGTGCAGAGTTTCAGCTAAATTCTTCCTTCATGCACGTGGCGGAATTATAATCCTGTTGGCTTATGTGAAGGTCGGTAAATGCATGCAAGTGAGATCTGCCGGCTGCTAGCATGACGTCAGATCACCACGGAGCCTTCCACTGCCATTTTTAAAATATATATATATTTTTATTGTATTTTACTTGACAACCTTATAGTTAATTCAAATAGTAAAAACAGTTGCATGGAGGACAATTATACAATAAACACTTGCCCAAACAGTGGCAAATCCATAGTAAAAATTCAGTACAGCATTGATAAATTTCCACAATACATATTAAATCACCATCGTATCCCGGTATATAATGCGTCTTATTCATGTCAGTTAACCATTCCATCCATGTGCTGTGCAGTGTTCTGCGCTATCTGAGGGTTCTGCAGCATCATCTATCATGCCCAGGCCATAATAATCTATATAACGGCCCCAAACACTACGAAATGATTGTAGGCAGCTCCTATTGTGGTATGTGACCACCATGTAGAGGTTCATCCATTTCTTCCATTCTTGGATTGTGGGTATCTCTGCCTCCCCCTATTGTCTGGCCACAACCCTCTTGGCAACAACCAGACCTAGGGTGCTAAAGATAAGTTGGGGTCATGAAGCCTCTACATCTTTCGGGATTCCCAATAGTCTGCATTTGGGGTCCATCGGGAGAGTGACGTCCAGGATGGCGCAAAGCTCTTTTATTATCTTAGCCCAATAGGCCTGAATATGGGAACACCCATATAATATGTGTAGAAAGACTCACTTTGCTGCCTTGATTTAAAGAGAGAAAGAGAGGCGTGGGTTGCTGCCCTCCCATAGTGTGTGATCTATATCTATCATTGTATACTGTGTGCAGTATTTTAAACTGGATTATGCACAGCCTGGATTTAATAGCTACCTCCCTGGGGTGCATCGATGTAGCTTCACAATCAATGCCCTCTAGTTCTCCCACATCATGCTCCCATCCGAAGATGAACCAGGTTGTGAGGCATGTTACTGTTCCAGGTGCTATTAGTGAAGGAGATTGCCCCCTTCGTCATCTCTTCTTGTAACAATATCCCTTCTAGTGCTGCATACTCGGGTAACTCAATGCCTACCAACTCTTCCGGCTAGCCAGACGTTCCTCAGTTGTGCATATTTAAGAAACTGGGAACGGTATAGTTTGTGTTTACTATGAAAGGTTTTTAGGGGTTAAGCTCTCCATGCTCCAGGAAGTTTCCAATAGTGGCAATTGCAATCAGACTTCATGCCCCAAATCATCGTAATTTTCCTAGCTCTTTAGGCCATGTATCCTTCCATAGAGGTGCATCCCTGGTAATTCTGCCAATTGCCCTTGTTGCCTTTCCCATACTGCCAGAGTCACCTGGGTCACTGGAAGCACCCTCCAAACTCCTTTACCACCATATAGATAATGTAGGTGTGAGTGTGGCTCCCAGAGTGCTCTTTCCACACTATATATGAGGTGGTGCTGTTTTGCATATACCCAGTCATTGGTGGGGATAAGGTGTGCTGTCCAATACTAGGCCTCAATATCTGGGATGGCAATCTCACCATTGTATGAGTTTCGCTGTAGAGTCTCAAGTGCTATTTTGGGATGCCAACCCTTCCATATCAAATATCTCATCTCACCATTAATGTTAGTGAACGTGGCCTGTGAGACTAGATAATATGTATTCTGAAGGGCATACAAAAGTTGGGGTAGGGCAATCATTTTAAAGAGAGCTGTCCGTTCTTGCACTGAGAGGTAGAGGTCCCTCCATTATTCCGCATCTCTCTGGAAGTTGGACACTATTCTCCACAAATTTTGGTTATGGCACATTTTTCTCTGTGGTGTCACAAAAGATCAGAGGTATTTAAAACCCTCAGGTGTCACTTTTAGGTTTCAGGCAATTATGGCCAGTCCAGTGAGTGCCCTGGGGAGAATAGCATAGGTTTATCCCAGTTAATCTTGTACTCTGAATGCCAGCCATATTCTTCAAGTGCTTGAAATAGTACTGGGATAGTACATATAAAAGGGTATCATCCACGTAGTGGGAAATGTTCTCCTCTACGTCGTCCTGTGGGATAATCCAGAATCCTATGATTCCAGGGTGGGTCCTATCATTCCAGAGTTTACATGGTGAGTACAAAAAAGAGGCTAATAGGGGCAACACTGATGTGTCTACCTTATAATCAGGAATTCAAAGGACAATATCCCCTTCATCTTTACAACCGCCATCGGGTCATGGTATAGTACTGCCACCCATTTTTGGAATTTAGGTCCAAATCCAAACTTAGTCAATGTGTGTTCTAGAAACGGCCTGTGTACTGCGTCACATATTTTTCCTGTCTCAAGGGATAGGAAAACATGAGAGGACATTCGGGTCTTCAATACTGCCAGCCAGTTCTGTGTGCAAAGTAGGTTCAAAGGGTGGAATGAGCTGGCAAAAAGCCCAACTGGTGGCCGTAAATAAGGGGTGTGATAGCCTGCAACATGTTGCCAATATAAATTCTGACTTCTGTGTTCAATAGCCGATATGATTCACACCTTTCACTGGGTTTGTCCTCCTTATGCAAAATGGTAACTGTGACCTTCCAGAGGTCTGGGGGAGAGCACCCGTTTCGCATACCTCTAGGTAGAGGTTCAACAGGTGAGGCCCCAGGAGAACCATGTTGCGTTTATAAAATTTAGCCAGGATGCCGTTGGGTCCTGGAGTTTTGCCCATCCTTAATTTAGATTTAGAGAGCGGCTTCCACTGCCCTTAGTGTGAGGTCACCTTCAAGGGCCTTCACAGCTTCTGCACCTAGTTTTGGGGTAGGGAAGTTAGCCAGATACTGAGCAATATCCGTTGGGGTGCTGAGGGGCGGGCTTCATAGAACAGCTTATAATATTGAGAGAAATCCTGTACAATCTGCGCATCCCCTTGCAGTCAATGATTATTCCTTTATATTAAGCCATCGTGCTTTCGTTCATTTATACTAAGCCAAGCAAAGAGTTTCTCTGCCTTGTCCCCCACCTCATATTGCCGGTGTAGTGTTGTGAACATATTTTTTAGCATTCTCCTGCACATAGTACTCCGAGCTATCTGAGGACCCTGGGGTCTGGTGAGACAACTGACTGTTCCTCTGGATAAAGGATCTGTCGCTCTAGGGTTTCTAATTGTGCAACCCCCTTCTTTTTCTTCTGGGAGATCAGGTCTTGAGTCCTGTATCATAAAGCAGCCTTATAGGCCTCTCACAGTGTGACACTGGAGAAGACTGTCCCTTGTTTTCAGCAAAATAATACTCGGTGTCCACCCTGAGACCCTTGTCCACCTCTCTGTCTTATAGATGCCAGGTGTTCAATTTTCACACTGTGGTTTGATGACTATTTTTCACTCCTAATCTAATGAGGGGGGAGAGTGGTCTGATAATACCCGGGCTAAGTAGTCTGCCTGAGCCAACTCTCTGACTTCACCAGCAGGTATGAACACATAAACTAAATGAGAATAGGTTTTGTGTGCCCCTGAAAAATAGGAGTATTGCCGAATTCAGTGGTGCTTTAATTGCAATAGGTCAGCTGACCCCAATATGGCCATGAACTGAGCCAATGGGGTCATTTGTGAGGTAGCAGCAGGTGCCTCAGATCTGTCAAGTGTTACTTGCATTACATCATTTAAATCCCCATCTACGATATGGAGGGAGGAGGATGTATCCAAGAAGACATCTACCACCTTGGTCAATGTGAGGGCCTGCAGTCGAGGAGGGGCATACACATTCACCAGTGTAACCTATTGTTGTACCCAGGTGACCCCCACTCCCACATATCTGCCTTAGGTGTTGCTCCAGCTTTGGGCCACCATAAAAGGAGAATTATTTTTAATCAGAGTTTCCACTCTCCAAGACCCAGATGTATAGCCTGCATGTGCCAGGATTGTGTGTCCTCCCGTCAAAAGAATTAGCAAAGGGTTCCCTGTAAGTGTGTCTCCTGTAGTATAACTACGTCCGACTGCATGCGTTGAATATAGTGTACCACCAACCCACGCTTAATCTTATTTCCCAGGCCATTGAATTTCCATGTCAAGAAGGAGATGTCCTTGCACTCCGGGGGTCCCTGGTGACAGTGTATGCTGGTATAATAGTGACTCACACAACCTGTGTCTTTGTGGTGGCATGTGTCCTCCCAATACAATCATAACTAGCATTAAAAATAACAATTAATCTCCCCACCCATTCCTTTCCCCACCCCACCCCCTGCTGTCTCCCTGCAGCACTTAACCACATCACTTTAGAACAACTGTGTGCAAGAAGATAAGGAGAGGTCTTGTCAATACATGATTCCTCGGGGCTTGCTTGTCACCAGAATGTTCCACCTCTAGGCACCACCAAGTCTGAGTGCCGTTATAGCCCAGACTATTGGGTAGGTCAGGTGAGGGAAAGAGTGTTGGGGAAGGAACTGCGGGGAGGGAGACCTGCTAGGGAAAAGCAACCAATTCATAACTGCTTCCCTGTGACCTTTCCTTTACACCAATAGTTACTGTATGCTCCTAAAATAATCATCTGAGACCTGCCTTGCAGCTCCCTAGATGGGTTGTGATGGAAGAATTATGATTTTTCCCCTGCAAAATAACAGTTCATTAGATGAGGAAAATCACATACAAAATAAGAATCAAACTATTTTACAATGCAAAGGTCTGTTTGCTCCAACACCTACCAGGTCTTGCTCTTTAGAAGCCTTGAGCTGATCTTGAAGGTATAAGATAGGGATTGATTTCAATTATACATGTAGCTTTACATTGTCCTTTTTGCTTATGTTATCCCTATCAAGTTCTCAGGCTGTTCCCCAATAGTTCACATCGTTATATCACACAATAAACATGAGGGACTTGTCTCGCCACATATGTCCAATGTTTTCAAGAAATTATGCCTCTGAGCGTGGTTACAAACGAATAGTGTGATGCGCTCTTAACCCTGAGATTGGGACAATCTCAAAAGCTGGTACAGAAAAAATGACCCAGTGCACACAAATTTGAAAAAAGAAATATATACATCAGCAACACCTGTTACAGCAATAACAAACAATATTTTTCATATTGACCACATTTTTTTCAAACAAGATGCATGGAGTATGTGATTTGTCAAGCCCATGTACCATAAATTAAAAAGGAGACAGGATTTCAATCCATTAACCTACAATCACGTCCCTTTATGACTGCGGAGCCGGAAGGCCCATCTTCATCCAATTCCCCACCGAACACACCGGTGGCCCTAGGGTGTCCCCCACTTGGTCCTGATGAAAACCTTACTGTAAGGACTCCAATTGCCTACACTCATTCCCAGGGCCGAAACGTTGATGGCTTTATTATCTGTTAACCTTTGTGAACAATAGTAATAGATTCACGTGTCCCTCCAATCTGTTCAAACATTATGGTGTTGTAAATAGACTAAGCCTTTGATAAGGCTGGATTGGATTCTTTCATGAGTTAGATGTAAATATTGTTCACTGCCCTCCTTCTTTCACTTACCCTCACATCTGCACATTGCTACCCTACCCCTCCCTCCCAATTGGGGCACCTCTTTACAATTGTGTTTAATGAATGTTACGCCTTGTGAACATGAGATTCCATGTTCCACATGAATAAAATGTGGTCAATATGAAGAATATTGTTTGCTATTGCTTTTACGGGTGTTGTTGATGTGCATATTCCTCTTTTCAAATTTGTGTCCACTGAAGCCATTTTTCCAGTACTCTCCTTTACCCAGGTCCTAGTGACATGTCTGGGATAACCCCATTGTCTTGTAATCTCAAAAGCTGAGCTGGTTCATAAATCAGATTCCTCCACTATAATGAAAATGCACTTGTTCTTGAGCATAGGTGTTTCAACTGGCCTGTGCTTACAGGTCTTCGATGCTTGGGATCGTTGAAAAAGAGGACACAGCTATGTACATGTGGAAGCCAGAACACAGACTAAATCGCACTGCTGCCAGATGAAGGAATAGCGAGCACACGGTCTAGGGCGGGCTGGCCTTATACTTGAGCCCCTCCCAACATGGCCACCATGCTCGAGAGTCTGGGAATTGAAGTCCCCAGAGCTGTGTGCGCATCTGATATGCCTGCAACAAAAGGCAAGGAGCAACAAGCAGCAAAGACGTACTCCTGATGCTCTGGCATAATGCTGAGGTGCTACATCAAGCATGGAGGAAACATTAAATATAAGACATGACATAAAATAAAGCATAGAAAAAGGCAGAGCCAAACATAAAGCAGAAATACATATGACACAGTGCGAGTGGTGAGCATCAACAGAAAGTGCACTGGGTAGGTATCAAGGAGCAATGCCGCCAATATTTAGGTGGGGCAGTGCTCCATCTATTGTATCACACATTTTACCGGGGCATGGCTTGCCACTCAGTTGGGGACATGATGAGCGCACAGCGGTAGAAACCCTAGAGCCACTGGCTGAGACTATGACAGGTCTGTCGCCCACCCCCCACTGTCATTCACAACCCAAACACTCCACCCACTTAAAAGAACATCAAAAAGCCAAGTAAGGAAATAAGGAAAAAGGGAGAAAAACAATAATAAGAAAGTACTCTAGTTCAAACAGTAGCTCCTATTTTCTGTCACCGTCAACCTCTCTGAGACGTTGCGTAGGTCTTGCCACAAGAGTTAGACCACCGAGCACACCTCCCTCATCTTGCCTTCTAGCACCTCTCAAAATAACTGACTCTCTTGTAGTATTGTAGCTCTGTCTGGCACAGGATAAATGTTCTTTGCTGGGTCCATCGAGGGAGCCACAAACTTGGTGTAGCTGTTAATCTTCCCCTGCCGAGAATGTTTAGAGTCTTTATTCTTTGGCATGACTCTGAAGGCCTAATAGTCTCACCAAGAGTAGGAGTAGGTCTGCTGAAGAGGAGGAGGGTAGGCGCCTCTACCTAGTAGGTATCCCTCTCCCACTCAGCCACTGCATCCATTGTGTCTCTGGAGAGAAGAGAGGATAAGGTGGGCGAGGGAAGACACTGGCTATCTAGGTCAAGGCATTATTGCAGCACAGAGCCAGGTAGAGAGATATGAGATGTAGCAGGGCCAACAATCTTGCCCCCTATGACCCCCTTCACTTTTGTTATAATCCAACTGCTCACTATGTTCCAAAACTCAGGGGTTCAATAGATATTCACCCTCTAGCCCCTGTATATTGTGTAGCATGAGTGAGGAGGGAGAGGAGAGGTCACCAGCCACAGCCAAGTCAGCTGGGAGAGGAGAGGTGAACTGTAGGCCAGGTCATCTCTTGTCAAGCAAGTGTTGTGCTCTTGCAGCTGAATACAGACCATGCAGCTTTCTCACCCTGAGTCCATAAGTTGTCTCAGGCCTCATGATCTTGGTGGTGCATCAGGCACTCCCTGGCCTCCAGTCCGTATGATGTGGCACCAATATTCTGATCCCACAACCTGCGCTGCCAAGTCTGCCTATAAGATTGTGAGGGTTCACTCACCCCCTGGCAATAAGCCTCTGTCTCCGGTCTCAGCCCTCACCCTCTCATAAAGCCAGCCACATGTGTGGTGCTCCAGGCCACCTGGGTCCTTCACCATTTCTATCTGTTTCAGGTCTCTAGGCCCCATGCTGCCACACTATCTCTCTGCCCTCCCAGCTTGGTTGGGGCACCAGGATTCTTGCTCATCCCCCGGTTGCAGGCCTCCACCCCAGGCCCCACTTTTCTTGTCTCATGCGGCCTGCTGCAGCATAGTCACACAAATACTGCCACCTCTGCAAGTCTCTGAGTGTGGGCTGGAAGAGAAAGAGTCGGCCCTGCCCTAGGAGAGTGCTGAGGGACCTCTGTACTCACATTGTAGATGGATGTCAGTGGGTGCCAGACTGCTTCAATGCCCACTGATGGTGCCACTGTTACTGCCAGGCCCCATATGGCATTACCACTCTATTAATTTCCCTAGGAGCATGCAGTCAATGTTGTGACTAGGACCCAGATGCACTGTACCTTACAGCTGAGGTTTGCCTTCCACCCTGGGCCAGCATGCTCAAAGTCGTCCTCTTGTCACGCAGCCCCTGTCACCTGCATAACTCCTATTTAATACCGCTCCCCTCTGGGAGGCAATGATACCGATCCTGTGTTTAGGACCACAAGGACGGGTTTCCACTGCTGCATGCTTTAGGGGGCACTCATCGCCTCAGTCTCAGCAGCGCTCATAATCGCGGGTGGCAGGGCAGGGCAGCCATTCATTACTTGTATGCTGCCATCTTGGGCCTCTTCAGTTGGTTCCCTGTCTGCGAGTTCACCAACATTGGTATATGCCATCCTCAGGGTCGAATCAGTAAACCTTAGTGTGATGGCCCTTGTAGAGGCAGGATTAAAGTTGGATTTTTCATGTTCAGCCGGAACTCGCTGAGAGAGCAGCTACCCAGCTATGTTTTTGCCACACCCCCACCAGCGCTGTTTTTGTGACTCCAGCGATGGCGAGCGGCCATAGCTGCTTCTTGAGCAGATTCTCTACTCAAGAAGCAGCTCACTTGAATTTCATTTTTTTGCATTGCTGAATAAATGGTAGTGTTTTCTTCATTGTTTACCAAGCCTCCTTTGTCTCACTAGTGTGTGTGTGTTTGCCATAGGCCACCATTTTGTCTTTGTTTTCCATGCCATGTGGCCAGAAGCCATTTTATGTTACCAGTCAGTGTGCTTTTGCCATAGGTCTGCATTTTGTTCTTTGTTGTCCATGCCTGCTTATTTGTTATTTGACCATGTGGCTGGCAGCCATTTTGTGTATTCAGCCATTGTGCTTTTGCCATAGGCCTGCATATGTTGTTTGTTATCTATACTTCCTTGCTTTTAGTTGTTTGACCATGTGGCTGGCAGCCATTTTGTGTATTCAGCCATTGTGCTTTTGCCATAGGCCTGAATATGTTGTTTCGTATCTATGCATCCTTGCTTTTAGTTGTTTGACCATCTTGCTGGAGGCCATTTTGTGTAGTCAGCCAGTGTGCTTTTGCCATGGGCCTGAATGTGTTCTATGTTGTCCATGCCTCCTTGCTTTTTCTTTGATCACGTGGCTGATGCCCATTTTGCGAAGTCAGCCAGAGTGTATTTGCCATATGCTTGCATGTGCTCTTTGTTATCCATGCCTCCATGCTTGTTGTTTGACTATGTGGCCAGCAGCCCTTTTGTGCAATGAGCCATTTGCTTTTGCCATAGGCCTGCATGTGTTCTTTGTTATCCATGCCTCCTTGCTTGCAGTTGTTTGACCATGTGTCCGACGGCCATTTTGTGTAGTCAACCAGTGTGCTTATGCTATGGGCCTGCATATGTTCTATATTGTCCATGCATGCTTGCTTGCTGGTGAACATGTGTCATTTTTTTCTGAGTTGTCAAAGCCATTTTCTTAGTTTTTATTAATTTAAAAAAAAACGTTTTTCCTTGATGTCAGTTTAGTGTGCTTGAGGGTTATTATAGTATGTATGTAGAGTGTGTATATAATATTATATGTATTTTTCCATTTTCCCAAGCACCTCCTTACCTCCAAAAGGATTTCTCATAGTCCCTAGTGAGACAACAACAATTACTATTTTTATATTATTCAGTTTTGCCCTGGCCTGTACCCTCTGCCTGCCATGGGGTTCTAAGGCCATAGAAGCACACCAACATTCACCTTTTAAGGAGTATTCATTTTTTTCCCTGGCCTAACCCTGCACCACTGCCTGCCATAGGTCTCTTAGGCCGTAGACATACACTCGCAAATACCTTTTTAAAAATCTTTCTGTTTTTTTTCCTTGGTTGCCTACACCCCTGCCTACCATAAGTCTCCTAGGCCACAGGCATACACCAGCATTCGCCTTTTTAAAGATTATTCCATTTATTTCCTTGGTTGCCTGAATCCTGCCTGCCATAGGCCTCTTAGGCTATAGGCTCACACCATCATTCAATTTTTTCCGGCACCCTCCCGCCTGCCACAGGTGACCTTAGAGGCACATAAAGCTAACTATTAAATCTTTATGTCGCTATTATCCTGATTTAATTATGTTATTAAATTATATTGTCTGTATGAATAATTGTAACTGCAAAAATGCCACATCTCACTGTATGTTTTTCTTGTTTTTTGTTTGCTTTCAGGTGCACAAGAGACATCACCCACAGTACTGCCAGACAGCAGGCCAGGACAAACTGACACCACACCACCTCAGTCCTCCTCTCTCTGCTTCTGCAGCTAATAGCCAACTGACAGAGCTTGAAGATGGCACCAAAGAAAGGAACTCATGCCAAGAAAGTGGCCAGTGTGGAGGGGAAGACAAAGCAGATTGCCACCACTGGCATGCCCTCCTCCAAGGAGCAAGCTGAGAGCAGCACTCCTGCATCAATGGCACCACTCCAGCCAAAGCTGAAGGCACTGTCTCTCAGCAAGGCAGCCACTGCATTCACAGTGAAGAGCAGTGAGTCTAAATTGGATTAATAGCAGCCGCAAATTAGTACCTAATCATTGCAGGAAACTAAGAAAGTGGACAACAGTAGCCGCAGCCAGCAACATTTCTTCCTGAAGTATGAGCAGAACAGGAGTGTAGGACTTGTTTTTTTTGGCTAAAGTTCCCTAAACTTTTTGCTCTCCCCCTAGGCTGTTTTCCTGACATAGAAAAGCCAAATTGGATGCTGTGGGTACTTTGCCACTGCTGATAAGTGACAAAAGTACCAGAGTTCCCTGTTTAAAATGTAATGGTGATTGGTTGGCCATGATTGGTATGTTTGCCTTACTAGTAAAAGTCCCTAGTGATGTGCATTGCGTGTGCAAGGGCTAGTAATGCAAGGGCATGCAGAGAAGGTAACTCAGGCCTTCAGTGTAGGGCCTGCGAGCAGAATGCTAAGTTAGCATGTTGTCCTGACAAGTGCAACCACTTGTCAGGCCTGACTTTCCCTTTTACATACACATTGGGCACCCCTGTGGTAGATTCCAAGAAAGCCCTGGGCAGGGTGCAGTGTAGGTAAAAGGTAGAACATATACTGAGGTGTGTGCTATGTTCTGACAGTGAAAAACCCTCCATTTTGTTTTTCACTGCTGAAAGACCATCCTGCCCATAGGACAGAATGGGGAGGCTGGGTGTTGTGTTTGTTAGCCTAGTTTCTTGTCAGTTTATAATGGAGAGGTGAAGTTTAGTATATATGAACTCACAGTGTTATAACACATCACTCTGTGAAGGTGGTTTTGTCACTGTGTGTTCCGAAACCACTCTTTTAGAAAATGGCTGATTTTTGTGCTCTGAGCATTTCCGTGTGACTCTGAAATGTGGATTGTCTGTCTGGAACTGAAAGGTGAGAGGAGCTGGGAGAGGTCTTCACCTAGGGAGGGGTTGAGATGGTACCAGGCTTGAGTGTGTCAATCATTTTTTGACCCTCACATAAAATACAAGGGTCACATCAAGAGAAGGGAGTTAAGAGGACATTTGAAAGCACTTATTAAATATGTAAAAAATTAAAGAGACCAGTAAAGCGGGGCACACATGCATACATCAGTAGGGTAAAAATAAATGAATTTACTCACTCAGCGAAAGGGTCTCCAATTGGCAGCACCTGAACTGGAAACTATATTATGAATGAACCATAGCATCAGGTACTCAGGCCACAATTGACTGGAAAGCCCCACACTATGCATCATGCTACTGTTGCACTGTTTCCTCTCGGTGGTCTCCATGCTGATGGATCCTTTCCAGATGATTGTGGACTAGACATGACTCTTTCTTTTTGAACATATATAAAAAGAGTTTTGAGATACCCCCTTAAGTCCCATGTCAGATACTTACATGGTCATGTACACATGATGGTCCACATTTCAGTATTATTGGTAAAATCCCCATGTTCAAATAATTGATGGTAATTTGTGTCAAAGGTGTGACACTTGGTAGTAGTTAAATGAGGGCAAAAGATTAATTGTAGCCCTGAGTCACATACTGTTAGACTTTATTAAAATGTCCATCTGCAACGGAATTTGTTATATCTTAGTGATAGTTTGTCTCTTCTCCCATTGGGTTTAAGCATATCCAACCAGCGGGTGTGGCAGCCTCACTGTTGCCAAATTATTATTGAGGGAATTGATCCCTTATTTTGGATTACTGATTCCCCTGTAGTCAGATCATGGTACAAATGTTTAGAATGAAACAATGAAAATGCTGTGTGACACTTTGAAAACCAACCGGAGGTTCCACTGCAGCTACAGACCAGAAGATTAAATAGCACTCTCTTAAATCCAAGATGGCAAAGGTGTGCTTCTACCTCTTTAAAATGACTTGCATCTCTTTCCATTGTTCTGATGAGCTTTGTTAAGCCCTCCCAATCAAAAGACCTGCCTGTCCTTTCATGAAGTTCTGACAGAGAGAGCCATGAGAAATGTGTCAGTGCCTTTAGCTATGCTCATGAATATAACTAATGCAACAGAATGGCTGATGTAGTGATTTAGTTTCTCATCAGGTTGG
This sequence comes from Triturus cristatus, assembly GCF_964204655.1. Classification (NCBI taxonomy): domain Eukaryota; kingdom Metazoa; phylum Chordata; class Amphibia; order Caudata; family Salamandridae; genus Triturus; species Triturus cristatus. The sequence continues at coordinate 960,742,213 of NC_140585.1, read as the reverse complement.
CTTGAAACCCCTGCTTACAAGACAAGAGCTGTGCCATGACCTCAGTTCAGGAGATTGGGTTTTGGTGAAGAAACACACCCGGAAAACGTGCCTTGAGCTATCCAGGAAATTACCTGTTCAAGTGATACGTGTGCCATACACTGTTGTTAAGTATGGTGGATTAGCACACTAGATACATGCCACTCATACCAAGTAAATGTGACAAGCTAGGGATGAAGTGGTGACAACAACCACTGATCCAAATAGTCAAATGTAAGCACAGAATAGACACTCAGAGGTAGGAGAAGACAGTGAGCAAAGGTCTTAAAGTTGAGTTGTAGCAACTGCAAAGTCTGCAGTGAATGAGCCAAGAATAACCACAATCAGTCAAGCGGGATAGCGGGATAACGGGAGTATACACAATGAACTGAAAGAGAGTGCAAGCACGTCAGTTGATATGGTGTGGTGCAAGAGGAAAAATCATTACAGAAGAATGATCAATCAAGGAAGAACTGGAGCGAGCTGAACAGAGTGCTAGTGACACTGAACAATCAAAAGTCAAAAGAACAAAAAGAGAAAATTTCTCAAGCTGAAAGTTTTCAGGCCTACGGTGGACCTGTTTTATTAAGAGTGATCCTGATCTAAAAATTCATGAAGCTTTAAATCATTGAAGTGTTTCTAAAACAACCCCACTAGCTAAGTTACATCAGCTAAAGATCGAATGAAATTTTGTTGATTAATGAATTTAAGTGGCATGCGTCTATATGTGTGAAAATTCATGCTCTGCTCTCTAGGTAGCCAGAAAAAGGTCTTAGGTTCCTCTAGGGATCAAGCTGAAGAATACAATTTTCTTATAGATATACAGTTAACTTGAGCTAAAAGGTTTACAGTGAAAAGAATGGAAAGTTTTGCTGACATGAACAGTAGTGTCAACTAGCAGATTTAGTTTGTATTCTTTTTTGATCCGACTTGACAGAAATCATGGAATCAACTACACAGAAGGTTTGTAAAATTAAATCAGTAGTTGTGGCATTAGCCATACTTCTAAAAATAGCGGTCTTACTAGTGAGTCTCAAATATCAATAGTGGGCTTACTAGTGAGTCGTAACTCTCCTATCAGCATGCTTCAACTGAGATTAGATCTAATCAGACCTATTTGGATGAGCAACTTACATTTAACATAAAAGTATTAGAAACAATGGCTCTGAATTGAATTTTTCAGACAATGTTTATTTGAGGTTGCTGAATAAGTATCCCAAGGTAATGGGGATCCAAGATTATTATATTTGCATGTTTATTCCTGCCTGTAACGCAGCAGGCATCAAGTATCACCATTTACCTCACACTTAGGGCCTGATTCCAAATTTAGCTCGGTGGCAACGGCGCTATGATGCCTCTGCTGCACCAAAGCCGCACCAGCATCGCTGACCATATTACGAGTGTCAAATATGCAACTGGTAATAGTGTTGAAGGTTCTTTGGCCCTTCCCATGGCAGCGCATTTAAAATAGGCTCCGCAATGGGAACGGCTATAAAGTTCCATCACGGCATGGACAGTGATGTCCGTGCCGTGATGGAACTTGGGGGGAATGCAGACAGGGGGGCACGTGTTGTGCCTTCTTGAATGTATCCCCATGGCATGGGATGCATGGGGTCCTGTAGGGTCCCCTTTGTTCTTGCACTGCCAGCTTTTTCATGGCAGTGTTTCACCATGAAAAGGCTGGCGGTGTAAGAACTCAAAATATGCTGAGCGGGACTTCAACAGTTCCTGCTCAGCATATTGCGTTGTGGTGCTTCTGCAACACCGCCAGGGAGCAACTGTTCCATGGCACAGTAGGAGGTCCACCGCCTATTCAACTCTGTAAGTCGTAATCAGCAATACAGTGGACTGCCACTCCTGCCTCACTGCGAGTCTCAAGATCGCCAGACTCATAATCAATCCCTTATTCTCTTTTTTGCAGTATATTTGTGAAATTGTTTTGTTGTCAAGATCATCTTGAGTATTATTTTTTAAATTTTCATATGCATTTAGATGATGTGCCTGTTTTAAGTCTTTCAATCTGCAAGCAGGGGCAAAGTTTGTGGATCACATGTATCATTATTTGCGACCTATTACTCAAATAAACACAACTAAGCAAACTAATTTCTAGGGTTTGTGTAAGCTGAATAGGGCTGAGACTGACAATAAATAAGAATTGAAGGAACAAAATTCAAATGCTGAGAAAGGAGTAAAGAAGGAGGACAATTGGTTGGGAAAAAGAAGAAGCAGTTAGGGAATTTGAAATACATCTAAAAAAAGTAGCTTTGATTTATAAAAGAGGGCAGATATATATGTGGTAAGAGAGGAAGACATTGTGGATTGGAGTAATTTCGTACAACAGTTCAGAGCTACGTAAGTTCTCTCAGGCGAAGAATCTTTTATTAGAGAAGCTTATTATGTGTGCGGAAAAATTCAATAGAGAGTTCTTTATTAGCTTTAGTGTTTCCTAGGGTTTATCATGTAGATGACATGGATGATAGGAGTGTCAAGGCTCCTGAAAAAGTTAAATGTAGTGCATAACAAGTAGTAGGAGATGCATTTGCAGCTATAATGCCTTCTCTAGGTGTAGTTTTAAATACTTTATTGGTCAGAAAGCTGTCTACTTTAGTAGATTGTTTGTCTACTAATACTACTGGTGCTTTAACCACAATACAGAACTTATGGCCATAAGATCTTTGGTATTTGCAGAATATGCTTGCTTTAGTCATTTATTAGCAAAAGAAGGAGGAGTCTGATGCAGGCTCATGCTTCGCATCCAGAAATGGTGTACGTACATGCAAGTAATCGAACAACAAATTCAAAACTAAAATATTGCTATCTCTTGTGAGGTGAGGATTTAGAGAATACAGGTGCTTGGGAAGCAGTAGGGAAAGGCTTTTCAAAGATTGTAGAGTGGTTTAATGGTATTGGAGGAGGAACCCTTAAGACTGTCTCAAACCTAATATTAATTATTCTGATTTGTGTGATGTGCAGTTTTCTTTTTATAGGTGGGATCAAAAGGATTTTGGAAAGGGGTAGGTAAAATTGTACAGAAGAAAAGAAGCTGTCAGCAATGAGAGGAAGAAATCAGAAAAGAGAAGAATTTGAGATGGATGACATCCACAAGAAAGAGTATTGTGAACTCAAAGAGTTGGAGGAGTCAGGCACAACCTCCAAGAATTGCCAACATTTGAGTAATAGGAGAATTTAAAGCATAAGCATCTAAAAATCACCTGAGTAAGTGATTTTAAGCTGTTTTTTATTATTAAATGTTTTGCATTAAAATAACATTAGGGCATAAACATGCAAATTTTGTTAGTGGAGAAAGCGCATAGTAATTTCTGTAGTTCTGAATATTAAAATTGATAAGTTTGTTTGCCATCTTTGTTTTTTGACATTTGATCATTTTATTTCTAGGTCAGCTGGAGTTCTAAATGTTGACCCTGATGTTGTTTTCCCTCTGTCCCATGTGAAGAAATGTTGTCTATTCTTTGTGATAATCACAGAATGTTGGAAAAGATAGCGCATTCAAGAAGGCACCTGCAATTTGCAGCCTAGTACATGCATCTTATCATGTTGCATACAGACTAGTCTGAAGGACGCAGAAAGAAGCTTGTACTGTGTGAAATTATGAGGGCCTAGCAGCACATAAATGCATCATGTTTTAACCTGATTGAACACTCTAGGTGTTTAACCCCGTCTACGTGCGGCAAATTCCGCCACGATGCATGGGGGGGCTGGGCGTGGTGCCCAGGTACTCAGGACGGCTCCCGGCCGTCATAAATCACGGTGGGCATGTGCTCATGACGGCCAGGAGTCGTCCGAACTCCTCCCACTGATTAATTCGCCCACACAGGCGGGGAATTAGCCGCGCGTGGGCGGAGCGGCAACGGTCGGGCGGCTCCCGGCCGTCATGAGCACACGACTACCGTGACTCATGACGGCCGGGACCCGTCCTGAGCATGGATGGGGTTAAAATGTTAGTGTTTATGTGTGCTTTATTTCAGAAGATGATAAGAATAGAGCAGAGCAGAAGATAACGTGAACTTACACATTTCTGTAGGTTTACAACTTTTTTGCTATGCGCAAACTTTGAGTTAATAGTAGGTTCATGACTGCAGAGAATCCACAGTCGGGTTGGAGAAATCTGAACATGAAAAGATAAGGGCTGTATTATCTTTGTATGTGCAGAGTTCTTTGCCCCAACTTGGAGCCCCTACCATTGTAAACTTAATATTAACACGGAGTGTGAGAATAACAAACAATAGTACAACTTACAAAAAGTGTATGTTTACCTTTGTGAATCAGGCCCAATGAGTACTCTTCAGTGAGAGAGAGGATAGACTTTCCCTTGTTATTCTATTTTGAGGCGACCCCATACTTGATCATCTTCTGATTTTGATTTCAATTGCATTGCATAATAATGGAAGCATATGCATATTAATTATTAGTTGAGACTATCTTGTTTTTGCTTTCAGTAAACCATTAGTTTAAATAAACCTTCATGGTTTGAAAACAATACAATATTCTCTGTCTTTCTCATGGAGTCTAATGTGCTTCATATATTATTGAATGTATTCATTTGTTGACTGGGCTCAGGTGTGAAACTCGATCCATCCATTAGCGCTTTATGGTTCCTTAAATAAGCGCATAGAAAAGTGCCAACAGTTTCTTAGAACATTCAGCTCCTGATTTGTTCCCACTGTAGGGGTCATATTACACATACAGCACACTGTTCCTGTTTGCACAGCAGCGCATCTTTTAAAAGGTGCACCAGGCTCAAACAGGGACAGTGCATCCTATTACTAAGAATGCACTTCCCACAAGGCAGTATCAAATGTGCGCTGCCTACAATGCAGCACATTCAGGGAACTGCAGTGGCTGCTCAAAGCCGTTTCTTGTTTCACAGTACAGATGGCACCCGCCTGTACTTTAAAGAGGGAAGAGTGATCCCCTTGCATGTGGGTGCCATGAGTGACTGCACCCGTTGGCAGGAAGATGTCTGAGAGACCCATGGGACCCCATTTCTCTCTTTCAGGGGGCTGCCCTTAGAAGGCCCACCAAGTGTTCCATCTTATTGTAGGGCACTTTCAGTGGCCCGCCAAGGAGCATGTTTGCCTCTGCATCTGTGTATGTAATATGAAGCAAGCGCAAAGTGATTCCTTCATTTGCATGAGCTACACATCCATTAAAATGAGGGAACACCCTCTGATGATAGTGCTGGCGCTACATGTGAACCAGTGCTTCAGTATTACAGAAGAAGACACACAAACATCTGCTGCCCATTCTGTAATACCATTTGACACAAGGCAGGTGCACACACCAGTTGCAACCCCAGTGCACAAGGTGTTGCAGGGATTTTGCATATACACAGAACTGTGCGCAGGAAAACAGGACCTTGGTGTATAACAGCTGAACCTTCCTACCACCTTAGTACCCAAAATCCCTAAACCGACTAGCTATAGTGTCTCATTCGTTCTCCTACATAATCATGAAGCTACAAATGATTAACAACCCAGAACACAACACTCCCAACTCTCTCAGGAATCGCGGTAGCAAGACCTACCCTTTCGCTCCCTCACTCGTATTTGTCCACAATAAGAATTGTCAGAGTCACTGTTATGGTTCAAATTGTTTATTTTAACTATCGTGCTCTATAATGTAGTATACAAGGCACTACCAGCAGCAAAATGCATAAACCTAACACAGTTAGCATTGTTACAATTCCATAGAATATAAAGGGGATGTCATCATATACAGACAATGGAAAAAGGACTATAAGTCCTAACCACCCTCCCCTTGGTAAGTTAAAGTTTATTATATGAAGAAAGATCTCTGGGCTTTGTCAGCAGACCCCATACCTTAGTGTCTAGATGGAAGTTTTACATCATAGGAACAGCATAGCTCTTCTCCCTGGAAAGGCCCCTCTCCAAGTTTGTGTTTAGAACAACATGCATCCCCGTAATATCAAAGCACGAGTTTCCAGCAGCGCAGCTGTGTCAGCATGTTTTGTCTAGGTGCTAGGGACTGACCAGAACAGAATAACAAGGGGCATTGTTTATGGAACTTGCACATCATGTTCATACTAAACTCCAGGAACAGGCAGAGAATGCAGAAAACATACAGTTCTCATGTGAAAAGCACAAACAGAGTCTTGCAAAATAAAGTCATGTAGTAACATGCGCAAAAGCAGCATTGTGGCAGCAGAGCTCAGGCTAACTTAGCAACCTCGACAATGACCCTAATGGCCATATAACACCCTCCCCTTGGTAAGGTCATAGTATATAGAGAAAAGACCAAAACAGAGTTCAAAGTTAAGCAGAGTTCAGAAGCGCGTGAAAAAACCAAATTGGAAATTTTTTAAAAAGAAAAGTTTTTGTCGTTGCACGGAAGATGTGATTAATATGGAGGTGGCAAATCCATCAAGGAATGTGAAGTAAAGAATGCAATTTATTTCAAAAGGTCATCCCTATCAGCAGTAGAAAAAAGGTATCCCATCCAATCAAGTAGGCCAAAGGAACAAATGTACTACTCATAATCTGATGTTTCCCTGCAACTTGCTTTTATATTTGATGAAACTCGGTCGCAAGAGTGTCTGTGCAGCCGCGCAGATATTCCACTCAGCCAAGACTCCAAGTGCAGCCACACGTGCCATACAGCCATTCCCAGAACCGGCCTGCTCATGGGCCACTAAGGGACCCATCAACTGGTCATTATCCGGGTCTGAACATGACGTATTGTAGAGGCATAAATCCAAAGCTCAATAGAAGGGGCATTGCTGACAGTAGAACACAGGTTGCAAGCAAGTGAAGTAGGCAAAGCGAAAGGTTAGTCCATAACTCACGCTAAGCATTGCTAATGGCAAGCATCCAAAAGGTAGTTGCATTTTTTCACGGTACTGTTGCAATTGGCCTGGTCTGTGCATTACCACAAGAGGAACAGCCATTGCTTAGCAGGAGCAGGAGAATCAGGATTCCAACAGCTAACGCCAGTAATAATGGGAACCCTCCGAAGACGCTAGAAAAAATAGAATGAATAAAGGACCGTGTTACTCCAAATATTGTCTGAAAAGACGTCACAAGGCCGGATCTGACAAGCTTAAAAATATTAACTAGGCCTTTGGTGTCAGACGCATTAAATATTTGATGTATAAGCTCTCCAAAGTGAAGTGGGAGGTTTGTGTTCAAAAGGGACTGAATATTGCTATCTAGCTGCCTGCAATTCGAAGGTCTCTCGAGCCGAAGTGAGGGGACTTTTTGTTGAAACAATAGCACTTTGAGTCTGCTTAATTTGTTGAAATCTGTTTTCAAAGTCGGAATGGAAGGCCAAATGGAACTATCTAGTTTCCCATGCGGGGGCGGAAAAACCACATTGCTGCAACAAGTAACCAGTTGTGAAACTGTTACTATATATGGATAGATTTCTGCCTGTAAACTAGGCCTGGGCGGTGAACTTCACTCCGTTAGCGGTGTTTGCAGAGTTTTCTGTACTCTGCACTATGCAGAGCTCGAGGGATGCAGTTTTTTACCTGCTCGCGATCACGAACGGTAAGATCAGGAACGGTAAGTTTGCGATCACAAACGGTAAGTTCGCGAGCTGCCGCTCGGGTAGAATTTCTAATCGAGCAGCAGAAATGCCAGCACAAACTGCAGTTCGCACTGCACTCCACCACTCGTGGAACTTCGCTGAGTTTTTTTGTGACTTTGCGGAGTTCCACATAGCAAAATTCTGCAAACTACGCCCAGGCCTACAGTAAACCACATAAGTTCGCAGTTATTCAAAAAAAGATAACTTCCGTTAGTAAGCAAGGGAAAATCTGAAATTATTGCTGGGATGGGAGTCCTTTTAAAAGAACAAGCAATATTAGGTGTGGATACATTACAAGCGCCGTACAACTTAAGGTGTTTTCAGACTAGGCAATGTCCTACTGTGGAATCGCTGTCCTCCCCTGTGAGTGAAAGGTAGGGACCATAATTCATGGAGAAATGTACTAACCAGGGGCTCAAAGCAGCCAATTGGGAAATGTTTCATGCAAGATTTAAACTGAAACAGCGAAAATGGAAGAGAGATAACCCCATTAATTAACCATACAGCTGAATCTGACTCCGCCACGGAGAAGCGTTCTAATCATTCAATGTGCAGTAGCGTATATGTAGCATCTTTCATGGACATTAATCTCTGTTTACCAGTTAGATTAAATGGTAAAAACAAAGCAGAAGCATTCAAATAATCCCAAGGTACTTTACCCATTTTGAGAGTATGTAATGTCCATGCAAACTGCATCACTGATCGTAATTGATTTTGACCATGATATAACACAGATACATCATTCTGAACCATATCAATAACAGATGTAACAATATTATCCAAAGTATAAATTCGTGAAGACAGTGTATTGATATTGTTATCGCCCACTGAAAGGACTTTTTCTAAATTTGCTTTGCCAATTTGGCGCAGACAGAGTTCTGCCTCAATCTGCGAAAGTTTCCATACCTTATTGTAAGCTGCATGGATAAACCGCTTTGTTCTAGAAATCCTAGGACCCAAGATAAAATCAGCCAAATTGATGTCGCTAGACAAGAGTGACAGATGTTGTTTTACTGACGACAAAGTGGAGTTTTCCAACCATTGTTGGCACAATTTTCCCACCGAATATGTTGTGACTGAATGTGAATGTATGATACGAGGATCTAGTCTAGTCTGTGTGAAACAAGGAGTTGCATTATAAAAACGCCAAGCCTTAGTGCCCCAAATAGATTTCAAATCAATGGTATCTCTCCAGTGATCATAACCCTGTGTTGCCAATTCAGTTCTAAAGGAATTGGAATAGATTAATTTAGTGTGAGTTAGGATGCATTTGGATTGAGATGAAAATTGCAATTTAAAGATATAGGATTCTGGATTGGACTTGTTACAATCTGTGGAATATGTGAACTTCTCCTTAAGGGTTTTCAAACTCCCCTACACAGGAGTTAGACAATGTTCCCATTGCGTGTGATTAAAAACAGGTCTTACCATGTTTGTTTTGTGCAAGAAATGATGCCCATAGTGTTGATAACAGAATAAATCAGCATAATTGGCAGCATTTAAATATAAATCTTCAGCATCAAAAGCAGCATAATACTTTCAATCAGAAAACAATAAATGTACTGCTGATTGTACATCACAATCATCGGAATGTATGTCCGGTGTTATCACATCTCCTAAAGAAAAGCGAAACACGTATGGTATCTTGAGGACTTCTGTCGGCCCGTGAATTTGAAATTCTACTTTATCCCAAATGATGTCATCTGCAACCGGGAAAGCCAAAATGTTCACAAGAGTTTGATCACATTTCATGACATGGAACGATGTATGAGGTGCCAGAATTCCGTCGACAAACTTCACAGCAGAGCGGTCTGGCAAATAATGACCATTGATGAGCAAGAAAAATACTTTCACAAATCCAATTGATATGAAGAGGAAAATCAGGATAAGTACCAACCAGATGTAGGTCCATGGCGGGACGAGGTAAGTCTTTTTGACCCAAGAAATGGCCTCCAAAATAACCGCTTGCACCCATGTTCATTAAAGGTGGTACGGCAGCATCAGTTGATGTTGTCGAGGACTGTTCAGAACTTCACTGTGGGACTCATCCGCAGGGTAAGTATACTCGACTTCTGCATTGGAAGAGGATGGAGGCAGAACAGGCAAAAGGCCAATAGTCAATGAGGTTGGATGCACCGAATTCAAGGAGATAGTATTGCATGAAGCTGCAGGAGTTATACTATTCAGAATTGGCCAGACGGTGTAGTTTGACATTGTCCACTGAAATGTATCTGTTGTCTTTGCGACCAGGCAAAGGTGGTAGAATTACTGTACGAGTACCCTTCAATCTAATTACTGGGACTGGTGCACAATAAGCGGGACCAAATCATGTTTTGATCTCCAGCTTTTCTTGTACCAGATCTCCAATCTTAGGAAGCCAGCCGGTGAGTGAAATCAGCAGTGCTGTATCATTGGAAGAAGGCAAATGTTTAGTTGTGTTGCTGTCATGGGTTCTTTTGTAGGTCCTGTAACTTAGTAGAATGATTATCTACGTCAAAGGTTGCGGCAGCCGCCACAACGTCCAGACCATCAAGGTCTGGCACAAACATTTTAATGCCAAAGAGCATTTCGTATCGGGTCCGCCCACCCAGAAATCTTCTGGGAGATTATTGAGTGCACACTGAACTCCATACAAATGGGCCAGCCAGTTCCTTCCAGTACCTAAGACCCTAGCTGTCAAAGATTGCTTTAAGTCACAGTTCATTTGCTCCACTATGGAATTTCCCTGAGACCTGTATGGAGACGAAAACTGCACCAGCATCCCCATCGACTTCATCGCGCCCTTCTATGCCTTAGAGGCGAACGCTGGACCTTGGTCTGAATGGAAGGTTCCACAGGCAAACATCCCGACAAAGACACGCAAATCTCTAATGGCATTTTGAGCATCAGCACTGCGTTGTGGCCAAACACAAAGGAATCTAGTGAACAAATCATCTGGAACAAAAATGTATTTATATGTAGTATCAGAATACAATAGACCGCAGTGATGAAGATACACACAGCCAAATGGCTGATTGGAAATACATAGCTGTGTTTTTGGTGGGCGTGGGCCCGTAGACGGTTTGATTTGCTGTAAATGTCAGAACAAAGCACATAATTATGGTCTATGTATATACACCATGTCACCAGTATTGTTACTGTAAAATAGACACTGTTGCAGACACTCCAGAATGAGCAGAAACCATGCCTTCATGTGCTGCAATGATCAAAACAAGTCTGCGGTCCACGTTGGGAATCAGCCCTAGATGTTTTGAGTTTGTGGCAGGAGTTCCGAGTCAGTGGACATGGTTGGATCCACTTCCCACTTCCCAAAGATCATGTGATAATTAGGTAAATAAATGATCAATTTTCAGTCCCATGTCCATATCAAGCATATCAGGTCTTCATTCTCTGTTTATATTTAAGTAGCCTAGCAATATGGTTTTGCTCTCTACTTGAACTCGACTTGTGTAAGCCGGGCTTGATATCATTGCTGTAACCTTGTGCTTCTTGTACCATGCTGTTTGGTCATCATTTTGCATCATTCGTACTTCACTGTCACTTTATTGGGCAGAGGCTGGTGTTGTGCATTCCTCCTCTGCTCCCGCTAACGTCTGTTTTATCTCCCTCTAGTTTACCCATGATTGCCCATTCCTACTCTTTTTGAATAGCTTGTTATCGCTGCAAAGTGTTGTCATGATCGCCTGTTCCGAATCTTGTAAGTAACCTGTTATGCCCTCTAGTGCACTCATGATTGCCTATCCCTACTCTTTGAAATAGCTTATTATCTATGCATAGTGCTCTCATGACGGCCTGTTCCGAATCTTGTAAACAAATTGTTATCCCTGTAAACTGCTCTGATACCCTAACGGGTCACATTTGCGCTCTAAAAAACAAACCTGAAATAATTCAATAAAATGTATATGTGAATCTGTGTTTGGCTGCCAGATTATGCTGTATGACTGTTTTTAGCAGTCGGAAACAGAAAATCCAGCCATTTGCGACCGCTAAAAAGGGTTGTAGTATGTAGAAACCCTATTTTGTGAGTCGCTATCCTATTATAGACTCAAAAAATTGGGTCGCAGTTGCCCCCTACTTCAAGTAGATGGTAAGCCAGTCTCAAACAGGAAGGGGTCCATAGGGGACCCCTTCCCCTTTGTGAATGTTTGCAAAAATATATTTAAGAACAGGCAGTGGGCCCACAGACCACTGTCAGCCCTTAAAAAATTAAAAGAAAAGTAGACATTTTTATCTTTTAAAAGCATCCCATTTTCCTTTAGAGGATAACAGGCTGCCTTTGAAACAAAAGAAAACACAGGCATGAAGGTCTGCTGTCCCCAGCAGGCCACCATGACAGTGATAGTAGCTCATTCCCAATGGGTCGCAAATTACGCTCTGCCTCATAAATATTAGTGAGGCAGGTCATTTACGACCCCATTGGGAATCGCTAAATGTGTCTGAGACACATTAGAACTTTCAGTTTTGTGAGATGGAAATTGCGAGTCGCAAAAATTCACAATTTGCAACCCGCAAAAGGGAATGGTTGTACATCTGGCCCCAAACTTACAAGCACCCAGTAATTATGAGGTGCAATAAAGTCCACACATTTTGTTAACTGTTGGCTAGTCCCTATTGCCAGAATTTAAAAGAGTGAAGGGGCCCCTTTTTAACAGCCACATTGGAATTTTGGTGTCTTAAGCATCAAAATCCACATGTAAATCCCCAAAAAGTTGAATAGTCATAATTATTGCAGCTGAGTCAAGTTTTAATCAAGCCCTCTCTTTGTCCTTGCAACTTTGATCTAAGCAGTCTTTTAAGTACAACATTTAAAAAGATGGGAAAAGAGAATAAAGGAAACTGAGAGGTGAGAACAATAGAAATAAATTGGAAACTAGCAAATAATGTTTATGCTAGGGATAATCCTTAGGGCACAGCTAGGGTTAGCATTAGGTTGAGGTTTGAAATTAGGTATGGGGAGGGTGCGATGTTAAAGATAAGGCTAATCATAACAGGTTGGTCAAGAGTAAGGGATTGTGAATTGGTACGTGTATGAGTTATTCCTAGAGTTAGGGGTTGGAATAGGTTTCTCAAAGCACGGAGAATATGATGCAGATGTCCTATTGTTTAGAGGGTCAGAGAGATCCACTTTGACCAAGCATGAGTTGAAATAACATATTTCTGTTCTTTCAAGTAAATACCATTAAAAATGTTATCTTTTATCCATAACTTATGCACAGAAATATGGAAAAGATTGGGAATGAGGTATTTATTTGTTGCTTGTGCAGAACAACATTCTGCCAACATAGCAACTGTCTACATGCGGGAGGCCAATAATTTTAAGGTCAGGGGCCCTGGTACAGCAGAACTCCGGATCTAGCCAAGAGTCTTGCTGGGTCCATCTAGACCCAGCAAAACCAACTCTTCCTCAAGATATACATGAGAACCACGCAAACAAACAAACCTTCAAATGGTACCAAGAGCCATCAACTGCCCAGTAATATCTTTCCCTGATTCATGACCTAGTCACTCTGGATTAATTGTCAGACACTTGTCATCATGTAATATGTTACATGCTGTAACGAAATGCCTCTTTTTGTATGTTCACGTCCAAAATTTTGGACAGATGCGGCTTGTCTTTCGACTCTGAGAGTGCATTTGGACCTGCTTACTAGTACTCAGTGCCTGTGTTCTAACTCCTTACAAAATGCTTGTCCAATTGGACATCCCCAATTGGCAAGCATTGACTTACTTATAAGTCCCTAGTATATGGTACCCTGGGTACCATGGTCCTGTATGGCAGAGTGTCCACGCAGTCCTGCACACTGATTGGGGTACCCTGTATCTGACAAAGTACAATATGGTTCCCAACCTGCCATTACAGACTGGAAGGACAGTGTTTGCACTGCAGGTTCAACTTTGTTATCAAACCAATGGCAAAGCCGCCACTTAACAATATGTGTAAGTTTCCCCAAGGAAGGTGTAGAGAACCCGATGGCAGGGAGCTATGGATTATTAAGTGGGACATGTATGCTTATATATCTCCTTGCATCAAAACCCCTCACAGTGTTGTTTTAATGTGGAAATGTTTGTAGCCCCTTTAACTAATACAGGATTATCGGATGGCACCTCAGCCTAGTTATCTTCTGAATGGTACTCCTTAAGTGGGTACTTTAAGGTATAAAATCAGTCATGGCATTAAACCCAACCTGTTAGAACTGGTGGTCTCTAGTTGGCTGAGGTAGGTACCTTAGGCCAAATAGGGACCCTTGCTTCTAAGTCAGGGAAAGGAAGGACACCTTCTCAGATAAGCTCACCCCCTCGGTAGCTTGGCATGAGCAGCCAGGCTTATCTCTAAGGCAAATGTGTAAGGTATTTGCAACCACGCTCTCAGTAACTCAATGATAACACCAAAAATGGACTCCACATGAGTTTCATAAAAAAACAATTATATGTTTATATAAAAAGATATACGATGAGACCACACGATAAATATCGAACATATGCGTATTTGTAATATTTTACCTGGCCGGTTATTAGGCCAGCAAGCTATTGTAGGTTCTTTCAGTATTAATGAGCAATTCTCGATGATCCAATGCAGTCCTAATGCAATGCTGTGCAGTTTGTAATGCAAGAATCAGGCCCTTCGTAATGTCAAAATAATGCAATGTATAATGCAACAATCAGGCAGTTTGTTATGCAAAAATAATGCAATTCGTAATGCAACAATCAGGCAGTTCATCATGCAAAAATTATGCAGTGCGTAATGCAACAATCAGGCAGTTCGTAATGCAAAAAGAATGCAATGCGTAATGCAACAATCAGGCAGTTTATTATGCAAAAATAATGCAATGCGTAATGCAACAATCAGGCAGTATGGAATGCCAAAATAATGCAATGCGTAATGCAACAATCAGGCAGTTCGTTATGCCAAAATAATGTACTCCGGCACCGATCGCTGTGCTCTGGTCAGTCTCTATGCCACTCTTACTGACTCACGGTGCCAAGTGGGGAAAGGCTGAGAGCGTTTCTCTCGTAGCCCGCACCCCTGCCTCAGATCGTACCTGGTGGGTACGATCTCCCTCTCCTCTCCTCGCAGCTTGGGCCTCCGATGCAACTTCGTTGATCTTAGGCAGTGGAACACGGGGCCACCGATGGGGATGGTTCGAGGTCCCTCCTTGTCAAAGGCAGGCTCGGGCCGGTGGCACAGCTCCTCTGGGGATGCCGGTCCAGGCCGATGGCAATGATGAAGGTCTCAGGCAGCAACAGGGCACAAGCACACAGCGTCGCTGAGACTCACTTAAGCTCCGGGTGCACACGATCACAGGGCAATTCTCACTAAGGTCTCAGGCTGCACGAAGCACATGCCTACAGCGTTGCTAAGACTAACTTGGACTCTGGGTGCCCACGCTCCATCTTAAGCCTATGGGAAGATAGGCTGGAAACATATTACACAGCCTCCCCATTCTGTCCTATGGGCATTATGGCCTTTCAACAGTGAAAAATGAACTGGAGAGTATTCACTGTCAGGACATGGTACACACCTTAGTACATGTCCTACCTTTCACATACACTGCACCCTGCCCAGGGGGTTACCTTGTGCCTACCATAGGGGTGACTGATGTGCATAAAAAGGGAAGGGTAAGGCCTGGCAAGTGGGTATACTTTTCAGGACAACAAGGCAGTTTAACAAACTGCACGCTGGCACTGCAGTGGAAGGCCTGAGTTCCCTCTTTAAGGCTACTGATGGGCTGGCACAATTAGTGATGCAGGCCCACTAGTAGCATTTGTGTTACCAACCCTTGCACACATAGTGCACTTTACTAGGGACTTTACTAGTAAAACCAATATACCAATTTTGGACAACCAATGACCATTACTCTTTATACAGGGAGCACTTGCACTTTGACACTGATCAGCAGTGGCAAAGTGCCCAAAGCATCTAAGTTGACAACACCATGTAAGAAAAAAGGTCTGGGGGAAGGCAAAATGTTTAGGGAACTTTAGACAAAGAGGGCCAAGCCCAACACAACCTGATGCCCAGGTTGAATTGATGTCACTGTTAAAGTAAGACAACTTTTAGAAAGTTGCCCACTCTGTGCCCCAGAGGTCCAGTAGCCTCACACAGGCTATGACCCACAGACAGCTTTCTGGCTGCCTGGGGAATACTGTGAATGACTCCCAGGCTTGAGATCAAACACAGCCTGGGTGAGGTGTTGCCCCCTTCACAGGAAGCCACTAGGAGTGTTAGCCAAAAAGGCGAGCTTTAAAGGAAAGCGCCTTTGATGGGCAAATGACAGCAACACTTTTAAGGGCCAGCCTTTTGTTCCTCTAGACTAGCTGGAGACAGAGTCAGAGAGGGAAAACCTGTCCCCAAATCAGTTTTCCTGTGGGTGTGTAGCCCTGAGGTAGCGACACCTTTAGGGTGGGCTGCTGAGCTCCTACCATCAGAATAAGGGTCCCGACATCTTGAGAGTGGCCAGAATGGTGCACTTTGGGATTGCCAGATGCCACATTTAATGGAAAAGTCATAACCCAGAGGGAGGGGACCTGATAACCCATTGGTTATTGACTGTGTGGCCCCCTCAGGGCACATTTGTTGGATGAATATGGCACATCTGGCTCCTTGGACCCTTAGATCACCCAGGATTTGGAAAGAGGAACAAAGAAGGGCTGCCCTTCTGCACTTGTAAATGCACAAAGAGAGCCTGCACTGTCTGCTGGATTGCACCTCCTGCACTTTGGGCTAGTGAAGTTTGAACTGTGTCTGTGTCTCCTAGCTCTGGGAAAAGTTGCTCCCCAGTTCCAGACCAGAGAAGTGAATCAGAGAATCAGCCTGCTGGTCTCCTGGAACCAGTTCAAGGGACAAAGGAGGTGAAACCATCAAGTTGCTAGCCATAGGGGAATATTTGCTGCTATCTACTGCTGGGAACCCCAAGAGACTGATCCTCGATGTCTTAAAGTTATACTTGAGTAATTCGGATATGGGAGTGCAGTCAGAGTTTTAATTGGTCCCCCAAGAGGGACACTAGCCCCCACTATAGAATTTGTCTCCAACAGTGGTATCAAGAGATCCATAGCCCAGCTGCCGTTATCCTTCCACCCTCGCAGAAAAGACTTCGTAGGACCCTGACTTGCGTGGAGCCAGTTGCCCCACACCACTTGTGTACCGAGGAATCACCACAAAGACACCCCCACTGACCGCACTACAACAGGAGCATCTTTGATCATCTTTTCATCTTGCATCGCTAGCATCAGGACCACTTCATTGTCATCTATGGCATTCGTGCAGTAAGGGATGGAACTGGATTGGAAAATCCTCTAGTGGCCAGGTAACTGTTCAAAATATCCTTACAGGGCCCCTAGACCTTCATCCTATGAGCAATGCATGTTTGCGGTCAATATCAAAAGTGATAAAATGTTTTAAAATTCTGTATCACTGGAACCCTCTAGTGAATTACACTCATCAAAGACTCTAAAAATTGATAAAAATACACTCTAGTTTAAAATCATGGTTCTGTATTTCTTTCACGTTGTGTGGCTTTCTCATTTGTTTGTTTGCTACTGTTAAATGCTTTACACTAAAGTCCTTTGGGGTTGAGCTTAAGGTTTACAAACAAGCCTGACTGGACCCAACAAAGGTTTTGCAAGTTTATTTCATGATAAGGCTACCTAGCCATATCATATAATACACCTAGATCATCACACATGCTTTTACAAATTGCGACACCCGATAAGAGAAGAAAGAATCTTGTTATAGTCAGTACTGAGGACACAGCATAGCCAAAGTAATGGCAATAGAATGGAATCTTAATTACCTTACAAAATATACAGAAGACGAAATGTCCAAGCCCGTTGAGTGTAAATAGATAAAGCACTAGCATTCCGACATGAAAAATAAAATAAAAATATTAATAGGAGATATATTAAGAATAGAAAATTGAACAAGGTTAGCACATAGCAAAGGATTTGTTCTTGCACCTGGAGCCATATTTTAACTTCTGACCAGGCATTTTTTTTTGACTGGGCCAGAATCTGTTAAATGGGCTGTTGATTGTTAGGGGAGAGTGGGTGGGAAACCACTTTTTAGTTCACAGTGTGATTGTTTCGTTTGCAGTTCATACTTTAACTCAGTCTGCTGAGGTTGACTATAAGAACCCTTTGTTGGTTTACACACCACTATAACTTTGCATGCTTTCCCCATTGTTAGCCTCAACAAGGTTAAGTCTTATTTGAGCATGATGACCTATGCCCTGCTTCTATCTTTAACCTGGCTAGGGTGACTTTAGTACCACTTTCCCTGCAGCTAAGTTCTTTAAAGTTTCTTGTAAGAAAATGCGCAATTAGTTGGGTTGTATGTGAGTCCTACCCAAGTAATAAGTTCCAAAATCCAAACACACAGTTTCAATAGTTTATCTCTGATCTTATCCCCTGATAGCTATGGTACAGAACAGGCAGCCTTAATTTAGGGATATGAGTCGATTATTTAGTAATATTTAAAAACAGATACAAAAAATCACATAACCAAGAAGTAAACGAGAAAAAAATTTAATGAGATAAATGACACCAAACCAACAAAAATCCAACAAGGTGACAGGCAAGCAATATGATTTTTTTTAAATTGTAAGACAAGCCAACACTAGAAAAGAGTTAAGCACCAATCAGAAATCACAATTAGTGGGGAGACGGGACCTAGGAAAAATTTCAGGCCAACCACGATGGAGTGGAGGTTGGATACACTAAATGCGTCATTCCAATCAAAATGTTTAACCTCCTAACTTCGGGCCTGATTTAGATCTTGGCGGATCTGGTCCTGCCGTTGCTTTTCCATCAGATTTCCCACCCGCCTACTAGGCGGTCTGCCCACTCTATTTAAATGTTGGTGTGTCTACAGCTGATAGTCCATCTGAGTGCTGCGTCTCCATCAGATTTTTCCATCTGCATCAATGGCATCATAGGCAAAAGTGGCTGCCGGAGGGAGTTCAGCCCGTGTCTCCGCCAGGCCAATTACAATGTATCTTTCCTCTGACGTAACTGTGGTGGGTAAATCTCCACACCTGACTCAGCAGAATCTAGCCTTTTTTCCACATTCCACTTCCTTTTCTGCCATGAACCCGATCGGCCAAGTCCTCCCTTCTGTGCTACTACCTGACCTGACCACAAAGCAGATCAACCTCTCCAACTGTGGAATCAAAAGTAAGCTTCTTTTTTGCTTGTTTTCTTTTAAATTGTCTATTTACATTAACACTGGACTTGAGCATTTTTAACCCCTTGTGTGCCCCGCCCTTTCCACGCCCTGTGCCGGGCGTTGAATTAGCGGGCGGGGTTCATGACGAGATAGTCTCGTCATGGGCACAGCGCAACCGCGGCCCATGACGAGACCATCTCGTCATGGGCACTCAAGGGGTTAAATCTCTCTTACAAGCAATATCTTCCTAATGTGTAATGCATATTTTTATAATATCTTTATTAGGTTTTATATTTTTTGCACAAATACCCCCCATTCGATACCCCATTCCCCACCCCATCTCAAACCAGCCCTGTATATACAATAATGACATTGTAAGAGTTTTAGTATAATAATAACTATCTCATACATATTGAAGAATTCATTCTGTACATTAAGAAATAAATCACAATCAAGATCATATAATTGACACTAATTCACATTAGCCAGTCTCTGCCTGACTTTGTATCCATTGTATAAGGGGGTTCCAGATTTCAAGTACCATTTTGCGTTTATTACGCCCCTTCTTTTATATATGGCTACTTCTAGGCTTCAAGTAGCCAGCAATCGAGATCTCCATTGTTGAAAGACCGGTGGGTTTGGATCAAACCACGCTGATGCTAGACATAGTCTGAAAATCGCCATGGCCACGAATATCAGCCCTGGCATGTATTTAGGTTGGTTTGTGTTAGCTACACCTAGCATTATTTCATCGGCGGATATTTCTATTCTGGTGTCTAATACTGCTGATAAAAAAGCTGATATGCTTTACTTGTTTCGTTAATACATCACATGAGGCAAAGATATGTACACTGTCAGCTTCGACTAGCTCGCATCTAGGACTTGATGTTCCTTTTCCTGTACCCCATATGGCAATTTTATATGGAGTGTAGTATAATAAAAAAAAAGGTTTTATAATATTGGTCTTGCGGGATTAGGGACATGAGGCAGGACTGATATAATTCCAAGGAATGTTGGATCGTTTCTGCTGAGACCCCAAGTTTAACCTGCCATTTCACGGTATATTAATCAAGATCGTCCAGGTACCTTTCGTTTATTAATTCATAGATTTCTCCAATTTTTATATTTGTTTTTTTGGATAGGTTCTCCATTATCTGAACTACTTGAAATTTCTGTCCCCCACCCCCCCCTCTTAAAAAGAAAATCCCGTATTTGTAGGTATTTAAGAAAATCACGATGATCTAATTTATATTCGGTCCGAAGTTCTTCGAAAGATTTCAGTCCTGAAATAGAAAAAAAACAGCCTAGATGTGTAATCCCTCCCTCTACCCATCTCTCAGTACAGATATCTTTAAAAATCCCTGGGAGATTATTGTTTTTATGAATTAACATGTAATTAGATAAACGTCCAATCCCCAATAATTTACGTGTATTATTCCACGCTTTATAAATACCAAACATGGATTTAAATTTAACCTTCTTGAAGTAGCTGTCATTTAGATGCCGCCATAGACACCCTCTAGATTCATCGCCTAATAAAAGTTCTTGTGGCGTTGGAATAATATCTTCATTGCTAACACCTGTCTTAAATAATAAATGGACACAATATTTCATTATGGTAGCCCAGTAATATAATTTAACGTTTGGCACTGCCATTTCCCCTCTGTCCTTAGGTAATGTGATGAATCGTAATGCTCTTCGTGACCTCTTGTATCCCATATAAATCTAGAAAATGTGCTATCTATGTCTTTGAACAGTTGGGGCGCGAATTGTCCTGAAAAAATATAAAAATCTAGGCAAAAAGAGCATTTTAATTATTTAACCGTATCATATCTTTCTTGTGCGTTTTATTAACGGTACAATATTGTTATTAACTAGATTTTCTAAGTTAGCCGTAATATTAACACCTAGATATGTTGCGTTCTCTGTTACCTGTACATCCCTTATCTCAACTTTACTGTTGGGGACAATCTGAGTTTTGTCTTGATTTAATTTGTATCCAGATACCTCACCAAAGTTTTCAGCCATTTCTTCGATTATACCGATTGCACTCATACGGTCATTAGTAACCATGTCGTCCGCGTATGCCAACGTTTTTGTTGCTTTGTCCCTTATCCATATAGGTGGAATTAGTACGCTATTGTCTAATCTCCGAATGAAGGGATCAATATATACCGTGGATAAAAGAGGGGAACATGGACACCCCTGTCTTGTCCCTCTCATTATGCCCAGTTTGGATACTGACGCATTAACCATCACAACTGCAGATGGATCCCGATATAGCATTTGTATTGCTTTGATAAAAGGTTCCCCAATACCAATTCTTGCCATGACTGTCCAGAGATATTTCAAGGAGACCCTATTGAAAGCCTTTTCGGCATCTAATAATATAAGTGTCATAGGGTCTCCTACAACCTCGGACCAATCAAACAATGAGATCACCCTTTGAATGTGATCAGTTGTAGCTCTTCCTGGGATAAACCCTTGCTGTCGTTCAGATACAATTTTATGTATTCTTGGAGCCTAACGGGCAGCTAATAACTTAGCATAAATTTAAGAATCCACGGTAATTAATGTTATAGGGCGATAAGACCCAGGTTCCATAGTGTCTTTATGTTTTTTTAACAAAATCACGATTTTAGCCAAGGAGCACAATCACGGAGGACTACCACCCTGAAATACATGTGTAATCAAATATGTTAGTATATTTTTTATCTGAGGGGAAAATTTAACATAAAACGCCGTGGGAATACCATCCATACCCGCAGCTTTACCTGGGGCAAGGCTATTAATTGAGGGAGAAATTTCCTCCCAGTGTGGAATGCTATCCAAACATTCTTGATCTTCAGTTTCTAATCTACAAATCTTATCTTGATCTATATATTCCTCAATTGATCTCTGTTGTATATCGATATCCTTATACAAATCCTGATAGTATTTTTTAAACGCAATTCTTATTGCATCGGGATCTACCCTTACCACGAGTTCCGGATCACGTATTGCCTTAACAAAGTTAGATGTGCTAAGATCTCGAGTCCGTACCTTGAGCTGATGTCACACCTGTTCACTCAATTCGTAGAAATTTTCTTTATGCATAGTAGCTCTTGTCTACAGCTCTTGTCGTTAAGATATCAATAATACAATTTTTGGCTATTGCCACCTGCCTTAATTCATTTTCAGTTTCCCTTCCCTCCTGAACAGCTTTTATAAGTCTTGCTTCCCCAATAGCTATATTGTTCTGAAGTGCCTGCATTACTTGTTTAGCTTTTTTATTGGCATTTAATGAGAATCGTAAAGTCTCCCACTCTTTTAGAGCATCCCAGACCTTGTCGATTGGTGCACTACCTATATTATCATCCAAACATCTAGGGATCCAAACCCGCATATAATCACAGTATTTCTCATTAACCAAGAACGCCCTTTCAAATGTCCAAGTTTTCACATGAGGTTTCATTAATTCCGATTCAATAGTTAAGACAAGAGGGTTGTGATCAGAAAGTATTCTTGGTAGCTTTTCTATTGTGCTGTTAGCTATTAACGTATTAGATACCAAAAAATAATCTAATCTTGCATGTCTAGCATGTGGATAGGAATAGTAGGTAAAGCCCGGATCATTTTTATGCTCTACTTGCTAACAATCTATCAGACCATGAGTTTGACATAAATTTTTAAAAGCCTGAAAGACTCTTGGTTTTCTGCCTTTATATTGAAACCCTGAGTCTGCTGACCAATCACTTGGTAAATTCAAATTAAAATCACCACAGATTAACACTGGGAGAGGCCAGTGAACAAGCTCATTAGATACATAGTTCAGTACTTCTGGGTCATCACTAACATTACTATATATTGTGTGAATGGTCATTTTTGCACCATTATTCTGTTGACACTCTGTGATAGCCCATCGCCCATATTTATCGGATGAGGGGCGAATACATTGTATCCCCCCTCCTTTCGCCAATACAGCTACACCCTTAGTCCTTGCTCCTTGTGTTGTGGCAATAACCACCTTATATCCCAATTTATTAAGTAAATACATTTGTGACCCTTCAATATGTGTTTCTTTTACACAAAGAATATTGGCCCCTGTCAATTGTAACCCAACAGACACCCTTTGCCTTTTTTTTCATCATTAAGGCCACAGATATTAACAGTCAAAATGTTCAATTTAGCCATACTGATATTTATCCATCACAAACATATATTAGGTTATCCTCTCTATCTTGATTCCATTTCTTCCTTTATGCATTATTTTTGTTTCATAATCAACAATTACGTTTTTTTGCAGCAACGTTACCCTTGGTCTGAGATTTTCTCCCCCTTCCCCCCCTCCTTCGTGCCCCCTTCCCCCCACCAACATATAGGCAATCAGGCTCAGTCCTGAGCCTGTTTTGATGGTGTCTGTCTCCTCCTCAACCCCCACTGCAACCCTCCCTGATTTTATATAGACATACTTTTTCTTTCCACAAAAAGTCTTTCTTTTCCTTGTTCCCTCTCCCACCTCCCTCTGTTTCTAAACACAGTATAACGGCAGCACGACGCAAACCTTATATATGCAAAATAAATTTAGGTGAAGAGTTAATTTTTATCTACTACCATCTAGAGCTTATTCTCATCAGCCCCCTTTTTTCCCACCATCATTTCATCCAATACTTTCTGCGCCTGTATTTCCAAAGTAAAATGTTAATTCTGTCCTTGAAAAATAACTTTCAGTTTAGCAGGATTTTGTAGATAAACTATTGTGCCAGTTTTCTGGAACGGTGTAATTAGCTTTCTAAGCCGCCATCTCCTCTCCACCGTAGCGTGTGCAAAATCAGGTTTAACAAAGTACGAAAAGTTCTCCCAGTTTCTTTTCTTATTGTGTCATGCCATTTCAAACACTATTTGTCGGAGCAAAAAAATTCCGAAAAAGATTAAGATTGCTCTTGGATATGGTGGATCATTCAAGTTACATCTGGATAGGGTTAATGGGAATCTGTGTACCCGCTGGATTTCCTTTTCCCAGTCCCATTGTGTAAGCTCGGGTAAAGAACTCCTTAACAAATGAATTGTGAATTTCCGAATATCATTACCCTCGCTATTTTCTGGTATACCTAACAGTCTTAGGGTGTTGTGACT
The DNA here is from genome assembly GCF_964204655.1 of Triturus cristatus. Taxonomy (NCBI): domain Eukaryota; kingdom Metazoa; phylum Chordata; class Amphibia; order Caudata; family Salamandridae; genus Triturus; species Triturus cristatus. The sequence goes on along the minus strand of NC_140585.1, from coordinate 960,718,350 downwards.
TTGTTTATTTTCTGCCTCTTCCAGCTTCCACATGACTTCCTTTATGGTGCTTTCTTGAGCTGTTGACTGCTTTTGCAAAGTGTCCACTGTAGATTCTAACGCCTCTGTACGGTTCTCTACCATAGCTAGTCTCTCCACAATTTCTGTACATATTTTCCCAACTTTTCTAATACCACCTTGTAATTGTTTTAAGGCCTGTCGGGATTGTCGATTCTCTAGTTTAATCGGAGGGATTGTAGGGTCAGAGATAAAGATGGTTCACCAGATTGTGCGGAATCTTTCTGTCCGGTCATCTCCTTTAGTTGTTTCTTAGGTGGTTTCGGAGCACTATTACCCAGCAACGTCTGTGTATCCGAAGAATCCCAGCCGTGTTTGTTCTCTTCTTCCCTACGGCTGCTCCTTTTTCCATCCGAGAGCCTCGTGACCCTCCTTGCCACCCTTTTTTCCCCAAGTTGGCTGCAATTACTTGTAGATGTATCATCGTCACCCTCTTCATTACTACTCATATTTGAGGTCTCCTTTTCGGACCCCCCAGACTCCTCATTCAAAGAGTAAAGATTTTCCAAAAGATCTGGAGATGAATATCCCAACTCCTTATTTTTTTCCAGCTGAGTTTCTGTTTTGGTGGACGCGGTTTGGCCATTAACCTTAGTCATTCCCCATTCGTTTGAGTCTATTGTTACAGTTTCTGCCTCGAATAACTCCACGGTCGAAGGAACCATACTTAAGGTATTGACTGAAGCTGAATGGGTTTTCCCATTGCCAGATTGATCATTGATGCCTACATGTTGGGCACCTAAGATAGTTTTTTCTCCATTTGACCGCCAGGACAATCGCTCCATGCCGGTTTCTGTCATTGGATCTCGGGTAGTACTGAAAATTTGTTAATCCATCGTACATGTATCTGTGCTGGTAGGGGTTTGAGCTTGGGTATCATTTATAGCGTTTAGCTGTTCCTGCCCCTTTTCACATTCTTTTGTACCTATAACTGGGAACAAGCTTGTAATAGCTATCTGCTTCTTATTTTGCTCTCCCATTACTGCATCTTTTAACATAAGGTTTTTGTTACCTTCTGTTTCTGCTTTGCCCCCCTTACCGGAACGCAGTTCATGCTTTTTCCCATCCGTGTCCATTTTTCTATTCATTTCACGTTGCCCTGACAAGGGTGCCACTGGTATCGGTAGACGTGTCTTAGTCCTCGCGCCCTGGGCCGCCATGGAATCTTCAGTTTGCAATCTCGGCTTGGCGTTACAAGGCAATACCAATCCACCTCCGATAGACCACCAGTCGGCCGCCACTGTCAGTAGGATCCGAGCAAGAGACTCCCAGCATCCGTGCCGGTCTCCGCTTCGCTCGTTCCTCACTACGGGTCAATGAACAGACGGTCTTCGACAGCCTCTGCACCATCCAGCCAAGAAATGCCACCCGTTACTTTCCCTGCACATAGCTGATGTAGTCGGAAGAAAAGCCTCCTCGATTCAGGGAGATATGCGGAGGTGAGTAGCTGAGGATCTCACTCAGGCGCCATCTTGCCTACGACCACAATGCAATGTATTTAAATTTCTAATTTGATGAAGGCTGCCTTCATGATAATGCACACTTACACACAAAAATTTACATTAATGAAAAAATCTAAATGTGTCCAGGCAGGTGTGTTTAATTATATTTCGTAAAACGATCAAATTAGAAACATGTGCCTTATACATTATTGGAATAATTGAAATGTAATATAATGTAGAAATTACAGTAAAATAGGTGAAATGTTTTTTTTAAAAATAACTTTAAAATCAATGTTAGTTTTCAACTCAAATCGTTTCATATATTTGCCGTTGTAACATTTTCCCTTGCTTAGTGCATTTTCTGTATTTTATTACATATTTATTGTCTCTTATCTGTTTTAAGGTGTAAATCATATGTGTTTATTTATATCACTTATCAAGTTCAAATAACCACAACTGTATTAACACTTTCAAAATAATGATTTTTTTTGTGTAAGTGTCTCTTATCATGATAAATACATGCACCAAAATATAAATGTTCATCACATTCTTGTTTTTACTAATGCATGGACTTTACAAATTAGATGTTTTAAACAAGTGTTGTATTTCCTGTTATAATTGTTGCTAAAAATCCGTAATTCACATTTTCATCATTAACTTTTCTAGAAATCAATGAATATGTGAAAAATAATGTTAGTACAAAATTTATCAAATTAATATATCTTTTTATTAACAAATGAGATACTTCTCTTGGATAGATTTTATTTAATGCAAAACATAAAAGGTTAACAAAAAAGCCTTTCACTTCAAAACAGGCTGTCGTAGAGTTACCCAAACGTGTTTGGGAGGGTTGAGTTTGGGTTTGACAGAGGTTGGGGACAGGTGAGATGTGAATTTGTGAGGAGGAATATGGGTCGGAGGGGTGGGAGAGGATTGGGTTTTGGAGGCAGAGGGAGCTGGAGTGGGTGATGTGTACATGTCTGAATGTTTTGCTGTTGCCTAGGGGTCTGGTATATGTTGTGTAAGTTTGGATGCATGTGTTTTGGCAGGTTTTTGTCGTTTGGGTAAGTGTGTGCATTTGTGTTAGTGGGTGTTGTTATGGGTGTAGGTGTGCTTTTGTTTGAGTGTGTTGGTTTGAATGAGTGTGCTGTTGAGGTGGTTGGTGTGGTGGTGGTGCATGTGTCTGTATGTTTTGCAGTTTCATGTGTGTCTGGTGTATGCTGTGTATGTTTGGATTAGTGTGGTTTGGCTGGTGTTTGGTATTCTGGTGAGTATGTGCATTTGGGTTGGGTTGGGTTGGGTTGGTCTTGTTTTGCATGTAGGTGTGCTTTTGTGTGATTGTGTTGGTTTTAATGAGTGTGCCTGTTGAGGTAGATGCTATGGTTGTGGTGGTTGTGGGTGTGGTGGTGGTTGTGGTGCTTGCAGGTGTGCTTGTGAGTTTGGTGGTGCTTGTGGTGCTTGTGGGTCTGGTGGTGGTTGTGGGTTTGGTGGTGGTTGTGGTGCTTGTGGGAGCACTGGTGGTTGTGATTGTGGTGGTGCTTGTGGGGTTGGTGGTGCCTGTGTTTGTGAGTGTAGTGGCAGTTGTGGTGCCTGTGAGTGTAGTGTCAATAGTGTGTGTATGTTGTTTGTGTGTCTTTGTGTTTATGCATGTGTGTGACTGTGCTCCTTGTGTCTGTTCGAGTAGGTGCCTGCAAAGACATGAGTGTGTTTGGGATTGGGATCAGACTTTGGATTTGGGTTGAGGAAAGGACTTGAGTTGGGTCGCAAGGTTGGGCTGATGGGGAGGCAGCGGAGAGTGAAGAGGCTATTTTTACACACGATCTCTGCAGGAGACCCTAGCCCTTTTAGGGGGTATGGTTTGGCCAACACGGGGGAGCAAAGGGAGGGTGTAGATGGGTGACTGGGAGGTGGACAGGTATGCGGTTGGTACAGTTCCAATGGGGTGTACCTCCACTAAGGAATGGTCCCTTGTGGAGGCCTCCAGAAATGATGATGAGGTGATGGCCTCTGTTTCTGTCCCTCACCTCCATGCCACTGTGTCCACCAAGTCCAATGTCTTACCACCTGAAACACAGTGACCAGCTACTTCCCCTCATTCATGGCCAACATCACCTTCGCCGGCTGTCTAAGATGTTGAAAAGACATATCTAATAGTTTTATTGTATCTGTGGAAATAGAACTGATGATAAACCTTTTTCTCACAACATTTTCCAAATTTTCATATTTCACCAGCTTCAAGGCTTTGAAACTTTTAGTTTCATTTTATCGTTGTCTGATCTCATGCATGTAGAGAACATCTCCAGAAACCATTTGGTCACAGTTTTGGAATTTTTCATTATTGTTCCTATCTTAAGGGCTCATTACGATGGTGGAAGGACAGCCACTGCCAGCCATGCGGTGGCGGCCCGATAGCTATCGGGCCGCGATTTTCCACCTGCCACATTACGATGGCGGGGGATCCAGATTGCGACCGTGGCGGACACAAAGACCGTCGCCATGGAACCGCCACAGGCAATTGTTCCAATTGCCTTGCGGAGCGGTCGGCATCCATAAAATGGTGGCGGTGCATAGCAGGCACTGTCTTCCAAATTAGGATGCTGTCTTCAGCCAACCTTTCCGTAGCGGGTAAACCGCCATTGAAAGGCTGGTGGAGATTGGTTTTGGGGGCCCATTGTGTTCCCTCTTGTTTCTGGGGGTGGTGTTTGTGCACTGGGGGTACCCCTGGTACTCCCCTACAGTTCACTGCACCAAGTGGCTGGCACCATGAGGTGCCTGCCACGTTGTGCAGTGAAATGCACAAAATGCATTTTAAATATCGCGGCGGGTGCTGCAGTCATCAGCACCCGATGCAATGTTAAAGTGCTAAATGCGACCGCCATGGTGGGGGTCACATCCTAATTGGGTGTGTGGGACTGCCGCATGTATTGCGGACGGTCTCGGTCCTCACCATGAGTTCGTCCGCCATTGTAATCGGCCCCTTATTTTTGATAATTTCTCTTAAGCATTTTCAATTCTTTTCAGGAACTGTTTGACACTTCTGAATGCTTCTGATTGGTTGTTTTAAATAGTAAACTTTTGTCACAAAAATCAATATAAAGCAAAAATCTCATTGTTCATTGTGTGTGCAAGGAAAAAATAAAAATATGAACCAATGTGTGTTAATATTTACTGCAATGTTGTACCAATAATTGTATACACTCAAAGCCTGTTTCTTTTGTTTGGGCATTTCAGAATGGTAACACATACAAGTAATTAAGTATTTATTAAATCGTAAAATTAATTTTATGGATTCAGTACTTAAGTTGCTTATTAATGTATCACATTCTATGTATTTATTTATGCTATTGAAGAAATGAAAAAATTAATTTGTTGGTAGTTTTGAAATATTTCTACACCATAAATAAATGCATAGGGCTTGATACAATTCTAATATACTTTATAGTACAGAGCAAAAAAGTTTTACATTTGACTTCAACATTTTTACGCATGCTTGTGATGTACACGTCTGGTAAGCACACAACTTGCCCATTGAATAAATGGATGTTTTTTCAATTACAGTACACTTGCTTTCTGTTGAATGTTTCCACCAAGGTAATATGTGTGCCATCAATTGCTCCAAACACATGTAGTAGGAGACCCAAAGCATGAAAATTGCCCTTCACATACGCAGAATCCTCTTTTTATGTTGAAGCTGTTGATGTGTCTGATCATTGAAAAAAGAACTTCTTGTAGCACACACCTGAAAGTTGGTTGTAACATTTCTACACATACTACAACTGTTAATTGGAAAGCTCCTGTGCCCCCAAAATGGAATACTGCACACTTTCACTATTGTCATTGATGTGGGGTTCCTATTGTCATGCAGAATATTTAGTACCAGCTGATGACATACATCAACAATAGTTTGGCAAATTAATCTGAATTTTTTTATTATATCCTTTTTTTATGGCAGGACGTTCTGGAACTGTAAATTCTTATATAGCATGACGTATTTTGATTATGCATTTTTTCTAATGCATTTGAAAATAAGGAAAAAGAAAAGAAAATTGTATTTCAATTTAATTAAAAGATTTGTTTTGTCATTTTGGCTTGTTTTGTCATTTTTTTTTTAATGTGCAAATCATTACCTACTTGTGATTTATTTATGTATGTACAATATTTAATATTTGAAATGTTTTAAACTGTGTGATGAAACAACAAACGTGACACTATGGACAAAATACATACTACACCAGTCTTTGATTTTGTAAATTTTATCTTATTTTAAGAAAAAATAATTTTAAAAATTACAAGATGGGAAAAAAACACAAAAACAATCAATCATGGTGAATTAAAGTAGTGTTGAAGAGATAAAATTGTTTGAAATCCAGTGAACAAAATACAACTGGCATCAAAAATGTAAATGTGTCCAGTAAAATGTCTGCAGAGTGAATGTTAGTCACACACTGGAGGAAATAAGGTTCTGTGTCTCTTGGTTGTGGTGGCGGATGTCTTGCCATCCTCTCCTGCCAGTCTGGCCAATCATGTCTTGGGACTGATTAAGGGATCCCAAGACTTGGTCTATGTCAGCCAGGGTGACAATGAACCCAGTGGACTCACTTTGCTGGTCCATAGATTCCCTCCCACATACCCAACCCACTACCCTGGGCCTTTGATCCAGTGTGCCCCATCCCTCTGGGTTCTTGCTCAACTGGATGTGGTGGTGTTGGATAAACAACTGCCAGGACTGGGGGGCACAAGATTGGGGTGATGTTCCTTTGGACACAGGGATTTGAGGTATCCAGAGGGCGAGGTGTAGTAACAATTGGAGTGAGAGGTGGAGGTGTGGTCCGAGTGTGACTCACTGGAGCTGTCTGCTAAGGCAGACCAGATGAACCAGCTTGCTCCTCATCATCCAGACTTGCTGAAGTGGATTCCTCATTGTAGACTTGTTCCTGGCCTGGCGGTGGAGGTATCATTAGCTGTTGCAGATGGCTGTCCACGTTCTCTGGGTGTTGGACCTATAATAAACAGAAAAACTATATTAATTATAATAGTCTTGATTATACACCAATTGATTTAGAAGTATCAAACGTAGCAACCCAAAAGGGAAAATAAAAATATTTAGATAACTATAGCTTTCAGTAGCATTGTACGAAATCACATGAACAGTTTAATGCACTCACAATACTACTTCAAAACAGTAAGTAAAATGATGTCCAGAAATGAAAGAAAGAATTATAAAGTATACATGATGTATACCATACATTCAGCACAACACAGTAGAGAGGAGAAATGAAAAAGATACCATTCTAAGCCCTAACAAGCTACTGACATGAATACTAGACCTTACATGATCATTTTTACGTCAACATACTTTGATTTTGTAAAACAAGTAACATGAATTCAATAACATGACAAAATAATGACAACATAGTAAATTAAAATTAAAATCATTTCAAAACATAGCATAACTCCATCCACTCCGGATCCCCAACCGACCCCTGCCCTCACCACATCTTCAACAAGGCCGACGCTGTCATCGCACCCCACCTGCGGGACATCATCAACACCTCCCTCGACACCGCCACCTTCCCTGAGAGCTGGAAGCACGCCGAACTCAGCGCTCTACTAAAGAAACCAACGGCGGACCCCACCGAACTCAAGAACTACCGCCCCATCTCGCTCCTCCCGTTTCCAGCCAAAGTCATCGAGAAGACCGTCAACAAGCAACTGGCAGCCTTCCTCAAGACGACTGGTTCCCTCGACCCATCCCAGTCAGGCTTCCGGGCCAACCACAGCACCGAGACCGCCCTCATCGCTGCCACCGACGACATCCGAACCCTGCTGGACAACGGAGAAACAGCGGCCCTCATCCTCCTGGACCGCTCCGCGGCATTCGACACTGTCTGCCACCGCACCCTAGTGCAGCGCCTCAGCAACGTCGGGATCGAGGAGAAGGCACTGGAATGGATCATCTCCTTCCTCACCGGAAGGACACAGAGAGTCCGCCTGCCCCCGTTCAGATCAGAAGCCACGGAAGTCATCTGCGGCGTCCCTCAGGGCTCCTCGCTCAGCCCCACCCTCTTCAATGTCTACATGAGCCCCCTTGCGGCCATCGCATGCCAACACAACCTGAACATCATCTCCTACGCCGATGACACCCAGCTGATCCTCTCCCTGACCAACGACCCCGCCACCGCCAGAGCCAACCTACACGAAGGGATGAAAAATGTGGCCGAGTGGATGACGACCAGCCGCCTGAAACTGAACACAGACAAGACGGAAGTCCTCATCCTGGGCTCCTCACCCTCCGCCTGGGACGACTCCTGGTGGCCCCCCGCCCTGGGCAACGCACCCAAACCGACAGACCACGCACGCAACCTGGGCTTCATCCTGGACTCCTCCCTCTCCATGACCAGACAAGTCAACGCCGTCTCCTCGTCCTGTTTCAACATCCTGCGCATGCTACGTAAGATCTTCCAGTGGATCCCCACCGAGACCAGGAAGACGGTCACCCAGGCCCTCATCACCAGTCGACTGGACTACGGCAACGCCCTCTACGCCGGTACCACCGCCAAGCTCCAGAAGAGACTCCAGCGGATCCAGAACGCCTCGGCGAGACCCATCCTCGACGTCCCCAGACAAAGTCACATCTCCAGACACCTGAGAGACCTGCACTGGCTCCCGATCAACAAAAGAATCACCTTCCGGCTCCTCACCCACGCGCACAAAGCCCTACACAACCAAGGCCCGACCTACCTCAACAGCCGCCTCAACTTCTACGCTCCCAAACGCCACCTCCGCTCGACCAGTCACGCCCTCGCCGCCGTCCCCCGCATCCACAGAGCGACAACAGTAGGAAGATCCTTCTCCCACCTGGCCGCCAAGACTTGGAACGCCCTCCCAACCGACCTACGCCTGACCCAAGACCACCTCTCCTTCAGGAAGAAGCTCAAGACCTGGTTGTTCGAGCAGTAGCGGACCCCCCCCCCCCAAGCGCCTTGAGACCCTCCGGGTGAGTAGTGCGCGTTATAAATGCCTATGATTGATTGATTGATTAACATAGAGATTGATAAATACATAACACTTTAGCATATGTTAAATCTGAAAGAAAAGAGAGAATGACTAAAATAACATAAAATAACATAGCAATATTATTTTCACAAAGCAAAAATGAGGCATCATTGTGTTTGGAGTCATTTCAATTAACATTAACAAAAATTGCAACTTTGTAGGTTTTTCATACCTAGTAAAATATATGCAGTAAAAATAGACAGCAAAAATGAAATTTAGGTTTAGTGACATATTCAAAAGTATAACTTCCCAGTCTTCACTCTGCCTGAGATTCCTTTCCAGCCTTCAGGATGTAGGATCTGCAAGACCTTCTCCTCCCAGGGAAATAGTTGTAAGAGGGGTTGAGAGAATCACCACCACGTGATTCTTGGAGGCCAGAGAAAGCACACTCCCCTGCAGGTTGCACAACCTCTTCCTAATTTCCTCATGTGTATGCAGGTTGCTTGCTACAGCATTCACTTTGTGTTTTTTACTTTGTACTTTGACTCAAAACAGTTGCAGCTACCATCCATCCAAAAGCCACAGGAATAGTACAATGTTGAATGAGTACCTTGATGGAATCCCTCTATCGGCATGCCTCTGCTAGGACAACACCAGCACAACTGTGAAATTTAAATATGCTTAGCCAAATCCCGCCACCCAGATGGTGACAGAGTACTGTTAGCCAACAGAGGAGTTCGCTCCGTCAACAGCAGTGAGCCACTTATGTGATGGAAAACACTCTGTCAACGCGAACGGATGGTCAGCCAGCCTATATCTTAACACTGCGGGTGCAAATCCATGTGCTCAATAGAGTACTTATAAACTCTGCCACAGAAGGATGATGAGAGTCCCGCCAACATCTAAATCAGTCCCTTAGTCTTCTTTGTGAAAGCCAAATGCCTCCAGAGAAGCAAGGTTGAAGCCAATATCTGATTAACTTCTCTTAAAATCAGATAGCCGCTAGATGAGGTTTGGCTGAAACCGTTGGTTTTTGGCAGGAAGAGATCAGTGGTGATTGTACGCAGATCACAGGGTAAACTGAGGCACTCAGCTTGTAATCTTTGTGGAGTTATGCATCTTGGTGGTATGATGATCTTTTAAGGTAATATACTTTACAGAATTGTGTGTAAAACAAGGGAAATGTACAAGTGATGCGTTGGGTCAAATCAGCAGATTTTTAGTATGGAAAGTGTCTGGTTCCTTTTACATTAACAAGAGTGTGCAGTGTAGCTTAATCCCAAAACTGAGCTGGCACCACGTACCACACATGCATATGGTCCTTAAATGCACTAAGAGTAAAAGCATTGGGCTAAAGGTGGCCCAGGGCATTATTACACATAGTATCCTGAGGGCATAACAGACATGTGCACCAACTATGGTATTACAGCTACACTCCTGAGAGGCTGCATAGATATGGGCTGAGAGATACTGCTGCATGTGAGTGTTGTGGTGTGGACACAACTTCTGGGTACAGATTCTCAAGTCATTGGGGGACATAACTGACTCTCAATTAACCTCTGCTCTCTCCCTTGCTTTGCTAGGTTATTCCAAGCCATTTCCCAAATCTTGTAGCAGACTGGTGGACATGGGATTGCTGATTGCTAGGCGCAGGGTAGCTGTGCGCTGGTCTCGCGGTCCTTCTCCCACCCTTGCTGGCTGGTCAAAAGACATGCTACATTGTTGCACTCAGTCCGAGAATGATAGCAAACGCCTTCCCCCGCACAATTGCCCAAAACATTTCTGGCTGTTATACAAAACGTATCTTACTACAAAAGAAAATGCTGATGGGAGCGTGGGATCCCCTGCCCATTAGTGGGGCCGCAGGACAGGTATTACTGCTGAGAGAATATGCATGTACTTGCTGTTTTTATTGTTTGTGATCCCCACTTAAACAACTGTTTATTGTTCAGAGGCTGAATGCCTTGGTCTGAAAGGATTGCAGACAATTGCAGAGTTGAGGGCAGTCTGGAAGGCACTTCAGGATGTCTCTCACATCCTGTTGGGTAAGGCTGTCTTCATCAAAACAAACAACAGGGTAGCCATATCTTACCTAAACCACCTATTCAGGAGTGGCTCTCCCGCCCTCAATCATATAGCTCAACAGATTTGCTCATAGGGTGAGTCAAATCTTTTACACCTAAGAATTATTCATATCAGTGGAAATCTTAATTGTCAGGTGAATTGTCGAAACAGAATTGGTCATCCTTTTCAGGACTTTGGGTTGGGTTGCAGCTAATTTTTCACAAAATATGCCATATGTGGGGTCCCTTAGATGGATCTATTTGCAAGTCAGTCAAATGCGTAGATCTCAAGTTTTCTCTCCAGGTTCAGAGAATCTCACTCAGCGGCTGCAGATGTCCTATCCAGTCCATGACTGGTTAGTCTGATCTGAGCCTTTGCACCAGTTGTCTTAATCCCCAGAGTACTTGTGAGGCTGCAAAGAGAAATGGGGGAAATGGTATTAGTAGTTCCATATTTGACAGGAAGACCATGGTTTCCATTGCTCTGTCAACTGGTGACAGATCAGACCTGGTTCTCACTGTATATCCACCTCCTCTCAGCCACCCTCCTTTATCAGTGTAGACTCTTTTCCATCTACATTTACTGGTTTGGAAGTTGAAAAGGAGGGGTTCCTAAAAAGGGTATTTCTCTTTCTCTGGCCCAGTTTCTGCAGGCATCTAGGAGGCTTCAACTAATACATCCTATAACCATCACTGGTCACCTTTCATCTCTGGGTACTCTGCAAGAGCCTGAGAACTTGCAGTTTCTCCAGGATGGTTTCGATAAAGAGCTTTCAATTGCTACCCTCAAGCGACTATAAAATCCTTTCAGGAAACCTGGGTGCAAATATTCAATATTGATCCTTTGGTCTCAAAGCGTTTCATGGGATTTTCCTTATTAAATCAAATCAAATCAAAAATAAGCTTTATTCGGAAAGTTGATTTCAATCCATAAAAGCGTATACATTATAACATATCATACTGAATACATATACACATAAAAAAGTTTATAAAATCCTATATGTACAAGATATAGTGCAAGGAAATTATCGGTACAAAATTGGAAAAAGCGAAAGCAACTTTACAGCTCGAAAATATACAAGTCGTTATTTCAAATTTATCTGCCCTGTAATTAAAAAATTTTGTGAAACTGGAGACCAAAAACAATATAATGTGCGCCCCCTACTGCGTTATTAGGATGCAGTTGGGGGATAAAACCAAAACAACGTTTGGAGCTATGTCTTTAAACCAATAATACTGTTTGTCCATCTGTTCACCTAGAACCTAACTGGGAAACATTTATACATCATGTGAAGGCGATAAAGAGAATCCACCCAGCAAATATATAATACAATATTAACAACTTTAAAAGTCCATATATACAAAGGTGCTAAAAATGAGTTAACAGTTTTTTAGGGCAAAATAGAAGAAACATATGCCCCCAGCTGCTTTTTTAGGATGCATTGGGGGATAAATCCAAAACAACGTTTGGTAACTGATGTCTGCTGTTCTTCTAAAAATTTGCTCTATTCACAAAGAATCTAGAACAATACTATTTCTGTGTTTAATCAAATGTTTTAAAAAGACGGCAACATTGTAATTTATACTGTTGTTATCAAGACATTGTAGGGCCAAAAATGCTGGTCGACATTGACGAATTCCCCAAAGTTTAAAAATTGGTTTCAACCATCTCTTTCTGTGTTCATCATAAAATTTACAAAATAAAATGACATGAATTGTTGATTGCACAGAAATGGAATCACATGGACAGGGTAAAAGTTCGTTAGACCAGTTATTGACAGTTGGAAAAGTCACCAGCCTATGGAAAACATTTAGACGGAAGCGAGTGAGCACAAATCTATCATAACTTTTATCTGTGTTTTGAAGATATAATTGCATGCCTAGTGAAGTAGATATCATTAGGTTATGGCTCACTGATAGTTTTGTGGCTTCATTGGTTAGTCTCAAACTCTCCATGTGATTCATACAACGTTTCTTAAAGTCTTTCCTTGCAATAGCTGTCATGGAAAAGGGATTGTTAAAATAATCGGGATTACCAATGTCTGTCATAAAATCCTTCACATACTTAATCCATTTAATTTCGAGGCAGTGGTCCAGTTTGAGAACATCTTGAAGCACCAATTGATTAAAGTGGTTTGTTTCTGACTTCCAAATACGGTGCCATAAAGTTACGGGTTGAATTTTTATAATGTCCGTGATGTAAGGGACTCCCAGCTCAGCATGGCAAACGAAAGTGGAAGTTGAAGCTGGAACTGCTAATAGATATCTTAGAAATGCGTTTTCCACTTTTTGCAATTCAAATACATTCCTATGTCCCCAGATCCCTGCCCCGTATGTTGCCACGCTTATACATTTTGCTTTATAGATTTTGATCAGTTCTGATGGTGGTCTTTTCCCCAGTTTTTGTGAAAAATTGACAAGGGCAGTGGTGGCTCTCGTAAAAAGGAGTTTTCTTTGTATGATTGCTTGGTTCCATGTGCCCTTATCATCTATAAGTATTCCCAAGTAAGAGTAAGTAGGTGTACTGGCCAATTTATTCCCGTTTAGGTAGATATCTTTACTCTTTTTGCTACCATTGCCACAGTTCATCACAAATGTTTTTGAAATATTGATATTTAAGTCGATGCCTTGCATATATTTGTTATACAATACTAATGCCTTCTGGAGAGCTATGGGGGTCCTAGCTAGGATCACAGCGTCATCAGCATACAATAATGCTGGTATACGTCTAGGGGTCGAGATTTGCTGAACCTGGGGGACGTCCTGGGTTCCATCCAGTAAAGCCTTCTCAAGGCCGTTTGTATAAAGAGTAAAAAGGAATGGGGCCAGGACGCACCCCTGTCTAACCCCTCTAAGTACTTTAAATGACGAAGTACATTCTCCCGCTTTTCCGTATCGAACTCTCGCTGAGGCATTGCTGTAGAGGGCTTTTAAAAAATCTATTAAAGGTTCCTCTACTTTCATTTCCTTTAAAATATGCCACAGTTTATCGTGAGCAACACAATCGAAGGCTGAAGAGAGGTCAACAAACGCAAGGTATAGTTTCCCTCTCTTCGCCCTCGTGTATTTGCCCAACAGAATGGCTAGATTAAGTCCCTGGTCTATTGTCCCCAGGCCTTCTCTGAAACCGAACTGTAAGTCAGACAGTATGTTCTTGTCTGCAGCCCAGGTTTGCAGCCGCGTCAGAAGGATCCTTCCTGCTACTTTTCCTAGTGAATCCAGGAGTGAGATTGGTCTGTAGCAGGAAGGATCCTGTCTATTGCCCTTTTTGTAAATAGGGACCATGATGGATTCCGTCCAACTGTTAATGAGGCCCTGAGAGGAGGTAGCATTGAGAACGCGGGTTAATATTGGTGCCCAGAGATCTGTGTTATATTTATAGATGTCTACCGGGACCCCGTCAGGACCAGGGGCCTTGGAGCCTTTACTTTCATTTAGTGCAATTAGGACTTCCTCAAGTGAGAAAGATAACTCAGTGGTAAGGGGGATAGGAACTTCATATTGCGGTGGTGAATTTGAGGCAAAACTATTTCGCGACTCTGGGTCGCCAAAAATTCTTGTGAAGTGATTCACCCATTGGGCCTCGTCAATAGCTATTTCTATTGATGGTTGATTATCCGTTGAAAGAAACGGGGACCTAATTACTTTCCAGAATTTTTTGATATCATTCTGGTTGCTTGCCCTATGTAGATCCTCCCACAATGATTCTTTTAATATCTTTTTCCTGGTCGCGATAGCCTGATTGTAACTTTTCCTTGCTTGCTGGACTGCTAGTCCGTCTTTGTCCCTATTATGGATGGCTCTTTTTAAGGTGCGATGGGCATTTGTGCAGGTTTTATCGAACCATTTTGATTTCTTAGGGTCTGTATTTTTCTTGTTTACAATCAGTGTGTTTTTTATAGTAGTTGTAATGGAAATAAAACTGTCTATGATAGTCGATGAAGGGGTATTCTCTTCCAAGCAGGACATTATATGGGGTAGGGCCTTAGTCACCACTGAAGAAGTAATGGTTTCTGGGTCTACTAGTTCCCATTTTAAAGAGAAACCATTCAGACTATCAATAGCAAGATTGGGACAATTGTGACGGAATATATTCGTTTTGCGTTTAGTGAGGGAATTGGAACTTTTCCTCATGATATCTACGGTCTGTGGGAAGTGGTCGCTAATAGCGATCTTATGGGTGGTAAATTGCTTTACCCTGTTTTCGAGATTATTTGATGCAAGAATAAAATCTATTACAGAGCCTGTTCCTCTCCCATTATAAGTGGGTAAGAATGCAGTTGGAGGGATCACTGGTTCATTTGCGAATCCCAGGTTCAGCATAAATAGAGATTCATTCAGAGCACCCCCCAAAGTGTTATGAGGAAAGTGTGTAAGATTATAATTGTCCACGTCAGTCATACCGCAAATCCTATTATTATTTTTGGGGCACAACTTAACGTTAAAATCCCCTCCCCAGATGATTTGGGCGTCACCTGAGTTGACCAGCTGAATGTCATGAACAGCTTGTCTGAGGTGATCGATAACTTTAAGTTCGTTCTCTTTTGGGATGTTGTTGTAAAAATTGACGAGTATTAAAACGTCTTTCCTATCTAATGTGAGGGTGAGTATTTGAAAATAAGAATTTGAACATTCTAGTTTGACTTTTTTTAGTACCACAAGATTGGATAAGTATATACATAGGCCTCCCTTTGGTCTTCCATAAGGGGAGGGAGAGGCTGGAATATGGAAAGTTTTGAAGCCATTGATATTAATTGCGCTTACCGACCAAGTCTCCTGCAGACATAAAATGTCCGAGTTTTTAACAAAATCAGTGAAAAGGTCGTTGTGAATTTTTGAGTATAGGCCCCATATATTCCAGTATGTAATATTAATATAACCTTCCTCTTTCCTAGATATTATAAATGGAAGGTCAGCTAGTCTTGGGGCCTCTGTTTCCTCTAAAGTAGGATTCAGGTTGATTTTATTATTGCAAGCTATAGCGGGTGTATCCTCCTGCATTGACTTATGCCGTGGCTGCCTTTCGGTGTCAGCGACTGTTGCTACTAAATCAATCTCAATCTCAGGAGAGCTCCTTCGAGGATGGGGAAGCGAGCAGATGTCGGAGTTCCCAGCTAGACTCCTAGCTCTATTTAATGGCTTTAGGGAGAGTCAATCTTGATCGTCTAGAGAGGTGAGTACACCAAAACGATTACGGACAGGGATGTTAAATTTTTGGTTCAACGAAAATTGATGATGAACCGAATTCATTTGTTCGGAGGGAGGGCGATAGAAAAAGCCTAGGGGAAGAATCTTAATCCCTTTGTCGGATATATTTTTTGGCGCGGACCCCAAAATTTTTCTAACTAACCAGGGGGATCTAAAAGTCAGTATCAGGCAGTCGCCCATAAAGGATTTCCTTGATCTTCCTATCCATCCTATTCTGCGTATCATCTTGAACTCTTCGAACAGGATGTTAGTGTCACCCACTCTGTCTCCCAACCAATGTAGTGCTTTGTTCCTTAATGATTCGTTGCTCTCCTGATCGTTTAGGCCTAGATGGGGAACATTGCCCAAAATCACTGTATAAGGAGTACATGCTGGAGGAAGATCAAGATGTAGAGGATGAGACGCCTTTACAGATGTTGGATTAATAGCAGAAGAGGAGTGACTATTAGAGACTGTGTGAGACGGCATGACTGTATTATGTGGTGTCTTTGTTACCCTAAGCTGTTTGGTACTTTCAGTTGTGGGAGTCTCTACAGGTGCGTCAATATGGGAATGAAAGGTTCGAGATTTCCTGGTGTAATTCGCGCTGTTACTAGTGGACCTTAAGCTGGGGGATGAGATAGGTGTATCTTCTTTACGCGAAAGAAGTTTCGCGACCTGGGACTCAATCTGATCTAGTCTAGAACCGATCGCCTCAACAGCTTCTCTAACGAAAGCATCAAGAATTTTAATGGAAGAGAGGGTACATTCCGGTTCAGTCCCCTTGTTATGTTGTTGTATGGGGTTATTTGTTGCTATATGGGATGTATCAGGAAGTTGTGTTGAGTTTTTAGCCCTGTCTTGGGTTTTTTTCTTGCAAAAAATGTCCTTACCTCTATGTGGCCTAGATTGACTAACCACTTTTGTGCCTTTACCTTGTTTCCCTAACTGTTTCTTAGTCAAATTTTTCCCCTTATCTTGTTGTACTAAGTTTTGATCGCTGTTGTTATGTACTATTATGTCATTTGTAATATTTTGGACACACCCATTAACTGGTATTGCAATATCTGTACTCACAGTCGAAATAATGGGGTTAATGAGAGTGAGTTGATCGTCCCCCTCACTGACTTCTTCATTCACCAGAGTACCCACTGCTAATGATTGTTCTACTGAGGAGATTTGTTTTTCAATTACCCCCATTGCCCCGGTCAAATATGTTAGTAGAGATTGCTTTTTTGGCTTCTTTGTGTCCATTCCCTCTATTGGTTCGCAGCTCAATGCTTTCCTTTTGCCCATGATAAAGAGAGATATTCAACTATATCTAAGGGCGTTTATTTTGCCCACAGTCTGGTAGATGTAATCAAAAAAGTTCGGATCAGTTAGTGTTACAGGAATGGATGGCAATTACCTGCGGATGAGCACCAATCCTTGAGGGAAGATCGTGATGGGAAGATGTAAGGATATAAGGAAAAACCACGATGGGTGGTCCAGTCCGGTCTCACACGGGCACAGACGGGCAAGGACGGGCCCGCCCTTGGCCCGGGCTTCGCCCGGGCGCTGCCCGCGCGCGTCCCGCGCTGCGTGAGCGCCTGCTCGGATTTAAAGCAGACCGGCGCTGAATAGCGTCGTCATCAGCGTGCGCTGCCAAGGGGAATGCTGGGATATGGTGTTTGAACAGGCCGTTTCCCTCACGGCGGTGTTACTCCGTGGATATTCAGCCCCGCAGCACCTCTGCGAGCCGTTCCCCTCACGGCACGTAGGTAGGTTATGGATCTCTGCTTTCTCTGCGTCAAGGTCATCTACAGTCCACCAATAGACAGTCCATATCATCCACGAGGGCGTGTGCTCCCTGGATCACCTCCTCTTTCTTGACTGCGACCACTCAATCCTCGCGTCTTGTCAGTCAGTTTTGGAACCTTAACTCTGACAGCCCTCCATTCCTGAGACAGAGACACCTTATTATACTCTAAGGTCTGAAATCCTTTTATTTCCTGGGACCTCGCCTGGGTTCCCTCATAACTTCAGAACTCTCTATTTGAATGTTTAGACTTCAATAAGAGAAATTTCTTACCATAAAGGTAACTTTCCTTGCTGCAGTCACACTCCACATATAGGAGAGATTGGGGTGTTAGTCTCCCAACATCTTATTTGAGAATGTTTAGTGACAAAATAGTTTTGTCCCTAAATCCTAGATCCCCTATTAATGCTAATTTAGGTTTGCCTCACCTCTTATATGTAGTACAAGTTGTGAAAGTTTAACTTAGGAAATCTGCTAAATATAGAATGTTTTACCGTCTTTTTGTTAGATTTGGACCGGTAAATAGAGGAGAGAAGATACCTTCCTTTACCTTATCAAGATGGATCAAGAAATCCCCTGTTTCATTCAGGCCCATTCCACCACTCTTGGTTTTCTTGAACTCAGGTCTCCGTGGCGGTTATACGTAGGGCTGCAACTTAGACTTTTCCATCAAAACTCATTGTAAATTATAAGTTTGATGTAGCTCAGCAGCCTGAATTAGATTTTGTTACCTCTGTTATAAATAGTGCACTGTATTTAAGTTAATATGGTGTCTATATTTCTCTTAGTTCTATAAATAGATGGACGGCTACATGAATACAATTTTCTGCTTGTCTACATTCCAGCTTTTTCACTATTGCTTGGCTGATGAGGTGTATTCTCTTGGGCATATCTCCGTTACACATGGGCTAAGACAAGTGTGAAGTGGAGGTAAAAAATCATTACTTACCGGTAATCTTCATTACACTGATTCTTCCACACTCGTCCCTGCACTTGCGTCCCTTGCTCTCTTTCCTACTTCCTCATCAGTCTATCTTCATTCATAAGGGCTTGGTACATAACAGGAAGGTTGGAGAAGAGCTTTATTGGTAACTTATTTTTTGAGCTATAGAAAGCACAAAAAGCGTTAGGAAGGGTGGGAGGCAGATGGAATGCAAGCACCTTCCTTAATTTGGTAGGTACTGGGAAGTATGAGAGTAATGAAGATTATCAGCAAGTAATCCAGTCATTACACTCCCACTATTACTATTACTATTACTAATTTTTTGTAAATCAGCTCCAGAGTTCTCTCCATTATCAGAATGCTAATCTATAGTTAGCTATCAACCAACCTCACCTCCATTTACACCATATACCTAGGGCTTTAAGTGGGCCAGGTCCCTCTGGCTCTCAGACCTGGTAGAAACTAAAAACGGACTTTGAAAGTGGTCCCTACTGGGTTCTATCTTCATGTCTTAACTTTACTGGCAAGAGCATTGGTCAATTTCAGAATAATGAATGTAAAACATGTTAAGGTAATCCATGTTTGAGATTTATATCCTGTTTAGATTTCACGTTTTACTAAAACTTGCATTCCTCAAGAGTGTTAGCTATTTTGAGTGGGTATTTCTGTATTTTTGTCATGCGGGTTATTACCTTTGTATAGTGCAGACTTAAAAATGTGTTGCCTCTAGGTGTTTATACCGGGCAATGATTGAGAACTCTGGATTTGAGACTAATGGGAGAGTGAGATTCTAACAGTGCCTGTCAGTGTTTTAAAAAGGTGTTCAGAATACATGGTCAGCCAATCGTTGGCCTCTCTGCAGAGTACACTGAGTAATGGTTACGTGTTACAGTTGCAATTGTGATTCTGTACAATTGTGTTTGAAGGAGATACAAAATTGTCAAAGTATGCACAAGGCAAAAATAAAAGTTATGGTGAAGTATAGGGGATGCAAGGAAGTCTATTCAAGAGGGAGTGAAATGAGGGTGCTGAAGAGGAAAGATATGAGGTGAAAGACATGCATATAGATGAGCTGTGGAGAGAGAAAGGTCCTGCATATTTAATAGAGTGGGCGAAGTGATTGAGACACTGTGAAGACCACTACCCCTTCCACAGAGTGCAGTAATGTTTAATTCACAGTCTCACAATTTCTGAATTGAAATATTTTCAATATTAGCTACAACAAAATCATTGGTGTTACTTATTTATTTTAAACAGCTAACGCACATTGACAACGCCAACAGTCCTGGCTGGTTTTAGGTGTATGTCAGTTGATGAGATATAGATCTGGTTACAGTAACAGAAAGCTCAGAGGAACATTAGCAGTAGTTGAGTGGCACACTGCAGAAATCACAGAAATGTACTTTACGTGTTTAAGCCAAACCCTAGTTACATAGGTCACACCACTTTATAGACCAACACTTTTTTTCATCCCACTTTAAGCTCTGCACACATCTCACCCATTTGTTCTTGCTAATTCGATTTCTGCGTGTCAACATGTGGTACAAAGTGATCCCAAGATAACATGTTGGACGTCTCACAAAATAAACAAATAAAAAAAATGAATACATATAGACAATTCATTCCTCCCTATTGACCATAGACCTATGTTGAGTGCAGGTTTTAATGAATACTCGCGCATAAAAATAATTGTGTTAGCTGTTCTGTGTTTTTTCAAAATGAACATTCCATGCAGGCCAATGTTTGCAGCTCTGATTTTTATTGAGAAATTCATATAAATAGGAAAGATAGAGAATATTGCAATTTGTCTATTTCAGTTAAATGTTGACAGGATTATTGAAATGGGCCTTTGAGAGGACCTCAGCTTTGAGATACTGCTAATGACAGAAACAATTTATTTGTTTAATTTGTTAACTGTATCTGCCATATGGAGGAGATTCATTATACTGTTCCACCATGCTGCACAACAAACAATAAATGGAAAAGTCAATGGCGAGAACACATATTTTATTGGCCTGACAGCGTCAACATAACCTGCTAAAATCTGCCAGATTTCTGCAAATGGATGCAAAATAGATGTGCATCTGTTGGGTAACGAGTAAAGAGCCAATGAAAAACGCGGCTATGGCTTTTGCCAAGTCTGTTACAAAAATAGCCGATTGACTTGCTCACAAAAAGTCCATTCTGTTAACCCCGCAGCACAGATTATATTGCAGAGTATGGCTCCAAATAGTTCAAAAATCACAGCTTTCAGCTGAGCAAGAACATGCAATAAACGGTTTTAGGATGCCAATCTCATACTCAGTATGGTGCCAATGAAGCTGTTATCTGAGCAAGCTGAAAGACCACAGGCTCTTCTTTGTTTCTGAATTTGAACGACACTTTCTGGCTTCTTACTCCATGACTGCTGTGTCCATATTAGTCATGTTAGCAATAGGAAGCATCCTGATGTGAAAGAACATTGCACATTACTTTTGCAAAAGGTTGTTTTTTGGAAAAAATAGATTTTGTAGTGGAAGCTAATTAAAGAGAATATATATTTTGCCTGAATTATGTATTCTGACCTCTAATGCAATTGAGTACACAGAAATTACAAACAGGGGGGCAGATTTACAAGCCCCCGTGCGCCACTTTTGCGCCGCCATTGCGTCACTTCTGTGATGCAGCGACGGCGTAAAGCTAGCGCCATGCTGCGGGGGATTTACAACGTGACGCATCTAGGGAGATGCGTCACATTGTAAAGCCCTGCGCCACATGAGACCTGCATCAGGTTTCATGTGAGCGTTCCGGCGCAGGGGAAGGGGGGCGTTCCGGTGCAGGCACCCCTCGGAAAAGTGCCTGCGTGAAATCTACAAGATTTCACTCAGTCACTTTTCCGACCCCGTTGCGTCAAAACCTTGCGCCTGCTTGAAGCAGGCGTAAGGTGTGACGCACCATGTGCAAGGTAGGCCGGGTTGGCACAGTGCTGAAGTTGCGTTGCGCCCACGACACAACTCCAGCACTGCGCCAACGTTGCGACGGCAGATGCGACACGCATCTGCATTTCCTTGCGCCATGATGCGTCGCATTGTAAATGTGACGCAAGGATTGTGATGCGTGTCGCAAGTTTCCTGGCGCATCCCTGCTGATTTGCAGAGATGCACCAGGAATTGTAAATCTGCCCCTCGGTCGGGTGAAATTTGGTATAGTTCATACAACAACATAGCGCACGCGATTTAAAATTTTCTTCCATGTTTCATGAACTGTACAGCAACCAACATATTTTCCACTACAAATTAAGCGATTT
Organism: Triturus cristatus; assembly: GCF_964204655.1. Taxonomy (NCBI): domain Eukaryota; kingdom Metazoa; phylum Chordata; class Amphibia; order Caudata; family Salamandridae; genus Triturus; species Triturus cristatus. The sequence continues at coordinate 960,696,578 of NC_140585.1, read as the reverse complement.
GGTGATTGAGAACATTATCAGTGTAGAAAAAGAATGAAATATATGCTGAAGGTCTGTGGTACGTATCCACGATTCTCTTCCATTGTACATTGTTTTCAAACTCTATTTGCTGCAGTAATCAGAATCACAAGTAGTATCCATTCTCAATAAAATGTGGTCTTTCTGAAATAACGGGGTGATTTATATATGGGTGGATGGCCATTCATTCCGCCATTGGGACGGAGTGAATCACAGCAGCTCCTGTTAATGCATTTCACTGTATGGTGCAGTGCTGCATCAGCAGGACGCACCCCTGCACCAAACAATTATTTTCTTTTTGAAAATAAAAAAATAAATGCTCCACTCGCCATGGGAGTTCATCTCTCACGACGAGAGGGCCATTATTACCATTTTCCTGTCCCTCACCACCAGGGATTGCCTGGTGGTGACACACAGCAACACAATGGCTATATGTCCACCCATCCTGATTAGGCGGGCAGACCTATAGCCATTTCTCCAATGGTCCTTACTTTATTTGGCAGTGGGAGTTTGGTTAAAGCAGTGATGGAATAATCACCACCTAGCCAAACCTAAGAGTCTGTGTCCATTGGGTGAATGTTTATCTTGGCGGTATGAATTCTCAGTTGCAGTGGCAACGCAGTATACATACCGCCAAGATATAAATCAGGCCCTACGTTTTTTTTCCTATAACTTCCAACCCACTTGTCACACCAGTGCCTCTGCCACCTTTGTCAGTAGCAGCATTGGCAGAAAAAATACAATTATTTGTAATGACACCAGTCAACTGCAATGTGGCACTTCGATAAAATTGTGAAATCCTGGCTACTGAATTGACAGGGTCTGTGCTACTCTCACCACAAAGATCTGGTGGAACAGGAGAAGATTGAAAACGCAGGAGCTGGTGGATCAGCAACCTCATTTTCGAGTCCACACGCTCCAGCAGGAGTACCGCCATTTTCTTCCACATAGTTTCAGCTGGGCATGTTTTCTTCAATTACTCGGTCTACATGGACTCAATGTGTGTCTGTTGGATCTCAGGGTTTATTCACAAAGATAAACTTACACTTTTGATGTAAGTTTACTCTTTTTGTGCTAATCACAAACTACGGGCCCGATTCACAAGGGTAAAATGAGATGAAAATGTTGTAAAATTCAACATTTGGTATTCACAAAGGGCATTTACGAGTGGTAAATGCCCTTTGTGAATACGAAAAGTCATGAAGTTAGACTTCTGTCTCAGTTTACCTCTGTGAATTGGGCGCTACAAGTGTAGATTTAAGTGTAGTGCATTTATGACTGTGGAGATTCTGCATGTTTTTTTATGTGTGAAGTTCTCCGCCCGATTGCATAATCTCTGCAGTCATAAAGATGTAACACTTAAAACTACACTTGAAGTTTGTAAATATCATAAAAATAGTAAACTTACACCAAAAGTGTAAGTTTACCTTTATAAATAAGGCTCTCAGTTTTTTAGTGCCTGTCATCCAACAAGAGGACTTCTTCCTCACTCACCTCAGCCCGCAGAAACCAATCTAGTGCAAACCACATATCTAAACATAAAGAATTAAAACAATAGAAAGTACTGCTCTGGCTTTTTCCCAAGTTAGCTGAAAAGTATTTCAACATTCTATTCTTCAATCTATAAGTGAGATTTCATTTTACCCACTCTTAGGTTTGTTCTGGCAGACGGTTTTCTATTGGATAGGAAAACTGCTATTGACAACAAGCCAAAACATGATGGACTAACTAATTACCACCTCAGACACATTATCACATCATTTGGAATGGTGATACCATGTCCACCTGGAACAGAGTGAAAACACCTTTGAACCTGTGCTTGATTTGTGTGAACCTGCACTAGTGAAAACAAACCATTTGAAAGTTTACAGTGTAATATAAATGTGTGAAATGAAACAGGAGATCTGGACAGATTTGCATTAGGTGCAGAATGTTTCAAATACAAATCACTAATCCACCAGTGACACTTTGCCTTACCTGATCAAATATCTGTGGCACAATCTTTAAGTCATATAGCTCCAATTTCTTCTGTAGGAATGAGCTGTTCAATGAAAAAATTCCGGAGCGTATAACAAATAATGTCAGAGATGCTGTTCTGAACCCCAAAGTACCCCAATCTAGACCTCGGTAGCTACACAACCTTTTACCTATATTTGTCCTACCTTGCTCTGCATAATGGTTCTAAGCACTGACCTTTTACCCAGTTATGTGCTGAATAAATGTTGATCGGTTTCCTTGAAACTCGCCTCATTTATTATGCATGAGAATTCTTAGAAAAGTCCCCGCAGATGACAAACAAAACAGCACGAACATACTCTGTTTAAAAGTCATGGTCATCTTCATCCTAGGGCGAAAGAACTGCTTAGCATAATCACAGGTATAGTTCTAGGCTCATTTACATAATCATACTCACAACATATCAATTATGTAAGGAACTCTGAGGCTATAGTTATGGTATAAAAGACCCATACAAACACTAGAGGAGAATCTTCCACGCTGACACAAGACACTGAGGTCCCGGCCTGAAGAAGCTACAACACACAGTGGTCTGACATCCCTTGTGGGGTTTCCAACTCAAAACCAAGATGGGGTCCTTCGTTCTCCCCCATCAGGTAATGGGCTTGGCTCTTTACTCATGACTTCTTGCCACATACATGCTAGGTGCACTTAGGTACGCTTAGGTAGGGTTGCATCGTAGGAGTACGCTTGATTATTTTCATGTATATATGCCTGCATATATTCACTGTTTTAGCACCATGGTAGAACTCTACCTTTTATTTACTTTGTTGGTGCTTGTAATCTTAAATATCTGTTTCTGTTTAATGATTGTTGCAGCAAACATGTTTTATACTAGAATGACACTGGTTCAATAAATGCTTATTGAAAATGTCCCAATCGTTTATTCTGTATACCTCTCTGAGACTAAATGAGCACGTTTGACGGAGTAAAAAGTGCCATACTGTTTCCACGATCCCTGAAGGATCAAGGGTTGTAATGTTCGATGGTTGCCAGAAACTATTCGCTCCTTGGTAAGGTTAGGGGGCTTATGGTGGCACTGTGAGCTCGCTGGTCTAAAGGCTAAAATATCAGTTTAGGGTGTCTGGAATCAGTCGGGACACTTAGTTTATGTTGTCTAAACGCACAGATCCTATATAGATTTGTAGTCAATTAACAGTCAATTCTGAGTAGTTCAGTGGTGATTTCTCAAAGACCCCAACTCCCATCTACCCAGAGACGTCTGGAGTGTGAAGGGAAAAATTCACTGCAGCTGAGTAGGCATATCCTATGTATTGTCTATAGGTTTGTTCAAGCTTGAAGGATTATAGTTCCCCACACTGTGCAAAACTTTATCTCTTTTCCTTTAATACTTCCTTCGATAATGTCGAACAGCAGAGATGCTGGTACGAGTGGTGCTAATACGGAGGAAGCCGAGCAGAAGGATGTAGCCTTACGGCTAGATCAGTCGACTTCGGAGCTGGGGAACCGGGTTCGAGTCTTGGCAACAAGACTCAACATCCTGTGATTCTGGGCAAATCACTTAATCTCCCCGTGCCTAACAAAAATGGATGTGTCCATCTGTAATGAAATTTGTGCTCATGTAAAGTGTTCTGATACCCTATTTCTCAGGTCTAGTTCACGCTATATAAAACCCTAAAAAAAAAAGAAAAGGTGCTGTTAACATTCCAGAAAATTGCAGACATGCACTCCCTAGTACATTATAGCATCTCATGAATGGGTGGGACTGTTACCTTGCTGATTGAGGCACACAAGGCATTCAGGACAGAGGTATTCTATTCTTGGGTTAAATTCCCCTCTGCAGGTGCACATACACTTATGTTTCATATTTACATTTCCGATGAGACACCAGAAGAATACTCTCCATTCAAGGACATAAAAGTCCAGTTAACTTACCAAGAGCATATCAATTGTTTAAAGGCACCCTTCCCACACCACAGGAAAAAGTGATACTCGGACCGCTCAGCAGAGATGGAGCCACGTGACCGACCTTAGCTGCTTACACATCGCATCCAAAGAGATTGATACATTGCCAGCAGCAGACGTATGTACACTTTACAAAGAAATAGTGAAACTGTACAGAAATATTACACAGTTTGTAATGCAAACACTTACAAATCAACCTACAAGTGTCACACAAGCTGGTCAACCACAAGGGACTTCGACAAAAATAACTCCACAAAAGCTGAGCGCGATTATGGGAAGAATGCCCACTAAATGTGAGCAAATGCTATTCTGGATAACACAGAAAATAGCACAGCTTGAAGCTGTATTTCTTCATATGGGCCCACAAAACAACATAGAATACTAACACCTTGCTTGTCAATGGGAATAGCTCCATTTAGGGTACAGTTTTTGCTGCTGTTTATACCAGAACTCAGGGAACCACCTAAATATCAGTCATACCAGAAGTATTGAAACAAATACAGAATGAGTAAGGGGCAGAACCTGCTCTGGACTTAGGGTTGAAATTGATAGGAAATGTTGTCCAGGTATCAACAATTATGTTAGCTAACATAACAGGAGAGATGGCAGCAGTGGCTATAAGCCAACACCTGAGAGTATGCACTCCTGCACAACAGGAGCAAGAATTAACTAGGATTATCGAAGATACCTATGCTTCACTGGGTAGAGATATCTTGGGAGCTAGACCTGTGAAACCACAAGTAACGAGTAATTCTGAAAAGGATAACTCAAAGCAAGCACCTGATTCTTCTAAAAAGAAGTGGGATAGCAAACAATCAAAAAATATTAAGCAGAATGCATCAGGATCACGGGGTGGGTCTCCTCAACAGGAGCCCTCTGATAGAAAACACAACCTTAGGAACCGTGATAAAATTAAAAAACCTGACAGGTATCAGGATTATGATACATGTTCTTCTTGTTCCTTTCAGGGTTCATCTAAAAACTCAGAGAGGAAAGGACGGTCAGAATACAGATCAGAAGAGGGAGTCAAGCCAAGAGACACACATCGAACTTCAAACTACATTATCAAACAAGACGGTAAACCCAAAACTAAACCTCAATTTAAAAAGAAGAAGGTAGCTGGCCTTAAAATAAGAAATGCCTAGGCTACTGAGGACTCTACTTCTGTACGAGGAATGAGCTCTGATGATGCTAGACAGTGCAGCAGAAATAACAATAGCTCACTAGAACCTGATGGAATTTCTGGTGACAGCAGCATTGAATGAACATATCAAGGTGGAAACACCTGATACAAGGGTAAGTGTCCCACATCGTTTACACATAATTATGCTCCAAATGGAGGGGGACATACCCAGAAAAGTCAGAGAGCTCTTTTGGGAGAACCTGACTTTTGGATACAATATCCTTTTAGCTGAATGAGATTGGCCACCTGAGTTCATCATGGATTGCCCAAAGGAGGAAGAAATAATTTTACAGTCTTTCTCCGACCTCTTCCCAGAATCACTAAAATATACATATGCGCAGGAGTGGGCATTCTGCCACAATCATGTAGGGTGGGATGCTGGGTCACCTCACCATGAAATGCCAAACTAAAATTACTGCAACTCCACAGAGACAGTACCTAATAAAAAATGACGCAAAGAAACAAGTCAGGGAGATCTTAGATCAACCTGAAAGCCAAGGCGTAATTGAAAATTGCACCTCTTCCATGAATAATCCTTTGTTTCCCGTAATGAAGCCCGACAATTCATACTGTCTAATTTTAGACTACAGGCCTTTGAACACATGCACAAAAACATTTGCAGTACAGCATGCACACAGTGCCGCATTAATGAATAACATTGTCCGGATAAAATATAAAAATACACTAGATATCTCAAATGGATTCTTCGGCCACAATATAGCACCTGAAAGCAGATATTTGACAGCATTTTCAGGGCTCGGATCTCAGGGCCAATTCTGTAGACTGCCCCAAGGGTATAAGAATAGCCCAGGGTTGTTCTTAGCAAGAGTAACATAGTTACTTCACAATTGTGTGATGAGGAGGCATTTTCCTCTGTAGATGATTTTTATCTGATGGATGATGAGTTATTGGATCACTTACACAGGGTCAACAACATAATTTTGGGATTCGCCACTGTGGGATACACATTTAATTTAAAAAAATCTAAAAGTGCTCATCTCAATGTCCCATTTTGGTATATGAGTTATCATGTGAAGGGAAAAGCCGGGCAGCTATTTTTTTTAGAAAAATGGCCACTGCTCCAACCTCCAAAGACTCCAATATTACAATCCATTTTAGGATTACTGAATTTTGGCAGAACATACATTTTAGATGACGGAGAAAAGGTGAAACCTTTCTACGACTTAATCAGACGTAATTTTTCAGTTTACCATTGGACACAGGAACACACAAAAATTCTGTGTTCCGTACAAGCTGACATGATAGCTTTCAAACACTTATACACTTGTAAATACCACAAATGTAGTGATCTGTGTAGTCGTGGGTCAATCAGGGCTATACTTACCTAGCCTTCACTGAAGTCAAAACTGTACCAATTGCATACAAATCTCATTTGTAAAAAAACGCTGAAATGCGTTTTGCATCCACAGAAAAAATACTGACAGCAGTACAAACTGCTGTAGTGAGAGAAAGAGCACTAGCTCAGGGGAAACTCATAATTGTTGTGACTCCAGAATCAACCTTAGAAGCTGTTACCAAAGCCAGCATCCCAAATGCAAAATCACTGCATCGGCGATGGATACAATGGGCGAATTCTCTCACTGCAATAGATGTGGACTACAAATTTGATTCTACATTAAAAACCCACGCATTTCTGCAGAACAAATAAAATATCCTCCCCTGAATGTAATAATGCCTCTAGAACAGTATGAATACATCATTTACACTGACTGATCTGCCCAGCCTGCCATAGGAAGTAAACAGCAATACAGCGCAGCATGTGCGATTGTGAAAGGACGTATGCGCTACGGCAAGTTCCGTCCTAGAAATACACAGACGCAGTCTCCAGGAAATTGTATGGCACAGCTGGCAGAACTAAAAGCCCTGATACTAGCACTAAAAAATAAAGATCAGAAATTCCACACACTTATTGTGTGCGATTTGTTTTACTGTGTCCAATCATAGAATGAATATCTTCATTATTGGGGCCGGAATGGGTTTAGGGATTCCAAAGGTTGCACAATAAAGCAAAAGTTGCTGGAGGAACAATCGGTAAAGCTGAAAAAAGGTTTGCTGCAGGCTTATGTAATTCACACATTGAGTCATCAGCGTGTTTGCGTGCACGTTGAAGAAAATTAATTGGCGGATGACGCTGCCAAGGCAACAGTGCGAGCGGCTGCAGTTGCTGCAATCACTCGTTCTAGTATGAGGATAGGGGGCCAGATAATGATAGCTGACAGCAAACTGGCTTGAGTAGGCAGTTCACACATGAAATGTTTAGCCAATATTCCCTTTTGATTGATGGAAACACGGAAGGGGGCGCAGGCTCTGAAAGTATGAGGCTACAGGGCAGAGTAGACAAGTCACAGTCCCTTTTACAGGTGACCTTGCTGGACATTTGTAAGCTAAAGAGCAACCAGATGAAGGAAATCGTGGCACTTGATCAGATTGAATAAAATAGAAGAGGTGGTATGTCAAATTCCAGCACAACTGCAAGAACAGGAGCAAAGGGTCTGATTTAGAGGATCACTTGTTTGGGACAAGGAGATGAGCAATGTTAAAAAAAGATGAGGGATTTGCAATTGAAAATTAATAAAAATTAAAATTATGCAAGTAGATCTAACCTTTGCTTTGTTTATGTACCATAGAGGCAAAGAGCATGGATAACCATCAAAATGTGCTGCACGTCATGGAGTAATTGATCACATCACATATTTTGGAAGATCCCCCGGATGACATGCTCTATCCTGGGGACCCCTCGAGTCCCTGCCCAGAGGCTTATGAATTAAAAGTATACTCGTACTATCATTGAGAATTTTGCAGACTGCCGAATAAAGGAGATGATTCTTTCCTAGGCAGCTCTGAAGAAATCATTCATGATAGCGGATAAAGCTCAGGTTAGGGTGTTCTCAATAAACTTTTCAACAGAAAGAGTATGAAGAGAGCTAGTTGGTCGACAGGTTCCTGTCGTGGATGGCATGTCTTAAGCAAGATGCGTTACGCATTGGGGAAATTAAACATCCAAACTCTAATATAGGGCACAAGGACAATGATAAAATAGAGCAGATTTTCCTGCAGCATTATAATAATGTTCACATGACCACTAATACAGTTGGTAAAGCTTGTATTGAGGAGTTTTTGTGGGCAGATTTTGCTCCCATGTTTGGCCGAGGCACAGGTAGAGCCATTACAGGAGGCTATCTAGCCCAGGGAGGCAACTCAGGCATTACATAAGATGCCCAAAAGATGCCTAATGCAAAGGTGACTGGCACCGATGGAATTCCAACCGAGCTATATAAAATGTTCCAGAAGGAATTGCTACCACACTTCGGGCAATACTTAACAAAATAGGGAGGAGGGATGGACATTCCTTAGAGTTTTAAAGAATCTGTAGTCATAAGTTTCTCTAAAAAGGATAGAAACTAGTGAGTCCTAACTCCTATTGCCCAATTAGCCTCTCAGTGCTGATTGCAGCTTATTTGCTAAGATCTGGGCATCACAAATAGTTGCTGTTGGGCAGACTTTGGTCCACAAGAAAGAAAATGGGTTTTTGCCAAAGCAAATAATTGCAGTAAATATACAGTATTTGGTGCAGGCAATGGACTTTTTCTACAGTGGCCAAGATAAAGCAACAATAGTAATAATCAATGCCAAAAAGGCATTCAACCTGGTTAACTGGGACGTCTTCTTCTACTCCAGAGGGTATCGGGTGTTGGGGGATTTCTATCTAGGAATTTGGATCACCAACTGGGATGAAATACAGTAGGTGAGTAGGGATGAAACATGTGAAGTTATGGCACAGCTTTTCCCAAATGAAAGGTTTGTTGAGTAACTATTTGCAAACAATTAGCCATTTCACAGAGATGTTGATAAAATTATGGTACAATGGGGATAGGCAAGTTGTATAGGTCCCTTCCGAAATATATACTGACTCCTCGTTGATAGAAGGTCACTTGTGGAAGATAGAACACGAGACAGGATGGCAGCTGTCTGTTAGTGAATGGGAAAATATCTCAATATTAGGTTGTACATTTTTTAGCGGAGTGAACTATAAGAGAATGAGCTTTTTATCATGATGGATGGCATACTACGCTCTGAGGGCAACTGATAAAATGTATCCATCTATCCCTAATAAATGTTTTGGGGGAAAAGAGTATTGGCTGCATATCTTTTCGAGTGTCCCAAGCTGGTTCAACTATGGGAGGCAATCTTTCAAGCACTGAGCCAGGGTGTCCAAGCCACAATCCAGCCAGAAGCAAAGCTTCACTGTTTGTATCTAGTCGAACTTTGTGGCTGGACAAACATGCTCAGATCTCTATTGCAGCATCTCTAGCCATGGTCAGATCATTGATATCACAATGCTGGTAAACAATTACGGTCTCTATTTAAAAAATGTGGCTGTAGATGCTAAAAAGGACAGGACTGTTTGAAGAAGCATACGCTAAAATATTGGGCAGCTTGAAAAATATTCTTACTGTATGGATACGACTGGAGGAAATACTCTAGCATATAGAAAATCCCTAGCTTGTGGGACTGGGCTTCCAGGGCTGTTAGTGTCTTTAGGGGCAGTTGAAGAATCCTGCAACATGGGGCGACCTAACAAAATTATGAAGATTATCTAGCACTTTAGAACTTTAATATTTACAGTGCGCAATATATTTTGAGGCTTTAGCACTTCATGTGTTATTTTCTATGCACTTTATCAACTAATTATGTGAAGGAGGGTGATTTGAAATTCCTCACATTGCACTTTTGGTGGTCTTGCACTGCAAGCATGAAGAAGGTTGATATTTAGTGTTGTCTCTTGCACATGTTCTTCTTTGGCATTGTAGCTTTCTAGCACCCCATGAATGTCTGTGTCCTTTCATCTGCTAGCACTTTGGAAATTTAAAGGAAATCTGCTTTTAGTGTTTAGTGTGTGTATAATATGGTATATGGAACCGAGGGCCACAAAGAAATGTGCTGGTAGGACTCGACAAAGCATGTCCTCTGCTATATGTGAGATATATGATGTGCGAATATGGCTATTTTTATTTATGTTGCACTGTGTATTGTAATCGGCGCAATAAAAAAGATAAATAAATAAATGTTTTGCTAGGAGAAATTGTTGTGTATCGCCCGTCTGGTTGATGATTCTTTCCTACTAGACCTCTGGCTTTGGGTTTGGTACAGTGCCTGCTTCAAACTGTATTTGTTTATTAGATGTAGGATTACCATAGGACTCTATGCACTCAAACCTCCAGCCTCACCGCACAAGTTTAGCATGGCTGAAGAGTTTTTCCATCTTGAAAATGCCCTGAACTACTGGAAAATAGGCAGTGCTGTCCCAGGGAACTTTTACCCTACTGGGTAGGGAATGCCCAGGAGTCACCCCACCCACTAGCTAGTGCCTAGCATAAATGAGGCACCCCAAGATATCTTCATCAGAAAGGATACCAGGCAGACTGAACCTGAGCTCTTAGTATCTGTGAGAAAGGCCTAAGGAGGTTGGACCATCTTCTACTTGAAATTTAAGGACAGAAATGTCTCCAAGGATCATAAGGGTGATCCTGGAGGTGGCTCTTGGAACATAACAAGGCTGAATGGGACATTCCTGTGAAGAATCTCACCAGAGGCAACACTAGACCTGTTCTGGACTTTGCTGTTGCCCTCTGCCGGACACCCTCAGTCTCTAAATGCTCCTCCTGAGGTCCTGCAGTCTTGGAAGTCTAGTCCTGTGCTTGTTTTGGGTGCCAAGAGAAGTTTGAAACTTTTCAAAACATTTTGCTCTAGAATTCTAGAGCTTCAAGAACCACAAAATGTATCTGGCCAGCAGTTCCACTGCATCAGACTGAATTGCAGTTATATCCTGCTAGTTGTTCTTCAGAAAAATGAAAAATTTCCCTTTCAACTTAGGACTTACAAATGTATTCAAACATCTCTAATTGCAGGCCCGAGAGGATCCAATTGGCTTGTTCTATCCAACTCATGCTACATCATGTTTGGCCTTCAATCGTGGAACGGTGCAAAGTGACCATTATCTAGCATTGGATTTTTTAGCTTTTTAGTGCTATATTTACCTAAATCTTTAACAATTCATATCTCCAGTACCCCCTACTGAATGTTTGTCATTTCTGTGTCATTTTGATACTTTGTTACACATTTCCTCTTTAAAGCCTGTCTGCCCTGTGCCACAGATATCAGGGTTAGAACTGTCAAGAATTCCTGTCATACAAGGGAAACACGCCCTTATGTAAACAGGAGAGCTGTTACATAACTCAAGGGAAACACGCCCTTATGTAAACAGGAGAGCTGTTACATAACTCAAGGGAAACACGCCCTTATGTAAACAGGAGAGCTGTTACATAACTCAAGGGAAACACGCCTTATGTAAACAGGAGAGCTGTTACATAACTCAAGGAAAACACGCCCTATAAAGGGAGGAACCGGGAGGTACAAGGCTGTCGGATATTGTGTTTACACCGACGTACCTGCTTCGTGAAGAGCAGTGTTCAGGAGTGGTGCTCCAGTAAGGCAAGAACGGAGGTAGGTCGAGTCGTTACTCCCTGGGCCGTGTCTTGCCCCATCGTCACCTGTGAAGGACCCGGAAGCTCTACCGGTCAACCATTGAGCTTCGCTTTTTGACTCGGCTGAGTCCAAGCGCAGTGGCGCTTTTGCTGGTTGGAGTCGTAACTCCCAGCCCGACCAGAGACACAGGGACTGCCAGCTGTAACGCACACCAGGAGGTGTTTGCCGCGTTACAGACTCGGAAGTCCACAGGATCGATCGAGCGGCTGCTCTCGGTTCAGTCTTCTTGCTTGTGATTGGGGTATCGGTGACGCATCACCAGGAGGTGACTCCGCGTCCCGGTGCAGTCTGAGGAAGAGGTTGAGCGGCTGCTCCCTTCAGGTAGAGACCCCGGCTGGGTGTTTCCCTGACTCCTCGATTCTCCCCAACACTCTTCGTGCCCCTCACAGCCTACCGATTGGCATTGTCGGCCATTACATTTCTGCCCTCTGTTGGCATACGCCGGGATCGGCGTATATGCAGAGGACGGTTAGGACCATCCGTGCTGTGGGCTGGTAACGTACTTAGCCTGGAGGATTCCAGTGACTATAACTTTTGTTTGTTCTTTGTATTTTATTTGCCTTCATTAAAAGAACTAACCCTTCACAAGTGGTTGCGTCCTCATTGTCGTGTCTGTTAAACAATCCTGAGACGTTCAGGGCGTTACAAGAACTCAGGTTTAAATTACTGAATCCTTTGACTGGACCTGGCAAGATAGCGACTTTACTATAGGTGGTGGACATTAATCAACCCTCATGAATAAATATACTTTATTCATGGATTGTGAACACCTAAGCTCACTTCAATGACAAAGAGAAGACTTCTGTGAGGTTAATTGTACAAACATTTTGCCAGGGATCATAACTTGGTGAATACTAGTGTGCTACAATCATTTTTTTTAGGTGGTAAATCTCATGTTCCCTGATCCATGATATTTAGCGCCTTTAGGTTGATTTGCAAAGAATTGCTTCTGGTCTAAGAAAGAGATATAAGGCTGTCTTAAGCCAGAGAAGAAGACCTAGCCTGCGTGTGTGTGCAATGAGTGTGTAATATGTGTAATATGTGTATGGTAATAGGACTCTGTGTGTTGTGAGAGTCTGACTACTGGGATCAGTGAGATCCATTTTGGATGGCCTTGGTTTATCCTGGCACAAAGGGTGGATACAGCGTTCATGACAATGGAAATGTATTGACAGCAATGTTGTGGCTAGAGGATGATGATCAATGTATTGTAGTGAGGTATGATGGAAACAGGGCCCCCTATAGAAATGGCCATGTTAGCAAAGGGCTTCCTAATATTTGAACCGGACCCCTGTCATTTGGTTGATGGTAAAGGGGAGGGGGGTAAGGCTGCACTCTTGTTTATGGTGAGGAAATTTCTATATAGAGCTGGTCCATTTATCTATCCCTGATTACTGTTTTAGGAAGGATGATGAAAGCCAAGTGCAGAGATCCAACATTACATTGTGCCCATGTTACTGCTGCTTGAAGCCAGTATCATTGCTACCTCCTGTAAGGGGCATTACATTGTGCAAATGATGTGTTTGAAGAAAAATCAAGAATTTAGATTTGAAAAGGAACCAACTCAAACTGCTTCTGAAACCTTTTATAATGGATCTAGGTCCCCTCTGTGGAAAATGTGTATAAAATGGGATGCAAAGAATGCCACTTTGTTCCAGCTCCATGTTCTTCATGAGCAACAAAGACAGTGACCACAGAAGGATCACTGACACAATATTGTGGCAAACCATATGGTTTACCACAATATCATGATCCTATACTTATAATGGTTAGCACACAAAAAGTGGGGAAAAAATCATTGACACTAATATTGTCCAAAAATATACAAAATGCCTTGTTTCATCTTGCTCCCACAGAAGTCAGACTCCTGAGGGAACGAGCACCCTGATTGGCTGCCAGCAAACTCAGACAAATGTTGCTGGCAGCCATTACAAGACTTGTGGACTTGGTCTCTGTCCTGAAGGTAAAAAACGAAATAACATAAAGGGGCAGGGTAGGGATATTCTGACTCCCTATGACCCGTGGGGTGGCCAAAGTACTTAATTGCAAACAAAATACAAATATAATTGCTGCAAACCTACCAAAATGGCGGCCTGGGCCGCATTCTTCAATTAAGGGTAGAGGGGTGCGGACCCCCCGGACCGAGCCGTGATTGGCCCTGGAGCAGCATTCCATAAGGGGGAGAGGGCATGTATGTCCCCCCTCCTGATCCATTATAGGCTCTGGGGAGCCTAGCTCTGGAACCAAAAACTGAAAAAAGGGGAAGGGGCCAGCCCAGCCCTTCTCCTTGAGCCTTCAAATGCCCCAGGGTCCCCATCCCCTGTGGTGATCAATGGGGGGCTGCACGGCCCTCGTCCCTAAGCCTTTAAAGGTCCCGGGGTCTCCATCCACCAGAGCTGGTTCATATACTGTGTCCTGGGAAGCCCAGGTCTGGGACATAGTAGTTTTCCTGTTGATGCAAGCTCTGGCAGGGAAACATGTGTTTGCTCCGGTCTGGCAGGAGCATTTTTTTATTTCCCGCCAAACAGGAGCAAATAGAAAGTCTGCTCCCACTGGGCAGGAGCTTTAAAAATGCTCCAGCAAACTGAGAGCACACTGGAGATCCAGTGGTGGCTGATAATTTTACCAGGGATGGGATCCACACATACACACATCCATTCACAACATTCACTCACAAGAAATTTCTACCTATATAAATATACGCACACACCAAACATTCAAAAGCATAAAACTTACCTGCTGCGTAGCTCCTTGAGGGGAAAGCCTCAGAGGTCCAAAGAGGGTTGGAATGCCGCCTTCTCTGATTAGGTCAGCCAATGAGGGAATGCAATAATCCCACACTGGTCACAAGATGTCACTGATTGACACTCGGTCGTGGGCTCTTCAGGCCTTAAAATAAAAGCGTTTTGGTCCAAGGCAATCAGTGATGCTCCCCCTCATCATGAGGAGCAGTGCCTTGAGGCACTTTTGCCAGGCTGGGGAGGTCACACCCACAGGGTTGTGAAATCCATAGCCTGGCAAAGTTTATCTCAGGCAGCCAGGAGCCTGCACATTTTGCTCATGTTCACCTCCTGGCTGCCTGACCTGAACAAGAAGAGTGTCTGTCAGGAAGACCTTTATACAGCCTGACAGACACTCTTCTTGCTGGAAAAAAGGTGAGGGTGTGGCCACTCAGCCCATACGGATGTGCTGTTGTTATTGAAATGTGTTTCCCTGTCCACATTGATGCGGGCAGGAAAACAGATCAACAGATTGCTTCCACCCAGAGGGAGCAGGCATAAATAACTGCTCCCTTTGGGCAGGAGCATTGCTGGCTCTGACAGCATGAGGGAAGCCAACTGTAGGGACCCTGGGGCTTCCCCTGCAACCCTCAAAGTGTGTATGTTGGGTGCGCTGGGTAAGCTTTGGGGCACCCACCTTTAAATGATGTAGGCCCTAAGGGATGGGGTCCCAGGGAAAATAATAGGCGCATGGCCCCCTCACCTTTAAACAAAATACGGCCCAGGGATGGGGCCCTCAAGGCCTAAAGAGGCTGGGGAGGGCCCCTTCTCCTTTTAAAAATGGACTGTATGTTTTCTCCACAATTGCACGTTGAAAACTGATCTGAAATTCTTGCTGGAGGTGAATACATCCTTGATTTATAGGAGTGCAACTGCTAGTGACAGTCCAAGATGAGTGGGTTCTTCTTGTCATCTCCTGGTCTGAGAGCAGAGTCTACAGTTCTCCATTTTTATTGCTGCTGAGTATCCAGAGGTGCTGAACAACCCGTTTCACCCTGCCCCTTCCAGGTTAGTACTATGCAACGGTGTTCCTGCCATTTTCCAGACTTAAATACATTTCCTAGTGATTTTGATTGTGCGGTCTTGATGCAGAGGAATAGGAAGACATCTACACAGAACAAATAAGCACTTCCTTCATATAATTAAGAGAAAGTACCTTTGTTTGGTGGAGATTCTGTAGTCTTGTTGTTGTCTCCAGAGTCTTAAGCGATCTCCAGTTAAAAAATAACATGTTCTGATTGGATCAGTGAGTTTTTTACCCTTGGCCTATCCTACTCCCGCAGGAGTCATACTTTAGTGGTAGCGAGCCCTCTGACTGGCTGCCAGCAATACAAGAAAAATGGTGCTGGCAGCTATGATAGGACTGGAGGACTTAGTCCGCTATCCTGAATGTTACAAAAAATTACATAAGGGGGCATAATAGGGATACCCCACACCCTAGACCCTGTGGGGGACCCAGAAGGACCCAACCTTTTTGCCGCAATCCTGAGGGACTCCGGCTGGATTTTGGCAAAAACATTAAAAAATGGTGCCCGCATTTATATATATATATATATATATATATCTGTAAATACAATTCAGCATGATGGATTTATCCAGTAAGGTTATGAATGAATGTGAAAAATGTCTCTATAATTTTGAGTGGCATTCTGATTGAGAGAAAAAAATGTAATAACCTTCAATGAAGGATAAGAATTTTTAAAGCGTGTATCCAATGATTCAGGGACACATTTTAATTATCTATGGCCATGTTAAGATGAAATAGTTCAACTTTATAATTGGATTTAAGCAGGTATTTATAATAGTCAGACAAGAGAAAGCTTGAAGAAAGACTTATTGAGATTGATTAAACCAACTCTTTTAATGTTAACATTGATGTAACACTAAATATACTTTTTTCCACATATATTGCATATTTGCACAAGAAAAGTAAAAATATAAAAAAGATTTTGCACTTTTGCAGTGGTTTGCACAGTATTGTTGTCTATGTTTACACATCATGTGGTGTATTTACACCTGTCTTCTAAAAAACATAGCCTGTATGTGATCAAGGCCAAGAAACACGTCATAACAGTTGTAGGAAGGTGGATATCTGACTATGGTTACCCCCAAATTTTTTGCCTAGTGTCTAGCTGGTTTTTCGACTTAGTTGGCCTGAGATCCTGCTATTCAGGATCTCAGCCTGGCTGTTCTCTCTTTAAAATGGACTCCATGTACCCTAGGTACATACCCAATTGGTTGGATCACCCTGTCAGCCCCTGTACCGGTGTACACTAGGTACCCAGGGCATTGGTGTACCCAAGGCCTGCCAGGGGCTGAAGCATGTATTATGCCACCCCAGGCTTGGCCTAACAATTTGACACAACTGGCTGATCACTCAGCTGGGGTAAGTTGGTGTAATCACCTCTTACTAAGGTGTAGTATACCTATACCTAACCTTAAATGGGACACATGGTAACCTATAAGTCACTCCTATGGCAGGCCTTAACAATCCTGAAGGCAGAGTGCTTGGTTCCATGTGAGATGGTGCTCTGGCATGAGCTGAGCCTGTCTGCAGTGGTCGGAACAACTTCCTTCTACTGTTTCCAGATATCGTCATACCATATACTCTTAAGTGCATTATGAACCTCGCGGTTAAATGCTATCTTTGGTTTGGCTTTATCAAAACATGTCGAGTAAGGTGTCATACGAATTGGAATACTAACCCCTCGCCAATTCTGGCGACGGGGTTAGCATTCCACCCTTCTAGAGGGGCACGACATGTACAGTACCTGAAACCCGGGTAAAATCAGACATAGCCTCAGCTCCACAAAATGGATGCTGCCACCACAGACACAAGTCTGCCCTCCTGCTGCTGGGAGTCCTTCCAGCTTGGGAGGTGTGGACAAAGGGTTTCCTGCCAGGGGAGGTGCGTGCACCACCCCAGACAGGATTTTGTGTATTGGTCAGGTAGGGCTTGAAAGAAACCAGACATGCCTGTGGCTCACAAGGAGCCTCGGTGCATATGCCAGTTCAAACCGGTCCTGGGGCACACCAGTCCCGGGCCTGGGGCGAGCTGGACAAAGGATTGGGGGTGTAACCACCCCCCTTCCTGGTCCCACCCTTAGGGAGGGACCTAGCAGGTAGTCCGGCCCCTAGAATCCGCTTAAAGGTAGGAGCTGTGTCCTAAGACTTCAGACATCCTGGAATCAACTTGAAACTAAGAAGAAGACGGGAACTTCGACATTCTGCTGCACAGAAGACTGAAGAAAAATCTCCCCTGTGGTCAGGGAGTGACCACCTTGCTAACGCAAGCACCATCCAGCGAATCACCGTCTGCTTTGCCGCCGCCTCCCGCCGGAGCCCGAGCCCAGAGACTGACAAGACCTGGACCTCCAGACCTCTCACCGCCCGATCCACAGTCCCTGAAAAGAGGAGACCCGTGGAGGCACCGAGACACGTGGAGCCAGCCATCTTGAAACGACTACGACAAGCTGACCAGTGCAACAACCGAGGCTCCCTCCAAGTTGTGCTTTGGGTCCTGAGAAGCCCAACCCTCGAGCAGCATCTGCACCAAAGGTGAGCCCTCCAGCATCTCCACGATCTGCGTGGGGCCCTTCTGCATTTTGCCACTCGACGCGCCTAACCGGTTGCTGGCCCGCTGGCTAGTGGCCATCTTGGCGACGAAATCTACAACAAACACCGCTGGTCTGGTTGCTCCAGACTGGCCCTTGCTCCCCTCCAAAGGAGCAATCCCTCTGACCTTGCTGGTCAGAACCAACAGCTGATTTCCGAATCCTCCTGCAATTGCTTTTGCCAAGGCTTGTTTGCTTCGATCAAGTCGCCGACACCGCCGACAGCGAGAGCCTGCGTGGGACAGCTCGTGAGCCGACTCCTGGACGTCGTCGACCTTCAGGGACCACGTGGCTGCGGAGACAAGCTACCCCTCAACACCTGTTTGCACCCGACATCGCCTGGTACCCACCTGGTGCCACGCTGGTCACTGGCTAGTGACTGTGAACACTGTCCCCTCTGCTTACAGGTCTTCAAAATCTCCGATCCACTCTTGGATCCACTGCATCTCTCCCGGACCGACCGCCTGCAGCATCTTTGTCTTCAAGCTCCACGGAACAGATAGAAGAAACCCGACGCACTTTGAGGCCTATGCACCCGCTTCCTGTGGGTGAGGTAAAGCTGGTACTCCGGTGCCCATGTGTAGTAATACATCTCTAGTGCCTGTGTTCCAAATCTTAAGTTCCTAGTCAACCCGGAAGATCTCCTTTGCAGTAACTTTGTACTTTTTACGCACCCATTGAAACCTATGGGAGCACGCGTGTGACTATTTGCTCTGCACACGCCACCCGTGGACCTCCTGGTCACTAACTGACGTTAGCTCCTTGTAGGCCCAGCGATTCTAGAGGCCCTAGGCCTTTTCCCTTTTCTGTTCGTGGTACTTATACCACTATTTTAGTATATGGTTTGAGTGGCCACCAGGGCCTATCCATATAAAGTGCAACTTCTGTGTATTCTGTGATAATCTTGTTTGACGATTTGTGCTCCTGTGCTCATAAAGAGACTAGGGGTTACTTTGAGAAATAAATACATATATATTTTGAATATATATCTGTGTGGTGTCCTGTCATTGGTATAAAAGGGGGTTACTATTGGTAAAACAGCTTGCTTAACACGCTTCACGAGTTTAGCCTCAAAGACTGCTTAGCCTACGCTACCACTAGGGCAGCTAGTCCAAAAAGGTTGACTTACAACCACACCATAAGGGTTGCTTGGCATGGTACAAGGTGGTCACTAGAACTAGTGAACAGCATATACCAGGCCAACTTCTCACATTGGTGAGCAGCGGTTGGATTTGAGCTTGCTGTGTTTTACCATTGTAATCTCTTGGTTACCAATTGAAAGATCACATAGGTACCTGTAGGTACATATAAAACAAGATTAGATATACTTAAGTTCTACTGAACTTAGTTGTTGTAGAGCAAAGGGAGTAGCACACCCTGACTACAACTACTAGATAGGTTTAGTAGGTAAACCCAAGTGTAGGTAGATTGCAACACATCCACCCACACTTAAGAGCAATGGCTGGGGCAGAGGGGTCCACTGTACCCATCTCTGTTGAGAGTGACCCCCCGAGGGCACCATCCATCTTTGCTACCCTTAATCAGAATGAGCTCAGGCAGTTGGCAACTCTTAGAGGCCTTAAACAGCCCAAGAACCCTACCTCTGCTGTGCTCAGAGCACTCTTGCAAGAGGATGAGAATCAAAGAGAGCTCAAGAGAGCTTCCCAGTTAGCCCCCTTAGGGACAGGAACAGGAGGCCCCCCTTCTGAAGATGCCACTGAGGTACCCCTTTCCAATAGCCATCCCTTAGATGAAAACCATACTACAGGGGAGGAAAGTGGTGAGGATACAGAAAGTAGTGATGATGAAGGGAGAACTAGCCCAGTGCCAAGTATTATACTTGGCCCAGCTAAACTAAGGCTATTGGGGACTGACAATGGGTTCACCCCATTGGATCTCCCCAGTGGACTTAACACAGGGCTTGGGAGGCAAAGGAATCGCTCAGGTGACTCCAATGCTTCTCATGGCTCTAGAGGCTCTCAAGGTCACTCCAGGAAAAGGATGACCACCCCTCAGAGGAGGGAACACGAGGCCAGAATGCAGGAAGCCCAGCTGAGGATCAGGAAGCAGGAGCTAGAAGTAGCCCTGATGGAAGAAAAACTGAACAAGGCTAGGCAACCTAGAGAGAGTGGGTCTATACCCACTGGTGGCAGCATTGTCCCTAAGGACAAAGATAGGGTCTTTGATAATAGGAACCTGTCTAAGGTTGTGCCCCCCTACAAAAGTGGGGATGACATCCACAAATGGATAACTGCTCTTGAGAGAGCCTGCAAAGTACAGCAGGTTCCTGAAGACCAGTGGGCAGCAATCCTCTGGCTCTCCTTTGAAGGAAGAGGCAGAGACAGACTCCTCACTGTTAGAGAAGAGGATGTCAGAAACTACAGAGTCCTGAAGAGTGTTCTGGTTGATGGGTTAGGCTTAACCACTGAACAGTACAGGTTAATGTTCAGAGACACCCAAAAGACACAGACTCAGGACTGGTCTGAATATGTTGAATGTGCCACTAAGGCTTTGGAGGGTTGGTTGCTGGGAAGTAAGGTATCTGATTATACAGGATTGTACAATTTGATGATGAGAGAACAGATTTTAAGTAACTGTCAAAACCAGCTCCTCCATCAACACCTGGTAGACTCAGATTTGACCTCTCCCCAAGAATTGGGAAAGAGGGCAGATAAATGGGTCAGGACCAGGATCAGGCCTAAGAATCAGGGTGGTGACCAAAAGAAAGATACCACCAAACCTCAAGAGAAGGGAGGGGATAAGGCAAAAGAGAAATCTTCTTCGGGGCCCCAAAACTCCACACAGGGTGGTGGGTCCCAAGCTCCCTCCTCTACCACAGGTAAAAAGCCTTACTGCCATGAGTGTAAAACTCCTGGGCATTGGAAAACTGACAGCAGTTGCCCAAGGGCTACAAACCAAACTGTTCCTCCAATTACTCCTGTCACACCACCTATTACTGTCAGCAGTAATCCCCCAGGTGGTGGGAGTGCCCCCAAAAATTTGGGTGGGTTTACTTGGGGAACACAGGGGGACCCTGACTTAGCCAATTCCCCTGCAGCATATACTCTTGTCTGCGATGGTGGCATGGGGTTTGCCAACTTCACTGCCTGTCCCAACACTTTGGATAGGTACAGACAGGAGCCCTACATCAATGGTACAAAAGCTGAGGCCTACAGACACACTGGAGCTAGCATCACAATGGTGGCCCATTGGCTAGTTCCCTCTGAGCAGCTTTTGCCTGGTTTCTCCTACCAGGTGACCAACATTGATGGCAAACAGAACAGTCATCCCATGGCAGAGGTATGTCTCAGCTGGGGAGGTGTCACTGGCCCTAAAAGGGTGGCAGTGTCCCCAACCTTGCCTGTAGACTGCTTACTGGGGAATGACTTAGAACTCTCAGCTTGGGCTGGATTGAACAAGACACCCATTCTAAAATGGTAGGCCTTTCACAAAAGGGTAGTGGGGTTGTGCCATTCACAACCCCTGTCCAAATAGATTTCCTCCCTGGAAAGGTTGGAAGGGCAGTGGTAGCCACAGCCCAGGCACAGACAGACTTCCCTGTAGAGACTGGCAGAGCTGTGACAGTCACAGCTCAAACACAAACTGAGTGCCCCCCTGAAAAGGTTGGCAAGGCTGTAATGGTCTCAGCCTATACTCAGACTGACATAGGTGTAGTGAAGCCTGAAACTATGGATCACTCCACACAAACAGAGAGTAGTGGGGAGGAAGAAAAGTCTCCCTCTCCCCAGACATTAGGAAAAAGTCAGCCTCCTCAGGGAGCTGACCTCACCCCTTGTGAAGGAACTGCCCCAGAGGTAGCCAGGCCTGGCCTGGCAGAGCCTCTGATGTCAGTGGCCCCTTCCAAGGTGGGACCCAGTCTGGTGCAGGTAGCCTGCCTCTCTCTACCCTGCCTCAGTCAGCCCAGGGCTGCCGAGGTCAGGGAGGCCAGTGGACCCCAAGAGGGCCCCTGTCCACAAGAACCCCCCCATCAAAAGAATGAGGATTGCCTGGCTAGTAGCCCTAGTCAGGTGATGGGTAAAAACATTCCTGAGGGATCTCCTTTACAGGTAGTTAGGGACCTCCCCCAGAGGGATTCTGTTGGGTACAGGCAAACATGGGACCTTAGGGCCCCAGACCTGACCTGTCCCTCCAGTAAGCCCACAAAAGGGACCCAGCCTCCAGCTTTAGGTAGCCAGAGGCTGACCCTGAGAGCACAGTGCAACTCAGTTAAGGAAAGAAAGGCATCCATGGTGGAGGGGGATTGGAGGAAGGTGAGGCCTCACTTTGAGGACACTCACTTCAGTACTCCATCTCAACACCAGCCTTTTGCTTTGCCAAGACACACCAAAGGTAGAGATTCCCTATGGTGGAGACCCTCTGATACCCTTAGGGTGAGGGATTGCTTAGTGGACCATGAGACAGGGGGTAACCATGCCAGTGCTGGTTCCTCCTTATATGGCCACTTGGGCAATATAGGCTTACCTGGTCAAGGTCAGCCTTATCTCCCTTCGTTTGGGGGGGGGTTGTGTAGGAAGGTGGATATCTGACTATGGTTACCCCCAAATTTTTTGCCTAGTGTCTAGCTGGTTTTTCGACTTAGTTGGCCTGAGATCCTGCTATTCAGGATCTCAGCCTGGCTGTTCTCTCTTTAAAATGGACTCCATGTACCCTAGGTACATACCCAATTGGTTGGATCACCCTGTCAGCCCCTGTACCGGTGTACACTAGGTACCCAGGGCATTGGTGTACCCAAGGCCTGCCAGGGGCTGAAGCATGTATTATGCCACCCCAGGCTTGGCCTAACAATTTGACACAACTGGCTGATCACTCAGCTGGGGTAAGTTGGTGTAATCACCTCTTACTAAGGTGTAGTATACCTATACCTAACCTTAAATGGGACACATGGTAACCTATAAGTCACTCCTATGGCAGGCCTTAACAATCCTGAAGGCAGAGTGCTTGGTTCCATGTGAGATGGTGCTCTGGCATGAGCTGAGCCTGTCTGCAGTGGTCGGAACAACTTCCTTCTACTGTTTCCAGATATCGTCATACCATATACTCTTAAGTGCATTATGAATCTCGCGGTTAAATGCTATCTTTGGTTTGGCTTTATCAAAACATGTCGAGTAAGGTGTCATACGAATTGGAATACTAACCCCTCGCCAATTCTGGCGACGGGGTTAGCATTCCACCCTTCTAGAGGGGCACGACATGTACAGTACCTGAAACCCGGGTAAAATCAGACATAGCCTCAGCTCCACAAAATGGATGCTGCCACCACAGACACAAGTCTGCCCTCCTGCTGCTGGGAGTCCTTCCAGCTTGGGAGGTGTGGACAAAGGGTTTCCTGCCAGGGGAGGTGCGTGCACCACCCCAGACAGGATTTTGTGTATTGGTCAGGTAGGGCTTGAAAGAAACCAGACATGCCTGTGGCTCACAAGGAGCCTCGGTGCATATGCCAGTTCAAACCGGTCCTGGGGCACACCAGTCCCGGGCCTGGGGCGAGCTGGACAAAGGATTGGGGGTGTAACCACCCCCCTTCCTGGTCCCACCCTTAGGGAGGGACCTAGCAGGTAGTCCGGCCCCTAGAATCCGCTTAAAGGTAGGAGCTGTGTCCTAAGACTTCAGACATCCTGGAATCAACTTGAAACTAAGAAGAAGACGGGAACTTCGACATTCTGCTGCACAGAAGACTGAAGAAAAATCTCCCCTGTGGTCAGGGAGTGACCACCTTGCTAACGCAAGCACCATCCAGCGAATCACCGTCTGCTTTGCCACCGCCTCCCGCCGGAGCCCGAGCCCAGAGACTGACAAGACCTGGACCTCCAGACCTCTCACCGCCCGATCCACAGTCCCTGAAAAGAGGAGACCCGTGGAGGCACCGAGACACGTGGAGCCAGCCATCTTGAAACGACTACGACAAGCTGACCAGTGCAACAACCGAGGCTCCCTCCAAGTTGTGCTTTGGGTCCTGAGAAGCCCAACCCTCGAGCAGCATCTGCACCAAAGGTGAGCCCTCCAGCATCTCCACGATCTGCGTGGGGCCCTTCTACATTTTGCCACTCGACGCGCCTAACCGGTTGCTGGCCCGCTGGCTAGTGGCCATCTTGGCGACGAAATCTACGACAAACACCGCTGGTCTGGTTGCTCCAGACTGGCCCTTGCTCCCCTCCAAAGGAGCAATCCCTCTGACCTTGCTGGTCAGAACCAACAGCTGATTTCCGAATCCTCCTGCAATTGCTTTTGCCAAGGCTTGTTTGCTTCGATCAAGTCGCCGACACCGCCGACAGCGAGAGCCTGCATGGGACAGCTCGTGAGCCGACTCCTGGACGTCGTCGACCTTCAGGGACCACGTGGCTGCGGAGACAAGCTACCCCTCAACACCTGTTTGCACCCGACATCGCCTGGTACCCACCTGGTGCCACGCTGGTCACTGGCTAGTGACTGTGAACACTGTCCCCTCTGCTTACAGGTCTTAAACATCTCTGATCCACTCTTGGATCCACTGCATCTCTCCCGGACCGACCGCCTGCAGCATCTTTGTCTTCAAGCTCCACGGAACAGATAGAAGAAACCCGACGCACTTTGAGGCCTATGCACCCGCTTCCTGTGGGTGAGGTAAAGCTGGTACTCCGGTGCCCATGTGTAGTAATACATCTCTAGTGCCTGTGTTCCAAATCTTAAGTTCCTAGTCAACCCGGAAGATCTCCTTTGCAGTAACTTTGTACTTTTTACGCACCCATTGAAACCTATGGGAGCACGCGTGTGACTATTTGCTCTGCACACGCCACCCGTGGACCTCCTGGTCACTAACTGACGTTAGCTCCTTGTAGGCCCAGCGATTCTAGAGGCCCTAGGCCTTTTCCCTTTTCTGTTCGTGGTACTTATACCACTATTTTAGTATATGGTTTGAGTGGCCACCAGGGCCTATCCTTATAAAGTGCAACTTCTGTGTATTCTGTGATAATCTTGTTTGACGATTTGTGCTCCTGTGCTCATAAAGAGACTAGGGGTTACTTTGAGAAATAAATACATATATATTTTGAATATATATCTGTGTGGTGTCCTGTCATTGGTATAAAAGGGGGTTACTATTGGTAAAACAGCTTGCTTAACACGCTTCACGAGTTTAGCCTCAAAGACTGCTTAGCCTACGCTACCACTAGGGCAGCTAGTCCAAAAAGGTTGACTTACAACCACACCATAAGGGTTGCTTGGCATGGTACAAGGTGGTCACTAGAACTAGTGAACAGCATATACCAGGCCAACTTCTCACAACAGTATTTTCAAATAAAGTCTTGTGAGCAGTAAAATTGGTGTCCTGCCCGATCATTGGAGGATTGGAGGCGATATAAATATTACCTACTGGTGGTTGCCAGTAGGTAGTTATGGTTAGGAATTTGTTTCTATTCAAAAACTGTTTTTTCTTTTGCCAATATCTTTGATGCCGTTTGACGAATCTCCGTGAAGTGTTCAAAACTAACGGTTCACTCAGGTCAGCTCATATCTTAAAAGTTTCGGGGTGATTCCTCAAGCGGGGGCTGAAAAAAAGGGAGACTCTCAAAACTTGTTTTCCCCATGTTAATTTCCGTAGGAATTTTGGAACAGACTACAGCCCGAACTGCTGAACGGAAATTACACCAAATTTGGCAAACATGTAGCTCTTGGTTCAGAAAGCGCCCTTTTTTTAAAATGGTCCAAATCCATTCAGTAGTTCCTGAGAAATTCAGCAAATAAAAATATTGATATCTGAGCACCGAGGAGGAGCCGCGAATCCTCTTTAGCACAAGATTCATTCTGATTGGCTGCCACCACTCCAAACCAGGAAGTGTTGGCAGTCATTTTGTGACTCGGTAACCAAGTCACAAGAAATCAGTAGATAACAAGATAAAAAATACAGAAAAGGGGGCAGAGTAGAAAAACCCTGACCCCCCTAGGCATGCTCAAGGGGATCAACTAGGACCTCCAAGGCCCAAAAAGCTTTTTGTTCTTTAAATTGGGTGAATTTACGCTGAGTGCGCGAATCCGGATGAAAAAAAAAATTAAGCGCTGGCGCTTCATTTTCCTTAAGCCCCCGGGTGGGCCAGGTCCTGGGGATAATGCCCAATTATGTATCTGGGGCCTGCGCGGGCCCACGCAGCCCTGGGGACCACCACCTCCCCGTGGTAAACACAAATGATGTGCGGGGTCTGTTGAGAACCACCAGGCCCCAGGGACCACCATCACCCTGGGGGTTTCAAGAGTTGGGAGGGAGGCCACGCGCCCCCCCTCTTGGAGCCCTCCTTGGCTCTGGGGACCGCCACCTCTAAAGGGCTGGCTCCTGCAATGAGCAGGAAACCATGTCTTGCTTCAAGGAAGCAAAGCAGATTTGCTTTTGGGCAAGGGGAGCTGCATGTCAGCAGCTCCCATTGTCCAAAAGCAATGCCGACTCCCACTGTAGGTGGGAGCTGGCAGGAACAGGAGGGCATTAAGGGTCCCTCCACAGTGCCCAACTTGAGGGCCGGCACTGAGAGATGGTGTCCCCGGGGCAAGAAGTGGCCTGGGTGAGGGACCACTCGGCCCCCTCCTCTTTAAATATATATATATATATATATTTTTTTTTTTAAAGGAAGGCCGGCCCCAGGGGATGGGTTCCCCGGGGCCATAATTGCCCTTATGAGGTCGGCAAACACGTCTCCTGGCAGACATTGGGATGGGGATGAAGTCCAATTTACTCCTGAGGGACTTTGGGGGCCAAGAAGCCCTCCTGGTACCTCCTGTAAATCCTACACAGCGGAATTCCTGAGCACTGGTCGTAGGCCCAGCACCCTTTCTCCACCACTCTGCAAACACGACCACTAGTTGAAGAAGTGTTTGCAATGTAATAGGTTTCGCATTTGCGAGAGTTAGAGCTATTGGCGTTGTAAATGTAAAAAATGTTTACTAATGTATGGTAGTTTGTGTCGTGGTGTGGTAAGCTCAGGATTAGTCTTCCTCGTGTCCATAGAAGCTCAACTATGAACTCAGTGAGACAAACAAAGAAGGAATCACTGAGGAGCACTTGTGGACCTAGTCAGAGGTATGAGCAGGGCTACTGGAATTATGTGACTGTTTGGCTGCACCAACTTTCGCACAATTATACATTTTCCGCATTAGCCACATAATTCACCATCTGCTCCCTAATCTCAGATTTGAACAAAAAAAGCCTTGTTTCTAGCTCAAACGTTACCCAAAAATATAGTGACAAGTGTTACAGCTTGGTGGAAGGCCCGTTGCAAACCAAGAATGGTCACCTGTTACTTATTGCTAAATGCGGGTGCTAAATTGGTACTAATGGTATGCAAGCCACTCTTGCTTCCTTCTGCGCCTCTCTTGCCTCTTTCTGCATTTCTGTTGCTTCTTTCTGCACATTTCTTTCTTTTTCTGCACCTCTGTTGCCTCTTTCTGCACCTCATTTGCTTCTTTCTGTACCCCTCTTGCCTCTTTCTGCACCCTTCTTCCCTCTTTCTGCACATCTCTTGCATTTTTCTGTACCACTCTTCCCTCTTTCTGCACCACTCTTGCCTCTTACTGTACCTCTGTTCCTTCTCTCTTCACCTGTCTTGTCTCTTTCTGCACCTTTTGTGCCTCTTTCATCACCTCTGTTGCTTCTTTCTGCAGTTCTCTCCCTCTTCCTGCACCCCTCCTGCCTCTTTCTGCACCCCTCTTGCCTCTTTCAGCACCTCTGCTGCTTCTTTCTGCAGTTCTATTCCTCTTTCTGTACCCCTCCTGCCTCTTTCTGTACCCCTCTTGCCTCTTTCTGCACCTCTTTTGCTTCTTTCTGCACTTTTCTTGCCTATTTCTGTACCCCGCTTGCCTCTTTCTGCACCTCTGTTGGTTCTTACTGCACAGCTATTGCTTCTTTCTGCACCTCTGACTTAGAGGTAGTTTTAATCCCACTGCCCTAATATGTACTAGGGTCTTACAGAGGAAGTCATGCCAATCACAGGGGTACCCCAACCCATAGTGTACCCTAGTGGATGTAGGTGTTTTCACTGCATTCTAAATGTCTTTTAGCAGAGTACTGGCTCCGGGCCTGGTTAGTCAGACTCAGTTGCCACCAGTACCAGTCAGCAAAAAGTTGGGTGCACAGGATGACTTTGCAATAAGCCCTCTTTTTGCACCTCTGTTGGTTCTTCCTGCATATCTCTTGCTTCTTTCTGCATCTTTCTTAGTCTTTCCGTACTTCTGTTGCCTCTTCCTGCATTTCTCTTGCTTGTTTGTGTGCCTTTCTTCCTCTTTCTGCATATGTCCTACCTATGTAGGCATAGTTAGAAATTAGCAATTAAAAAACCTTAGAAATTCACTGAAAAAAACGTAGGCTTCAGGGATGTTATTGTTAGGAATTAGCATTTAAAAAAACAATGAAATTCACTCAAAAAGCATACGTTTCGGGGTTATTATAGTTGGGAATTAGCATTTAAAAAACCTTTGAAATTCTCTGAAGAAACCATAGGTTTCAGGGATGTGATAGTTAGAAATTAGCATTTAAAAAAAATTGGAAATTCACTGAAAAAAAACATTGGTTTTAGGGACGGTATAGTAAGAAATTTGCATTTAAACAACCTTAGAAATTCACTAAAAAAAACACGTTTCAGGGACGTTATGGTTAGTCGGATATTTCAGTCATACAAAACCAGAGAAATCCGGCCATTATAGTTAGTTGAGGTAACTATAACTCGTGCCTCCACAATGCACTGCTGATGATGTCATATATTACGTCACTCATGACATGGTCAGTGACATCACTGATGACATCACTGATGACATCATCGACGTGATAATCTGATGCACCTCCTCACACCGTAATACAACCTTTGATGCACGAACTCTAAAATGCAGATTACCATTTTCGAAACCAAAGACACACCAATTCCAGTTACTACATACCCACTCACTGATTCCAAGGTCTACACACACTTCTAGTCATTCACCCATACAGTGACTCATACATGCAGTCACTCATCAATACAGCACTATTATATGTACTCATACACCTATACAGACACTCACACTGCCACTCACCCATAGAGTTACTCTCATACATAGTCAGTCATGCAAAGAATCAATCACATTCCCATTTACTCACATACACAATTATGCACACACCACCTCACTTATTCATACAGATACTAACACATACTTACTCTCTTATACAATCACTGACACAAGCAAATACTCATTAATACAGCCACTCTCAAAATCCCTCACTCTCACATATAGCCCTTAATATAGTCCAACACTCACATATACTGCCTTTCACATATGTAGTTACTCACACATGTACCACTGAGGCATCTAAACACTCACCAACACACCCGTAGATACACTTACCCACCCATACAGCCCTTCATAGACGCACTCTTGAACCCATACACCCAGTGAATTCCAAACTCACACATCTAAGCACAGTCACACCCCCCACCCACCCACACAGGCACTCAGGCACTCATACAGATACTCAGACAATCAATCAATAACCCATATAGACACTCATGTAGCTACTCACCAACCCATGCAGCCGCTTCCACACCAACTGACAGACTGATACAGACATTCGCACAGTTTAGTCACTAACCCATGCATTCAGTAAGACACGTTTAATCACTCACTTATACAGTCAGCCACTCACCTACTAAATCATCCATACAGACACTCATTCACCCACTCATTCTTCAATGCACCTTTGCATATATGTATATAAAACATATTTAAACTTTTTGGAAACATTTAGTCACTGGATGATACCATCAGTGATGTCATGAGTGATGTCATTTGAGATGTCATCAGTGATGTCATCAGTGATGTCATCAGTGATATCACTGACCATGTCATGAGTGATGTAATATGTGACATCATCAGCAGTGCATTGCGGGGCACCAGTTACAGTAGCCTCAAGCAACTAAAAGGGTGAATTTCTCTGTTTTTTTATGACTGAAATGTCCAACTAACTATAACCTTCCTGAAACCTGTGGTTTTTTCAGTGAATTTCCAAGGTTTTTTAAATGCTAATTTCTAACTATAACGTCCCCGAAACCTACGTTTTTTTCAGTGAATATATATTTGTGTATATAACGTACATACACAATAAAACCATACAAACCATAAAACATAGAATAAATAAAAAAATAAATAATGTAGACATTAAATAAGGTTATTAAATGATAAAATCCAAAAAAGTTGCAAAAATACTATAAACATGCATATAGATTTTAAATTAATAATGTAAAATATAAATAAATAAAACAATACATGCTATAAACTCTAACTAACATTATGAAGACAATTGGACTCAAAGAATATTAAAAACACTATTCCCACTCTATTTTACGCAATGGTAGGGAAAGTGTTGGACTTCAGAGGGGTAATATTTACTATTCCTACTCCAGTCATCGCAATAGAAGGGAAAGTGTTGCACTTTGGAGGGGTAACGTTTGCTATCCCCACTGCAAACAGCACAACAGTAGAGAGATGGATCAACTTCAGATGGAAAAAATGTACTATTCCCCTCCATTCTGTGCAACAGAAAGTGTTGGATTTTGGATGGGTGAAATTTACTATGCCTACTCCAAACAGCGCAACAGTAGGAAAAGTGTTGAATTGCAAAGAGATTAATTTTACTATTCCTCCCACAGTCTAGACAAGAGTATTGAAAGTATTTCTCTTCAAACACATTTCATATATAGGTAACACCATGAATGTAGAAAAAATATTAAACTGAATATAAAACGTATTATTTAACATAAAAATATATATATGTAATAAAACATAATATACCTTAATCAGTTTACATAATTACTATTCAATAACAAAATCTATTATATATTAATAAATATATATTGTTCAATCATTAATCAATTAACTTTCCTCTTTATACCCTTACAAACCTAGCATCCCACACCTAAAATACAACTTAAAAAATATGTATTCCATAATTTACATGATTAAAATATATTAAATAATTAATTAACAATTAATAATTAGCTGTGAATTAAATAACTTCACAGCCTAGGCCACTACAAACTTAGCAGCCCACAATTAAAATATAAGGAAAATAAATAAGGATTACATAATGTATATATTTTAAATGCAATTAAATAATTTGCAATTAATAATTAATTAATGATTCATGTATTAACTTCCCACACTATACCCCTGCAAACACCATCCAACAACTAAAATATCAGCACAATAAATCACTATTCCACATGTTATATAATTAAAAATTATTTATATAAGCAAATACAATTATTACTAAATGGTGAATTAATAATTACTTAAATAACGTCCCACCCAATACCCCTACACATCTAACAGCCTGTAAATAACACATCATAAAAATAAATAAATATCAGATAATATAAATATTAAATATCAGTCATATATTGAAATAAAGTTCATTAGGTAATACCTACTTATTATTACCTAATTAACTCCCCACCCTATCCCTCTATAAACTCAACAACCTGCTATGACACTATAAATTACTATAAAACATTACATGAACAATTATTTATCACTTAAAATGACAATCTATATTTAAAAAACATTACCCTTTTAAAAACAATAGTAATACATCAAGTGAACATATAAACTAAAATACTTTTGAATAATTAAAAATATATAATTTTACCAATTAAATTGTTGAAAATGATATTATCTACCTAAAAAAAAATATTCTTGACAACAATATTTCTGCCTGCGGATATTTTTAAATCAATATTTTTTCCAAGTAACACCCCCCCCCCCCTTCCCTATTGAGTACTCGGAAGACAGCTGTGTTACCAGGACTGATGTCTGCATGTTAGTCAGTCTTTCAGGAGCAACAGGACATCATTTGAAGTCTACACTTGTATGCTAGATGGAAAAGAAGTGTGCCTGGGCCTGGAAGAGAAAAGACTTTCCAGGAGGAGAAGTCCAGGACATTTCCAGCATAGGGAGCTGTCAGTGGAAGTGAGCAACTATGATGGAGCAAAACCATGAGCGACCCATGTATGGGGGAGTTTCCCTGTCTACCTGAGTAGCTCTTGCAGTGAATCACATCACAACTTCCAACAAGCTCCAAGAATCATGTTTAACTTTCAGCCCAACAGGTAGTTGAGAGAGTGGTGCTGCTGTGGCCAACACTGGAGTCAGAACACTGTGTCCATTGTAGGAGCATGATCGAACTAGAGGTTGCTGCTGCTGAGTACACCTATACAGTGAGGAACATCCTGCAGGCCATACCTGTGACCCCAGCGACTCATCTGCACCTCGTTAAGGGAGGCAGCTAACACTTTAGGGTAGTGCGACTGGTGTCGCCGCTCTGGGCGCTGACCTGGAGGACAGGCACTCACCTCAGGTGGGGGTGCTGTGTTTAGCAATAACTAACGATTTAAAAGCACCTGATGCAGAGTTCCTTGGGAGTTCAGATTTCAGGCAACAATAAAAATGTCAAATATGTTCCTGCTAGAGAGCGAGATCAGAGTTTTGTCCAGTGGCAGTTTTGACTCGCCATAAAGTAGAGCAGAGGGATAATCTGCCTGCTGCAAAGAACAGATCAGTATTTTATATGGATAGCTGACTGGATTAGTAAAGCCAGTCTTTACAAAACCCTTTTAAACAAATAAAATGTATGCAAGAGAGGGGCTATGGAGAGATGAGGGGCCCTTCTGCTAGGTGGTAATGAGGGGATCTGAGGAGGAGGTCATGGAAGCGCTAAAAAAACTGTTGCACCAGGTTCCTCCAGCGCTAAAGCCGTCCCTGGCTGACGACGAGTGTCGCTGTATCAGCAACCAAGCCAAAACGTCTCCATCATGTTCTAAATTAGGTCACAGACCCTACAACGAAACAGTCAATTTAGCAGCAGCAGTGTCACTACACATGCCAGTCTCACACCTTCTGACCTACAACTATTACCCGCAAGTAACTGTGAGGCCTATAATTACGGGTTGAACAAGACACTAAGGGAGCAGACCGAGGTCTGAAAAACGAATTTAAGTATTTTAATGAGTAAATGCAAAGAGGTGAAATCAAATTGAATTGTTGAGAGTATCTACGCCTTAGGGTGTTTTGAGTGAAGTGCTCCTCTGCTATTCAGTGATTTGCCCTCAGTTAGATTCCAAGGATAATGGAGGCCGAGGAACTCCATAGCCTGGGTAGGCTATCGAAGCGTGTAACACCTCTTGCAAGAGCATAAAACAGAATCATACCCTTTGTCTGAATCCACTGATTGCGCTGTGAAATATTATATTATGCATTGTGGTTAAAGTACTTCCTTTTTTACACTGCTTTTGTACCTGATGGTTGAATGTTGACTTACGAGCTCCCCTCGCCCCTCAATTCCACCTCTACAAGATCAGGCAGGTGCATAAAGGGTGTTCTTGGCCCAGTATGCCGAGCTTCAGTAGGACATACCCTAGGGACCCAATGACGAAAAACTCTCAACCCCCCAAGTCGGGGGCCCTGTAGCCCCTGTGTGCCCTATGGCCATCCCAAACGGAGGCTCAAACATCTCCTCATCAACAGAAATGTTCGCCTCTCTTCTCGATTGAAATAAGTGATTACTTAGTTAGCAAAATGTGTCAACTGATTATTGAGTTCTCAGGTAATTCAGTAAACAAAACACATTGAAAAAAACGCCGGAGTCATTTCCCATTCAGGAAATAGAAACCACTGCAAACAATAATATGACAACATTTTACCAATGTGGAAGATGGGTTATCTACATCATTAAATGCAATTGATTGCTCCTCTCATCTGAAACGCGGAGAGAACATTCTGATAATAACTAAAATCAATCAGGAATAAATAATTACAAAGAAATTGCAGTAAATTAGCTTCAACCTCTGACAGTGTTGAAGTGAGAAATGAGCATCTAGGGAAGAATATGCAAAGCATAGGAAGTGTGTGGCTGAGTGGAACATTAGTTTACACTGGAATGTGTCAGTGCCTAACAGGGGTGAAAGGAAGTAGAAAAATCACAATGTATTTCAGCTTTGGACTGTTACATTGCCTAGAACCATGACTTGCCTGTCGAAAGACAGCGGTGTGGTATGATGTTTGCCAGTGTTTAATTCGATATATATTCCTTTGTTTTTGTTATGGCTTTCTTTACGGTTTCCCAGGAGAAAACGTACTTACCGTATATATGTGCAAAAATAAAATGCCACCTGTCATGCCATTGCCTGCCCTTAACTGGCACACTGCACACTTCCAGCAGACGGGGCAGGATTTTTTTTCAATGATTGATCCCTTCTCCTTTCCCTGTACACATCTTTGAGGATGTGCACTGCGGCTCATTTTCATTTGTCGGATCTTGCCTCATGCAAATCAGTCCAAGTTTAATTTATCACATGCTTAGGCTGATGCAAACTGGAGCAGACCGTGGACACATTTCTAATCTGTTGTAGGATGCAAACAGATTTCTCTTTTATCTGTGTACACAAATCATGAATCTTTTCAGTGGCACATAGTGCTCTCGGACTGTTTAAGCAGCACTTTGCAATAAAAGAGATCTGCCCCCCCCCCCTTAATATTTCAGGGCCCAGGGGGTGCAAAAACAGGCACACTCGCCAGGTGCGCCCCCGAGGCACTGTCAGTAATACAGACCCTGGATTACACCACATTGAGCTTCGTTAGAGGAGTTTACCTCACAAATGACTCTCTTCGAGATGGCAATCCCTGAAAGGAGGTTGTACAATGTCTTTGAGGTGCATGCAGTGGTTCCTGAATGGCAGTGGTTTTTAATCTTTTGACGTCTAAGGATTCGCACTTGATCATTACTGGAACCCGGGACCCTCACTGAATCATTGTTGGAATATGCTGATCACAAGCTAAACAGTTTTGATAATTTGACTCGCAAAACAATACGGAAGTGAGCATTCATCAAACAAATACAGGAATTGAAGAAATATTTCGTTTAATGTACAAGTAAATATAAGAAATAAACATTTTCATTGTAATGGGAATATTGGAGCTTTTTCAAATTCAATTGAGATCCCCGATTGCCCATCCTATATTCTATTTGATGCCCTTGTACTGCTTCCACAAATCAATCTGAAGTTAGATCCCAGCTTAGGGGTCTATTACGATGTCCGCCTGCCACCGTAACGGATTGCGGGACCGTCCGCTAGGGGTGCGGCGGTCCCGCACCTGCAACAGGTTTCGGTCGCATCCTAATTCCTGGGCTGGAACCGACGACTGGAGGTTGTTTGGTTCCAGTTCTAGAATGATGCCGGACGTACTCGGGTCAAAGTGTAAGATGGTAGACGAAAGATTCATGAGTTTAAATAAAGAATAGGCAGCCATGGTTTTCATCAACACCAGCATTTTGTACCACCAGCAGAGGCTCCTAAGAAATACCTGGGTCCCTGTATTTACTTACAAATTTACAAATTACTTGCTGGCTAGTACCCATTGAGAGAGTTATGCAATCATGAATTACATTTCTTTCTGTGGGTTGCAAGATGGCGTAATTAGTTGATATAGATTTAAAAAAATCTTTATTTATTACATTTTATAACAAGAGTTAGTATAGGCAACCTTCTCACATTATGATCTTTGTGACATGCAACAGGCATTTTTCCCCCTTACACTGTCTCAAGAAAATGGTGATGATTTGAATCACACAAAGGTGTGTAAAGTGCAATCAGATGGGATACCAGATTTACGTATAGCCTAAAGGGTGACCTGGAAGAAGCAGAGGAAAGGTGGAGGATTAAAGGGTATCCACAACTTTAAGAGCAAGACAAGAAATACCATCAATAATCAAGGCACTCTTTACAATTCCTGCTTACAGTATAATGTCCATATCTCATATACACTTCTCCTGCTTGCCCATCCACTGAATCTCTGTGTCCATGGGCCATGCAGGTTATGTATATCAGGTATCAGTGCAAAAAGTTTGGCTTCTGTCTCATGTTTTTCTCCCTCCTCTCCCTGTTGCAAAACCAGTTCACTAATGTCCTTACCATAAATGTAAATGTATCACAGAATATGTTGCAATACATATAGTCTTGCAATTGTGGTTGAGGGTGTGAGGCTAATGAGGGGGTTGAAATTAGTATAAAAGTGGGGAGTGCTTAGTAGGCAGGTGGAAAGCATCATAAAACAATTCATGAATCCTGTTTGGTAGTGGAATGTGGGCCTAGTCATAAAACCATAAATTCCTCCCACCTGATGACATATGCAAGTGGGTCTCGCCCTTGAATGGACACAATGGGGGCCAATGGGTAACGTGTTCAGATGTCCAGCATGGGAAAGGCACGATCACTGCCTGTGTTGTGTGTGCTGTGTCCTGATTGGCTGAGTGCTCCTAACCTCATATGGCATCTCACCTTTTGGTGTTTTGAGAATATGCACCCCTCTGGCCATGTGTATTTTATTGGGGCCAATCTCCCACGGCCATTGTGGTTGCACTGCTTATCTGTGGGACTAATCTGAGTTTTTTCAATTTGTGCATTTGTCCAGCTGGCTATGTGCCACCCCACCTGGCATCTGTCAATCAGTAAGTAGCCTCGGGCCTGCGGCATAGGTCCTGCATGACCACAAATTTCTTACTTGGGGTTGATGGAGAGGTCACATCGGTAGATTTCGACAACATTGATTTGATTTAAATTTTGTAGACATCATTGTCCAGAAAAGGGTGTAAAATCCTAAAGATTAAATCCATTTAATCTTGCATCACCTCACTAGCTCCTAGTGGGTAACAGTGTTTAATTATTAAGAGGACAGGTGGGGAAGAGAGGAAAAAAAGTCAGATACTTCCTTTTACTCATACTACACACACCCCAACAATTATCCTACAAATGTATTACCACTAAATGCCTGATTTTTCAAGGAATGAATGATGCTTGAACCTGTACAGAAATGAATAATTGCTTCTTTATGTGTTAGACCTTCATCCACTCTATTAGCAGTATGCTTCATCATGGTTCCTAAAAACCAGGATGGATTCAACTATTTTGCAGAAAGCACTTTGGATAGTTTTCTACCAGGGTGTTAAAGGAAAATAAAAATAACACAGAACACCTAGTTATCCCTTTATCAGCAGTGTTCTTGGTATCATTAAAACATATAAATAGTGAGGTGTTTTGGGAATAATAGTCCTACACCCTATGTGAAGTTCACATGGTTCAGTCTTATTCCATGGGGTCCCGGGCTTTCATTAGAGCTGTGAAATAAATGCCTCTGAATCACTGGTTCATAAACGTCAGTCAGTTGAGCCTAATGAATTCAGCCAGAACATAGACAGCACTTGTTAGAAACCAGGGCCTGTTTGCAGTGATCCCCTACCTTTTGCTCCCCTTTGGACTACCAGTTGGTGGTTTTCTGACTCTGACTATGCCCTATGCTCTGCTAACCAGACCCAGGGTCTTTGCTCAGATTAAATTAGGTAATTAGGTGTAATTATAATTGGTACTGACAGCCTAGCTGTAATTCTCTAGTATATAATAGGGCATGTAGATTTAGATGCACAGTAGACTTAATGCATTTAGGTTTGTACTGCTGTACTGCATGCTGGCATTTTAAATTTAGCCCTGCCTTTCAGGCTGCCTTTACATTTAAATTATATGCAAATTCAACTTTGGAATTAAAGGTACTTCCAAAATCTCTAATTCCCTTAGTTTACAAATATGTCACCCCTAAGGTCTCCCTATGGTGCCCCAGATGTAGGGTGCTTTGTAACTATTAGCAGGGGCATTATAAAATATGTTTTATATACCTTGGTGAGGGAAACAAAACGCAATTTAATTTTTTCTCCATTGTAGCCAATGGCTTCATAGGCTAACAACGGAATATTTCATTAAAGTATGACTAGTGGAAGAAAGGGGCTAGAAATATACTTCAAAGTATAAATACAATAACTTGCCACTGATAGGTTTAATATAACTATCACAGAAAATGAGTTATAAAACTTTCTTTTCTGTGAGCCAAAATCCAGGGTTCCAGCAGCCGTGCTCTCATTGGTCAGCCTCTGCAGTGACAAATGATTTCCTGTGGGATGAGAACTGCAAGCTGCAGAGAAAATGGCAGGACGATGGTGGAGTAGCTAAATTGGACTTCAAAGAAGAAATCACAGTTTATGACAGCACAGGCTCACCCCCACATCCTGCATTCACCAGCCAGACGGAAGCCCCTATAATTAGATGAGAAGAGGGGCTGAAAGGATGCCCCCATGCTTTACACCCAGGAACAATGGATAAAAATGGGAGAGCCACACAGCAACTCAGATCACTGTCTGGAACAATCAAGAGAAGAAGGACTGCCCTTATGAAACCCCTGGTCTGTACCCCAAGAGGACTGCACTCATAAAGACTGCACCTGCTGGACTTTACCTTGCTTTAAAAGGATTATGGAGGGACTCCCTGATAGCAGCAGGTACAAAAGAGGTACAAGAGATCCCTGCCTAGAAATACAAGAAGAATAAGGACTATCCTGTTGGAACCCATGCTGCACCAAAAGGATTGAACTCAGAATGACTGTACCTACTTCACAATTCGGAACTACAGCCCTAAGGACTTTTTCTTGCTTCATAAAGTGGAAGGAGTGGACTTCCTGAAGGCAACTGGTTAAAAGAGCTCCACATGCATCATCTCCATCAAGAAGTACCCAGCTGGACTTCGTCCACAGAACTTTAAAGGATTTGGCATGGTGCATTGTGAGAACCATGGTCCCAACATCCCAAGGACCATCACAGGGCTTCTAGACCCTTGGTGTGGTGTGTTGGACACTTTGAACCCACAAGAGGAACTTTAGGAAGAAGGTTCAGAAGTTTGGAGCAACTTTTGTAAAAAGCTCCATAAATTGACCAGGTACATTGTGAGAGTTGTAGTCCCAGACCCCAAGAGGCAAACCAGAGCATCTGAACCGTGGCTGGTGCTGTGGGCCTGCATCAAGAGACACTTCTGGAAGTAAGTGTAAAAATGTTACATCATTGGTGGCATGAAATCTGGACTTTGTATCGGTCCACTGAAACCTTCTTTAACCCTTTTAGCGCAATTGGCAGCTAAGCGCTAGATTCACTTTTAATCTTTAAAAATTCATATCTCTAGTTCCCTACATTGGATTTTTGTCATTTTGGTGTAATTTCAAACATAATCGTATTTAATCTTTTGATAAATTGGTGTTGGATTTTTATTGTGTGGTGTGTCTTACCTTTTAAGCCAGCTACCAAGCGTTGAGCAAGGGAATAATTTAATGAGACCTTAGCTGGACCTTGTATTTTGATTGTGGCCTTATTACTAGTAGTAGGTACCTACTTACCACTACTAATAAACTACCTTCCAACAACATGTTACAAACAAAGCCAAACACATAGGGCAGAATTGTCCTTCTCTAACAACTTACTTACCTTCGGTCCATTGTCTTGGACACAAAAAAGTGGACTGGGATATGTCCACTAATGTTCACAGTCAAGGAATGGGCATCTCCAACGCATTAAATTGTTGCACAAAACTGCCCTTTTCAATTTGGCTAGCTTCCAGTATTAGTGTTTCAAAGTAGTTAAACTTCTGTGTTGAGTCTCGTAGCCGGATTTATGGGATTAAAGGAGAGTTGATAATCTGTCCTCTGCTTAGTTGTGTTGGAGTAGTTTGCCATGTATGGTGCAGTGGTGTTTCCAGAGGTTTGGAGAACCTGTGGGCTATTACAGTCCTATTGAGACCTGACTCCAATATTATGCAGTTGCTCCATCTAGCCAAGTAGTCTAGGATTAATTACAGGAAAAGCACAAATACACTACATTTCTTAAACAGTGGGAAATCTGGCCATGTTTTAGATCTAATCAAATCAAAATCACTTTATTCTGTTTCATGTGATAAAACCAAAAAAGCACAGGTAAAATATAATACATACAATCCAGATGGAAACATTCCCGGTTGAAGCATAGTACATACAATATAAATATATCTGCAGTCTAAAAATATATAATTACCAAATCTCCACGAACACACATATAATACCTGCTAAACAATGCTCTAAATGGTGCAGTAAGCCCTTGCACTTAATTGAGTTGTTAGTTAAACAGCTAGTGGAGCAAGGTAAAGTGCATAGAGCCGGGTATAGTGATAAGGGTCAGGCGAGTTAATCACAACTCGCCCTAAGCCTAATCGCAGATTTGAAAAAGTTAAGCACATAAAAAACAGTGTTACCCATCAACATTTGAATAAATATAAAAGCGGGCCACACTTGTCTAAAATTGGCCTGTTTCAAAACAGGAATTAAAAAGGATTTTCTGGGCATATATTTTAAAATGGGCAAAACATTGTGAAATGACCCATGTCCTGCAGAGATGTACCATCGCAGACACAGGATAAAAGACTATGCCCTTTGTTCTGACCCCTGGGATGGGCATGAAGAAGATGGAAAAGATCAAACCGAAACCTGGTCAAAAGAAAACAGTTGTAAGAATTTGGGAACCCCAGCAAGTTTAGCTCCACCATCTGAGTGGTCCTTAAAAATGATGAAGCGACGGACGCTGGGCTTCAGAAGTTCTTTCTCCTCCCTTGCCAAGGTCTGGCATGCAAGGAAGGCCAGCTTAATGAGAGCTGGATCTTTCATATTCGTTTCATAGGGGTTGGAGAAAAGGTCTCCTCTTCCCAAACTTTTGAGGTTCCTTTCTACATATTTGAGCCAAGGTACCCTGGCTGCGTAATCGAGAGCCAGACAATCTTTTACAATTGCTTTATATTGGGAGGTCTCCTTCCCAACCCAAATTTTTAGCAACAGAGACCCTGGGAGGAATGCTATTAGATCAGAAATGTAGGGCATGCCTAGCTCATCATGAGCTGTGAAAGAGGATGTGCCCTGAGGAATAGATAAAAGACGTCTCTGAAATGTGTTTTCTGCAATTTAGAGATCATCTGTATCGGTATACCCCCAGATTTCACTGCCATAAGGGGCCTTTGAAATACACTTGGCCCCATGGAGCTTTAAAAGGGCCCCCACCGGTCTTTTTCCCAGTCTAGTGGCAACATTAAAGATGGCTGCAGACTCCCTGATGAGTTCATTTCTCTTGTGGGTAAGTTGGAACCCCCAGTTTATTTTTTCTTCTAAAAGTACCCCCAAATAGGAGAACATACTCGACTTAGGAATCGGGGTAATCCCTGCCCTAAAAGTATATGGCCTACTGGGCCGTCCCCTACTTGCATAATGTACAACATAGAATTATTAACCATCAAGTCCATATCCCCCATAAATCCCTTTCTGTCCTGGCCATTAAAACAGCATCATCTGCATATAGCAGGACCAGGAGACCCCGCAGTCCTGCCTGAGAGAAGTCTGCCTTGATCTACAAAAGGGTTTTCTCCAAGTTGTTAATGTAAAAATTGAATAAAAATGGGGCCAAAATACAACCCTGCTACACTCCGCCCCTGACGGGAAACAAGCGTAATACATTCAGGCCGGCCGAATAACGCACGGCCGCCTTAGTGTCTCGATGGAGGTCATGTAGGAAGGAGACTATGTCCCTGTCCACCCCTAGAGAAAGAAGGGGAGAGGAGTTGGCCTAACGGCTAGGGCGCTCAACCGCGGACCTGGGGGACTGGGTTCGAGTCTCAGTAATGAGACTGATCATCCTGTGATTCTGGGCAAATCACGCAATCTCCCCGTGCCTAACAAAAAAAATTAATGTGTGTCCTCATGTAATGTAACTGGTGCTATGTCAAGCGCTCTGATACCTGATTGGATTCGGGTCAAGTTCGAGCTCTATAAAACTCTGCACAACAAAAAAAAAGGATGTGCCACATTTTACCTCTGTTCACAGAATCGAATGTGGAAGACAGGTCCATAAAGGCCAGAAAGATGGTACTAGAGTGGGCTACCGTGTACTTATTCGATATCATAAATAGGTTTAGACACCGTATTAGGCATCCAACAGGATGTTACTGTCAAGAGCCTATGACGATAAACTACCCAGCAGGATCCGTCTGACCACTTTAACCACGGAGTCCAACAGGGATATAGACTGTAGCAATAAGTGCTATCCCTGCTTCCCTTTTTTTTAAACCGGGACAATTATGGGGGTGGCCCAAGAGGCAGGAGGGTCATACCTTGCAGCCACATTAATTACAGAGGTAAGAAAGGGTGCCCAGAACTCCACATCAGACAGATAAAGATCAGGAGGAATTCCCTCAGGTCCTGGGGCCTTATTGCGCGTCATCCCAGTAATTCCTTGCCTCACTTCTTCCTCTGTTACAGATAGAGTTGTATATTCGTTTTCCCCCTTAGGTAGTGAAAACGGTGCCGAAGCCCCCTTGAACATGCCCTCAAAATGCCGGACCCAGTCATTTTCTGTAATGTGTGCATCTAGCACATTTGCAGCCTCTACTCCCAAAAAAGAACTGTCAATTATACTCCAAAACTTGGCGCTACTCTTAATAGTTGTGGCTTCCATAAGCTTACCCCAGGCTTCCTCCCTCAGGGCCTCCTTACGCTTACTAAGGGCTATCTTGTATTGCTTGCTTCCAGTTTTAACTAGGGCGCTGTTCCTGGGGATGACCTGCAACGCTATTCTAAGCCTCCTAGCAGCAAGCTACCATTCTGGGTTAAACCATCTCGGTACCCTTTCCTGTTGAATTTTGTGAGCATGAACCGTTAATAGCTCGGCGACAGAACAAGAGATAGATTTGAAGGCGCGGAGGATGGTCTTGTCCAGTTCTGTCTCTGCCTCCTGACAAATCTGAATCTCGTTCTGACACTTCACCAAAAGGGACTCAAGCAGTGAGCCTGGAATAATTTGTGCCCATTTGAGCCTTCTACCTCCATCAGTGGGCCGAAGTACTCCTCCTCCACTACTCCTCCTTTTCAAACCCAATATAGGCCAGTTAGCTTTAATACACAGCGGATTATGATCACTGCGGTTACTGGCTGTAACTGAAAAGTCAGAAATCAAGTAAAAAAGAGGGGTGGAAAGTAAAATAAAGTCAATGAAGGAGGGTTCACGACCTAACCCTTTGAAGGCAGGAATTAAGTTCCTCCTGTCTAAGTCCAATTTGCATGTAGCTGATAGCAGGTCCAGATTACAAACTATGGAGTTTAATTTGTCCCCCTGTTCACTATGTTCAAAGTGCCCGTCAGCACCACAGGGGCAGGGGGAGCCCCCAGTACCCCCAACAGCCTGCCCCCTTGGGTCCCCGCAAGGATGAACGTTAAAATCCCCTAACAGAACGATGTTACAGGTGTTGCGGGGGGAGGCATTACAATTTGTCAGGAAAGTGCCTAGACGACTAACATTCCACACCTCGGGGAGGGAAGATGTAGCATTATAAAAGTTCAAAAGCAGTAATCTACATGACCCAAGAGAAAACTGCAAGGCCTGCAGCATGGATTGTCAGTGTTCAGGTCCATATTGCAGTCCCCATCCTGAGTGACACATAGACTGCAAGGCCCCCCATGGGACGGCCAGCTCTCGAAGGGGTTGCAGGTATGTTAAACAACTTGTAGCCTTCCAAGAAATAGGAGTTGTCAATGGTCCAGGTCTCCTGCAGGCAAATAATGTCATACTTTTGAATAAAGCACTGCCATTCCAGGTCTGCAAACTTGCTGGCCAGGCCAGCTATATTCCAGGAGATGAGATTGCAAAAATTAGTGTCCTGATCATGACTGCTAGAGTTTGTTGTCTCAGCTGATGCATGAAATCAGGTTGTAAAGAAGGGGCCTTAGGGGTCATAAATGCTGCCACATCAAGTCAATCGCAATTGTCAAGGAGCCCCAGCGGTGCAAATGTGTTGAAAAGTGGTACATGCGAAGACACATGAGGCCACTCGAAAAGAGCCGGACTAACGGAATTCCTAGAATATGAACCCTTGCTATTACAATGACTGGCTGCATGAAGAGTTCTCTGCCTGATGTGGCTGGTTCAATTTGATGATCATGCAATCGCCATCACTGCTCAGTTGTTCTTTAACTGATAAAAAGCCTTGGTAACACCCAGCTTTAACACTGGCACATTGCCCATTACCACGACATATGGAGTTGCTTCCTGTGGTAGATTGATGATGTTTGGCCCACCGATAGCAGGGATCTAGGCACCTGCAAACCTCGTACTGGAGGTCAAATCACTCCGATGACTGGCCTTCATCCTGAGGGGATCCTGGGGGCATGTCCTTGCCTGTGTTCTGTCTGTAGAAGATAGAAGCGGACCAGTGCAAGAAAGGGGATCAGACTGGGGGATGATACTCCTGGGATGCGTAGTGATGGCCTTGTTGGCCTCTAGTAAGCCAGTTACTGAGGCAGGGAGACTTGGGCCATTATGTGTGTTACTGGTTAGTGCAACTACATCACTGGTACTGGCTGTAGAGTTGGAGGTCTTGAAAAATTGAGGCAGGATGGAGAATTCCCTCTCGATGGAGGACAATCGTTGCTTGATAGAATATAATTTAAAGTCCAAACCGTCTAGAAGGGAATCCACACAAGCTTCCAGCATGGCTACCAATTAGTCTTCGGGACGGGAACTACTCCCTGTGGGGTGGGGGTCAGGGTCTCCACTCTGAGGCCCCTGGAGTGGAACTCTTGCGCTTAGCCCTGGAACCGATCACCCCCGGGGCCACCCCTCCTGAACGTCTGCTTGAGATACTTGGTTTTTGGCTGATGCCCCATGACCTAACACGGGCACCAAGATTGACTGTGCTCTGCCTGTCAACCCCTCGGCGACCTGAAGTTCGACTCTCCTAATGTCGCCTGATCCT
The DNA here is from genome assembly GCF_964204655.1 of Triturus cristatus. NCBI lineage: Eukaryota > Metazoa > Chordata > Amphibia > Caudata > Salamandridae > Triturus > Triturus cristatus. Next base: position 960,651,787 of record NC_140585.1, on the reverse strand, counting down.
TGGTCTTGGTGGTAGAGGGAGAAGAGCTAGAGGAAGGGACTGCCAACTCTACCAACTCCGAGGTGCACTCTGACCCACCTGCGGGTGCATGGTTGATTCACTGGTGAGCATGAGAGCTGACACGCTACTAGTTCAATTTCCTTATCAATGACCCCCGCCACTCGCTTTAGGAAGCCGTCCATAGTCGTAATGGCTGGAGCTGCATGGATTACAGCAGATGTTTTGCGTTTCCCCATGACTCCCAGCTATATAAGATGTGTGGTTGTGAAAAAGAACAGTGCAACGCCAATTGTACAAATCCCTAAGAATAGATGTCCTTGGCTTGGTCTTGATTTAGGCTAAACGCCCTCGGTGAAAGTTCAATTGAAGAAAAGGTGTGCCAGTAGTTGGAGTTCAGATGTAGAAAATGCACTCAGATGTTCCTAATTGAAAGGGTGAGCAATGGGGACCTCTTAGAACTTCTGCCCCCTCCCCCACAGACTACCCATGGCTGATTAGGAACCACACTGTGAAAGTGATGGCAGAGCCCCCGTAGGCTTCCCTCATAGTACTGCGGTCTGTTAATTCAAGTCCAGGATGGAGACCGTCCAGGGCATGTCAGGGACCTTGTTTTCCTGTTCACTGCTCTCCGTGTACAGCAGCCCCAAGGGTGAAGTAAGGCGGGAAGGGGCCCAGAAAGCAGATCCAAGAGGGGTCCCAGCCTCCTCTGGGCTCTGATGGGGGCAGACAGGCCCGTCCTTGGCCCAGGCGCAGCCCGCTTAGCGGGGTTCCTGTACTGATTTTTAACACCTCCTGGAGTGAAAAGAATGGTGCGGCCATGAGTGGCCGATTCCCGATGGAGCCTGGGGGCTGGCGTCCTCACCCGGCTCTGCTGAGAGGAGTCCCGTGCAGTGGGGCTCCTGTACTTATTTTCAAGCCTCCTGGTGTGAGAAGAATGGCACGGCCGTGAGCGGCCGTGAGTGACCGTTCCCGATGGAGCCTGGGGGCTGGAGTCCTCACCTGGCTCTGCTGAGAGGAGTCTAATATGATCTAATCATTACCCAGATGGAACGCTTCTTGTGAGACATGGAAAGGTTTCATGGATACAGGTGTAACCATATGATCCAAGCTATCTATGCCCTTATCACTCCCAGTTCCTCCACCCGAAGCACTTCCTGATGATTTGAAATGGGGTATTTCACCATAAGGTTACCTCTTTGTGAATGAAGGAGTCTATCTAAATTGTTTTTTTTAGCACTTATACATGTTGTGTTGGTCAATCTGATTTATCATTTTATATAATTTTATTTGCAGAGGGATTTAGTATGGGAATCATGAGTTAGACCTGATGAGTCCTCCATGAGCTCCCTCTCTAGGACATCATGTTTGGTAAGCAAAGGCCACCTGAGCAGGTGCCTGCTTGTAGTTTATGGTTCTTTTTATGATTTTATTGATTTCCCAAAATATTAATTGGGCTTTACAAAACATTAAGACAGTCTAAAAAAACTGTTACATCAACGTAGAAACAATGAGTCAAAGCAAATCAGTCAAGACAAATCAAAAAGAAAAGACATCATACCAAAGAAGAGTAGAAGGTCTATCACTCTCTTGAAGCAAACCTTCTTGTAACGCATATCAATACTCTATTGATGAAACAAAGAACATGGTAACTGGTATGCATGAAATTTGGTACAGCCATAAAACAGTTTATCATATGAATTGAATCAACATGCTGATAAACTTATTACAATCACCATCCTTAGGGAAATCAGGGAAGGATAAGAGAACGTAGGAGAAGAGTATCCAGAACAGAGTAAATGTGAAGGTAATGCATTTTAAGGTTGTGACGTGAGCAGGGCACTAATTTGAATGTGTTCACTAGCAGTTCTCTTGCAGCGTAATTAAGTGTGGTTATTGGCCAAGAATTACGGGGGGTGTAGTATTGACAAAATAGTTGTCCAACATTTTCCACATGAGTCTCTGTTTGGGTCCCCAGGGGGAGTGTTGGAGTGCAATGTTTTCTGATCCTCTTATTTGAATTATCCAATTTAGCCATACCTTGACTAAGGTGGTGGAGGTGTTTCTCCAGTTACTAATCACAGGCTTGCAAGCAGCTGTTAGGAGAATGTCAAGTAGGAGTTGATCATTAGTGGAAACCACCCATGGGTCCAAAAGTTCATTAATGAGAAAAGTGAATTATTTTTTGGGTTGGAAACCAAACAGTATTGAGATGAAATTGAATGCCTTATCCTAGAATAGGGAGAGTGGGCGGTAAAAAAAACAGTAGATGTGGTGGATCTCCAGTTTTTTCTTTGCAATTCCAGCAGATCTGGTCATCTCTAAGAGAAAGTTTGTGTAAATGTGAGGGTGTCCAATACTTTCTGTATAATAGCCAACATTTAGTCTGGGAAAAGATAGGCGTTATTTTGTGGCAAACGACTGATTTCCATTACAGACTCCAATCTTCAGTTATAATTGTACCAGACTTGTCCCATTGCCTCCTTATCTCTTGATTAAGCTGTGTAGTTTTTTGGTTGTTAGATTTGATAGAATTTGGATTATTGAAACAACAGGTAAATTCTATGTGCCAAGATGTTTTATGAAATTAAGTACCCTTTGTGGTCCAAGATTTCCAATATATAGATAAGCTGTCTAGTTTAACTTTTGGGTTCTTCAGAAGTGAGTTAAAGTTGGAGTATTTTATCAGAATGTCTAAGAGGTTGCCTATCTTCAGTATTGCATGTTTAGTATTTTTAAAACTGTATTTAGAGGGTTGCGAGTGGTTACATTTGGTGGATTATTATTTATCAAAAGCAGAGAGAGGAATTAGGTACTAGTCCTGATCCCCTATGGTAATCTGTTTTAATCAATGAGGACTAGTCTATTTAGACGTGTAGGGAGTCACAAGGGTGTATGATTGATGATGTGTGTATTAGGAAAAGTGTTTTTCCTTTTTATAAAGCCCTTTACTACTGCCAGAGACCCAAATAATAAAGTAATTCCTTTTGGGACCACTGGACAATTTTTAAACCTTTCACTTCTCACGTCACCAACACTGCACACTCAGTAATATACCTGCTCCGCTGTACACAGGCATTGAAGCACACCCGGGACACACTCGGTGTCATCGGGTGGGCCCGATGATGTAGCATGCCACCAACTAGGTTGGTGGGTGAGGGCTTTATAAAAAGGAAAACACTTTTCCTAATACATACATCATCAATCATACACCCTTGTGACTCCCTACACGTCTAAATAGACTAGTCCTCATTGATTAAAATACATTTGGTGGATAACAGTCAGGCGCGGCCCGTGCAGGTAAGAGCGCAGGGGGAGTCGACAGACAACGATGTGGGAAACTTAAATTTAGAAAAATAAAAACCACTTACCTTGAGCTCGCCACATCACCAAGTCAGCGATGCAGCGAGTGCAAGGTAAGTGGTTTTCATTTTTTGAAATTTAAGTTTCTATTGTCATCATCTGTCGACCTCCCCCACAACCCTCCCCACCACTCCCACCTGCAGGGGCCGCACCTAATAACAGAATAATTGGATCTATATCTTCCTAGAGAGCTTTTTCGACTATAAGCCAGGTGGGAGCTTAATCTGCCATTGGGGAAAACCATAGGGACTCCTGTTTGAATGGAAAGGCAGTCTGGTAATTTCTGATGTTAGCAACATTCACGCCACCTAAATTGATTGAAAGATGCATTTTTTGTATTGACATTCTAGGGCGTATGTTTTGCCATAGAAAGTCTCCTATAAGTTTGTCCAGTTTTTGGTGAAAGTCATCTAAGTGTGAGAGGGAGCATGCTGATTAAGTAGTTGACTATAGGCGCTACCATCATCCTAATTGTCTTAATACGCCCCCAATGGGTGATAAATTTAGGGTTCCAACTGTTTAATAGAGTCTCAACTTTCTTTAGTGTGCTTTTTTCATTGTGTTGAATGGTATTTATCGTGTCTTAGCAAAATTCTATGCCCAAATATTTCAGGTGGTGTAGTTGACACATTAGTCTTGTATCTCCTAGACTACCCTTAGAACTTACTTAGTGCATTTATGCCTTTGACTTTCAATTTATCGCTGTTAAGTTTGTAGCCTGATACTAAGGCTTAATTGTCAACTGTGTTTATAAGGGCCTTTATAGATGATCTGGCATTTTCTGTAGCAATCAAAATGTCATCTGTATATGCTGACACTTTTGCAATAGTGTTATTGAAATCAATGCATGAAATTTGGACATTGGATTGTATATTTTGAAGTAAGGACTCAAGAGTCACGATGAAAATGAAAGGGGAGAGCGGACATCCTTGCCTCGTACCATTCTCAAGTTTAATTGGAGTTGAGATGAGCCCACTGGTTCTTTCCCTTGTACTAGGATTGCTGTATGTAGCCATTATCATTTTAACAAAAAACAGCTCCTGGATGACATTTTTTTAGAGATTCTTCAAGGGAGCACCATGAGACTTTATCAAAGGCCTTTTGTCATCCAAAGTTATTGCTACATTGTCTGAGTTGGATACTTTTGCTCTTTCCAGCACATGGCATAGATTATGGGTGCTATCATTGGACATGAGGTTTTTCATGAAGTCTACCTGTGAGCGGCCTATTAGGCAAGGTAAGTAAGGTTCAAGTCTTTTGGCCAGCATTTTAGCATAATTCTTCCATCAAGGTTAATTAGGTTAATTATTGACCTATAGTGTTTTACTAATCCTGAGTCTTTACCTTTTTTTGGTAGAACTACTAGTATGGCTTTTGCTGTGGTGCCGGAAATAGATCCCAAACCTGCAAAATGCTTAAATATTCCCAGCAAAGTAGGGGTGAATGTGTTGTAAAAAGCTTTATAAAAATCTGCTGTAAAGTCATCTGGGACATGGGCTTTATTTGATCTTAGAGACTTTAATGCTTTGGATATTTTCACTGTACTGAATGGCAAATTAAATGCTGTTTTATAGTCCTTGTTTAACTGTGGGAGATTTATCTTATCTAAATAGGTTTTGCAATCATCAAGGGAGGCTTGTGAGTCATTCTTGTATGGAGCCTCATAAAATTCTTTAAATGTCTCCAAAAAATTTTTTTTTTTTGTGCATTGTTTGTCTTATCTTTAAGCAAGGTAATTCCTTTTTTATGTTTTGCTTGTATTTTAGGTAGGACACATGCATTTTACCTGCTTTTTTCACTAAACAGAATTTTAAGCTTTAAATCTATTGATCCAGACCCCTGCATTCTCACTTCATATTACATTATATTTGCATTTTTGGTTGGTAGTTGAGGGTGAAACGTTCTAGTTGTTATGTGGGCCATCTCTATCTTTTTAATTTGTTTTTCCAATTCTGTTATTTTACTGTTATTGCTTTTACTTCGACTTGCTTGCAATTTCATTAGAGTGCCTTGCAAGGTTCTGCTAAGTGCATCCCAAAATATGGGAAATTAAATTTCAGAAGATGTTCCTCGCTGACAGAACCCAAAGGATCGGACCCCCGCCTTTCCTCTCCGAACCCACAGAAATCAACTGAGGAGTACCCCAAGGATCATCGCTCAGTCCCACACTTTTCAACATCTACATGGACCCCCTCGCCGCCATCGTAAAACAGCATGGACTCAGCATTGTACCCTACGCCAATGACACCCAGCTCATCCTCTCCCTCACGAAGGACCTCGAAACCACCAGACTCAGCTTCCAAGAAGAAATGAAGGGCGTCGCAGCTTGGATGAGTAGCAGCTGTCTGAAACTCAACTCAGAGAAGACATAAGTCCTCGTTCTTGGGCCCACCCCCTCAGTTTGGGACAACTCCTGGTGGCCCCCCAACCTAGGCACCCCCCCATCCCCACGGACCACTCCCGGAACCTCGGCATCATGCTCAACTCCTCCCTCACCATGACCACACAGATCAAAGCTGTGGCCACCACTTGCTTCAACATCCTCCGCATCCTCCGCAAGACCTTCAAATGAATTCCCTAGGAAGCCAGAAAAACTGTCGCCAACACACTCATAACAAGCAGATGAAACTATGGAAACGCCATCTACGCTGGAATCAACAAATCCCTACTATGCAAACTCAAGACCATCCAGAACACCGCGGCCAAACTCGTCCTTGGCATCCCTCAACATGAGCACCTCACCCAGCACCTGCGAGACCTCCGCTGGCTCCCCGTTGAGAAGAGGGTAGCCTTCAAGTTACTCACCCACACCTACAAATCCCTCCACAACATCGGACCCAAATACCTCAACAATAGAGTCTCCTTCCGCGTACCCAATCGAGACCTCCGCTCCACTGATCTCAACCTAGTAGAAACCCCACACATCCGCAGAACCAAAGCAGGTTGAAGAGACTTCCCCTCGATCTCGGCCAAAGACTGGAATGAACTTCCAGTCAACATCAGACGCTCCCCCACTCTGCATACCTTGCTGAACTGGAGCTGCACCCTCCCCCGCAGTGCCTTGAGACCCTAACGGGTGAGTAGCGCACTTTAAACCCTCTGATTGATTGATTGATTGATTGATTGATTGATTGATTGATTGATTGATTGATTGATTGATTGATTGATTGATATAGTCCATTATAGCTTTTTTATGGATTCCCTGTTCACATCATTCTTAATAACACAATATTTTACAGTTTGGTTTGGGATTAGTACCCATGAAAGTCATTTTTATACATGAGTGATCTAAGATTAGTTTGGGAAGTAAATCTGTTTGGTCAATTAAGTCAGTGTATGAGCCCGAAATGAAGAGATAATTCTGGAATAACAGTTACATAGGTTAAAGAAAAAGGTGTATTCTCTGGTATCCAAATGTTAGAGTCTCCAACAATTGCACAAATTATGTTTATAGCATAATTTTAGTAGAGCCTTGTTGGATTTTTGGAGGAGATATGTGCATTTGGATTTTCTGTCAAAAATCGTGTCTAGAAGATCCCACTTGCTGGAACTGCAAGGAAGAGGTCAGAGAGCTAGCTCACCTCATTCTTAACTACAAATCCTTATCTATCTTCTGGGACAAAGTGGTCTCATTTTCATCAAGCCTATTTAATTGCCACCTGAAAAAAGAATTTGCTTCCCTGAATGGAGGATTTCTTAACACAGACTTAGATGCCCAGCAGACAGGGCTTTAATGGACTTATTACTTACGTCAGCAACAAAAATAGTCCTAAACAATTTGAAAGAAACACACAATGCCTTGTTTTTTTGCTGGATTACTCACATTAGGGGTGCAGACAATATCTCTCTCCAACACTCATCATGGCGGTCTCCTTCTAGGCCTATCTGGAACAAGTTGGACAATCACTTCCCTCCCCAAAAATCACCTTAAACATCCTCACATGAAAACCTCTACCTCAAACAGAGTCCTCAATCGCTCACCCCCCCCCCCATTGATATATTAGCATTTGGCGATGTCTCACCCTCTCATAATTTACAACCCTACACAAACTTTGACAGGTCCGCATAGATCGTACCTAAAGCAATATAATGGTTCTCTCTTCTCCCTCTTCTCTCGTTCCCCATCTCCTCTTACCTTACTTAACTAAACCTCTGCCTATTACTTTTAAGTTAAGTTAGTCTATCAGGCCAATCCTAACCTTTGGACTACTATGTGACTTTTCCTTGTTGTATTATTTTATGAATTACTTGCTAAAAAGCTTTGAAATATAAAAATCATGTCTAGAGAAAGATTAAAGTGGCCACCAACTAATGTTAATTCGGCATCTGGGATGTGACCTAATTTTTAATAGATGCAATTCCACAATGTGGGTGTGTCTGTGTTTGGACCATATAAGTTAATAACATGTATGTATTTATCATTTTTGCAAAGTTTTGTGATTACCCACCTGCCCTCTTTGACTACAGAATGGGATTCTTTAAATCTGTTCTTTTGGAAATCAAAATCATCACTCCATTTCTTTTGTTTACTGCGGGTGAGCATATTACTTCACTCATTCAGTTGTTTTTAAATGTAGATGCTTCTCTAGTAATTATCTTCATTTCTTGTAACATGATTATGTCCGCTTTGAGTTCAAATAGGTAATCCAAGAATTTCTGATGTTTATTGGGATGGTTAAGTCCCTTAACATTCAACAACAAAACTTTTATGTTGTCAAAAAGAGGTGGATTTGCTATAGTAGAAGAATATTTGGATGTTGTGTGATGGACTGGTCCCCGAGTGAAGACAACTAAGGGTCTTATTACGAGTACACCCGACCACAGGACCACCCTACTCATGGTGACGGTCTGGCCACAGCCACATTGGCCATAGCCACACTGTCATATTATGTTTATGGCGGTCGGATTGCCACCATGACGGTTGTCTGGAAATGGCCAGGATATACTGGTGGTGCTTTGCTGTTACCGCTGAGCATATTCCGATTTGAATGTCCACTGCCCATTTCATGGCGGTTAACCTGCCATGATAAGGGTTGCAGACATGCAAGGAAGGGTGCTCTTACAGGGCCGCCAGCCGCTTCTGGGGGGCTGGGAGGAGTGCATGCAGGGGGGCACATGTTGTGCTCCCCTGGAAATGCACCCCCATTCCTGCATGGATTGGCATGCACAACATGGAGCATGCCACACCATGAAGGTACGTGCTGCAGGTGCGTTCACGGTGGCAGTCTGCTGTTGAATCTCCCCTATGAGCTTAACAGACCACCACCGTCATGAGACCTCCACAGCACTGCCCACCTGCCACGGATTACACTCGTAATCTGGTGCGCGGGCCCACTATGGGCTTGGACGTCCTCCTGTGGGCCAAAAGGAGGACCGCCAAACTCGTAATAAGCCCCTAAGTGTTTTTCTAAAAAGAAACATGTTTTCAGGAACAGAATTGTCTACACCCCTGGCACTGCCAGGGGTGTGTGTACCCAGAGTCTAAGAACATGGAATAGCCCTGGAATGACTGGTTGAGATTTTGGTGAGAATTGAGATCACTGGATTTGGTCTGCAATGGTATATGGGATAAAAAAGGGGAAAGTAAAACAAAAGTATAAAATAAGAGAGAAGGGAAATCCAAACCAATAACCTCATCCAACACCCCTGTCACACCCCATGCCCAAACCCCAACATTGAAAGTGGGAGAGAAGAACCACCCCAACGGTAGTGGAGTTCTGGATAGAACACACAAAACAAAAATGAGCCTATGTTAAAGTCAGCATAAGACCTATAATAGGGAAGTTAGATTGCTTTTTGAAAAGCAGAAAAACAGAGGTTCATCTACAATACAAGATCAGTAGTGGGATTATTTTCAAGTAACTATGTGGGAATTAACATAATGTTGTGGCAGCTATTATGCTCTGAATTAGAGACATCTTATAATACTAACACAGTAAGCCTAGAACATAGGAATGTTAAATGTGGCCTTCAAGATACATTTCTAATTAAAAAATGTACACTTGTTGGTGTTGGTGTGTTGGGTTTCCATTTATTGTTCATCTCTTCCACCTAGAAAGCTGAGAGATATTTGTAGTCAACAAAGATCTGATGTTTCCACTCTGCAAACCAGCAAAGGAGAATTGAAGATTCATATTTTTTAATCTAGGATGTAGTCCCAAGAAGCTCTTTCTGATGTTAACTGTTGCTTTCATGTAGTCGTGTGATATATAAAGATGTTCAACCATTCCAGAGCATGTGGTTGTTTTATGTATTGAGGACAGACAGATCGATCTTAGTGCTGCACAATCGTTTAATCCATAGACTGGTTAATAAGCCGATTTGTTACACGCTCTTCTAACTGTTTACTTAACATCCAAGATCCCCAATATTTATCAGTATAAATTTAGGTGACTTCTAAGACAGACTTGCATATTCCAGATAGACTGAGGACAGGAGTCTTACAAGGTGGCCATGTTGAGCACAGGCTTGACTTGAATTGGAAATCCAGTGCTCATACTGAGGTGATTATCAACAATGAGTGTAGTAAGCATCTGTATAAACCTGATACGCTTCGCTTTATTATGCTAACAGATCTAATGCATTCTGCTAGTTACTGCCAAGAGCTACCAAGTAGAATTGCCGGGGTTCACTCAATCTGGTGGTGTTTCTCTTGTAGATTAGAACTGCACAAGTACAATTTGAAGCCCCACCATGACACACCAGTTAAGTGACAACATTCTGCTATATCTGTAAATTTATATCACCACAGATATTCTTGGTGGTACCGTTTTGTGCGGTGTCACACCGCCGAGCCTATGCATGACACTGACATGTGCTGAAGTCAGGCATTCACAAGTGTCGATACCTAGTAACTTTATTCGATCTTGGTTTGCAAATTTGGTATTCAGTTACCCTCCACCACCAGCCAGACAGTCTTACCCTATATGTATCTCAGTTGATAGACTGACCCCCAGGGAGTTATGCTGTTCCTCTCCGTGGTGATGCAGAATCGAGCATAATGCCCTCTGCCATTCTGGGGACAAGAAAGCCCACTGTCCCTAGTCTTCCCTTCTTCCAACCTGCTGTGACAGCGGTCATCTCAGGATGTCATCTCCATAAGAATGCTCCTTAGATATTCATCCTTCCTTGCTTCATATTCACTGCCTTAATGATGTACAGGAATTAGTTGAAAAAGAGCTGATATACTGCACACCGTTAGGAGGGGAAGGATTAGTCTGCCATCCGTCTCACTGTCACAGCCACACCCAGCCCAGCTTATAGGTCTTTAATCATGATTTGGTGTTTCCTCATAAAAATCATAGCATGTTCAGATCCATTTGTGGCAGTAGCTACGCTGAGATGAGTAGGGGTTGCATGCCAAAAGTAATTGAAATGTAGCCCTACAACCATCTTCCCTGCTTCAACTTTCACACGGGATAGCAGTTGTAATTTTGACCATTTGGTACCGCTTCAGGATGTTTTCTGGGTCAGGGGCCACCAGTCATCTTCCGTCCTGTGCTCCAGGCTTCTAGTGATACAGTGCCTATGTACAGGAGGAACTGCTGTTTTTCCTCAAGAGCAGCCCGGATGATGGTTTAAGACTTGGGGAGGACTTCACTTTTGCACCAGCTCACTTTATAAACAACAAAAGTGGAGACTTTGTTGATTTTAAAGAGCAAACACAGTAAAGAGCTGTCTAGCCTGATGTTTGTAGGTTATACATCCCCAGCATAAAATAGTGCCTTCTCACCCCATGTAAGGATGCCCTTTATTCTGGTTGATTGTCATATGGCTACTGCACGTTGCATTAAATCCTCCAGGAACAATAGTGTGCAGTCCTGTCTTTTTTTCTCCTAGACTTCAAAAGTGGAGAAAACAAAGAAGAGAAGGTCCTCTCCAGGTTTCGGTTATACTGCTATCATTGCTTTGTTAGATCTGAGGGGTAGATACCCAGTTTGGTTGGTTTCTTTTCGTGCATAGGGGAAAGTGTCATTTTATTTATTGTGCTTTGCAAGTTTTGTAAACTTTCTGAAGAAGCCATCCTCACCGGAAGATTAAAGCAATAAATAAAGATGCCTTTATATTGTGTTTGTCACATTCACTGTGCTTCAAAGACAGAGGTCAGATGGTAGTCTATGTCTTCTGACAAATTGCTGCTTATTTGTTTAACAAGGGGGTCGTTGTTTATAAAATTCTCTCCCTTTATAATCAGAGAAAGAAAGTAAAGTGAATTATGTGACAATCTTCCTGGAGTACAGGGAGTGTGAAAAGGAAAGGCTGCAGGATGTCATTTTTTGTAACACAGAACAAAATGTAAATATCTGTAAATTAACTGTACACATTCAGCAGGAAAGCAAAAAGTTAGCAATTTTTGTACTTCTGAAGTCTGATGGAAACTACCAGGCAGATTTACAAGGACTGGCGCATCCCTGCATATCAGCAGGGATGCGCCAGGTAAGATGCGTCACGCAATCGTGGCGCAAGGATAAACAGATGCGTGACGCATCTGATGGCGTAAGGGAGGTGCATTGCTAGAGTCGTGACGCATGCGTGACGCAACTCCAGCAATACTCAGGGACTGCCCATACTTAACATGCTGCGTCATGCATTACGCCTGCTTCAGGCAGGGGCAGGGTTTTGATGCAGCAGCGTCGGAAAAGTGACTCAGTGAAATCTTGTAGATTTCACTGCGTCACTTTTCTGACCCTTTTTCCGACGGAACGCCCACCCTGCATACATTAAACCTGACGCAGGTTTAATGTTGCGCAGGGCTTTACAACGTGACGCAACTCCCTATGTGCGTCACGTTGTAAATAAGGCGCAACATGGCGCATGGTTTACGCCGCCGCTTCGTCACAGAAGTGACGCAACGGCGGTGTAAATGTGTCGCAAGGGGCTTGTAAACCTGCCCCTAAGTTTTTAATAGGATCAAAACAACTCTGTTCTTGGTGATGCAGAAATGATAAATATTCACTTAAAACTGACGTCAACACATTATCAGGTGTGTGCAATATAGTTTTATCAGTAAATCTGTGTGTCTGAGCATATTAATTGCTCATTTAAATGAAAAATGTGCTGTCTTTAAAATGTGCTGTTTGGAAATGAAAGTTCACGCAATGCTTTAGTGTCTCCTATTTATTGAAGCAGGGTCGGTGGCAAATGTTTGTTGTTCCAAAAATTGGACAATGGTTCTAAAAAGTTTCAGAAGCACTGATTTATTCCACAATGATATCTCCATTCAGCCAGGTTCTCCCACTATGCGATAAGGTGGGTTGCTTCCCTCAAGACTAAGGATGATTCCTTGGCCATCATGTCATTTCAATCTGAATAAAAGACCATTTTTATGGTAAGTGGAAAACATCTCTGTAAAGTCTTGTCCGTAGGTTTGCAAGATGTCATGAATATCATGGATGGCTGATGGTCCTCACGGAGTGACTCCATGATGCCGTACCCTACCCAGGTCAGATCAAGAGCTGCCACATCCATTGCTGAAACCTACCCCCACGCCGACTAACTGAAGAAAAGTTTCCACAGCCATTTTATAATGATGAGTCCACAGGCATCCTGTACCATTAGCTGTATTCATTAATGCGGCGAATTGCCCTAGCATCGAACAATTGTAAAACAAATTCCACAGCCTTTCCAATCTGTGCTTTTACCATCATCTTCGACACCCACTGGCTGCCTAGATTATGCCATTGAGCATCCTCCTCTCTAGCCATTGTTTGGACTTGTTTCATGGCCTCTACTAGTTAATGAGCTACATCTATCAACATAAGTAACCATATACAGACATTCTCCTGACGGCTTCTTGATGATGGCATTTTGCCAAAGACGCATAGCAAAATCTAAGCCCTATTTCTCATGGTTATCTTTACCCTATGAATTAGCAGTTATGAATATAAGGACTATCATGTTGAATTGTGTATGGCTTTAGATATAAATATTTATTGTATCTTTTAGACATAACACTTGTGGAAATCAAACAGCATCAGACTATGATGTCACAAAGCATGAGTGCGAGTATGTCTGAGGAATATTTCTACTGGAGTATGTTTTGATATTTTTAGCAATATGCATCAAATAAATATTTTTCTACTTTTGATATTACCACACAGTATTTGACATGTTTTATTCTGTGTTATTTATTGTTTGAATATTTCATTTAGTGAATATTGTTATGTTTTGTGCCCATCATTTTTTCGTTTATTCTCTTGCTTAAGATATTTCTTTGCAAATAGAACTGTTGATGGACAGAATGCAAAACAATGTCATACATTCACCCCAGTACAGAGATCTGGGCATAAGTCCATCATATTTTTTTTGCTCACCATGCCATTCCAGTTTGGACCCAGCCATATGCAAATCAGTCTTCACCCCTCTTCAGCCAGGATAGCTTGATTCCAGTGGCATGGAGAGCACGGTACTCACGTCTGAGCATGCCCGTCCCACTCGGGGTGACAAATGCAAAAAGAACTGTTGATGGACAGAATGCAGAACAATGTCATACATACTCCCCAGTACAGAGATCTGGGCCTAAATCAATAGTTTTTTTGCTCACCATGCCATTCCAGTTTGGACCCAGTGTTAGATCTGGGGGTCTCTAGTTGGCCGGGTAGGTACCACTGTCCAAGTAGGGACCCTTGCTTCTAGTCAGGGAAAGGGGGATACACTGTTAAGATAACCCCCGCTCACCCTCTAGGTAGCTTGGCCTGAGCAGTCTAGGCTATCAAAGGCAATGTGTAAAGTATTTGTACCAACACTCACAGTAACACAGTGAAAACACCACAGATTTACTCTACACCAGTTTTAGAAAAATAATGTATCTTTACTAAAAACTTCACAAGACCAAATACTACAGAAAAACCAACATACAATTAAAAAGGTTACTTTAAAGATAGTTCAAGAATTTGTAGTAAGTACTCCAGGATGTAAAAATCTGTGTCCTGCACAATGCGACTCTCAATGCACAAAATGCGACACTCTTGTGCCCAACAGTACCTGTAGTTGCGCTAAGGTTCCCAAAAGCTATAACAATGAAGATGGCAAAGGCGATGCGATACGCCTGAGACTTTGGGGAGGCTTTGCAGCCTGCCCTGCTTCACGCAGCAGAGATGGATGCGCCGGCTCCGATCTGTAGGGGGAGAATACGATGACTTTGGCTTTCGTTGCGTAGGTTTCTTAGGGGGAAGCTTCACGCACAGGTACGGTGCGACGCTCTTCGATGGGGCGCGATGCGCGGTGCGGCGTTGACTTCTGGCGCCGCAACCCTCGATGCGCCACGGGACGGGACCCTGCGTCGACGCACGGAGCGACTGGATACTTTCACGCACAAGCAGTGGTGCGGCCCACAAACTGGTTCTGCGACGACCTTCGCAGTGTCAGGAATCTTCACGCACCGGGACGATGCTCGACGCACTCGGCGATGCGGGGACTCCGGGTGCTGCGATGACGCCACAATGAAATTCTTCTCCCACTCTCAATCTTGCGACTCGCAACCGGATGATGCAACCCTCAAACGGATGATGCGATGGGTACCAGTTACTCTTGTTCACGCTTTCTGCTTTCCAGCTCCCAAACACAGCAAAACTACCGCCTGAGGCCCCAAGACTAGGCAAGCACTCCAAGGCAGGTCAGAACTCCCTCAGCAGAGTTCCAGGGGAGCTGGTGGTGAAGTCCTTTTGTTCCTGGGACTTCTTAACAGGGAGCCAGCTCTCCTCAGGCCCTTGGAGATCAGAATTTAAAGAAGGGGACACAGCAGAGTCCTTCCCCTCTCCTTGGCAGCAAAGCAAAACAGCAAGCGGGCAGTCTTCTCCTCTTCAGTTCCTTACAGCTTTCTCCTTGGCAGAGGTTCCTTCTTAGTTCCACAGTGATCTAAAGTTTAGGTGTCTGGGGTCCTCTTCTTATACCCCTCCAAGTCTTTGTCTCTCTTTGTTTCAGTGGGGGGATTCCCCTGCTCAAACCGGTTCCTGTGTGTGCTCTGCCCTGGAGCACCTGGTTCCTTTCAGAGTGAGGGGCAGGGTCGTTGGACGCTCAGCAGGAGGTGGAGCCTACTTTGTGCTGGCAGAGGCAGAGTCCTCAGCCTAGCCAGCAGGGGGTGGAGCCGGCATTGTGCTGGCAGAGGCAGCTCTATTCAAACCCAGGGGCTACTCCTCCCACCCCACTAGAGCAGGTCTCCCTGTTCACCCTGCTGCTGACTCATCCAGACTCCTGGAGCCACCTAGCCCATCACATGACACCAGTTAGCCAATCTGCACACAGGCACACAGGCACACAGGAAGGTTAAACAGGAGAATAGCTACTTTCTAAAAAGTGCTATTCTCACACAGTGAATTTAAAAACCATCTTTCTAAAAAGATACCAAACTTGGATTTTCTATCTTGCCTTTAGGGGAAGATAGGCATGTAAACAGCCTCCCCCATTCTGTCCTATGGGCAAGATAGCCTCTCAGCAGTGAAAAACGACAATGGCTGTAATTCACTACCAGGGCATGTTACACACCTCAGTACATGCCCTACCTTTCAGATACACTGCACCCAGCCCAGGGGGGTACCTAGCGCCACCACAGGGATACCTTACATGTACAGAAAGGGAAGGATAAGGCCTGGTCAGTGGTTGCACTGGCCAGGTCGACATGGCAGTCCTGGACTGCACATAGGCACTGCAAGCAGGCCTAAGACATCATTTTTGCGCTACTCCTGTTGGGTGGCACAATCAGTGCTGCAGCCCACTAGTAGCATTTGTACTACCAGCCCTGGCACTCTCAGTGCACTTTACTAGGGCCTTGCAGGTAGAACAAATATGCCAAACATGTATAGCCAATTACATCACATTTTCCCTAGGGAGCACTTGCACTTTGACACTGATCAGCAGTGGCAAAGTGCCCAAAGCATCTATACCAGTAAAAACGACATCCAGCATAGCATCAAAAATACAGGAGGTAGAGGCAAAAAAGTCAGGGGAACCACGCCAAAAGATGCCAGGTCTAACAATTGTCCCCTCCAGCTGAAATGTGGGGAGAACTACCCACCCTCTTGGGAGTTCTCATCACTAAGGCAGAAAAACCTGGACAGACCGTCAGCGTCGGCGTGGTCTGTACCGGGACGGTGTTCCACCGTGAAGTCCATCCCCTGTAGGAAAATGGACCTCCTCAACAGCTTAGGATTCTCACCCCTCATATGCATCAACCATCTAAGGGGCCTGTGGTCTGTCTGAACCCGGAAGTGAGTCCCAAACAAGTAGGGTCTCAGCTTCTTCAGAGCCCAGACCACAGCAAGAGCTTCCCTCTCAATAGCACTCCACCTCTGTTCCCTGGGAAGTAGCCTCCTGCTAAGGAAAGCTACAGGTTGGTCCAAGTCCTCATCATTTAGTTGTGAGAGCACTGCTCCCACTCCATGCTCAGAAGCGTCTGTCTGCACTATGAATTCCTTGGAGAAGTCAGGCGCCTTGAGTACAGGTGCTGTACACATGGCCTCCTTCAGGGCATCAAAAGCTTCCTGGCAGGCACTGGTCCAAATCACTATCTTGGGTAACTTCTTGGAAGTTAGTTCTGTCAAGAGAGCAACAATGGTGCCATACCCCTTGACAAAACGGCGATAGTACCCGGTGAGTCCTAAGAAGGCTCTCACCTCTGTCTGGGTCCTGGGGGGTTCCCAAGCCCGGATGGTATCTATCTTGGCTTGTAGGGGTGCCATCTGGCCGCTTCCTACCTGGTGTCCTAAATACACCACTGAACCCTGCCCTATCTGGCACTTACTAGCCTTGATAGTGAGGCCTGCACTGTGCAGAGCCTTCAACACTGCACAGAGGTGTTGCAAGTGTTCTTCCCAAGTGGAGCTGAACACAGCAATGTCATCCAGATATGCGGCACTGAATTGCTCCAGCCCGGACAGTACTTGGTTGACCAGTCTCTGGAATGTGGCAGGGGCGTTCTTCAACCCAAAGGGCATGACACGGAACTAGAAGTGCCCCTCTGGCGTTGAAAACGCAGACCTCTCTTTGGCCCCATCAGTTAAGGCAATACGCCAGTACCCAGAAGTTAAATCAAACGTACTGAGGTAGTTGGCAGCTCCCAACCGATCCACAAGCTCATCAGCTCTGAGGATGGGGTGTGCGTCAGTCTTCGTGACCGCATTGAGCCCATGGTAGTCCACACAAAACCTAAGTTCTGGAGTGGCACCTGGCGCAGCAGCTTTTGGTACAAGTACCACTGGGCTAGCCCAGGGGCTGCTGGAGAGCTCAATCACCCCTAGTTCCAACATCTTAGAAACCTGCTTCTTGATGCTGGCCCTGACCTTGTCAGCCACCCGGTAAACCTTTTGTTTTACAGGCATGCTATCTCCAGTGTCCACATCATGGACACACCAGTTGGTGATACCGGGGGTCAGGGAGAACAGAGATGCAAACTGACCCAACACATGGCGACAGTCCCTCTGCTGTTCTGGGGTCAGGGTGGGCGAGAGGACCACTCCATCCACTGACCCATCTTGCTCCTTAGCTTCCAGGAGTTCAGGAAGAGGATCGCTATCCTCCTCCATCGCTGCATCTGTAGCAAGTAGCATTGTTACTTCAGACCTCTCAAAATGGGGTTTGAGTAAGTTCACATGTAGGACCCTCATGGGGTTCCTGGGAGACTGCAAGTTGACCAGGTAAGTCACTTCACTCTTGCGCTCCACCACCTCATATGGCCCAGTCCACTTGTCTTGGAGCGCGGAAGGCTCCACTGGTGCCATCACCCACACCATCTGCCCAGGTTGAAACTCCACCAGAGTGGTATGCTGGTCATATCATCTCTTCATCTCATCCTGGCTGGCTTCCAGGTTCACCTGAGCGAGTGTCCTGAAGCGCTGTGTCTGGTTGCGGATGGCCAGCACATAGCTGAACACATCCTGGGGGGTTTTCCCAGGGGATTTCTCCCAACCCTCCTTCACCAGACTGAGAGGTCCTCTAACAGGGTGCCCGTACAAAAGCTTAAAGGGACTGAACCCTAGAGACTTTTGTGGTACCTCCCTGTAGGCAAGTAATAGGCATGGCAAAAAGACGTCCCACTTCCGTCTCATGGGCTCTGTCAGCCCCATGATCATGCCCTTCAGGGTCCGTTTGAACCTTTCAAACAACCCATTTCCTTGAGGGTGGTAAGGAGTGGTGAACGTATAAGTTACCCACCACTCCTCCCACAGAGACTTCATATACCTGGAGATGAAGTTGGTACCCCGGTCAGATACCACCTCTCTGGGGAAACCCACACAGGAAAAGATCCCCATCAACGCACGGCCCACCACCGGGGCTGTGGTTGTCCTGAGAGGGATAGCCTCCGGGTACCGGATGGCATGATCCACCAGGACCAGGATGAACCTGTTGCCCAAGGCTGTCCTGAGGTCCAGTGGCCCCACAATATCTATCCCCACCCGCTCGAAAGGGGTGCTCACTAGAGGAAAAGGCCGGAGAGGGCCTTTGCACTTCCCTCCAGCCTTGCCACTTGCCTGGCAAGTCTGGCATGATCTACAAAAGGAACCGACGTCCGTCTTCATCCCGGGCCAGTAAAAGTGGGTGGCAAGCCTTTGTCGGGTCTTGTCCTGCCCGAGATGTCCTGCAAGAGGCACGTCGTGAACCAGACCCAGTAGGAAGTCTCTGAACCCTGCGGGTACCACCAGGGTACGTGATCCACTAGGCTCAGCAAACCTAGGCTCACTGTACAACAAGTCATTCTCCCAGTAGAGAAAGAAGTTCTTTGGATCAGCACCTGCTGCCTGGTCTGCAGCCTGGTGCCGAAGACCTTCAAGAGTAGGGCATGTCTTCTGCGCCTGGCAGAACTCCTCTCTGGAGGGACCACCCTCTTGCTGCCAATGGGCCAGCTCCGGTATGTCTCCCAGCTCAGCTACCTGTTCCCCTGTAGGCTCCAGGGCGTCCCCCTCAGGGTCTGCTCCTTCCTGGACCGTGGGAACAGCGGGGGTGGACGCACCATGCCCCTTGCCCTTCCTCTTTCTGGCAGGGACCTGGGCCACTGTTTCAGGCTCCAGGTCTGCTTCACAACCCTGTCTGGCTGCCATGGACCGAGTGGTCACACAGACCCACTCAGGCAAACCCAACATCTCCAAATGAGCCTGGCGTTCCACCTCCTTCCATGGGGAACTCTCCAGGTCATTACCTAGCAGACAGTCTACTGGCATGGATTGACTCACAACAACTCTTAGAGGCCCTGAGGCCCCCCCCCCCACTCAAAGGGAACATGTGCCACCTTGCAAAGGCGCACAGAGTTGTCAGCTGACACTACAGGGTGAAGTACATCGGGAATGATCAGCTCCTCAGGGACCCACTGACACCTGACCGAAGTCACACTGGCTCCCATGTCCCTGAGAGCCTCCACCCTCTTCCCATTGATGGTCACCCACTGCCTGTACTTCTTAGTGTTATAAGGGACAGGGGTTTCCCGGACCATCTCTGTGTCTCCTAAAGAGACAAGGGACATAACTGCTAATCCCTCCAAATCACTAGAAATTAAATCCCCACCATAAGCTACACTAGCTAAACCCGGTGTTGGAGCACCAGAGGGTGCCTGGGATTTCTTGGGACACACAGGGGATTTGTGACCCAATTCCTGACAGTGATAACACTTAATGAGACCCCTGTTATCTGACCTGCCCTTAGGGGGCCAGGTTGGTTTGGGTTTTGACTTGAGGGGCTGGGACTGGTTACCAACTGTTTTGGGGCCCTTGGGAGAACTCCTTTTGGTTACCCTTGTCCCCCCCACTCTTCTGCTGGGGACCCTGCCCACCTTTGGCTGTGGTACCCATAAACCCCTATGGACCCTGGTACTGACCCAGCGGTCCGCCTCCTGTGCAAGCTCAAGGGGATCAGTAAGCTTGCGGTCTAAAAGATGCTGGCGCAGCTCTGGAACACATATACTACTCAAGTGCTCCCAAATGATCAAATTCAAAAAACCCTTATAATCATTCACCTTGCTGCCCTTTATCCAACCTTCCAGTGCACGTGAGAACAGATTTACACATTCTACCCAAGTCTGGGACCCCTCCCTCCTGGAGTTCCTGAACTGTACCCTGTATTGTTCTGGGGTTAACCCAAACCTGAGGCATAAGGCCTCCTTCATATGGGGATAGGTCAGGTTACCTGCTGCTTCCAAGGGCTCTAGAGCACTCCTCCCTGATGCCTCAAAATACTTCCACAGACCTGCACCCCAATCTTCTTCAGGCACTCTATGCATCTTACAAGAAATCTCATAGGCAGAAAACCACTCATAGATATCATCACTCACTCTGAAACTCTGAACCACATCCTTGGGGATATATACCTTACCCCCTTTCACTGGCTGTTTGCTGCCACCATTTGAGCCGGTCTCCACCTCTCTGGCTTTGATCTCCAGCTCCTTCATGCTCAACTCATGAGCCAAAAGCAATTTTCTTTCCTCAAAAGCAAGGGCATTCTTCTTCTCCTCCTTTGCCATTTCCATTTTCATTTTCATTACTTCCAGCTCACATTCTCTGATTCTTTGATTCTCTTGTAACTCCTCTGCTGGGGAGAGACCCCTGCTGGAATGGTGGCTCCCCGCTCCGCTGGTGGGGTTGTCCACTGGAAAATCATTTGCCCCAAACCCATTCCCTTCATTATTATCATCTGCTCCCTCAGCCTCTTTAGCCTCCCACCAGGTTTTCCGAACCTTCTGCAACTCTTCTTTTCTGAAGTTGCTTTTTATGGGACAACCAAAATCCTTGCAGAACCGCTTGAGCTCCTCCACCTTCTATGAATACAAATCCTCAATGGTGAACTCTAGCTCTCCTTCTACACTGGCTGCTTTCTTACTTGGAGCCATGATAATTCAAGAGTTACCTCAAAAATAGAACCAAAAATCAACAATCAGCAGTATGTGGCTGTGTAATGGTCTGCTCTCCTAGTGACGTACATCAATTACTGTGGGTCAAGTACAAATACAAGTTCAATCCTCACAGCTGACAACCAATGTTAGATCTGGGGGTCTCTAGTTGGCAGGGTAGGTACCGCTGTCCAAGTAGGGACCCTTGCTTCTAGTCAGGGAAAGGGGGATACACTGTTAAGATAACCCCGGCTCACCCTCTAGGTAGCTTGGCCTGAGCAGTCTAGGCTATCAAAGGCAATGTGTAAAGTATTTGTACCAACACTCACAGTAACACAGTGAAAACACCACAGATTTACTCTACACCAGTTTTAGAAAAATAAGGTATCTTTACTAAAAACTTCACAAGACCAAATACTACAGAAAAACCAACATACAATTAAAAAGGTTACTTTAAAGATAGTTCAAGAGTTTGTAGAAAGTACTCCAGGATGTTAAAATCAGTGTCCTGCACAATGCGACTCTCAATGCACAAAATGCGACACTCTCGTGCCCAACAGTACCTGTAGTTGCGCTAAGGTTCCCAAAAGCTATAACAATGAAGATGGCAAAGGCGATGCGATACTCCTGAGACACTCTCGATCTTGCGACTCGCAACCAGATGATGCGAAGTTACTCTTGTTCACGCTTTCTGCTTTCCAGCTCCCAAACACAGCAAAACGACCTCCTGAGGCCCCAAGACTAGGCAAGCACTCCAAGGCAGGTCCGAACTCCCTCAGCAGAGTTCCAGGGGAGCTGGTGGTGAAGTCCTTTTGTTCCTGGGACCTCTTAACAGGGAGCCAGCTCTCCTCAGGCCCTTGGAGATCAGAATTTAAAGAAGGGGACACGGCAGAGTCCTTCTCCTCTCCTTGGCAGCAAAGCAAAACAGCAAGCAGGCAGTCTTCTCCTCTTCAGTTCCTTCCAGCTTTCTCCTTGGCAGAGGTTTCTTCTTAGTTCCACAGTGATCTAAAGTTTATGTGTTTGGGGTCCTCTTCTTATACCCCTCCAAGTCTTTGTCTCTCTTTGTTTCAGTTGGGGGATTCCCCTGCTCAAACCGGTTCCTGGGTGTGCTCTGCCCTGGAGCACCTGGTTCCTTTATGAGTGAGGGGCAGGGTCGTTGGACGCTCAGCAGGAGGTGGAGCCTTCTTTGTGCTGGCAGAGGCAGAGTCCTCAGCCGGGCCAGCAGGGGGTGGAGCCGGCATTGTGCTGGCAGAGGCCGCCCTATTCAAACCCAGGGGCTACTCCTCCCACCCATCTAGAGCAGATCTCCCTATTCACCCTGCTGCTGACTCATCCAGACTCCTGGAGCCACCTAGCCCATCACATGACACCAGTCAGCCAATCTGCACACAGGCACACAGGAAGGTTAAACAGGAGAATAGCTACTTTCTAAAAAGTGTTATTCTCACACAGTGAATTTAAAAACCATCTTTCTAAAAACATGTATAATTAAATTCTGAACACAAAGATACCAAACTTGGATTTCCCCTCTTGCCTTTAGGGGAAGATAGGCATGTAAACAGCCTCCCCCATTCTGTCCTATGGGCAAGATAGCCTCTCAGCAGTGAAAAACGACAATGGCTGTAATTCACTACCAGGGCATGTTACACACCTCAGTACATGCCCTACCTTTCAGATACACTGCACCCAGCCCAGGGGGGTACCTAGGGCCACCATAGGGATACCTTGCATGCACAGAAAGGGAAGGATAAGGCCTGGTCAGTGGTTGCACTGGCCAGGTCGACATGGCAGTCCTGGACTGCACATAGGCACTGCAAGCAGGCCTAAGACATCATTTTAGCGCTACTCCTGTGGGTGGCACAATCAGTGCTGCAGCCCACTAGTAGCATTTGTACTACCAACCCTGGCACTCTCAGTGCACTTTACTAGGGCCTTGCAGGTAGAACAAATATGCCAAACATGTATAGCCAATTACATCACAATTTCCGTAGGGAGCACTTGCACTTTGACACTGATCAGCAGTGGCAAAGTGCCCAAAGCATCTATACCAGTAAAAACAACATCCAGCATAGCATCAAAAATACAGGAGGTAGACGCAAAAAAGTCAGGGGTAACCACGCCAAAAGATGCCAGGTCTAACACCCAGCCATATGCAAATCAATCTTGACCCCGTGCCCCATGTGAACAGCCCAGCCTGAACTGCCAGGCCAGGTCCTCCTTGAACTGGAAACAAGCATCCTAAGACCGGTTTTGGGGTTTCACCCCTCTTCAGGCAGGATAGCTTGATTCCAGTGACATGGAGAGCACGGGACTCACATCTGAGCATACCTGTCCCACTCGGGGTGACAAATGCAAAAAGAACTGTTGATGAACAGAATGTAGAACAATGTCATACATTCACCCCAGTACAGAGATCTGGGCATAAATTCATCGTTTTTTTGCTCACCATACCATTCCAGTTTGGACCCAGCCATATGCAAATCAGTCTTGACCCTGTGCTCCATGGGAACAGCCCAGCCCAAACTGCCAGGCCAGGTCCTCCCTGAACTGGAAACAAGCATCCTAGGACCGGTTTCGGGGTTTCACCCCTCTTCAGCCAGGATAGCTTGATTCCAGTGGAATGGAGAGCATGGGACTCACGTTTGAGCATACCTGTCCCACTCGGGGTGACAAATGCAAAAAGAACTGTTGATGGACAGAATGCAGAACAATGTCATACATTCACCCCAGTACAGAGATCTGGGCATAAGTCCATCGTATTTTTGCTCACTATGCCATTCCAGTTTGGACCCAGCCATATGCAAATCAGTCTTGACTCTGTGCCCCATGGGAACAGTCCAGCCCGAACTGCCAGGCTAGGTCCTCCCTGAACTAGAAACAAGCATCCTAGGACCGGTTTTGGGGTTTCACCCCTCTTCAGCCAGGATAGCTTGATTCCAGTGGCATGGAGAGCATGGGACTCACGTTTGAGCATACGTGTCTCACTCGGGGTGACAAATGCAAAAAGAACTGTTGATTGACAGAATGCAGAACAATGTCATACATTCACCCCAGTACAGAGATCTGGGCATAAGTCCATCATTTTTTTGCTCACTATGCCATTCCAGTTTGGACCCAGCCATATGCAAATCAGTCTTGACCCTGTGCCCCATGGGAACAGTCCAGCCCGAACTGCTAGGCTAGGTCCTCCCTGAATTAGAAACAAGCATCCTAGGACCGGTTTTGGGGTTTCACACCTCTTCAGCCAGGATAGCTTGATTCCAGTGGCGTGGAGAGCACGGGACTCTAGTCTGAGCATACCCGTCCCACTCAGGGTGACAAATGCAAAAAGAACTGTTGCTGGACAGAATGCAGAACAATGTCATACATTCACCCCAGTACAGAGATCTGGGCCTAAATCCATTGTTTTTTTGCTCACCATGCCATTCCAGTTTGGACCCAGCCATAAGCTAACTAGTCTTGACCCTCTGCCCCATGGGGACAGTCCAGCCCGAACTGCCAACCAGGTCCTCCCTGAACTGGAAACAAGCATCCTAGGACCGGTTTCGGGGTTTCACCCCTCTTCAGCCAGGATAGCTTGATTCCAGTGGCATGGAGAGCACGGGACTCATGTCTGAGCATACCCATCCAACTCGGGGTGACAAATCCAAAAAGAACTGTTGCTGGACAGAATGCAGAACAATGTCATACATTCACCCCAGTACAGAGATCTGGGCCTAAGTCCATCATTTTTTGCTCACCATGCCATGCCATTCCAGTTTGGACCCAGCCATATGCAAATCATTCTTGACCCTGTGCCCCATGGGAACAGTCCAGCCCGAAATGCAAGTCCAGGTCCTCGCTGAACAGGAAACAAGCATCCTAGGACCGGTTTCAGGGTTTCACCCCTCTTCAGCCAGGATAGCTTGATTCCATTGGCATGGAGAGCACGGGACACACGTCTGAGCATACTTGTCCCACTTGGGGTGACAAATGCAAAAAGAACTGTTGATGGACGGAATGCAGAACAATGTCATACATTCACCCCAGTACAGAGATCTGGGCCTAAATCCATCGTTTTTTTGATCACCATGCCATTCCAGTTTGGACCCAGCCATATGCAAATCAGTCTTGACGCTGTGCCCCACGGGAACAGTTCAGCCCGAACTGCCAGGCCAGGTCCTGCCTGAACTGGAAACAAGCATCCTAGGACCGGTTTCGGGGTTTCACCCCTCTTCAGCCAGGATAGCTTGATTCCAGTGGCATGGAGAGCACGCCCGTCCCACTTGGGGTGACAAATGCAAAAAGAACTGTTTCTTTGGACATTGATGTTGTCCCTCCATGTACCTCTAGTTGATTATGTTGCTTCAGAAGCAGCAGTCCAGCCTTTTCTTCTTCTTCATAGTGAAACTATCTTAGAACATCATTTCGATCTTGTAGATGGGACATTCTGTCACAAACATCATGTTTATCCTGTCCCCTGCATTGCAATTGTCATAGGATACAATGCACTTGTAATACAGCGGACGGGGAATCCGTCACATTTGTGATAGAGTATTCCATTCGTCAAGATCTAAATCGGGCCATCTAAATCAGAGCCTGATTGAAATTTTGGCGGTGTTACCTCCAAGTTTCTTTGGCGGCGGGTCTGAAAAGACTGTCAAGGTGTTGGTGTCCCACCCACCGTATTTAGGTGTTACAGTCCTGCATGCTGTGTACTGGCTGCAGTTCACTGATAGCGGAAGACAGTGGTGGGACTCAATGGACTTCATAGAATGGCAGCGGCTATGGAAGATGGTAAGTGACAGACAGACACTGACCCTTAGCCATAGGTGCACCTTCACACTACACACTACACAACACAACACAACACATGCACACAGGCACCCATATCCAATCCTACACAACACAGTCTGTACCAACCAACCTATCCTGGCAATGCAGCATCCCTACCTAGTAGTCCGTGGATGGGGGGTTGTGTTTTCTCCATGGGTCGGTGGCAGCAGCGAGGGCAGGTGTTGTCCATTTGTGGCCAGTTGAAGATAGGGGGAGTAGTGAAAAGGTGAGTTTTCACTCCCTTTTCCCCCAATCTGACAACTAAGGAGTGTCATCGGATCATCCCTTTTTTCTTGGCAGTGATGCGCATCTAAATCTAAATCTGCACGGAGGAAAAGCTGGCTGTGGTCCCGCCGGCATCCCCTTTTCCCTTTCCCACCATTGATGGAGCCAGTGTTTCTTGGCAGAGACGGCAGTTCGAATGCGATCTTTCATATATGGGACCACCAAAATCTGAGTGCGACAGGTTGGTTTACAGTTGAAAAGTTGACGGCGGGACCGTTACTGCCAACATCTAAATCAGGCCCTAGTTTGGATAATGTATATTAAGTTATGGATGTGAACAGCCACTTTAAGACAAATCTTGTTTGCTCCAATGCTCTCCCGGTCGTTTCTGAGGAGTTCTGAGGCGTTCTTAATGTATTCCTCTGATGAGGCTTTGACAGAGAATTTGTGTTTTCTGTTTTGCTGTGCTCTTTTTATTATGGCTAGTTCAGTGTTTCACAGAAGCTTTACCTGCTGCCCACAGCATTTACATCCAGTTTATAGAGCCTTTGTTTTCGGTCACGTACTTTAGGATGTGTCCCATAGTAAGCACTTTTCTGCTGGCATTTGTACTCCGAGACATTCAACCCAATGGTCTTGCCACAGAAGGGTGGCAGATATGGTAATGTCCAAAGCAGAATTCTCGAGGATATCACTCTCCACCACCCCCAATAGGAGGGAACCCACTATTAAAATGTAACATATGCATGAGAGAATTTTTAAAATACAGGAATGTTTAAATCTTCTCAGTTGGGTTCATTCATTTTCAAAGCTTAATCAGTTTGCAATTCTTGCGCACATCATGAAAAAATGCTCTGTTTTTTGCATTGTTGAGGTCAAGCAGGTCTGTCCGGTCCAAGACTTTATTCCAACAAAATTTCAGAAATCTCTTGGGACAGAATATATAAGGTAAGAATATCATATTTTAGGAATATAATATCGCTTTGTTTTTTCAAATATTGTTGTATATGATATAAATTCATTTTTAAAATGTTGTAAAAATATAGGGGCCTATTAGGATGGCACCCTAGCAGTGCTGGGACTGGCCACCAGTGGTGCGGCGGTCCAGCGCCGGCAATTAGGATGCCACTGCTACCGTGGCGGTGGCATCCTCTATTCCCAGCATTGTGGCGGGCGGTGCTCACAGCACCGCTCCCCACAATGCTGGGAATGCACGTTGTGCATTGGCATGCACAAGGTGACAGGCACCGCATGGTGCCTGACACTTTGTCCGTGCCAATGCAGGGGGGTACCATAGGTACCCCTCCATGTGCCCACACACCTCCCCAACAACCTGGGGGCCAGCAACGGGCCCCCATTTACGAAATCCACATGCCTTCATGCTTTTCCCCGCATGCATTGTACTATGGATGGCGGTGTCTAACAGACACCGCCACCATATTCAAACCTTTTCTGCCCGGTCGACTCATCGACCGGGCAGAAAAGCGGTGGACGGTCTTCCCGTCCGCCGTGGTACCCCCGCCAACATAATCAGGAGGGGGGTAAATTGCATGCGGGCGGAGAATAATCGCGGGCGGATCGCCACCGCCATACGGGCAGTGGCGATCTGCCCGCCATTATAATAGACCCCATAATGTGAAATTGATTTATATATTATTATAAGGTATAAGTATTATTATATTAATTTGATATTTTTTAGCTTATGTTAGATTTGTTAATGCAAAATTTATTTAGAAAAAATATATGATTAGTAGATTTTAATATAGTAGCAGGTTGTTGGGTTTGTGGGGGTTAGAGAGGACAGGTATTTAAAACATACATCATTATTTCCTATTTTTAAATAGTATTGTTGGTACTTAAATTGAAAATTAAATATGTAAATTCTTTACTCTTTTAATTGCTATTTTAATTATTTGTTGTTTTATAATTCATTGTTACTTGGTTGTAAGTTGGTTGTAAGTAAGGTAGTTAGTAAGGTAGTTATAAAATGTGGATACATAGTTGTATATTTATTATTAAGTTTAATTTCTTTATTTAATAATTATGTTGATATCAATAATATTTTATTTATAATTTGTTTCAATTCATTATATCGTTCGTGGTTATGGTATTAGGGGTGGAAGTGTATTTATTTGTAATATTGTTATTTTGTTGTTATTTTGTTGTTATGTTTTTATTTTATTTAAACATAATGAATATTTGTTTATTTTATATATCTTTAAATATCTTATTTTGTTTCGAATTTAAATGTTTAATAGTGGTGATAGTACATTTACTCCCCTAGATATGTTAACATTAATTTATGTTTATTTATTAGTAACTATTTAAAAAAAATGTAATTAAACATTATTTCCTATTGGGTCCCCTCCTAAATTATTTTCTATGTGTGAGTGTTGCAGTATCAATGGTTGGCCATGTTAAGTGCTGGACTTATTTCAAAAGTGTAAATTACTACAAAAGTGCAGATTGTGAATGAATAAAAGTAGTAAATGTACTCAAAAGTGAAAGTTACCTTTGAGAATCTGGACGTTGAGAGTAAACTTACCCCAGAGGTGTAAGTTGCATGTCTCTATCCCCAGAGTAATGCAATGGTCTTATTCTTGTTTGGGTGAGTGATGTCCCTCCCTAAACTGCTCCTTGATCCTTGCTAAACCCCTCTTACTCCTCACTAATTCCATCCCCTTTAGTGGAAAATGTGCCCCAATTTCCGAGAAAGTCCTGTGTTCCTTTCAAATGTATACTTACAATTTAGTTCAGTTTAAAAAGCTTTATTTTGGCAATGGATGCCATAAAAGCAATATAAATACATAAAGACATAAAAGGTCGCACAAATTTATATGTAAAACCGTAATCAACACAATTTGCATATAATGTATACACTGAAATGAAGTCGTCACCATACCGATGTTAAAACCCGCAAAATGGAAACTTCGTCAAATTAGCCAAACGTTATTCTTATAATCCTCAACCAGCCCAAGAACTTGGCAACAGAGCTTGCATATTGAGGGGATGGATCTAAGCACAGTATTCTTAATGCAACACTACTGATGTATACTTACATGTGTGGTGACTCAGGTTCAGGGCAGAGAACTTAGCTCACATAAGTGTAGGCAAAACATTCATTTTATAGTTTTTTTGTTGTTTTTTTATTCTGTTCATTTTGTATTAATGTATTCTTTAATTAAATCTGATCTACCTATCTATGTTACTTATATTATTAGTAATAAGTTTAACATCAGTTTTTAGAATTGTTTGCATATTGTTTTTATTTTCTAAAATAAATGTTTATTTTTATTGAACTGTAATAATATTTACAGCTATTATTCTATGTATATACAATATTTATAATTATATTAACATTTTATATATAATTCTATATGTACATTCCAAGAGGCTTTCCATGTCGGGCTTTCCAACATGGAAAGCAACATTGGGGGCCCCTAGCAGGGCCCCCTTCACCATGTGGCCTCCACTGGGGATCGGGGGGGGGCATAATACCTGGACTGAGTGGCAGGCACCCTGAGGTGCAGCCACGTAGTTCAGTGAAAAACTTGTTCATCCATTTCTTTATGGGAGCCTGTGCTACGGCTGGTGTATGGCTGCAGCGCAAGCTCCCATAGTGAAATGAGAGTGTGCGACCGCACCATGTGAGGTCGCATTGTAATACTGCAGTCCGGACTGCCAACTGGAGGTCGTTCAGTCCCGATTCCCCACCCGACATCTTAATTGGGCCTAAAGTAAGCAAACTCGATATTAATGTTGCCAATACTTTTGACACAACATTACTATGTCACAATATTTTTGCCGTCATTAGTGTGACACACAACCACCCGGGATGGTGTCTATGACTAGATTTCAGTATCTACCAATCACTGTGCTTGTGGAGCCTAATTCTCAGATGATTCTGGAGAGCTGTGAAAGAAACCATGCTTTGCGAAATTTAGAAGTGTACAGGGAAGTCACTATTATGAACCTGTAAGATATTAATGGTTTTTCAATGACAACCCTCTCCTCTGGGTTACTGCAGCTTTTCTGTACCACCATGGTAGGGTTTTCCAGAGTAGGATTGTACCCACACATCCTTGGGGACTGACTGGGGAGGACACATCCTCACTACAGTCATCTGACACACAATAGTTGAAAATGATCTAACCAACCAAATCAGTTTTTTGGTCTCACCCAGTTATAAATGAGTACCTAGTGTAACAGTTATATCAACATATTTAGAGGAGAAGATTGGGAGGATGTTCTTCTTATAAAAGTGAAGGTTAACCCTGTTAACATTCATTGATTGAATGAAGGAATATTAAGAGATCTGAGATTTGGTCTACTAGTGGCCATCAGCTTGATGTCTGGGTTTGTGAAAAAAAGTGGGCAAGACTACATATGGCAGTGGAAGTGGAAAAATATGAAGGCCTCTATCCTGCCTACACTGGCCTTGTAGATGCGGTCTATATGAGGCCTGATTCAAAGAGCAATGAGAAGCGACAGAGCGGGGTGTTAAACAGGAGGGATAGAGTGTACGGACAGAAATGGGGATGGGTATGTGGATGAGGATGGGCATGGGGCTATCCTGAGAGTTTGGTAATGGGTTGAGCTAGATATATGAAAACCGGAGTTGGAGAGAGGTTTCAGAAGAAGGTTATTATTATGTTCAAACAACAAATAAAAAAAAAAACAAAGAGATCAATTCAACACCCAGTTGAAAATGGGATCTAAGCTTTAAATGATGGGCTACCTCCCCAAGCCCCACATGGGGCTGATCAGCCCCAGGATACCTGAGAAACTGACAGGTGGAATGTGTAAAACAGGGAAAGAGACACCACCATGAGTATTTCAGCATCAGTGGTGTGGGTCTCAGATAAGAAATGTTTGATGGAATAAAGAAGAGGAGCCTGAGTGATTCCAGAAAGGAGCGCTATGAATGATGAAATGACAGAAGTGGCTACCTCTTAAATTTGGATCTGGTAATCATTTCAGTGTCCTTGTTTTCATGATTAATATGAGAGCTGAAGGCGGATTGTATTGTCATGCCTGCTGTACCTGCTCCGTCTTCAAAACGGGCTACGGAAGGGGAGAATAAAACTCCTCTAATCCCGTAGAAGAATGCTTTGCGTTCTAGCGTTTCGGGAACACGTTTGCTTATGCTTCCGGGTCACTCACCTGTGTACTTCCAGTCCTTTGGCTGGATCTCAGCATCCTTCTTGGGTTCCTTCGCGGTTCCTGCCATCCCTGCCCGCAGTTTCATGGATCCTCGTTCCAGTCACTTCTCAGGTTCCTTCGTGTCTTCTGCCGTCCCTACCCACAGTTTCCTGAATCCTCATTCCGGTCACTTCTCAGGTTCCTTCGTGGCTCCTGTGTCCCCACTCCCAGATTCCTGGATCCTTGTTTCGGTCACTGGATTCTTCATTCCTGCAAATCAAAGAAAAAATATCAACCAGTTACTCTGCATTTGCGGTAACAGCGCTCATTGTGCTGCAAAATGTTTATTTTGCATTATAATAAGATAAAGCATCCCTATCTGAGGATAGAACTCTCATCCATGGAGATATCCTTTTCGTTGTTTGTTACAGCCAAAAGATATTCCTGCAAATAACATGGAACACGTTATTAATTCCTCCTGAAAGTAACCATTGTTGCTTTGACTTTGCTGGGTTCGGTGAAGGAGAAGGGGAAGCTGGGACCTCTCGACTTGCATATTGTTTCTGTGGAAACATAGGTAAGAGTCTGACATGTGCAATCAGGAAATGGAACTACACGTGCCTGGTCGAGTGAGTTTTGGGATCCAATACTATCATAATATTGAAGTGGCAATCCACATTGGGTATGTTTTTTGGCTGGTGCCTAGGATTTTATAGAAGTTGTAAGGTGACACCTTCAGGTAGGATACTGCAAGCTGAATACCTGTGGAAAACCCTTCTACAGATCTGATCAATAGTGGTCGTAGGAAATGCATCAGGCCACTGTGCGCTTTCACAGATTTGGTCAATGGTGGTGATAGAGAATATGCCAGATCCAAAGTGGTTCGTCTGCTGCTGGGAGAGATGTTTCAGTCCCAATATGTCCACATTGACCACCATCATACAGAGTGTGACCCCTGTGTGTTCTAATTGCCAGACCTAGCTCCGTACATAGCTTAGGTCCTGTGGTTTTAGTCACCATTAAATCACCCAGCTCCCACTGGTGTTCTTTCCAGGCCTTTGCAGTTTGTGGGGCATAAAACCTTCTCCTTCCTTTGGGGGCAAGTGCAGTGGGAGATTAACAGGCTGTTTAAAAATGGGACCAGGTGTTCTGCCTCCATTGTCCTTGCCAATGTTGCTGTTTTTTCTGGGTTTGACTTGCATGCAAACTCTCTTTCAGAGCTTCCATACCAGTGGTCAGGTCCAATCAAAGCTTGTGTGCCCATTCTGGCTTTCAGAAGAAGTTCCATTGGTATAGCTGCAACTCTGTGTGTGCATGGATGGTGAGATGGATGGAAGAAGGGACACCTTCCTGCATAAAAATAATACTCTGAGGCTTTTTCCTCTGTCTATGTATGATGCAGAATGCAGCACACATGGAAAGAGGAATAAATGAGGAGAAATAAACATATTTCTTCCTGTTATTCCTACACGGGAAGGCATAGCATTTGACACATTTCAAGATTTACTATTGTTTATAAATCTGGGAATGCACCTAAAACCATGGGTGGGTGCTTGGGAACATCCATGCTCCATCCAGGGAATGCCTTCCCGGTAATGTAAGGCAGCAACTTGCACTGCCTTATGTTACTCCAGATTTACTGGGCCTAACAGAGCCATGCTAGGTTGGTCTTCATGCAAGCGTGAAACAAGAGCAACGTAAACCCTTAGTAAATCTGGACCTTTGTGTATATGGTACATTCTTAGCAAATGGAGACATTCTAAGCATATGATGTGAACAAACCTGAATGAAAGGGTCAGAAGGGAATCAGGTATCTGCCACTTTGAATTACTAAGGGAATGATTGCGACTTTGGCGGTCTCAGTACTGCCATCACGGTGGCAGCAGAGTCCCCGCCGCTGGCTTGGTGGTCCACTAGCCATATTTCGATGTTGGCGAGCCCATAGACATAACACTGCCTGATTCCCACTGGCACCGCCAGAATTTCTCATCCCACCACAATGGAATAACAGGCTGCAGCGGATGATGGTAACAGTCCAGACATCGTACCCGCTGAGCAGATTACTATGTGCCTTTCTGCCAAGCCAACTGTAGTGGGAAGACCTCCACACTCGACCCAGCTGGAACACGGAAAATAAGGTTAAAACCAACTTTATGCCCCATTTCAACTCCTCTGTCCGTCACAGAACCCAATGCCCTGGTCCCCCCTTTGCAGCTGACACTTGTCCATGTGGGAAACCACACCAGCATCGCCATAGGCACCGGTAAGACGCTCACACATTCCTGCACTCTTCCAATGGCCGCATACCCTTGCTGCTGGACATTGCTCACACACGCACTGTCTCCATATGTCCAATGAATATGTGGATATTTTCTATCTGTCAACATCAAAATACATACATATGTAATGATATTGTGGGGGAAACTATGGGCTGCCGCATGTGACAGTCTTCCTAGGTCTGGTGACCACCTTCGTCATACCGCCAGCACATCGGGAACATCCAAACATGGTGGGCGGGATACCGGCAGCTTTCCTGTGTGTCTTTGGGACCGCCACTGCAGCAGATTGGTGGTTAGCCCGCCAAAACCATAATTAGGCCCTTAATCTCTGGTATAACTGTTATTGTGTTACAACTTTTTGTCCGATCTGTTTTGCTGACATTTGAACTCTGTGCACTTTTCCACTGTTAAATAGTAGTAAAGTGCCTGTGCTTCCTCTAAACCTAGAAATTGGCTAATCCCTGATTAGTGCATTTAACCTTCCTGTAAGGCCATAATATATGGAGTAGAAATGACATGCATGGCATGGAAATTTAAATGCCACCTGCTGTCTGCAGCGCTTATAGTGCCATCTATTACAGTGGCAGTGAAAATATGGCTTCAGTTCTACCCTGTTTAGCCTGACAGCAGCACCTTGAACCTTGCTGTACAGACCTGTAAAAATCACCCCTTTGACAGGTAGAAAAATCTGACTATAAATATTAAATGTCACTCTTAAGCACAACTGCTGCCCACAAAGTAGGGTGCATAATATTTCAGAGTAGAACACTGTAAGAGACACATAGGAAAAGTCAAAGTATAGATTATACACTTTAATCTATCAAATTTGACCTATATCAGCAACATACTTCATTCAAAGGAGTATTTTTATATTTAATAAACATTCAATCTAACAGTGATGTCAGGATATTTATTAAATATTTTGGAAATGCAACTTTTAGAAAGAGACCATGCCAAAACAAGCTGTGGAGGCTATTTTGTATTAGCTGTCCAGCAACTGCTCAGCCTGTACATGATCTTAATGATGTGTGAAAACTGCTCCCAGAGCTGAGACAATGGCTTGGATCTGGGGAAGTGTTTCCCTTCCTCTTGCAAGAAGACCGTAAGAGTGGACCCAGGAAGCAGTCTTTGTCCCCCTACTCAGGCTGGCTCCAAAACTGGTGGCAGGGAAGCTACCTCTAGGACCAGGTTAGAGTAGAGACAGGGGAGTGGACTTTTAATTTACCTGCCCACACCTTTGAGTGGGCATACAGGGTCTGCATGAGGCAGAACAGGTTTTTCCATCTTGAATGTTGAAACTGAAGGGCACTGGGAGATTGACTGAAATAGAAGACATACAGGCAAACATAAGTGCATTGGGTTTGGATGGGTCATAAGTGCCCTACGATCCTGGGTTTCATGAAGGGTGTGCAAAGTTGATCAACCCACAGACAGCACAAGAGGCCTCATTCAGCAGCACAGTGCTTCAATGGGAACTCTTCCTACTGCAACAAAGCTCCACGCAGGGCAGTGGGTGAGCTGATGCTTCCCATAAAAGTTGTTTTTACCACTCCTGGGTAAAGTCTCAAGTACTGCCTCATCTCCTGACAACACTGATCCTTTAGCTTTGTGCCCCACCACACATGAGCTAGAGCCTGCTGTTGTAGTACCTGCCATCCACTCAGGTACTCACACTGTCCGTTCCTCCTCCCTTCTCCTCTAACCCCCCCTCCCTCCCCCCCACCCCCCCACCGGGGTGGGATTCTGCCATCTGCCACAGGATTCCTGGTGTAGGAATTCAAGCATTTGTACCAGGAAACTATCCTGCACTAATGTTGTGCAGGTTTAAATGCACTTCAGGCAAAATGAAGTAACATCACTTGACTTCGCTAGACTGCATGAGTGAAGCCAAAACTGCACACTGCTTTAGCTTCAAGTCGTGACAACTAATTAGAGTGTGATACAGCATGGTCTGGTTATTATATTTTTGTTTTTTGACTTACTTAATTCAGTTGGTTTTATTTTGTTCAGCGATTTAAGCTTAAATTGCTTGCATTTTATAGGTCAATAAATTAGATATTTTATCAAACAGTTCCTGTGTCAGTTACCATAGGCACACACCAGCCTAAGGATCACAGGGCAATCCTAAGCCTCTTCCTAGGCCCATAAAGTTACTGGTCAAAGATTCTGCCATGGACTATGGTGGCCCAGTACATTGCTTGAAATAGCTTACTCTTGTAACACATGCAGTTATCCAGTCATGTTCTTGAATGTCATCAACATACTAATAATTCTCTTATTATGTGTGATGCCCATCAAAGAGCATTACATTGCACTTGATGGCATAAGTGAGCAGCTTTTAAGCTAGTTGCCATATCTGAGGAAGTATCTATTTTCATGGCATCTCCCATGCGGAAAGACCTCTGAGCTGTTCTTTGCATTTAGCAAATACATTTAACTACTCTCAATGATAGCCACAAGAAATTCTATCGAAAACCTGTAGCAAGAACTTGAGCTGGTTTCATATGACAGGGTAATCTCAGCAGAAGGTGCATTTGTCTATACTGCATGGCTTATTACAATTGGAGCATTTTTCTTCTTTAGGATTCATGCATTTATTGCAACATAACTATCAGTGTTTCTGTAATGTTCACACTCAGTGACCTCTCCAAGGTTTTTCACAGATTTTACTCAGCACCCACTGTACAATTATCAAGGCCATGTGACTACCAATGTAATCACTTTTCATTTTGTCAACTGCAGACTGAGTTAACTGGAAAACAGTCCTCATATGGAATACAGTGGTATGTCATCATGTCACCCACATCTCCATGGGTATCCCATGACTTCTTACCAACTTTTCAACTTGAATATTGGAGTTACTGCTGCTCCATAGCTTGCAGTCCAACATCACCTATAAGTGATATATAATCAAAAGGACAGAAATAATTAGTAAGAAAATCAAAAGCGTGAATTTTCTAACCATGGGCAATGAACTCCGCTCCGCTAGCGGAGGTTGTGGAGATTTGCTAACTACGCATTACATTGAAAACACGGAATTCGTTCAAAAACTCCGAATCCGCCACCGTAGCAGAGTTAGCTACTGTACCCACAACAACCCTTTGATAAAACAACTTTACCTTAACATCCTAAAAAGCATATAACCAATTCACAAAAGTAAACTTTGAAAAATATCAGGCAATGAGAGAGCTGATGATTTTGAGGTTCCCCCTAACCTAGGGGGATGACCAAGCAGATGCATTGAACACAAAGAACATATCATGCTGAACGATTCTGTGGTGGTCCCATCCTTCTAGGATCACCCCAAGCAAAGTTATGAGCAAAAATACAATGCCAACCAAAGGACAAGCAAAGCATTATGGGGCTAGATTCTAGAGTGCAATTTAGTGAGTGCTAAGTCTCCTCCTGCATAGTGCTTTTACAAACTTAAAAGCATGTACGAGGAGAAATACCAGATTCACACCAGGCCATTCCGTCAAAAATAATCTTTCTTATGCTAATGGCATGGTGGAAGAGGAACAAGCCCTTCTGCGTCTTCTCGTTCTCTTGTTGGTTACTTGTGGTTATTTGTGATAATTTAAGAAGCCATTGCAGGCTCCTCTCTCCTCCTCCCACTATAGTGAATTAGTAATACCAGTGAGTTAGTGTTCTCTGTGACTTTCTTTATGTAGCTTGCAGAGTCCCAAGCAATCTCACTGTGTGTGGAATAAGAACAGAATCAAAGATTATTTGTTGCAATGTATTAATTCCAAATGCAGTTTTTGTCAATGAAATTTGGATAAGAGATTTCAGGATTAGTATGGCCAACTCGATAGTGGCTAATAGTACTATAGGCAATCTGATTTAAACGTTACTGCGTTTTCCTGTCATAACATTTTTGGGAGATTAACTGTACCACTAATCTATTTTTTATCCTCTTCATTTCTTAC
This sequence comes from Triturus cristatus, assembly GCF_964204655.1. NCBI lineage: Eukaryota > Metazoa > Chordata > Amphibia > Caudata > Salamandridae > Triturus > Triturus cristatus. The sequence continues at coordinate 960,614,228 of NC_140585.1, read as the reverse complement.
ATCAGCACCCAAGGGCAAGAAGAAGAACTCAGAGGCAGGTCCAGGAGCAGGATAGGAGGAGCCGAACACCAGCGCTGCTGCAAAGGGCTCTGCTCATCCCAGTGAGTCCTATTATTTATTATTATTTCCCTTTGCCCACTATTATACCACTTTACATTTTGCCTTCCTTATTTTTTTTGTCTCCTTTTTTCTAACTCCCCTATCCACTTTTTGCTTAATTCTTGCTATCCCTATATTGTCCTTTTTTCACTTATGTCATGGTTTTTTATGTATCCGACTTTCTCTTGTCTGTACTAGACTATAGTTTTCTTCTACTTTGTTAGTAAAGTTTCCCTCTCCCCAATATATCTTGTTCACTGTAAGACTAAGAACAGATTTTTGGTACTCTAGTGTCTACTATGAAGATTGCAGGCCCATATAAACTAGTAATAATATTCATCATGCATGTTTGTTGAGAAGGCTTTCTTTTTTTGCTCATGCTTTAACAGTTAACGAGAGAGTGGCAATGGTCATGGACCCCCCCCTCCCCCCAATGTTGTGCTGTAACTCATTTATACAGTATGCCAGCAGTTTCCATGACTGTGCAGCAAGACTTGAAACTATGAGGTCGCATTGCATTTGCCAACCAACTCCGTCTGATATCTCCTTTATTGGCCATTATTCCACCCCTTCATTGCACTTCAATTATTCGGAGTCATTGTCATAGACTATAACAAACGTTGTTGGTTTGCTTGACTACCTGGCTTTTTTAATATTGTCAACCAACAAAATGTCCAGGGTGATATTTTTGACAGTAGATACTGCTAACCAAACTTTTTTGTTGTATTGCAGTATTTTTTGATAAAATAAAATAAGGGGCAGATTATTTGGCATCTAAAATCAGACTGTGCCGAGGCTGGTTCTGCTGGAGAGGTGGTTGGCCGAGTGATACTGAGGTGGCACAGACAGGTGGTAGTAAGTCACATTTCTTGCTTCTTGACAATTACTAATGTATTCACTAGCTACAATGGCGTCGTGACTCGTGAGACTCATGACCGGTGATCATGTACCAACCGGTTTAACAACTACACCGTCGATTATGATCTTATGAGCTCTTCTATCTGCAACTCAGCAATAACTCGCATAGTGAAAGCTAAAAATGATGGGTTGATAGAAAAAGTAAGAACAGAAGGTGGAAACAAAGGATGGCTAAATGGCATATAAGTGAAAGGATGCATGTGTGGGGGAAAGGATGCCCAGGGGTTTTCATGCTGACCGTCGTCCGCCGGATGCAGTGAGCGAGTGAGGAAGATGCCGTATTGCTGCCTCGCGGCTCCCAGCCTGCGGCTTCCGCTGATCTCTGCCTCAAACAAACCACCATTGAATCGTGATGGCTGGCTGGGGAGGGCCAAGTGCGGCCACCCGAGTTTTAGCCCCCCACAGCGTTCCAGAGCGGCGAGAGCAGCGTGAGTTGCACTTCATGGCAGAAGCCGCAACCCTGCAACCTCCAACAGCGACACCAGCCCTAGCACCAGTTTTAAGGTACCCACTGCTGCATGGGGGAGTTTTTGCTGCAGGCAGGCACCCCCGGGGTAAGCGGAAAGCGTTGCCACCATTAGTCAGTGGCCGCAGTGAGTGCGAGCCCTCGGCGGTGTTACGGAGGCGACCCAATCAGATCAGGTACAGCCTGTGACCCTGCCCTGTGATCCCTGCATGCCTCCCCTCTGCCTGCACCCTTGCTTCTCTGCTCCCTGCTTCACTGCCTCTCTACTGGAATAATCCCATGCCCTTGAAAAAGAACACAACTGTGCCTACTTCAAAAGGCTATATTCCTGCAAAAACAACTGAATGAATTCCATAAGCTCATTTACCCTCTCACAAGCCACGGTGGAGGAAGGCTCCATAGAGAAGTGTATCCAGGTGAAGGCGTCAGGACCGTAGTTTGTGGCACCAATGGTAAGTGGGTGATGTAAAAAAGAGCCTGTGTTAAGAAGTGTCAGATTCACTATTCATATATTAACTCCTCAGCTAGGACGCAATACACGGCGGTTGAAGAGCAGCAGCTCAGCAGATCCGGGGGGGAAAGAAAGCACCTTAAGCAGAGCATCTGCATTAGAGTCTCTTTACCAGCCCCAATTCATCCCCGCTCAGTCAAGTGTTGGCAGCTCTCAGCTGCAGTCTGGATGTCGGGCTGAGCCGATAGCAGAGAGGTGTGCCGTGGTGCATTGGCACTAGTCTCGGCACCAGCCGACCAGCCAACCAGCATTACTAACAGCAGCCTGAGGTCGGGGTCAACAAACAGTGGATACGATTCAGGGGCATGACGATCCCACCGCCCCACCAACACTGTCAAGTCCTAACAAGCTCGCAAACCTTCAGTGACCAAGCACATTACAGTAGTAGTTCAGGCCAGACAGTCAAACAGCCGAACAGCCAAATAGCCAAGAACTATTTGGTGCTTTACTTACCAAAATGGGTCCCGAAAAAAAGGCCCTACCACAAACGACCTCTGAAGAAATTGCTAATAGACAACCCTCTACCAAAAGGATTACTAGGAGCAAATCATTGTCAGAAAGTCTAAATGTAATCCCTCAAGACGCCGAACAAAGGGGGTCGATTAGGTACTTCTTCAAGTAAACCGGCATCCCCAGCACCACACAGGGCATCACGCAGAGCCGGCAAAAGCACGAATCCCAGGATACACCATACAATGGACAGACTCGAGCCTATTTTATCAAGGAGAGCAAACAAAAAGCTGAGGAAACAACTGAAAAAAACAAAGATAAGAGGTAGACAATCGCAGCTATGGAAGACCGACTACCCACCCTCACAAGGCGACGCTAAAGTAAGTCAGTTCTATCAAATTTTCTCAGCCAAAAATTGGGGCAAGAAGGATTCTCCCACTGCCCCGCTTCTTGGAGACCAGCAAACACCTCTTGGAGACCAGCAAACGCAGACAATCTTACCATGAAATTCCACCGCGAAGGGCTTAAAGACATTACCAAGATCAAGACTGCTCATAGGTAATGAACCAAAAGCGGGCACAAGTTCCGTACCAGAAGAAATAATCTCCCAGCCAGTGACGGCCACAACTTCGCTAAAGCTGGATGGCTCAAAACAACCCCAGCTAAGCCCCGAGAACCAGCCTGGCACCATGAGCAAACAAGGTCTGAGAATTAGGGCCCAAGTAGGAACTGCCTCAAGCAAAGAGGAAGCTTAAGCTCTGCATCAAGCCCGGCAGCGCACGCCCCGGGAATGGGAAAAGTGGCTCAAACCTCAGGCACACTAACAAATGTCCATGAGGGAGTCTCCAACCCGAGATTCCACAGCACAGGACAGAATGACATTCTGAACCGGAGCAACATTCTTTGCCTTTTAAACATCTTGCCACCCTAGACCAGATACAAACTGGGGACCTGGAATGGGTGATATTCTTGAGTATTCAGGGGGATGCCCACGGCGACTCCACAGTGGTGGGTTTGAAGCAAAAGGAAACACAACAAGCCGTCCTGAACAATTCAACACAACTCGCTGAGTGGGACATTGATGTTCAGATTCTGTCACACCCAAAATATCCACAAGTTCAAGTTTTAGATAGTGGGGGGAAGGGTTCTTGGTCGGTCCTGCACGGGACAAATAGCCTAGAGACACACATCAGTAGTCGGATGGGCTCCAAGGACCCCATGGGCATCAGGATCTCCTGTCGAAACAACAACCTGGTCATCCACACAACCCCTCATGCACCGGATCAAACCGGAACTCCAAGAAGATGGCAGCAGCATCCCTAACAGCTTTGGCACCAGACCTGGCAGGGTAGAGGCCAGGGGTGGAACCCCTTCCAAACAGCAACTAACCATAATTTCATGGAACATCGCAGGGATCAGTAAAATCAGAGAAAACAAAAACCTGAAGCAGTTCTTAGAAATTGGAGACATACTCTGCTTTCAAGAGACTTGGGCCTTGACTAGCACTCCATTGGCAGGGTACTATGAACATCACGTACCAGCACTAAAAAGGAATCTTTTTGTCCGTCCATCCGGAGGTCTATCAGTTTTTATAAGACATTCAAGCAGCCTTGCGGCTACAGATATCAGACTGAACTCATCCGGGTTGCAAGCTCTACAGTTCGGAGGCTTGAAACTCAACCTACATCCACTTCGCCTTTTTGCAATAAACTGCTACATCAATCCGGCACAGACCACCATGAAAGACTGTATGGAGGCACTGGCACGGAAATTAGATGAGCTCCTAAACAAATACAAATCTCACAAGGTTATCCTAGTTGGGGACTTCAATTTGAAGGATCTTGATAAACCCAATTCCCCCCCTCGGGGGTAGGGCCGGGCAGAACCCCTTTATGATCTCAGTAACCATAAGCTAACCACAACCCGTGCATTGAAAGAAGTACACACGAATTCCTGGCATCCTCAACCTACCTTCCGGGACATTTCAAGAATCGACTATATCATGGTCAGTGAAGCAATTGCGGCCAGCTCGAAAGTGATCACAGGCCATTAAGAGCGGTGTTTCAGTCGGAAGTTCTGACATCTACCATTCTCCAAGTCATTGGTGAGTCAAGAGGGGACAAAAAACATAGAGTCCCGAGGAGGATCAAATGGTCAGAAAAGATTGGCAAGAAGTTGCAAATTTGTTTGGATCAGAAACAGGAAGTTGGGAAACCCTCAGCCACAATGCCCCAGGTCCAAACTTCCGCTAACTGCTGGAAGCACATGCCTGACAAAAGGCATACTTGAAAGTAAACCAGCCCTGTGTAAGGCCCTAGCAACAAAAAAAAGAAGGGGCAGACCAACGGAGGGACCATCGGTCCCAACGCTGAGGGCGGCCTTTAAGGAAGAAATTGTGGGAACACAAAAAAGCCCACATAGAGAAGGAATGTGTCAAAGTTTTCTTTCTGCTTAAGCAAAAGAACCTATCCAGACTATGGAGACACATAAATCAGCTGAGTAGCCGTGGAGTCAGGAGACAAAACGAAGTAGCAGAGAAAGACTGGCTGAACCATGCGAAGCAATTGTACTCAAACGCCCCTTTAAATAAAGAGACCATTCACGAGAGAGAAGAGACCATTCACGGGGAGGGACAACACCAGGAAAAGAACATAAAGCCAGGAGAAGCGACTCCTATCCCTGACAACTCCCCTACGGGACTGAGAGCCCGGGAAGAGGAGCAGCACACACCGTTAGCCTAGATAAACCCTCAAATGGTCATCAAGACCCCCAAGAGTTTCAAGAATGACGGGGACCCCGGGCTCAACGGGATACCCCTGATTTTTGGGCAGCAATTCTAACTCCCCTTTACAACTATACCTTCTTGACAGCCAAGTCCCCAGATTCTCGGAGGGGCTCCTTATTGGTCCCTATCTTTAAAAAAGGCGATCGTTTAAAGCCATCAAACTACAGGCTTATTGCCTTGCTTAATCTCGAAGCTAAGGCCTACGCTCACCTTCTACTGAAGGATCTGGAAATTTGTGCAGAAGAAAAAAGCATTATTCCTTTCTATCAGACAGGCTTTAGGTCACAGTCAACGACCATGGACAATGTGCTGGCGCTAGCGCATTTATCAGCCCAGGCAGCAAAGAAGAAAAGCCCTTCACTCTTTTGCTGCTTCATCGATTACAGCACAGCCTGCAATAAAGTTAACCGAAGAAGGCTGTGGTGGAAATGATAAAATAGGGGCATTCGATCTAAACTCCTGGAGTCAATTAGATCCCTATACGAAGACACTTGGGTGTGGGTTAAAACAAGCGCTAGCACAGTGTCTCCCAAAATGACAACGAATAATGGGCTCGAACAAGGATGCGTGCTGGCCCCCATCCTTTTTAACCTGTATACCGCGGATCTGGAGGATGCTCTGAAAGGTGCCAACTAAGTTGCCCCTAGGCTAGGAAGTGTGAGGCTGCCGGTGCTACAATATGCTGACAACACAACCATAATGGACCATACGAAGGTGGGCCTACAAAGAGCCCACCTTCAACAACGTCAACTGCTTGACAGTCAACCAGGGGAAGACCAAGGTAATCATTTTTGGGAGCTACCATCTGAAATGGAAAGCACAGTGGCCAATGGGATACTTGCAAATCAGCACAGTGGGTTCATACAATTACCTGGGAGTTTGGCTCTGAGAACGGGCCAAGGCGAACGTCCATCTGAAACATCAGACCTTCAAGGCCAACAATGGTACTCACTTGTTAAAGCAACTGAGCCAACACCTGATAAGCCCTTCTGCCGGACCAATACTGACTATCCTAAAAGCAAAATTGCTCCCAGCCATCAGCTACGGCCACCTGGCCTTCCCTGGGTCACTGGATACCTTCTTAAACCCAGCCCAAGTCAAAGCATATAAATCAGTGCTCCTCATCCCGAGGTCAGCCAGGAAATAAAGGCTGAGATTGGAGTTAGGTCTGGCGAGGCCAGATTTGACGTGTCAGTGGGAGATCATGAATCTACATCGAAGGATTTTAAGGGCTCCAGTCGACTCCTTAAGACATCAATTGAGATCCATTTTCGAGGGGACAGGATCAGCCTGGCACACCAACCATGGTAAAGCTATCAATATACTGAAGACTGAGGAAGTGAGTCTACATTAATCGGCAATCCCACTAAATGCTTGGAAAAAAGCGATAAATACACAAGTGCGTGAAATATATTTTGAGCATGACACCAAGTCTCTCCACTCAAGCTCCCACCTAGATCCATTGACCAATTCCTACATGTTAGAAAAAGCCCAACACTACCTAAGCGAGGCCCTCACACCACAAAGTCAGAAGCAAAATACTTTTTATGAGACTAATTACACTAGGAATTGCTGATTTTAACCCCGCATGGGTGTGCAGTGGGGAAACCAAAAATTGCAGGCTGTGTGCCTACATGAGGGAATCTTGCTTGTATCTCCCATACTGCTGCCCCAACCTGTACAACGAACTTTGGCAGCTCCTGCACCCGATCTGTATCACCAACGGAATAAAGACTTGTAGCGAAGCGTCAGCCCTGTACTTTTCCAAAACAAAAACCATGACCTTAGCAAGACTGGGGATATTCACGCACCAGATCAGGGTCTCCCTAAAGCCGCAAATAACCGCAACCAAATTCTGGCGACGGGCATGGCAAATCCAGCGGAAGCAAGCACTGAGGAACTTGGCCCCCTTCATTAGCCCTATCAAGAGTGCGCTTCTTTAAAATTTCTAATGAGGTGTTAAGTAGAATGATTTATAGACTTATTAAATAGAACATTTTTTATTGGGTGCTCCACAAACTCGCACAAGGGCACATGTTTATGAGTACAAACCTAGGCGCTGGTCGATTGAGTGGGTGCCGGGGGGAGGAGGCAATTTTACCCAAAAAAAACTTGAATTTCTCCATTTTGTATACTCTCTATTTTTTTAATACGTTGTTTGTTTCTACTGTAATGATTTTCATTAATTGAACAGTCAATAAATTCATTCATTCCTTTATTCACTAGATACAATGGTGTCGTGACTTGTGAGACTCATGACTGGTGATCATGTACCACCCGTTTTAATAACTACAGCGTCGGTTATGATCTTATGAGCTCTTCTATCTGCAACTCAGCAATAGCTCACATGGTGAAAGCTAAAAATGATGGGATGATGGAAACAGAAAGAACAGAAGGTTAAAACAAAGGATGGCTAAATGGTATATAAGTGGAAGGATGCGTGGGTGGGTGAAAGGATGCCCGGGTGGGTATTGAGTAGATGGATGGATTGGTGAAAGGATGGTTCAAAGGGTGGATACTGAACAACTGGATAAATGGATGGATAATATGGATTGGAAATTACCTTGAAAGACTGGATGAGAGAAAGTAAAGCTTAAATCATGGTGGCTAACTATGGGTGAATATAGAAGAATGAAAGGATGAAAGAATAATTGCTTGGATGAAGAAACAAGGGAGCTCTTCATGGTCACCTACTTCCCCTTGCCCATCGCTTTTCGCCACCCATGACCTAAGTGCTGCAGTATTGTTCAATTTGTGACTATAGTGCTGTCTGTGCAATGTGTGTTTGCTTCAGTTAATGCAGCATTTACAATGATTTTTATACATTGCAATCCAAACAGAAGGTGTTTTTGCCTTTGCCCACTCTGTCACCTCTTAGTTCTTTACTCCTTTATTCTTTCCTATGTTTTTCTTTCCCAACCAACCAAAAAAATTGAGAAATCCATTCTTGGCATGTGCCACATTTTTATGGAAGTGAAGTGATTCATAAATATATTTCATGGTTTCTCATAACAGATTTACGCCTGTTTATATGTTTCCCTTTTGACTTTTGCCAACTACCGCAACTGAATAAGCCAAAGCTTAGGGAAATGATGATGACCAGTGTCTCCCTGCTATTCTATAGCAAAAGCTCTACCTTCCCAGCCTAATCCCTCTAATTTACCCTGCAGTAGAGTGAGACAAATCTCCTTTCCTTACTGCCAAGCGAATGAATTTGTTGGGAATAATTTGTGGTGGAGGAAGAGGCCAGGGAGTACAGTGGGACTAAGTGAGTGAGAATAAAGTGGGAATAAGTTCCTGATTTCAAGTTTGGAAGATGAGATACTCTGTGACGAACATACCAAATGCAATCTATATATCCCGCTGTTTTCCCTGTAGTGCAGTGCAACCTTTTTCCCACTGTCAACTTACTACAGACAGGATATCTGCATTTCATATACGAACTGCGTGATGTAGTATCATATTTGATATTTACCTGCCTCTTTTGGAGTCAGGGTAGAATTTGAAAGGTATTTGAAGAAGAGCAGGGCCATTAGAATCAAAGTAAGATAATTGTCCATTACAACTGCCCCAGCCGCAGACTGCAGAGTAGCAAAGTACTTGACGTGCTGAATAGTATGCCTCTGTTAATTTAGCACAATGACTTGTACTATGTAGTGCATAATGCCTTACTCATTATTGAGAGGTAATTTATTGTTATTTTTCCACAAACAGTGTCTGTTTAGTTCTTTTACTAGGAAAGCCTTTAAAAGAGAAAAATTAAATCCCTCTGTTTTGTTAATCTGGTGTTATTCTGTTTTAATTGTTTTTAGACAGGCAGTTAGTGCTTTTTATGTGAGACATGTGTGGGTAAAAATGGCCCTGTGACTCTCCTAATTACATCAAATGTCAATAGCCCTAGGGGACCAGCAATGTACTGCTACTGTGCCACATACTATTTAATTTTACACAAGCGTTTGCACAGACCATTGTTTAGAATTTGTCTTTTTTCTTTTTCTCTTGCTATAGCTACTCCTGCTGGTCTACCACCACCACTGACATGGAAGGAGAAAGCGGCTTGGCTGTGGCAGTAGAGACTGGAGACCATCCAGGCCAAATACCGGTGGCTGGTGGCCCTTGAGGATGAGGAGGCCTGTTGTGGGGGGAGAGGGAGGTTTTTTTGTTGTTAAATACTAAAGGGAAAAAGTATGTTATCATACTTTAATAGCTTTTTTGTATTTTAATATTACTTTGCACTGCTGCCTTTTGGCAGCCTGTTTTTTCAATCCGTTTATCAAATTGCATACTGGTTAGCTATAGTTAGATATACACCCATGTCTTACTACCCTCTGTAACTATCTTGACATTGAAGCTTAGTTATATGCTACCTGTCTGCTAGAACAATGTAAAAACATTATCAGATGACAATAATCAGATACCTCAGACCCAAACAGGGTTCAGGGTCGGTGCAGGCACACTAACAAATCTGACAGCACTAACGCTGCTAACCGAAAATGCCCTGAGTCTCTATAATTTGTACTTACCTGATCATGAAGAAGCACTCTGTGAAGTAAATAGCCATCCACCAACATTAGCCAATGAGGGAAATCAGGTGCCTTCAGTATGCTAATGAGATAGTGCTTCTTAGCCAAACCCTAATTGGGCTTCAACGTAGTATGAGTGCATTAGCTAAGTGCATGGACTAGCACGGGTTAGAATTAAATTCATCCAAAACAAAGGTAGTGTGGTTAGTGGACACCAAATACAAAAAACACGTGCTGTATCTGGATGGGAAAAAAGTCGAGGCAGTTGCCTCATACAAATATCTGGGATTTAAAATCGAAGACAAAACTGAGTTATAAGCAGCAGCTCTTAGCAATGAGGGCCAAAGCCCAAAATCTCATACACATCATCAAATTATTTAGAAAAGAATTTGAGCTTTCCATCCTATAGCTACCTACTACCCGTCATGTCAGCACAGCTAATGCCTTCTGTGACTTACAGTACCGAAAGTATGAAGAGCCAGTCAAGGATTTCACCAATCCCTTGGCAACCAAAAACAACATCACACTGTTGCAAGCTTTCTGCAACACCCTCTTGGACTTTTTTGATAACAAAACCAACACCATCTACCATGACTTGGCACTCCAACTCTCTGCCGAGGACAGCATCAACTGCATCATGCCAATCAATGCACACCATCACTAGCATCCATCATGAGATCCATAAACTCTGGAGCCCCAACAGACCTGTGCCCACACCATACTTTCAACCTTGGCAATCAACCAATCAGCAAAGAACTCACCAAGGTCCTCACTCCTCTATTACCACGGCCCACTTCCCCTGAAATGAAAGGATGAATGAATGGAAACATGCCGAGATGAAGCCGCTGCTGAAGAAACCTTCTACGGACCCAGCAGAACCTAAGAACTACCAACCCATCTCCCTGCTGCCTTTACCAGCCAAGGTCTTCGAGAAAGCCATCAACATCCAGCTCACTAGACATCTGGAGAACCACAGCCTTCTTGATTCATCCCAATCCGGCGTCAGAGCAAACCACAGCACCGAGACAGCACTAGTTGCAGTCATGAATGAAACAAAAATGCTGCTAGACCACAGAGAAACAGCAGCCCTCATCCTCCTACCCTCTCAACAGCTTTCAACACCGTATCTCACCACACACTGATCAACAGACTCAACCAGATCGGAATCCAAGGAGTAGCCCTCAAGTAGATCACATCCTACCTCACAGGAAAAATGAAGAAGATCATTCTCCCTCCTTACCCTTCGCTGTCTAAGAACATCAGCTGGGGAGTCCCTCAAGGCTCATCCCTGGCCAATATCGCCAGGATCCATGGACTCAACATCATCCCCTACACTGATGACACCCAACTCATCTTCTCGCTGACCAACGACCGCCAAGAACAAGTTTCAAAGATGCATGAAAAATGTGGCCAACTGGATGAACAACAACTGTCTCAAACCCAACATCAACAAGACAGAAGTGCTCATCTTCGGGAAAGGCAGAGATACCCTCTGGTACAATGAATTGAAGACACTTGAGCTGGGCCCAGCCCCAAACCCACAGAACACGCCCGCAACCATGGTATCATCCTCTACATCCTGCTATACATGAAGAAGCAGGTCAGTGCTGTCTCCTCCTCTTGCCTCCTCACACTCTGAAACCTAATGAAGGTCTTCAGATGGCTCCCACCCATCACCATGTGAGCAGTCATGTAAGCTCTTGTCACCAACAGATTAAACTAAGGCAACTCCCTCTACGTAGTAATCAACACCCAACTCATGACAAAACTCCAGACTATCCAGAACACAACGGCCAGACTCACCTGCCACCTCCCCAGATGGACGTACATCACTTCTCACTTCAGTAAACTCCACTGGCTACCAGTCGCAAGGAGATATCAGTTAAAGCTGCTCACACAAAATTATAAGGCACTCCACAACGAAGGACCAGCGTACCTCAACAATCAAATGAATTTCCACCAACCTATCTGGAAACTCTGCTCTGAATTCCTCTCCCTAGCAGCCACCCAAAGCTACAGCTGCAGTGTAGGCCGCTATTTTGCACAGGTACTTGAGGAGTCTACTTGCCAGTTTGGCAATTCCAAACAGATGTCTCCACGGGCAATTTTCTTCGTGAAGAAGGATTCAGTTAAGCGACTAACAGGAGACACTAAAATATTGAAAATATGAAATTTGCAATTAGATAAGTCAATATAAGGATCTCTGGGAACCTTTACTGACAGTTACAATAGCCCAAATGGAGTGGAGGGGCAGATGATAAAACAGGAAAGTGTTTCTTCACACTGACATCTGTCCTTACCGATCTTGATAACAGTGTTACCCCCCTCTGGCCATCTTTTCAAGTAGTCTCATTTTGTGTTATCCTGAAGAAGGTGTTTGGATGAAAACAATGACCACACCGAAATGTGTGTTGACCACAACTGCTGAAATATAACACCCCTTCCTGTTGTTCATCTCTCTGTGTATGTGTGGAGTGCCTGGGCCTTGGTTTGCATGCATGGTATGTATGATAGGTGTGTTTGATGAATGTATGAGCGAGGGGTGCTTAAACTATTTTATATGTATACATGTGTCTATATAGGTTGTTCATGAAACGATATGCTAAATATTGTGATACCGCTGTTAATATGTGATTAAAGTATTTATTCGTGATATTAAGTAAGTTAAAAATGTAAAGAAAAATATATCATCATTTTTACAAATATTTATGAACACTGTGTGGCATCTTCTGGGTCAGAACACTAAGCATTGTGCAGGCATATAGGAAGAAATACAAGTCAAGTGGGATAATGTTTTTGTATTTATGGCTACTCCTTCTCTCATCTGGTGGCGAAAGCCTGGCACAACCTCCTTCTGTGCCTTGGAGCCACACCATTGCTCCAGCAGTTCAGGAAGGACCTCTAGACCTGGATGTTTGACTAATAGGATAGCAGACAGCATGAGCATGATCCCCCAGTGTATTGAGATCCTCACGGGTGATGCGACTGCGATTTACAAATCTAGATTGATTGATTGATTGATAGAAGTTAGTTGCATACTTACTGACTAAACTAGTTCACTTCACTCAATTCAATTTATTTTATTTGATTTAGTTCTCTACTGAGAACAACAAATAATTTGATAGTTCACTTCACTCCATAATTCTCTTACCTGACTAAATGAAGCAATGGTTGCTACCTCTCTCAATCAACCAAAACCTGCAGGGTTTCCCAAGGTGCTGTTATTAGTCTTCATGGTGTAGGCAGTAGAGCAGGCAAGTGTGCTAACAGGGAAGGCATCACAAGCGAGATCCCCCTCACACCTAGGTGAGCTCAAACTGTAGGATTCATTGGAAGGATAGTCCATCACAGGCAAATAAATTGAAAAAAACTACATAGTTTTTGGGTTATATATATCATATCTTCACAAAGATTAAGACTGTATGCAGAATACTACCACTATGACACAACAAAGAATACCTGATAATAAAACAAAAATGAGGAGGTAGTATTTAATTAAAATGAAAGTTATGAAATCCTTCAGTCAGGAACATGGACTCAAAGGCTGGAGTGGACATGGTAAAGCATGTACGCAACACAAGGCCTGAATGATGATGCTAGCAAGATGTTGTTTTATAACTAAAATATGAATCATTTTTAGCTTGGGTAGGTAAATGGTGCCAGTGTCAACTATTGCTCAGGTAATAGATCCTGCAGTGAGTTTTTATCACTTTCACCACATCCACCTCATCAAGTGGGTGATCCATTTATGGTGTAATTTAAGTCAAACCTCAATAAATCACTCCGCTTGGGGGAAGAGGGTTAGGGGCTTGATGAATTGATGGGAATTGGGATTTGGGGAAAGGTGTGCGAAAGACAAATACTACACAACAATAACATTCATCCGGGTGTTGATGAGCAGCACATCATTGATCTGTTGTGGAAGTAAAGGAAGGAAAGAGTAGGACACAGTTCAGTTAAATGCATTACAAACAGTCCTTCCACCCCAGAGAACGAAGTTATTATTATATATCTTAATGTTCTGCCATCTAGGTTTGACCCGGCCTGACCACATAATAGAGGAATTTCACATTTGATCCAGCACACACACTCAGTAGCATTGCATTTCCCGAATTAACACATCTCTCACCAGTCCACAGAGCTGAGTAGGCCTCTTAGAGGCTTCATCATGTTGGTTTCCCTGAAGTTTATAACTTTTTTCTTCTAGCGATTGTTGAGGTTGTCCCACCCTGAATCCTTCCATCATCATTCTGACTTCAAGTAATGAATCTGACCAACTCCGATTCCAGACTAAAATGGGACAGACCAACCTGTAGTGCATTGCTGTTGATGAACAAGAAGAGAAACATTGAGTAATTTTTTGTGTGTAGATTTGTGTTTGTTAACAAACCGGACTGATCTGGTCTTTGAAGAATAATTTGTGAACCAAAAAAGGATTGGCTCTGGTGAGCAAATCTTGCTAGGTGTGAAATTGGAAGGGCCAATCACCTTCAGGAAAAATGTTCACCCATCAGGCCACAAACATTGCAAATCATCATAACCAAACTTACAAGTTATAGTTGAACACACTCCCTCACTGTCGGCCACCACATGAATCATCAGTCAGAATCACTCATATATCACTCATTAGTGCAATATATTTAATTGTTCCAATTCAAGCACGGAGGTCGCCAAATGTTGATCCTCTAGGCAGTAGAGTTCATCCTCAAACTCAGGTGGTTCACCCAGGAATTGGTCAGCTAACACACTCTAATCTAAGTCTGACCAATAACCCTCATCCTCCTCCCGTGGTTTTTCAGGAATGGTGTAGTTTGGTAGTATAAAATATTGGTGAATTTTGATTATGTTTGTTGGAAATGTCGCTTTCTAGGGTGCTTTCCCTCAACTTTTTCCTTTTCTCCTTCCCACTTTTCCACTGATCTAGGTAGTAGCATGAGGACTTTAAGCGCATTTGACACTGGCATTCAGTGCCAAAACGCTGTGCTTGTCATATACATACTGGTGATTGGTGTATACATGACTGGCTGATTTGAGTTAGTTATAAGTCCCTTGTCGAGGGGTAAGATGTATACCCAGAGCATGTATCTAGAATGTTCCTCCTGGGGCCTGCATACACATGCCATTACTATCTTCATCCATGAGGCGACAGGGCTATCCACATATCCATAACATCACTAATCTGTGCGCACTTCACAAGGCTGCTTTCTATTATAAAACATGAGCATGCCAATAGATTAGCAGAGGAGGCACTTCCGCTCTCCCGAGGGTCCTTGCATCATAAGAAATCACCATGCAGCGGTCTGACATCTCATGAGGGGTGTTTAGTTCATGACCAAGAAGGGGTCCTTCACTCTATCCCATCAGGTAATGGGGTAATGCTTGGTTTTTTACAGCTACACACACTCTAGGTGCACTTAGAGTAGGGTTCACATAGTAGTTGTATGCTGGATCACTGCCTTGTTGTACCTGCCTGCATATACACATTGCTTAGCACCATGGTAGAACTATATCTACTATTTACGCTTTTGGTGCTAGTAATTACGTGTATCTGCTTCTGTCTACTAATCATTGCAGCATACATATTTTAAGCAAGAATAACGTTGGTTGAACAAATATTATTGAAGATGTGCCACTGTCTATTCTCTGTATTCTTTAAGAATAAGTGAGCATGATTGACTGATAGAAAGGTTCTGAAATGTTTCCATGATCCCTGAGGGATCAGTGTTGTCATGTTCAGTGGTTGCCAGAAAACCATTTGCTCCCTGGTAGGTTGGGGGGCTTAGGGTAGCACTGTGAACTAGCTGGTCTATATGCCAACATATCCTGCAGGAGTGTCCAGAATCAGTCTTGACTCCAGGCCCTTAGTTTATGTTGTCCAAACAATGCACAGGTCCTACAGATTGGTAAGAACTACACGACATGGTTTCGCTAACGTTGGTTAGACTCTTATTTAACGGTCAAATCTGAGTAGCTCAGTTGTGCTTTCTCAAATACCCCATCTCAGATTTTGACCAGTAACATCCGTTGTTGGAAGGGAAAAAAATCTCCCTCAGCTGAGTAGGTATACCTAATGTACTGGCTGTAGGTTAATCAAGCTTGGAGGATTAGAAGTTACCACATTGTGCATACCATATCTCTATAAGATTTTGGCTAAAACACTACTGCTCTGTCAATGACCGAAAAAGCAGGGGAAGTTGAAAAACAGATAGTTGGACTAAATATTTCAGAAAATTGCAGACAGGCAGTAAATAAAATGTAAATCCGTATTTTTAAATCGCAAACTACTCACCCTTACGGGTCTCAAGGCTCTGGGGGCCGTTGTGGAAATTAAGTGAGCTATTGCCCAGAGTCACATGGTGCTGAGCTGAGCTGCCACCGGAGCTGGGAATCTAACCAGGAGCCCTGTGCTCTGAAGTTAGCTGCCCTGGCCGCTGCACCACACCTCTCCACTGCCTAACAGGCAGTTACCATGAAATTATTACAACATGACCTCCTGGCAAAGGGTGCAGAAGTTACCTTCATTGTTGAGGGACACAAAGCATTCAGAACAGAGGTATTCTATTCTTGGGTGAACACATTGAAGTAGAAGCACCTGATGAGTATTTCCCAGAGTTGGACTTAGAAGTCCCATTACCAAGAGCACATTAATTGGTTAAAAGGCATCCTACCCCATACCACAGATCACTTTGCCGGTCTTTGCTTCTTATACACTGCATTTCCACATTGTTACTTTATCAGCAGCAGTAATGTGCACACTTTACAGAGATATAGTATAAATTTACAGAAATTTTACTCAAAGTGTGATGAGAACATTTACAGTTTAACCTGCAGGGGCTTCTCAGGCTACACAACCACAAATGACTAATACAAGTATTAGCCCACAAACACTAAATGCCGCTATGGGAGAGGTTTCCACCATCTGGGAGAAAATCCCGTTCTGGATAACACAGAAAACAGCGCAGTTTGAAGCAGTTTTTCCCCATATGGGTCCACAGAATACTGACAATTTGCTTGCCAATGGGGATGGCTACCCCGATCGTAGATTGATCACTTGGGGTACAATCTTCACTGCCGTATATTTTAGAACACATGATACCCCTTCGATAGCAGTCATACCAGATGTACTGTAAGCAAATACAGAACTAGTATGGGTCAGAACCTGCCTTAGATCTGGGGGTGAAACTGATGGGTAATTTTGCCCAGGTATTAGCCGTTAAGTTGAGTAACATAAATGGGGAGGCAACAGCAGTGGCTACATGTCAGCGCCTGAGGGAATTCACTCCTGCACATCAGGAGCAAGAATCGCTTGGTACAGATAATCTGGGAGTCAAACCTGGTAAACCAATAGTTAAGAGCAATTCTGAAAAGGATAACTGTAAGCAAGCACCCGATTCTTCAAAGAAGAAATGGGATAAAAAAACAAAAATATAAACAAAACTTAACACTGTCACAGGGTCGCCTCAACAGGAACACACCAAAAGAAAATTCAATCTAAGAAACCATGACAATATTCGAAAACCTGACAGGTATCAGGATACTGATGCACGTTAAGCTCCTTTCTTTCAGAAGACACCTGAAAAGCATTCAGAAAGAGACGGACAATCAGAGTAAAGATCCGAAGAGTGTGTCAAAATGGAGAAATTAAACTTATGACTACATCATTAAACAGAAAGAAAAACAAAATACTTTAAAACCTCAATTTAAAAAGAAGGTAGCCGGGATTAAAATTAGAAGTGCCCAGGCTACTGAGGACTCTGCTTCTAAACAGGGAATGGGCAGTGACGATGCTGGACTGTGCGGCAGAAGCCACAATAGCTCGCCAGAACCTGATACATTATCTGCAGGTAGTAGCACTAAGTGAGCATATCATGGTGAAAACACCAGATATAAGGTTAAGTGTCCCACATTGTTTATACAAAATAACGCTCCAAATGGAGGGGAACATACCCAGGAAGGTAAAGGGTCTCCTTTTGGAGAACCTGGCCTATGGTTACGATATTCTTTTGGCCGAAAAGGATTGGCCTCATTAGTTTGTACTGGATTGCCCAATTTGAGAAGAAGTTATTAAACCTGCTTTCTCCGACCTCGTACCGGAATCAGTTCAAAATTAATACGCACAAGAGTGGGTGTTAGCGCCTGCACTTTACCGTAATCATGTTGGGTGGATTGAAGAGTCTCCTCATCACGTGATCCCATCCCAATTCATCAACCACAGAGACAATAAACAATACAAGGAAACAATTCAGGGAGATCCTCGAGCAACTTGGACCAGGGTTTGATAGAGAATTGCACCTCACCAATGAATAATCCTTTGTTTCCCATAATGAAACCCAATAATTCATATTGTCTGGTTTTAGATTACAGACATTTAAAAGTACCCACATGCACATTTGCAGAAATAAATGCACATAGTGCCACACTAATGAATAACATCATGCAGAAAAAATGCAAAACAACACTAGACATCTCAAATGGATTTTTCTGCCAAAATATAGCACCTGCGAGCAGATTTTTGACAGCATTCTTGGCACAAGGCTCTAATATCCATTTTTTTCGATTACCTCAAGGGTATCAGAATAAACCTGGACTGTTTCCAGACGATTTCTCATCTGATCCAAGTGAGCTTGAGCTGCAGCCACCGTATTTGCTTTCAAGCTATGAGTTTATGCTTTCTATCTTTGGAAGAAAAGAGACTTACTTCATGGTTCCCTGGCTACATCTCTGGATTACAATTGGATTTATTTTTCTGGTACTTTGGATTGGTATAGTAACTGTCTTTTTCCTACTACTGAAGGATACTTTCTCCCAGAACGCTCCATGGTACAAGTCGTGAGCTTAGTTCTTAAACCACATGCATCATCACACTGTATATTAAAAGACTTGTCCATGGTGAACATTACAGTGGTTCAGTTCCTGAAGGAATTGTATAGGACAGGGGTTCGTATGATCAATATGGTTCTTCTGAACCTTTGAAAATTCCATAATTCCAAATTTCTTTAAATGACATCATCACCACAACTACTTTCTCTGATGATTGGGACATTGAAACTGTGCATAATTTGCTTTCAGGTTTATAACAATAAGCTGCATTTTCTAGTGATGAATTGTATGGTGGTACAAGTCATTTTGAAGACATGTTCTGTTACCAGCTTTATGGTCACCGTTTTTTTACATAAAGCTAGTATCGCACAAGCTGTTTATAATTATACACAATGGGAACACTGCCCAGTACCATTGAGAGGTAGTTCAAAGACTTTTGCACAGAAGTTTGCTTATTTTTCAGGTTTTGAAACATCAGAACCAGCCGTGTATTACTATAGACTTGTACCTACACCTGCAAAGAAAAATATGCTAACAAACACCAAGCTTATATAGTCTACTTCCTTTTTTCCCCACTGTCTATACAGGGTTTTGACTTTTGGAAAGACACAATAAACACAAAGTCTATCTGGGGCCTTATTTAGAGCATGCCTCATAACACATCAAATGATTTTCCTGAACAAGACAGTGCAACAAACTTCATGTCTGAGTATAGCAAAAACAAAGGATTTGAATGCGCCACGTATTCCCACATGTTAACATTTTGAGAATTGGCAGCACTTTACACACTTTAGTGAGGATACACTAGATGCCATGATACGTAATGGTTCTTTCAATTCATCAGACCCCAATTTGAACGTTTGTTGGGTTTGGCCTGTGGACGCAAACAGGTATCATTCTAGAATCCTTGACCAAAGGATCTCGGATCAATAGGCCTGATCAGCGATATGTACAAACAGAACACTCGAGGGTGGTGACATCATATAGTGTTGGAAAGTTATGCCTAGATGGCTACAAACCTCAACACTCTCCCAGGTGAAACAACCCTTGTGCCTTCTTTCTGATGACATATCAGCGATTTTGTATTCGGACCCCGAATCCAAGTCAAAAGCACTTTTTTTACAGAATATACAATGAGCTGTGGAAGATCTCTCAACAAGAAGCTGGTGAGAGATTACACAAGATTCATAGGGTTCATCTAGAAATGGCTTTGCTGTGGTTGACAACGGTATGACCACATTATCATCCAGAATTTATTCACAGGGCAACACCGTGTCTTCCGAAATCGACATAATACAGCAAGAGGTGTCTATATTACAACATGGCCAGTCACAATTATGGTCAATAGTAATACTGAGCTTGACGTTGAAAACATTATGTTCTGGTCAGATGCCTTGGCGTTATACCAACAGTACAAATATCTTGCCAGCATATGATCTAACAGAAAGACAGATAACAATACACATAGAGATGTGAAATATACCATGTTGCACATTGAAAAGTTAGACCAATTATCTTTCATTGTGGCTCAGACACCATCCACCAACTGGATAATCCCTGGTTACATCACCCTACTGGTCACAACCTTCCAATTCCAATATTGTCTCCAATACCAACAGGGAGGCAGATATAAAGCGCTAGGGGAAGGATATGTGCACTAGCATTGGGAGTTACCATTCAGGTTTAGGTGAGTAATGGGGACACAGATGTTTTTCTTAGTGGCTCCAACTGTGAAGACACCTTACTCGGCCCCTTGGTTTGCAAGGACATTTCTCTCCACGGGACATTGTTTGCTTCAGAGACAAACTTGTTTTGTCATCTGAAGGGTTCCCCAGCTGCCATGATTCATCCTGTATTCAGGCTTCTCCTGAATGGGAGCTATTTGATGCTGTATGATCAACGTTACTGTGGAATGGAACCGGGCATCGCTTATCTGTTGATGGTTAATGCCATAGTCACTTGTGTACATAAGCACTGTTTCCACCTATCCACACAGTTAGGGAGGCAGCGCTTTGGCCTTCAATAAATGTTTCCAACGTAAAATTTGATTCCTTAAGTAAACTGAAAGTCATGCTTTTGCAAAAAGATGTGGACTTTACTTCAGCCAAAGAGACTTTTGATCTCCAGGAGGCAAGGTTCTCGTCTGAAACATAGACACTGCTACATACAATCTTCCCACTGCATTTTGGGGAGCTGGTCCATTGTATCTTTAACAAGTCTTAGATGAAAGGAATAGTGCACTTTTTCAATGTATTGGCTCTGGTTTGGTTAGCACCTTTCAGGTGATTTTCGGAGCTAAACCAACTGCAATACACTCCGTGTTGGGAAGTGTTCTTGTCCTGCTACTTGTGGTGGGAATACTGATTTTATTCTATCTGCTCCGCAATGGACATCCAAGTAGGCCTGGGCTAAATTTCCGTTCCGCTCGCAGAAATTGCGATAATTTGACATTTTCGCATTCCGCGGAGAGCGCGAAAATGTCAAAATTTCCGCATTCCGCAGTTTAGCGATAATTTAGTTCTTGCTCGCGCTGTAAAATAATACATTCTCTCGCGCGCGCGCGATCGCCTTACCTGAATCCCCGCGTTCGCCAACAAGTTTTCCCGATCCGGTCGCGTTCTCCACAAGATGTTGGATTGTTGGTAGCCATTTGCGCTGTCTCGCCACAGTTCATGCCCGCAGTAACGTCATGCGTCGCACGATCACGTCTTTCTTCTCGGGATCATGCACCGCGAGAAGAGTGAAAACAAGATGGCCGCGCCCGCAAGCAACCACATGGGTAAGTTGGCGAGCCGCGAACACGCAGAAAATACCGCGAACGGGCGGGAAAAAAACTTCTGCATCTTCGCGATATTTCCGCGTGTTTGCGGAGATTTTAAACATTTTCGCGATAATTTGCGAAAGTCGCTTTCGCAAATTCCGCCCACCCCTACATCCAAGTTAAAGTCAGAATGGAGACAGTAAGCACTGCTAGTGCTGCGTTGCTGTGAGTGCATGATACACTGTTTTGGCACACCTCAGCTTCAGGAACTAAATGAGCACTGGTTCTTCTTGTTCAGGGCGGTCTGACTTGACTGCATACAACCTGTCTTCCACTGCCTGATTTACAGCCACAAAAGCGTCCTGGATATATGTCTCGGAACAGAATTGGTTGTGCCACCAGACATTGAAGTACTGATGGACCCCTTAAAGGCCAATGCGTATTGCCGTCCCCAGTACATTCCATTGATGATGAATGTATTCTTATAGCCACCCTGGAATGCTTCAGCTCCTAGTGATGTGAACAACAGCTCTGCGGAAAACTTGTGGGATATGACATCTCCCTCAGCGGCTGCTGTGGGAACTGGATGTAATCTTCTTTGCTCTATAAACATGCTACTAGGTGCATCTCGGGGAATGTCTGCAGATGTGGGGAAAAAGCAATGTTGGGTTTACCACTTGGAACATATAAACAATTGGTCTTTTTCGCGTGGGAACAATCTGGACTCTTTTTAAAACAAAATGTACCTAAACAGCTTTTTCTTTTTCTAGACATCATGGCTTTCTGAGTGCTTGGGATCTCTAACCATATAATGACTTTTAGACTTTTAATACATATTTTATTGGATAGCCCCTTTTTAGATACTTTAAGAGTAGTTTACTGGCTTTTTAAATTAATACGCACAAGAGTGGGCGTTAGCGCCTGCACTGTACCATAATCATGTTGGGTGGATTGATGAGTCTCCTCATCACGTGATCCCATCCCAATTCATCAACCACAGAGACAATAAACAATACAAGGAAACAATTCAGGGAGATCCTCGAGCAACTTGGACCAGGGTTTGATAGAGAATTGCACCTCACCAATGAATAATCCTTTGTTTCCCATAATGAAACCCAATAATTCATATTGTCTGGTCTTAGATTACAGACATTTAAAAGTACCCACATGCACATTTGCAGAAAAAAATGCACATAGTGCCACACTAATGAATAACATCATGCAGAAAAAATGCAAAACAAAACTAGACATCTCAAATGGACTTTTCTGCCAAAATATAGCACCTGCGAGCAGATTTTTGACAGCATTCTTGGCACAAGGCTCTAATATCCATTTTTTTCGATTACCTCAAGGGTATCAGAATAAACCTGGACTGTTTCCAGACGATTTCTCATCTGATCCAAGTGAGCTTGAGCTGCAGCCACCGTATTTGCTTTCAAGCTATGAGTTTATGCTTTCTATCTTTGGAAGAAAAGAGACTTACTTCATGGTTCCCTGGCTACATCTCTGGATTACAATTGGATTTATTTTTCTGGTACTTTGGATTGGTATAGTAACTGTCTTTTTCCTACTACTGAAGGATACTTTCTCCCAGAACGCTCCGCGGTACAAGTCGTGAGCTTAGTTCTTAAACCACATGCATCATCACACTGTAAATTAAAAGACTTGTCCATGGTGAACATTACAGTGGTTCAGTTCCTGAAGGAATTGTATAGGACAGGGGTTCGTATGATCAATATGGTTCTTCTGAACCTTTGAAAATTCCATAATTCCAAATTTCTTTAAATGACATCATCACCACAACTACTTTCTCTGATGATTGGGACATTGAAACTGTGCATAATTTGCTTTCAGGTTTATAACAATAAGCTGCATTTTCTAGTGATGAATTGTATGGTGGTACAAGTCATTTTGAAGACATGTTCTGTTACCAGCTTTATGGTCACCGTTTTTTTACATAAAGCTAGTATCGCACAAGCTGTTTATAATTATACACAATGGGAACACTGCCCAGTACCATTGAGAGGTAGTTCAAAGACTTTTGCACAGAAGTTTGCTTATTTTTCAGGTTTTGAAACATCAGAACCAGCCTTGTATTACTATAGGCTTGTACCTACACCTGCAAAGAAAAATATGCTAACAAACACCAAGCTTATATAGTCTACTTCCTTTTTTCCCCACTGTCTATACAGGGTTTTGACTTTTGGAAAGACACAATAAACACAAAGTCTATCTGGGGCCTTATTTAGAGCATGCCTCATAACACATCAAATGATTTTCCTGAACAAGACAGTGCAACAAACTTCATGTCTGAGTATAGCAAAAACAAAGGATTTGAATGCGCCACGTATTCCCACATGTTAACATTTTGAGAATTGGCAGCACTTTACACACTTTAGTGAGGATACACTAGATGCCATGATACGTAATGGTTCTTTCAATTCATCAGACCCCAATTTGAACGTTTGTTGGGTTTGGCCTGTGGACGCAAACAGGTATCATTCTAGAATCCTTGACCAAAGGATCTCGGATCAATAGGCCTGATCAGCGATATGTACAAACAGAACACTCGAGGGTGGTGACATCATATAGTGTTGGAAAGTTATGCCTAGATGGCTACACACCTCAACACTCTCCCAGGTGAAACAACCCTTGTGCCTTCTTTCTGATGACATATCAGCGATTTTGTATTCGGACCCCGAATCCAAGTCAAAAGCACTTTTTTTACAGAATATACAATGAGCTGTGGAAGATCTCTCAACAAGAAGCTGGTGAGAGATTACACAAGATTCATAGGGTTCATCTAGAAATGGCTTTGCTGTGGTTGACAACGGTATGACCACATTATCATCCAGAATTTATTCACAGGGCTACACCGTGTCTTCCGCAATCGACATAATACAGCAAGAGGTGTCTATATTACAACATGGCCAGTCACAATTATGGTCAATAGTAATACTGAGCTTGACGTTGAAAACATTATGTTCTGGTCAGATGCCTTGGCGTTATACCAACAGTACAAATCTCTTGCCAGCATATGATCTAACAGAAAGACAGATAACAATACACATAGAGATGTGAAATATACCATGTTGCACATTGAAAAGTTAGACCAATTATCTTTCATTGTGGCTCAGACACCATCCACCAACTGGATAATCCCTGGTTACATCACCCTACTGGTCACAACCTTCCAATTCCAATATTGTCTCCAATACCAACAGGGAGGCAGATATCAAGCGCTAGGGGAAGGATATGTGCACTAGTATTGGGAGTTACCATTCAGGTTTAGGTGAGTAATGGGGACACAGATGTTTTTCTTAGTGGCTCCAACTGTGAAGACACCTTACTCGGCCCCTTGGTTTGCAAGGACATTTCTCTCCACGGGACATTGTTTGCTTCAGAGACAAACTTGTTTTGTCATCTGAAGGGTTCCCCAGCTGCCATGATTCATCCTGTATTCAGGCTTCTCCTGAATGGGAGCTATTTGATGCTGTATGATCAACGTTACTGTGGAATGGAACCGGGGATCGCTTATCTGTTGATGGTTAATGCCATAGTCACTTGTGTACATAAGCACTGTTTCCACCTATCCACACAGTTAGGGAGGCAGCGCTTTGGCCTTCAATAAATGTTTCCAATGTAAAATTTGATTCCTTAAGTAAACTGAAAGTCATGCTTTTGCAAAAAGATGTGGACTTTACTTCAGCCAAAGAGACTTTTGATCTCCAGGAGGCAAGGTTCTCGTCTGAAACATAGACACTGCTACATACAATCTTCCCACTGCATTTTGGGGAGCTGGTCCATTGTATCTTTAACAAGTCTTAGATGAAAGGAATAGTGCACTTTTTCAATGTATTGGCTCTGGTTTGGTTAGCACCTTTCAGGTGA
The DNA here is from genome assembly GCF_964204655.1 of Triturus cristatus. Lineage (NCBI taxonomy): Eukaryota > Metazoa > Chordata > Amphibia > Caudata > Salamandridae > Triturus > Triturus cristatus. The sequence goes on along the minus strand of NC_140585.1, from coordinate 960,589,004 downwards.
TTTTCGGAGCTAAACCAACTGCAATACACTCCGTGTTGGGAAGTGTTCTTGTCCTGCTACTTGTGGTGGGAATACTGATTTTATTCTATCTGCTCCGCAATGGACATCCAAGTAGGCCTGGGCTAAATTTCCGTTCCGCTCGCGGAAATTGCGATAATTTGACATTTTCGCGTTCCACGGAGAGCGCGAAAATGTCAAAATTTCCGCATTCCGCAGTTTAGCGATAATTTGGTTCTTGCTCGCGCTGTAAAATAATACATTCTCTCTCGCGCGATCGCCTTACCTCAATCCCCGCGTTCGCCGACAAGTTTTCCCGATCCGGTCGCGTTCTCCACAAGATGTTGGATTGTTGGTAGCCATTTGCGCTGTCTCGCGACAGTTCACTCCCGCAGTAACGTCATGCGTCGCACGATCACGTCTTTCTTCTCGGGATCATGCACCGCGAGAAGAGTGAAAACAAGATGGCCGCGCCCGCAAGCAACCACATGGGTAAGTTGGCGAGCCGCGAACACGCAGAAAATACCGCGAACGGGCGGGAAAAAAACTTCTGAATCTTCGCGATATTTCCACGTGTTTGCGGAGATTTTAAACATTTTCGCGATAATTTGCGAAAGTCGCTTTCGCAAATTCCGCCCACCCCTACATCCAAGTTCAACTCAGAATGGAGACAGTAAGCACTGCTAGTGCTGCGTTGCTGTGAGTGCATGATACACTGTTTTGGCACACCTCAGCTTCAGGAAATAAATGAGCACTGGTTCTTCTTGTTCAGGGCGGTCTGACTTGACTGCATACAACCTGTCTTCCACTGCCTGATTTACAGCCACAAAAGCGTCCTGGATATATGTCTCGGAACAGAATTGGTTGTGCCACCAGACATTGAAGTACTGATGGACCCCTTAAAGGCCAATGCGTATTGCCGTCCCCAGTACATTCCATTGATGATGAATGCATTCTTAGAGCCACCCTGGAATGCTTCAGCTCCTAGTGATGTGAACAACAGCTCTGCGGAAAACTTGTGGGATATGACATCTCCCTCAGCGGCTGCTGTGGGAACTGGATGTAATCTTCTTTGCTCCATAAACATGCTACTAGGTGCATCTCGGGGAATGTCTGCAGATGTGGGGCAAAAGCAATGTTGGGTTTACCACTTGGAACATATAAACAATTGGTCTTTTTCGTGTGGGAACAATCTGGACTCTTTTTAAAACAAAATGTACCTAAACAGCTTTTTCTTTTTCTAGACACCATGGCTTTCTGAGTGCTTGGGATCTCTAACGATATAATGACTTTAAGACTTTTAATACATATTTTATTGGATAGCCCCTTTTTAGATACTTTAAGAGTAGTTTACTGGCTTTTTAGATAGCTTTTTAGATATCAACCCTTAGTATGAGGAGAGGGTGTTATAGTCCATGTAGGGAGGCAGCTTATTTCTTATATTATCCTCACAAATAACATTTCCAGCTGTGACCTTTTGCACATATTTGTATTTACGACAATGTTGGATTAGTTTCTCTGAAACGAAACTTGTTTTTACATCTAGCTTCGCTCAAATTATCACAACGCCCTGAATACCATGTACAAGGTCTTGTTCCGCACTAAGTACAAATGTCATCACTATCTTCACCCACGGGGGGACAGGGCTATCTACATATCTACATATCCATAAAATCACTAATCTACGCAGACATCACAAGACTGCTTTCTATTATCAAAGATAAGCATCCTGGTAGATTAGCAGAGGAGACACTTCTGCTGAGAAATCACCATGCAGCAGTCTGACATCTTGTGAGGGGTGTCCAGCTTGTGATCAAGACGGGGTCCTTCACTCTATCCCATCAGGTAATGGGGTTGAATTGTCCGTGGGGGGATTCTTGCCTTTTCACCTACACACACTCTAGGTACACTTAGAGTAGGGTTAGCGTAGTAGGAGCACTCTAGATTACTGCCTTGTTGTAGATGCCGGCACGTATACATTGCTTAGCACCATGGTGGAATTTTATCTACTATTTACGCTTGTGGTGCTTGTAATCACGTTTATCTACTTATGTCTACTAATCATTGCAGCACACGTATTGTATGCAAGAATAACATTGGGTCAATAAATATTATTAAAAACGTCCCACTGTGTATTCTCTGTATATTTCACTAAGAATAAGTGAGCACAAGTGACTGTTTCCACGATCCCTAAGGAATCAGATTTGTCATGTTCAGTCGTTGCCAGAAGACAATTTGCTCCTTGGTAGGTTAGGGGAACTTATGGTGACACTGTGAGCTAGCTGGTGTATTGGCCAACATATCCTGTCCAGCCTTGACACCAGGCCCTTTGTTTATGTTGTCCAAACAATGTACAGGTCCTATGGATTAGTAGGAACTACATGACACTAGCTTGCACTCTGAAGTGTGTCTGTCCAAGGGGTATTGGGAGACCTGAGCTGCAAGCTAAGACTGTCTTCGACCTCAAGATTGGGAGGATGACAGTGCCTGACATCGCGGCCTCCATCCAAAGGCACTGGCTTCCTCTCCCTGGACCCACACCACAAGGTGCTTTGTTGTGAAGAACATCGTGATGGGCCCAAGGGGTTTCATTGTGCCTTGTGGTTTCCTACGGATGGCTGTCGGTGCTATGGCAGGTCACACCTCTGCTTGAGGGGAAACATTTCTCCAGACTTGAAAGCATGACAGCTTCCTGCGTCACAACTTCTTTTCTACAGGGGGGTAGCAATACAGCACTCATGCAAGTGCCACTGGGCACCTGAAAGTCAAATCCAGATGCATTTAACTAAGTGAATGTTTCTTTCCATTTTAGGTGCTTTGGACAATCTAATCTATGTGGTGCCAGCAGGGGCAACTTGTATCATAGACTTCTATAGTTGAGTGACTGAGGGGCTGGGTCATGATTGATCGTCAAAGACCTGTGATTGCAAGACCTTTGCCTCTTTTGGGGCATGCGATATTGGGAAATGTCATGTTGGATGAGTTTGTCTGATTAAGGCAGATACGTTTGTGCAATTCTGCAGCTAATGGGAAAGTTCAACAATTGGAAAAACTGTAAAGTGTGTATACAATGTGCATCTTTTTGATTTCAATGTACTTGTAATACAAAGACCAGTCTTTTTGTGGTGTATGCAGTGTGTTGCAAGGGTGGTTTTGTGCCAATACTTTATACTTGGGCCCTGGGGATAAGCCTGACTGCTCTGTGCGAAACTATCCAGGGATGAGCACAGGTAATCGGACACATGTATAATACTCATTCTATCTAGGACGCTGAATTCTGACTAGCTTCGATGTGTCCCCACCAGCCGGAACCTGCTGGGTCTAACAATGGCCAATCTCTTCACGTTTTGAGGCAAGAGTCTGGTCCTTCTCACTGTGATGACTGCACAAGCTGCACTGAACACACCCTCAGCAGATACATGGCAACCGGATATGTCTGATACATTACTGCCAGTCTGCTGAACTGTGGCCATTGGTTCATCTTTGTATGTCAATACACCAATGGGTTTTGATCCACATCGACTTCTCCTGGGTCATCCAGATACTTATTGAACATTCTCTCAATGTTCATTGGTACTGCCACTTGTCGACCTGTTTTGCCTTCATCTCTGCCCTGCCATTTAATACCAAGTCAATGCAGAGGTTGTGGATGACTCTTGTGATCCTGTTGCTCTTACCACCAGTTTTCTTGTTGCTGGTGTTGGCTGCTGTGAGCCAGTACCGCCCTGTCTGAAAGTTAAAAGCAGCACCTCAGAACGTCTTTCTGTGAGAGGGACTCTGTGTTACAGCCATTCTTCTTCCAGGACTCTGCCTCACTCAACAATTCATTTCTTGTATTCTGAAACATACCATTCTGAAAAAGAATGAAAGTGGGAAGTATTTTTTTGTAAAGTGGATCCAGTATGTACTGTTTGGATGACACAATGTCTCTTTGCAGCATTGTATTCGAAGGTAAAGCAAAGAATTAAGCTCTGAACCAAGGTATACACAACTGTGAACCTGTCAGACAAATTGTTTTACTGCTACTTTAGCAGATACAACAACTGCATAGCTTGACCTATCGTACTGTCCTCCTTACTGACTTCCCATGTGAAAAACTCAAAAGGAATTAGCATCTCTGTCAGGCATTTGACTAGCTTCCTTTTGTCCACTCCAATGGCCATGCTTTTAGTTACATCCCCTCCTCTTTGCATGACATACTCATTGATCGTTTTGTACTACTCAAACTGGCGTATTAACATATAATAGGTTGAGTTCAAGTGTGCTGTCACCTCCTGCATGAAAGCTTTAACTCCTACTCTATTAGCACACTGAATGATCCTCAACTACATCCAGGATTTAAATGAATAGCTGCAATGAGGGCAGATTCTTCTACAGTAAGTTGCTGACTCTTCTTTATTGAGAAAGTCCTGCACAATGATTCTGATGCAATGTGCCACACACAGGCCTCTTAAAACAACCAGAATCTGCCATGGCCTTACCTATATTACTGCCATTGTCAGTTGCAACAAACCCAATTCTGCGACATCTGGGTTGCCACCATTCAAAGACCTTGCTGTTAAAGTCGTCCAGGATGTTTGCAGCTGTGTGGGATTCCTCCATGGCAAACATGGCTACAGTTGCATGCCACCGAACATCCTTAGACGTTTCTTCAGCGCTGAGACCTGTAGATAGCTGTTGCCTATCCCTCACAAAAAAGATCCAGTGTGCAGTGATAAATATGTAAACAGAGGTTTGACAACTGGTCCACGTGTCTGTAGTCAGGTGGATAGTCTGAACAGCCCTCTCCTGCAAAGCATTTCCAACCCATTCTAGCACATCATGATAGAGCACTGGAAAAGCCACTCTGGCAAAGTAGACACTGCCACAAACTAAAAACCCCACTCATTCTTCAGAAGAAAAAGGGAGGAGGTCCAGTGCTAAACTTGAGCAAGCTTACCGTTGTACAAACGTGCAGGCAGGGCCTCTCCTGCCTAAATATGCTTTTAATAGTAACCTGGAATTTTTTGTTTGTGGTGCCACTGATGAAGGCGACTTCCAGAGAGGTCCAGAAGGTGGTAGACTCAATGCACCTCTTGGGGCAGTCACTGTATGCTGTTGCTGTGTTGCCTCCATGTGACTCTTGTGCCATTGTGAAATTGCTGAAGCAGGTGATGCTGGTGCACTGCTGGGGACAGAGTTGACTTGCAAAAGGATGTCACCCTATTCTTCCTCATTGCAACTTACACTTCCAATCTGATTGGAGTCTCGGGAGCCAATAACCCTCCCACATCACCTTGACGACCACAATGTGCAGAAAGTTGATTACGGTGTGCCTCTCAGTGGAGTGTGTGATGAGTTTTCAAGTGGGTTGCTTGGCCTCCAGTACCATAGTCTGTACCAAGCTTACCTAGACGAACAACAGCATTGCAAATGGAGCATATTGCAATGTGGTCTTCCTGCTTGCCAACCGTGAAGAAGCCCTAAACTGGCGAGTAGTGCCTGTGCATTGGGCCACTGGTGTCACTGCCAATGCCTGAAGAACTGGAGGTAGATGGGTGTGTCGACGACTGGCTCTCTGCAGTGCGCATTACTACAGAGCTAGTGGTGGATGTAAGTTGCGTGGGCCTACATCCACCACTAGCCATCTACACAAAATGGCCGCTAGCCACATGGTCAAACAACAACAACCAGCTAGGAGGCATGGCCACAACAAAGAACAGCTGCAGGCCTATAGCAAAAGCACGCTAGCTGGCTGCAGAAAATGGCCACATGGTAACAACAACAACCAGCAAGGGGGGATGGCCACAACAAAGAACACATGCATACCTATGGCAAAAGCACATTGGCTGGCAGCATAAAATGGCGACATGGTAAACAACAACAACCAGCTAGGAGGCATGGCCACAACAAAGATTGCATGCAGGCCTATGGCAAAAGCACACTGGCTGGCTATACAAAATGGCTGCCAGCCACATTATCAAACAACAAAAATTAGCAAGGAGGTATGGCCACAACAAAGAACACATGGAGGCCTATGGCAAAAGCACACTGGATGGCTTGCACTTGCCAGCGAGAGCAAAAACCTGTCTCGAGCGCGCCAACTGAAAAATAATTCCACCACAAGATGGCACGCTCAGCTTATCGGAAACTCTGCCTTTTCCTTGTTGCGCGGAGCTTCCGAATTCCACAAACTCTGCGAGTGGAGCAGAATTTTAAACCCAGGCCTACCTAATAGACTTAGTATTAAAAGAACATGATTAATAAGGTTCACAGTCTTTCAATTTTTGCAGCTTGCTTTAAAAACTTTGTAAAATGGCAATTCAAAATAATGTCCACTGCCTTAAAGTAAACAATCATTGCCTATCTGCAGATTCAAATGCCAAGTTGGTTAAAAAGTGCTCTCAGGGACACCCTCCTTTCATTCATAAAACCAGGGCAAACACTAGTTAAATCAATAATATTTTCCTCATCAGAACTGCACAGTCAGAAATATGATATTTTTGCTTCCCAAAGCCAGAGTAGAGTGTGGGTGAGATCTGGAAGAAGGCCAAATTGGTGCCTCCTTAAGTGCTCTTTTAGTTGTTTGAATCGACCGGGCCTCCAGATGAAGCTGAGGTTTAAGGACCTTAAAGTCATTTAGGACCTGGCTGTTAGTGCCTCTTTACCCTGGGCCGCCAAGATTGTTTCATTACGCCATTTTTTTTTTTAAAACAACCCTTGCGGAAGGGTTGTTTCCCATAATGTTCGCACACCCAAGCCATCAATAGCTGAGCCTAGATACCCACGAGCAGGCTCATATTGGCTTTTTTTTTATTTCTTGCAAGAGGGCTTTACTCAGTTGCTTGGCCAACGAGGACACTACTCGCTTCCATAATTTGATGTATGCCCCCTTTTGGGAATCGATTGATATACTAAGTCAAACTCAAGTCTTATATGGGCTGGAGAAGCACTGGACGGAAGACAAAAAAGCTATCTGTATGTTTTTGTGATAATTGAATTCAAGGTCTTTGCGTCTTTGCCTCATAAAGCCTCTCTGGCAAGGAAAGGGTCAGAGTTACATCTGCTTCAAGAAGGCTATTAAAGCTGTGAGGTCAGGTCAACTGTGAGAGATGTACAAATAAAATTGAAAAGTGGATCACAGCAGACAGCGAAATAGAAAACAGACATTAAGTGCAGTTATTATAGGAAATGGGAAATAATGTCAAAGGAAAAAGGAGGGAGAACATGAAAGAAGTAAATACAAAAATACTTAACGAACAAAACACTAATTCAGACCTAAAAAATGTAACTACTGTTTCCTTTAATTTAACAAAACTGTTTAGTCTTATTGTTTTGTGTTCACCCACTATTCTTCCTCTACCTGTCATCAATCCCCCACATCACATTGTACCACCTCGTATAGTGTTGTGGGTCTTCTAAAACAGGGATGGCCGTCCAACATTATACAATGTTTCTGTCTTTGCTCAGGGGGTACACGCCAGATAAAGACAGTGGTTTTTTTCCTTTCATCATAAAGAAGCCACAGACCATTCTCCCATTACTAGACCACAACATCCACTGTGTCAGTCTGTTCGATGTCAGGATGTAAGCCAATCAGTATTCCTGTAATTTTTTAGAAACAAAACTGTGCTCAATATAACAGTTTATGTTCAGAAGGTAAATTTGATAGGAACAGGCAGACAGCTGTGCTGTAAGACTTCTAAGGGGTGAGTTGCTACCTTAGATCAAGGGATAGGGCATTCTAGGTGCTTGCGGTGGCACCACTTCAGAATCAACACGAACCTGTCTTCCTAGACCCCTGACGCTCCAACTTGATTTATTGTTGCAGGAGGACTATAATACAGTCAAAAGAAAACTGAAAAGGGAGCCAATAGTTTGCATTGTAACCATTGCCATTAGTCTTCCATTAAAGATAACATCCACAACACCTCCAAAACTAGAGAATTCCATATTCTAAGATTCTTCCAAAATATCAGCAACCTGAAGTGTTGTGTCGTCTGTAGTGAACCATCACCATGAGAATCCTGGCTTGCCATTTTGAAACTGAATGTAGATGTGTGAAGGAACACTTGTAAAAATATGGCATCAGCTCCTCTCCTCACATCTCCTGCACTACACCTGGCTCACTTCCTGGTTTCCTCATGTCATCATTGACTGCCAGTAGGACGTCCGCAAATGTTGATTGTTACCAATTCAGAAATAGTAATTTGTAATATAGTGAATGTGAAAAATAATAATTCTGTATGCAGTTCATGCTTGCATATCCCTTTCAATCCATTCAGTCATACAAACCACCGACATTAACACTAACACTTACACACATTAATTTCCCAAGTAAACAATTTGATAAAAAATGTAATTTCACAAAATGTGCTGCTTAGCAAAATAGTACTCTTGTTGATTTTCTACTCCATAAAGAGTTTGCACACTCTAGTTACGTGGAACTAAGGATCAACAAGAAATACTCTTTGAGGATAAAAATAATCAAAAAAAGTATCCCCTAACAAACCAAACGCACAAACTAAGGCAAATTAACAGGGATATCAACCGAGCGGTCCGCAAACTGCGTCAGAAGGGACCCGATACCAGTACACAGATTGAGCTGAGGATACTAAAAAGCAGGAAGAAAAAAATCATTTGGCAAGTAAAATAGGATGCCGCTGAGATGATATGGGCCAAATTATTATTTGACGTAAAATCTAAAAACAGTGCCAGAATTTGGCACACTGTGAACAATCTAGAGAATCTAAGGACTCTTGAAATTAACTCACATATAACAGAGGAAGCCTGGTCAAAGTACCTGTCGCAGCACTTTAACAGAGAATCCGACAAGGTTACTGAAGACAGTGAGGCTCCCCAGCAAAGCTTGCAAATCCAGAATCTTGCAGCCGAGGAGCTTCATCTTCCATGCATGGAAAAACAGATCAAGAACTGAATCTCGAAAGGCAGGAAAGAGGGAGCCCCAGGGCCCAATGGAATACCACCAATTTTATATTAGCAAGATCTGCACTATTGGGCAGAGCAACTACGACCCCTCTTCAAAAACGTCTTGGAAGTAGAAAAAAATCCAGAATCATGGAAGGTGTCAATCATTTCCCTGATCCACAAAAAAGGCAGTAGGAATCAAACAAAGAACTATCGCATCATAGCACTAATTGATATAGATGCCAAATATTTCACGGGCCTCATATGGGAAGAACTTACTGATTGGGCATCAATGAAAGGTTTAATCCCTATTAACCAAACAGGCTTTCAAAAGAGCACTGGGACAGCGACAAACACTCTCGCCTTTTCATTATTAATAGATGCGACAACAAAAATTAAAAAGCCATTATTTGTTTGCTTTATTGATTACACGTCTGCCTTTGATAGCATCGAAAGGGGGAAACTCCTGGGAAAATTATCTGGCTGGGGAATGGATCCAAAACTTCTAAACCTACTCATTCTACTCCATTCAGATACTTGGGTCCAAATAAAATTTGGAACAGGAAATTGTTTATCAAGGAGGATAAAGACCACTAAGGGGCTGAAGCAGGAATGTGTCCTTGCCCCGACCTTGTTCAACCATTTTCTGTCTGACCTCTCAGCAGAGCTTGACAACTGTAACCATCATGCCCCCAACCTGGGAGGCCTAACACTGTCGAACTTATTATATGCGGACAACCTAATTCTGATCAGCCAAACCCCAGTCGGCCTGCAACATCTAATAAACGCTACAAGCAGCTTCTCAGATAAGAATGGCCTAATGATAAACTTTGAAAAATATAAAGTTATGATAAATCAAAAGGGCAAAATCTGGAGGTGGTCTCAGAATACAAATATTTGGGTATCATCTTTGCCAGAAAGGAGTCATTCGGTCAACAAAAAACAACTATCAGAACAAAAGAGACCGCACTGGCAGTAGCTTTAGAAAATATCAAGCAAAAACTCACCAGCCCAGATCTAGCACCCTTGCTAGAAGTGCTCCGAGCAAAACTGCTACCAACCATCACTTATGGCAGCGAATGCATGAGAGGGAGAGACGAGGCAACTATGGACAAAGTGGTGTCGAAATCACTCCGAATTATATTCAACCTTCCACAGTATACCTCGCCGGCACAACTAAGGCTAGAATTTGGCCTTCAAAAACAGCAAATAGCATGCAAGGGTGTTTATACTAGGTGTTGGCACAAAATTAAGCGGTCAAAAGCGGGCTCTTTAAATTATTTTCTATGGAAGGAGCTGGAAAGAAACAATGATAGCCCTGCAACGGTCTATCTTCAAACCGCATTAATTTCCCTTGCTCTGCAAAATCTATGGGAAACAAACGGGACTCACAAAATCTTTAAACAGCTCGTCAATAGAACAGTAAGGACACTATCTTTGGAAGAAGATAAGGCCGCACTGACGAAAAGGGCCCATGGGTGGTTTATCATACAGAGTTACACTAAGCCTTTGCCACAAGCTTATTTGGGGTCAGGGTTTTCAAGAATCACAAAGGAATCCTACCTGAAACTGAGGTTGGGCGTCCTACCAGTAAATCAGCACCTTCCACCATGGAAGCGCCAGGAAACAACAACGAATTGTAGAATTTGTGACAACCCCAAAGAGGACATTCTGCACTTATTGTGCAACTGTAAAGCTGTAGATAAAGAGCGTAGACTCCTACTAAAACCACTCTGGAATCTACGACAAATTCGAACACGTGGGCAAGCATTAAAAACTTGTCTTGATGGAAGAGACATTCAGCTAGCATGTAGACTGGTCCGTTTCATGAATTCAGTCAAAACCACGCTTAATCAAACAGACAGTTGAAGTACTGTTCACAGAAGGCCAATCTTAAAGAAAGATCTAGCTCATTCAACGTACGCACATTTTTCTAGCTGCTGAGTCTCGCTCCCGAGCTTAAACTATAAAGCGAACATCGGAGCCGCTACAGCTGAACTTGTCATGATCTACACTGCAAAGCGGCAGGGATCAGTTACAGTCTAGTAAATGCTTTTGAATCTTGGGTCCACTAAGTGTACTCCAACTCTTGCTTAGTATATGAGACTTTATATCTTTTATAGTGTTACAGTAGTGTAAATCCTTGTAAATCTTTTATTTTAGGAGTGTTTTTTTAATTTATTGTACCTATCGGCTATAAGTATACTTGCACACGTTGATTTTAAATAGTGATTTTCTACTGCAAAGATTTTAATTAATCATGCAATAAACAATTGTCAATTGTGTTACTCTTGTTGATTTTCTACTTCATAAAGAGTTAGTGCACACTCTAGTTACGTGGAACCTAGAGTACAATAGCAGCATATATACACCTCAGAAATTAGCAACTTGTCAGTTCTAAGATTGAGAGTCAAGACATCAGAAAGCACCCACACTGCAACCTTCAGCATATGAATTACAAGGAAGTCTAGTGCTCAGGTCAGCATTGCAAACCTACATATAACTACTCATCAGCGTTGATACTAAAATCACACAATCAACATTCAGCAAAAAGTGCTACTGTGGAAGAAACCAGAGAACACTAAGAAAAAACATGTTATGTTTTAAAAGGATTCGGAAAATACATACGTAGACTTTTAGGGATACCAATACTGGTGGGTCTTCGAAAGTGAGAAAAAAATAGAGCTGGAGTTTTTTTTAGGGTTTTCCCTCTCCAGAGCATTGGGACTAGCCTAACCCCCAGCGTGAAGCGATGTGCCAGTGAATAATGTCAAAATTTGGTATGACTCTTGTTCTGTTCAAGGTCTGTGCCCCAACCCTTGGCTGATTGATCCCAACTTACTGGTGCAGTAGGATGGCAATCCAAGTGACTGGCCATGCCGATAGGCAGCATCATCTTAAGTGTAGTGCGCATGCCGAGTTGGACATGTCTCTGACTGTGGCCAACCTGCCATGCGCACTTCAGGCTTTGACCCAGCGCTCTGTTCGGGAGCCGGGGGAGCACAACACAGTCCCCCTTGTCTCTTTTGCAGCGCTAGCTTCATCTGTCCTCACCAATCCTTGCTTTGCTCTCATGCCTCTTTAATTATAAAAGAGCATGAGGGCAAACCTTGGATTTCTTTTGGGCAAATTACTCTGTCCTTGCGCCGGCCCATGCGCTCAAGGCAGCGCTGGGGCAGTATAAAGGACGCACATGACCAATTACTGTGTGACTTTTAGTTTAAATGTGACATGATTTTATCAAAAATAGGTATGCAGTTCCTATGAAAAGATAACAAGACAATTAGAGATATGAAACATGTTGACCTATTATTTCCCTACCTATAATGTGCTGGAGTGGACCATTATATCCACCTCTTGCCTGAATCTATGTTTTTAATCGTAACAAAGGAACCCAGTGATTAAACTGGTATTTTGGGCTCCTATAGTTATTTTTACTGTACATTCCCTCCAATCCACTCACTTCCTTCACACACCTTTTTCATCACACCCCACACTCCAAATTGGCAAAAAGAAAAGAACTCAGACAAAGAGTCCACCTGCGGGTCCCGTTTGGCATTGCAGTGCCGGGCCAACGAGGAGCTGCCCGATGATGAGGCATGACACTCATAGGGGTAGGTGATGGCCCTTGCTCCGAAAACAAGCACTTCTCATTTCCTTCTGATAAACCTTCATCTTTTCATTGGAACTCCATACCTCTTTTTGATAAAGTCATTAACTGGGGCACGTAAGCTGGACCTTTTGTAGCCCCTAGTCCCTCCTCATTTGGTTTATTATGTGACATGATGGGCACACTCATGAACAGTGCCTGTGATGTCAGTGTGCACAAGGAGAATGGAGAGAACAGTTGCATTCTAGAGTTACACATCTAGGCCGGCAGGCCGAAAAGAGCACGTGGTTGAGTGAGTCTGGTTCGGCCAGGTACTGCATTCTAATTTTTGTATTTTTCAAGTAGTTGGTAGCTTCCTTTTGTACTGCACGTCCATATTTTGAGTGACCAGCTCACCTTAACCAGCTTTCTCAAACGTGACACTAAACATTTAACAGAGGGAGGCTTTTTTATCTAAAGAATACGAATGCAACTCTCTAGTGATCCAAGTAATTTGGACAGTTTGCTGGTAAAATATTTGAAGTCTCGGCTCTCAAGCAGGAACAAAGGATCAGAGGGCTCTTGTGGACAAACTTTTACCCCAAATGTCTGCTTGTTCATTGTGAATACTGGCCAAAGTGCTCCAGGACGATGAGATTGGCTTTGCGGAGTGCAACATCTTTTTCAAGAAACAGAGCCCACCCGGAGGCTTCTCTGATCTCCCCTCGTGAATATCAGCCAGAAATACAACAGGAAAACACACTTTGCCCCACTGTACAGCACTGAGCACAAGATACTCTAATGTTTCTCCCTCTCATAGCTAAATATAGGTGATAATGACACTCTCGGGCTTATTACGATGTCGGTTGGAGTTGCCTCCGACCGACACCATCTCAGAGTTGGGACCAACTGACCTCAGGTCAGCAGTTCCGACCGCCTGATTATGATCAGTCGCATACTCACTTTTCTCTATGGGAGCTTGTTTCAGGGCCTTAAACCGGCCGTAATACAGGCTTCTACACAGTGCAGGGTTTTACTGACTACCAACCGTAGGCCGCAGGGTAAAGGTGGCTCTGCTATGGGCCCCCAAAGTTGCTTTCTGACAGCCCTTTTTTGTCAGAAAGGCTGTGGGAAACCGACATCAGAATCATGACAGCAGAAACACCATCCGTAGGGGATTACGGTGAGGTTACGACTGTCTGGAAGACTCCGAGAGCCAGTTGGAACTGAGTTGGATGGACCGGCCGATTTACCTTTCGACCACCAACATCGTAATTGGGCGGTCGAACCGCAAACGGACCGTGTCAGTGGGAATGCCTCTGACTGCTGTCGGAAAGCTTCCAACTAGCAGTCGGAGGCTTTCCAACCAACATCGTAACGGCTCCTCTGTTAAATATTACTTTATTTATTGACCACAGATGGATTTAAGCTTAAGTCATCTGGATTCCAACCAGAAACAGGCATGCTTTATAAACATTTGTAGCAGCTGCATTACAGTTCAATACAAGTGCAAAGCCATTTCTTTTACTGCTGGGCTTCGACCTGAGAGTCCGTGTCAGCTCCTCCCTGTTATGCTGTGGCAAATAAAACCAGCACAGGGCGTGACAGCTGGGGGAATGTAGCACTTCCCAGAAGCTACTCGCATAAGTAAACCTTCTATCAAAGGATCATCATCCCTACCATTTCTATCGTGCAAGAAGTCACACTCCCTGGTACAAGTGAGACAGTGGGCCTCACTGCCTCCTGGGGGGTAGTGGAAGGGGAGTAGAAAAAGACATCAACTGTCAGAGTGCATAGTGCGCAGAAGCTGCAATTGTCAGGCATGCTTGGTGCTGCACACTCGCTCCCACCAGAAAGCAATAACGAAGACACAAAAACAGTAGTTATAAAAATTATGCTTCATGCCTAGGTCTTGTCTACTTCACTGGCAAAACTGTGGCCTGATGGTAAATTAATATGAATTTCCTTAATTATGACAGTGTGGCTTTACACTGTACTGAATATAACAACATGCACTTACAGACCTAGAGCTGCCAAAGAGTTACAACAGAAGTTTCTCACAATGCTGATCCATTTGTGTAAGTGTAAAAGCAGCAATTCTATTTAGCTTGCCTGTTTGTTTATTTTTTGCAACCATTTGGCATTTCTATCTGTTTAATTGTGGCAGAGAAACACACAGTCAATACTATGGCATGGATGACACCAACCAAATGAATATTTGAGTGCCAATACATTGAGTCATATTCGCAACTAATATTTACATACAGTACATCTAAATTTTGACACAGCGAGTTAGAGAATAGGCGATACAAAAGGCGCAGCATTTAAAGTGTTTGGTGTTTTAAAAATGTGCCATAGTCATCCACGCCTGTGAAGGTGCGCGCGCACCCATTTTTGATGACGCTTAGTCCAGGCTGCAGGAACAATATCCTGGGAGGAGATGCATGTTTTATTTGTTTACATTTAGGACTCGGCCGCACCGCCATGTGGCAATGTCCTGGGGTCCAGTGAGGTCATAATTATTCCAGAATGCTCACGAGGTAATTTTAATTTGTTATTCTGGCTGTGCAGTGTTCCAGACTGAGTGCAGCACAGTCCCTCGACTGTCGCCCGTGTCATAATATTATCAAATGATGTTGAATTGTACAGGGGTGAGAGGAGCAGAGTGCATGGCTCATGCAGACGAAAGGCATAAAGTTGTCAGAAAGATGAGAATGGTCCCAAGAGAAAAAGGCAAGTGGCATTCCACCAGAGAATGGCATTCCTTTGATGAGCGACAATATTTGTTTTGTGTAATCAAAGTACTTCTCAAATCTGAGAGGTTTTTACTGGCACAGTGTTGTGTTGAAAGTAAACTTGACAATATGCCAGGAGCAAAAGAAATAACAGCTCAGTTATCATTTGGAAAACATACTTAATAATTTGATACATGCCACCGTTTTTATAGCTCACATTCTAAAAACTCGGAGCTTTAGTGACTGCTACTTAGCCCGGACGTCTATGCAATTTTTTTTATCAACCTCTGAATGATGGAAGGCAAAGCCATCCCTGCAGGTATCCAGATTTAGGACCTGCAATGTGCCATCAAAGATGTGAAGTTTGGCCTTAAGACAATCTAAAATGCTAAAAGGGAGATGCACATTAGTTCTTCCTTTTAACGGCAATAGGAACAGGGAATACTAGCTCAGTAGGTTAAACAGCCACCCTACCTCAAGCCCTACTAATGGTGGGCTTGCTCAATTCATTCACTCTCTATATAAAACTCAGCCCTACCTTTTATGCCCCACTACTTTAAAATGTCACCAGTTATCATTGGACTTTTCAAAAGGTAAGCAAGATAAGGAAGTATAATGGATTCATGTAGGAAATTCTAAAACATTGATGGCTCACTGGTGAACACCTGGGGCCGTATCACAGTAAGTGTAAGCTATTGCCAACCATTAATATGGCAATCCTAGGCACCCTCTTTAGAACACTCTCTCAATCTATAGAGAGCAGAATGACTACACCTGCTGTTTGAGACCTGTGGGAGACCTGAAGGACTGGACCTGCTCCCACTTGTAGCCAGGGGCAAAGAAGTGGAGGTTCATTTGGCTGACCTCCAGTGTGGCAACAAGGGCACAACATACTGCAAGAGGTTTTTTCTCTGAAGTTCCAGCTGACCAGTAGCAACTGGGCCTGGACTGGGCACTGCTGTTGGCCTCTGCTTGAGTGAGTCTTGATCTGTAAGTGTTATTACTGACGTCCAGGGAAACTTCCCCGTATTTAACTGAACTTTGCCTAACAACTCTAAAAACATTTGTGGACTTCCACAACTCCAGAGGATGAGGATTAAACACCCAAGCCAATCTTTCCAAGTTGCAACTTCACTGGGCTGAATAAACACGTTTCTCTAACTTGGAGCTCCTCCATGGTAGCAGAGCCTTTTCAGCAGGCCCTCAGTGAGAAGGTTATCAGCCTCGTGGAACTCATCATCAGATATGGCCTGCAGCCATGTCCCGCTGGAAGATACTGACCTTCACAAAAGAGATTAAGTTTTGATTTAGATCTTGGTGGACAGGTTACTCATCACAACGGTGATGGATATCCAATCCACCGAAATATAAATCCCATAGGAAATAACAGGATTTATATTTTGGCAGACGGGATATCCATCACCGTTGTGATGGAGTAACCTGTCTTCCAAGAACTAAAGCGGGCCCCAAGTCTGATTGTAGAAATCTTGACTAGGTAAAGGGTCCAAAGGTATCTGGCAGATTCAAGGACTTACCTGTGCAGGAAGTTAGAATTTTCCCACTCATAGCTTTTACCGCACGAATCAGCTAGCCAACTTCAGGAAGACTTCCTTATAGACAGCCTGAAACCTTGCCTCGCTGGCTGATTTCAACCTCTGTTTCAGAGACAGTTTCAGAGACTAAGGGGTACATGCATCATCACAAAATTTGTGAATATTTATATTGCGATTGCATTTAGGTAATAACAAATCGCAATCCCCTAAATGCAATGCAACCCAAAAAAAATAGCGATTTCACTTTTAAGAAACGCAAACTACCGTCAACTTAAAGTTGATGGTAATGTGCAAAAAACTTTGAAAAATGCCCAAAAGTGCATTTTTCAAAGTTCTATGTTGCACACAAACATGCCCTTGGGGCATGTGTGTGTGCAACATGTTTTTTAATTGCACTTTCAGGGGTGCATCAGAGTGTCTTTTTGGCACCCTTGAAATTGCATGCGCAATTTGCGAGTACCTATTTGGGACTCACAAATTGCGCATGCAATTTCCATTGATTCCTATGGGCCTCTAGGCACATAGGAATAAATGGGAAGCCATTCCTTATTTGCGATTAGCAATTTGCGAGTCGCAAATAATGAATGTGTAGGAATCGCACATTTGTTTGCGATACCTACATGCATAAGGAATTGCGATTCCAGAATTGCGATTTCTTGGAAATCGCAATTTAGGAATCGCAATTCCTAAATTTGATGCACATGGCCCTTAGTGCCTGATTTAGAGTTGCAGATATCTCGTTTTCTGTATTACAAGTGTTATATGCTATAATTCACTTGTAATATTGCTGATGGGATATCTGTCATGTTTGTAATGGAGAAATCCATCCACTGAACTCTAAACTAGGTTCTAAATCCCAAAATAAAATCTCAGACTGGGATGAACTTGGTTGGTGTATCCAACCAACCCACATTCCAACATGGTCAGCCTAAAATCACACCTAGGTCTGTAACCATAGACCATCATTGGTGCTTAGTGTATTTAGCACTATTTCTCCTTAAATCTTCTAAAATTCATATCTCTGTAATCTTTTATTGTTTTGGTGTCATTTTGTTTATTAAATTTTACTCTTCTTTTATGTATTAAAGTGGGATTTATATTGTATTCTGTTTTTTTACTTTTTAACTGGTTTAGTATTTCTAAAGGCTTTATGCATTTTAACTTAAGCCTGTCTGCTCTGTGCCACAAATATCAGAGGCTGAGATCGGGTTTTAATTACCAAGGGGCATATTATCAAGCACTGCATTAAAATTATCGCAGCTTTAGCGGCAGAAAACTGCCGCTAAAGCGGCGATAATGGGCTTGATAAAACCCCAGAGAATTCCCATAGAAGCCCATGTTGACACCAGAACATGGGCTTCTATGGGAATTCTCAAGGGTATATTATCAAGCCCATTATCGCCGCTTTAGCGGCAGTTTTCTGCCACTAAAGAGGCGATAATTTTAACGCTGTTTCTTGATAATATGCCCCTGAATCCTTTGACTGGCCCCAACAGATTAGTGACTTTGGGGCATATGTATCAACATCACCATTTGCGATTCTCAAATAGCGATTTTTAAGGAATCGCTGTTTGGGAATTGCAAAACGGGATCTATTTAAAAAATTGCAAACTTATTGCGATTTCTTAAAATTCCTTAATTGCGATTAGCAAATTGCGAAATCGCAATTAAGGAATACCTGCCCATTCATTCCTATGGGCCAGGAGACCCATAGGAATGTATGGGAAGTAATTCTCAAATTGCGAATCGCAATTTCCTAATCGCAATTAAGGAATAATTTCAAAGGTGCAAGGGTGTCAAGATGACACCCTGATACACCCCTGAAATTAGCATGTGTGGTCATATGGCGCACATACATGCCCTAAGGGCATGTATGTGCATCACGTGGCTCTTTGTAAAATTACAAAACATGCATTGTTAAAAGAAATCACAAATTAACACCAACTAGTAGTTGGTGGTAATTTGCGATTTCTTAAGGCTTAATCGCAATCCTTTGGTGAGTGTTACATTTCATTTAAGAAATCGCAATTTGCGATTTCTTAAATGCTTACGCAAACTTAAGAAATCGCTAAATTAGCGATTCCTTAAATTTGCGTTGGGAATTTGCCTAATACATCCCGTTTTGCGAATTTTTAATCGCAAACGCTGTATTTTGCGAATCGCAGCGTTTGCGACTAAAAATTTGCTTGATACATATGCCCCTTTATTACTTGCGGTGGACTTCCATCCAACACAATTAATAATTTACTTTCTCACGGCAATTGCCTTACTATTATGGGGGAAGTGTGTTTTGTATTAACATGTACCTCCCTAGATATCTTATTAAATTTCCCTGAACACAACCCATTTTCTTCTAAGTATTCTACGTTTTCCAACCACTCCCCCTTGCCCTTCAGTTTTAATGCTAAATCCTGGAGATCACTGCAAATAAAAGATAGGAGAGGAAGAGGCGGGTCTCCTCCACCATAGCGTTATGGTTAGTAGGACTATCTGGACTTGTTGTACAAAAAGGTATACAGGGGCATATTATCAAGACAGGCGATAAAATTATCGCCGCTTTAGCGGCAGAAAACTGCCGCTAAAATGGCGATAATGGGCTTGATAATATGCTCTACGGCATTCCAATTGAAGCCCATGTTAGATGTCCTTCACATCTAACATGGGCTACAATTGGAATTCCATAGGGCATATTATCAAGTCCATTATCGCCGTTTTAGCGGCAGTTTTCTGCCGCTAAAGCGGCGATAATTTTATCGCCTCTCTTGATAATATGCCCCACAATTTTTAAAGCTTACTTCCCCATATTCTAATCATGCCCTGGAATGGGCTAGGTTTTAAATACTGATCGGAATACAGTCACAACATGGGATTGTAGATTGTGTCTTCGTGTCAGGTTTTAGTTTGTACATGTTAATAGAAACAAAAATATACACAGAGTTCTTTTTGCTTCGTTCCTTTATGTACATGACTGCCAAATGCATCACACTGCCAATTTCTAAAAACAATTAAAGGCTCTTTGCTTGCCGCACTCAGTAGCTTTTATAATAAAGTTGACCAGGTTTCTTAGAAGTGTTGCTTTGAACGCTAAACATATATTGCAAAAAAAAGCACTGCACAAAAAATTACTGTTGCCTAGTCTCTTGAAAGAAAGTAAATATTTCAGAAGCTAAAACAATATTTGTACAGGTAAATGAGTCTTGTTCAGGGAATGTGCTGGGTTCCTTCTTCAAACATTGATCCCCACATCATTCATCTCAATATAAAAATGAATCAACATTTTTATCAACTAGTAATTGGTTTTGTATGCATAGGGCTTCCGCAGTGGTGTTCCTTTGTTTGCTGGGATTTAAAAGTTGCAGAGTAAATAGGAGTTTTCAATATTATTCTAAATTGAAAATAAACATGCTGGTAGAGGAAATGGAAAGTCAACACAGACGTCCCTAGCAAAGAGCCTGCTGTTAAATTTGTCAATAGAACACTTGGATTTCAACCACATAAAAAAGGAGTGAATTCATTGGGGGCTTTGCTTAGAATTGCTGTGATGTTTAGCAGGAAGTGTAAGCAACAATAGTTTGCACTAGCCTTACTTATTATTCAGCAAAGTCTGCTCCGGTTCAACAGTGACCTCAAAAAAGGGCATGATAAACTAGAACAGCTCGGCAACAACAGCTCTAATGCAAGCATGGAGAAATTGATGATGAATGCCCATGGTTTTGTCTGAAAAACAATAATAAGAATGCAGTGTGCTCCTCAAACCCCTGGGCTCCAGTGCTACTGCACCTGCTACACTAATGATAGCTATGCCCTGAGCAAGTTTGAAAGTGTGATCGTTTGTGAGCAGTGCACTGTTCCTGTGTCCGGGAAAGGAGAAAGAGAAAAAAATCTTAGCACTCCTAGACTCTCTTCCCATCATTCAACTTTCCATCTCTTACTAACCGGAAGTGAATCCTTACATCGAGGGTCAGCAATGTTAACGTATTACCATAGCACAAATTGTCTACATCATATCACCATTAAGGAGATGTAATTGTTATCACCCTGTCCTCTCCCAGATTTGTTTGCAGTCGCTTGCACATTCGAGTTGCGAATGATAATTCAAGGAGTGGATTGTGTCCGGTATTGTTGCCAGAGTATAATATTGTGTTCTTTAATGGAGTGGATTGAATTACTAAACATTATAAGTTAAAATAAATATCCAGTTATGGAATCAAACGTAATGTGTTGCTCAACCTATGGACTTATATTCTCGTTATTTTTACCTTTCACCAAATGCAGGTATCTGATAGGAGTGGCCTTGTGACAGCCAGTACCTGCTGCCGCAAGGAGGAGGGTGGAGACTCCAACCCCCAGCTGCCATGGCCCAGAGGAGGGCCACAACGATTCCCACTGGCGTCCGAGGCGGCCTCCAGTGGGGGAGCCTTGTGACAGCCAGAACCTGCTGCCACACAAGGAGGACGGTGGAGACTCAAACCCCCAGCTGCCATGGCCCAGAGGAGGGCCACAATGATTCCCACTGGTGTCCAAGGCGGCCTTCAGAGGGGGAGCCTTGTGACCTCTGCCGCACAAGGAGGAGGGTGGAGACTCCAACCCCCAGCTGCCATGGCCCAGAGGAGGGCCACAACGATTCCCACTGGCGTCCGAGGCGGCCTCCAGTGGGGGAGCCTTGTGACCCCTGCCACACAAGGAGGAGGGTAGAGACTCCAACCCCCAGCTGCCATGGCCCAGAGGAGGGCCACAACGATTCCCACTGGCGTCCGAGGCGGCCTTCAGAGGGGGAGCCTTGTGACCGCTGCCGCACAAGGAGGAGGGTGGAGACTCCAACCCCCATCTGCCATGGCCCAGAGGAGGGCCACAACGATTCCCACTGGCGTCCGAGGCGGCCTCCAGTGGGGGAGCCTTGTGACCCCTGCCACACCAGGAGGAGGGTGGAGACTCCAACCCCCAGCTGCCATGGCCCAGAGGAGGGCCACAACGGTTCCCACTGGCATCCGAGGCGGCCTTCAGTGGGGGAGCCTTGTGACCGCTGCCACACAAGTAGGAGGGTGGAGACTCCAACCCCGCGCTGCCATGGCCCAGAGGAGGCCCACAACGATTCCCACTGGCGTCCGAGGCGGCCTCCAGTGGGGGAGCCTTGTGACCCCTGCCACACAAGGAGGAGGGTGGAGACTCCAACCCCGCGCTGCCATGGCCCAGAGGAGGCCCACAACGATTCCCACTGGCGTCCGAGGCGGCCTCCAGTGGGGGAGCCTTGTGACCCCTGCCACACAAGGAGGAGGGTGGAGACTCCAACCCCCAGCTGCCATGGCCCAGAAGAGGCCCACAACGATTCCCACTGGCGTCCGAGGCGGCCTCCAGTGGGGGAGCCTTGTGACCGCTGCCACACAAGGAGGAGGGTGGAGACTCCAAGCCCCAACCCGGAGGACGGCCGCAATGATTGCCATACGTGCTGCGTGCTGGTGAGGCGTTTAATCACCCGAGGCATCACGCAGGTAATAATACTGATTTGCCTAGTTGCATGCGTTGCCTCCTCTTTTCCCAAAAGTACAGCAAAAGAAAAAAAGCACCCAACAAAAAGCCAGTTAGTAAAAGGAAACAACCTGCCAGAGCTGCAAGTAATAATAACCAACTGATTTCTTGGGTACAGCCTCCTCAGCCGGCAAATGTTCCTCAGCCGCAATTACAATCACAAACCCTGCCTAATATTAACATGCCAAGTCACGTGACCATCAATGCCTCATCAGCTGACTCTCTACCACTTGAAGCCCTTTGCAGAAGATTCTGCAATAATCTGGATGAAAAGCTTAGACCACTGATGGAACAATTGGAGATCTTAAAGAGGAAACTGGGTCAGTGTGCTTTCTTCCCTTATCGCCAGATTACAATAAGGACATTGATCATGTAACTCATGTTATTCCTCCAACTGCATCTGATGGGCCATCCTCTTCCTAGGCCACAGTATGACAAAGAACTTTCTGTACCAATCTAACTGACACTACTAAGAATCTGCAACACAGACAGGTCTTACCTGCCAGTCAAAACCCTAAAAGGAATAATACAACAATTGCTGCCAAATCCCTACAGAAGGAATCTGCCTCTAGTAATACTTGTGGAGAGAGATATAAAGTGTATCCAAGTTCTAGTAATGCAGGTCGCCCCACAGAAGTTAGAGAGGCCATGTTTAGCAAGGAGATACTCGACCTTTCACCGGCAGCCTGGTGGTTTTAAGTAATGGCATGCTGATGGTACGGAGGGTGGGGTGGGTTGGTCACTCATTGAAGGCGACTGCATCGTGGTTAACTTCCGAAGGCCTTCTTTTGCACATCATTTACAAAAACAACAGGAAGATACTAGCGGTCTTAATTCTTTTTTCATTTCAAAAGAATTTTATTATTTTAAAAGCGCAATATGAAACATAAGATACAGGCCAAAGTGATACAATTGATATCGGACAATAAGGTAATAAATACATTATAAGAAAACTAATTAATAGGGAAACAAATCAATGTCATTCATTAATCTGCAGACATCAGATAAATAAATTACTTAAGGAGGGAAGACCCAAAATGATAACTGGCAAAGAAATATATCAAAAGTATCACCCACAGATGGCAAATTAGGGAAAAGAGGGAAGAGAAGAAAGGAAGAAAGAAAAGGCGGAAAGAGTAGGAAAGAGAAGAAGAAAGAAAAAGAGAGACAGAGAGGAGAAACGGAAGAGGAGAGGATTTCCAAAGGAATCACCCAACACAAGACAACACTAACCAGACAAATCAAAGGGAAATTGCGCCACCAACCCTTCAGAGGCCAACTCCATGTATGAATCTAAGGCTTTCCAAACACCAGAGGAAATAGAAGGAGAAAGATGAGCATGGTCCACTGACGTATGAGCACTACGTAGAAAGGAAACCCAAGCCCACCAAGTATGATAAGAGACGGACGAAAAGGATTTCCACTCCATGAGAATTACTTTGACTGCAATAGTTAACAAGAGGTCCAACAACTGTAACTCCATGGGATCTAAAGGCAGAGGGACTGGGGACGCCAACGGACCCAAAAGAATTAATGGAAAAGACAGCTGGAATTGGTGTTAAAGATGAGCATGAGGTGTTTGTGAACTAAATCCCAAAAGGATTGGAGAAGGGAATAATCAAGGAACATATGTTGAAAATCACCTGGTAAAAGCCCGCAGCTCCAGCACAAATTGTCTTCTTTAAGATTAAGTGAATGCAGACGAATGGGAGTCCAGTGAAGAAGATTAATAGAGAAAAACTTAGACTGCGTTAGGGAAGGGGCAATTTTGTTACGAAGAGAAAATTTACCAATATTTTGCCAGGTATCAGGAGAGATATGAGCAGTAACACTCTGATCAAAATGATGTACCCATTTTTGCTGTGTGACAGTTTGGGAGGGGAGTGTAGAGGACGATAAAAATTTGTAAATCCGAGACGCAACGTGACCAGTCCTAATCCAAAGCTGAAAAAGCGTAATCGTAGGGGAAGAAGGATGAAGGTGTAATTTAGCAAGTGCAACCTTAATCTTAAGAAAAGTATAAAAATCTAAATTAGATAAAGAGAATTGTTGAGCAAGGGATGAGAAAGGGGAAGGATCGTTATTGGAATCATAGAGATGTTTAACAAGTGAAACACCCTTCCCAGCCCAGTAAGACATCAACTCAGGGTCAATATTAATTTTGATTTTAGAATTGCGCCAAATAGACGACCATCTAGTTTTATGTAATGGAATTGCTACTCTCTTATCAACCTTGCGAACCGCAGCAATAGTGTCTAAAATAATAGAGCGAGAGAATGGAATAGAAAGGGTGTTTGTGGTTAAAAAGGATGCAGTCGGCAGTGGGGAGGCCAATTCCTGTTCTATTGTCAACCATGCTGGAGCATGAATAGATGTAGAAGAAAACCAAAGGGCACCCTGGGACGCCAGAAAAGCAGTTTGATACTTCCCCCAATCAGGAAAATTACAGCCGCCCATATCATAAGATTTCCGTAAAAATTTATAAGCAATCCTAGCCCTTCTATCATTCCATAAAAATTTAGAAGTAAGCAAATCAAGTTCATGAAAGAAGGAATCAGAAAGCCTTACTGGAAGCATAGAGGAAACAAAATTAATAATAGGAGTGATCATCATTTTAAGGGTCTGCATACGGCCCCACCAAGAAATATGCTTCGGAGACCAATTTTCTAAGAGACGTCTCACCTTAAGAATAGTTTGGGATTCATTGTAAATAGCCGTAGCATATAGGGTGGAACAGAAATGGATACCCAGATATTTTAGCTGTTTAGATTGCCATTTAAAGCCCGCCGAACCCATATGAGAGGAGAAGCAATAAGCATTTAAAGGAAACATGTCTGTCTTATCTTTGTTCAGAGTGTATCCTGAGACTTTAGAAAAAAGAGCAATCGTATCCGAAATAGCAGGAATGGCCAGTGCAATATCATCAGAAAAAATGAGAACATCATCTGCGTATGCAGCTGTTTTTATTTGATGAGACCCAAAAGAGAACCCCTTAATATCTGGATGCGAGTCAATCATTCTGAGGAGAGGATCAATGGATAACAAATGTGCCCTGACACAGGTTAAAAAAGGAAGACGTAGCACCATTCACCCGTATATTAGCCCTAGGTCGGGAGTAAAGAGACATAACCATATGAATAAAGGACTCACCAAGATTATGTGCACATAGAACAGCTCTTAAAAAAGGCCAAGAGACCTTATCAAAGGCCTTTTCAGCGTCAAGGGCCAAGGCTGCCGCCGGAAGATTAGAACGCTTAGCGGCACCAAGAATATGGCAAAAAGTACGAATATTATCCCGTGCAAGACGCCCCTTTACGAAACCTGTTTGTGAAGGATGAACCAATTGGGGAATAAAGGACTCTAATCGTTTAGCTAGAATTTTAGCAAAAATCTTGGCTTCCATGTTAAGAAGGGAAATGGGACGAAAATTCTTGGGATCTGCGTGATCCTTCCCTTCTTTGGGGATAACTACAATAGTAGCATCAGCCGCGGAACCAGACACAGAACCATCCTTAATAAAAGCATCAAAAACGGATTGGAGTTTCGGGACAAGCACGGGAATAAAGGTTTTATAAAACGCAATAGGATATCCATCAGGACCAGGAGCTTTACCAGACCGAGTAGCTTTGATCGCGGAAATGATTTCATCAGAAGTAATCGGGCAATTTAATGATTGATTATCTGCCTCCGAAACAACTTTCAAAGGAACCGACTTCAAGAACTCCTGACATTGTTCAAAAGAAGCTTGAGCCGACGGGGTATATAAGTTATTATAAAAATCGCGGAAAACATCAAGGATTTCTGCAGTTTGAAATGTTTTCTTACCAAGCTGGTCAGTAATAGAAGGAATTTGGAAAGTATTACAAGAAGATTCCTGAAACTTTAAAGTGGCTGCAAGAATCTTGCCCGCACGATTTTTTAACAACAGTCTCTTAGATTTCTGAGCCTGCAGGCCAATATGAGCTCTCTTAGTGACTATAGTATTGTACGAATACTTTAAATTCTTAATAGATTGGAGGCAGGTCTTGTCCTGAGAATGTCGAAAAAGGGATTCCTGACGTTTGATCTCATCTGCTAAGTCCGTGAGTTCCTTTTTAATGGCTGCGTTTCTCCTTGACATACATTTAATGACCTGCCCACGGAAAGTACATTTGAAAGAGTCCCAGAGAACAACAGGGGAACTGACCGACCCAACATTCTCAATAAAAAAAGTCTCAATGTCATTAGAAAACTCTCGCACCAAGGACTCATCATGTAAGATTTCTGTGTTGAGTCTCCACGAAAGAGCTCGTGCGCTAGGGACAAAGGACGTAAGAGTAAATGTCACTGCAGCGTGATCAGAAACTAAAATAGGGTGGATAAGCGGAGAAGAAGAAGATTGAACCAAAGAAGAGTGAACCAAAAGATAGTCAATGCGTGAAAAGGACGAATGAGGGGAAGAAAAAAAGGAGAAGTCACTACCAGTGGGATTATGAAGACGCCAAACATCCTGAAGATGGGTAAGAGAACACATATTAGTCATTTGTTTGTGTGCTTTAGGGGGACGAAAGTTAAAGGCAGAATTCCTATCCAAGATAGGGTCCATTGGCAAGTTAAAGTCACCACCTACAATAAGATTGCCAGAGTGAGGGGTATCCTCGAGCTTTTTGGTGATAGCATTCCAAAAGGACGGGTCATCCTTGTTGGGGGCATAAATATTCATGACAAATAAGTCAGCATTACCATTGGACACCTTAGATAGTAACCAACGTCCCTCTGTATCCTGTTCAGAGGAAACGATAGATAACCCAGAGTGTTTAGAAACTAAGGTAATTACCCCATTCCTTTTACCACAAGCATCCGAACAAGCAACATCAGAGACCCACTCTTTCTTCAGAAACAACGCCTCCTTGGCAGAGAGCTTTGTCTCCTGAAAAAGGACGAGATCCGAAGAAAGAGACTTACAGTAGTCCAAAATCTTTGACCTTTTTACTGGATGATTTAACCCTTTAACATTAAGGGAAAGTATATTTAGTCCAGACATAGAACCAATATTAGGAAAAAAAGATATTCCATATGTGACATATGAAGCGCAACAACCAGGAGAGCTAACCAGCAGACATCAACAGCCAACACACAACAGGGTGAGACCAAAGAGGAAATCCGAAGAGAAAAAAGGAAAGAAGAGGAAAAGGACAGCAAGAGAATACACAGAAAGAGAGAGAGAAGGGCCCATCCGGCAGGTCTGGAAGAGACCAAATTCATACAAGGGGGGACATGGGAAAAAGAGCGAGGGCCACCAGGAGGAATAACAACAATGGCATAAAAAGCCCCAGAACAGTGCATAACTGATTATACATTAAAAGGGAAGACTATCTAAAAGCTAAGAACTGGAATTAATGATAACTATTTAGAAAACAAAGCGAAATGAGAGACTATAAAGGCAACACGTTTGACCAAATTAATATATAAATAACAACTAAAATGAATCATAAAGAACGGTAAGAGCAGGAAAGAGAGAGAAAGAAAGCACTTTCAGGCAATAAGAACTGGTGGAAAGTGAACTAAAAGATAACATTATTATAGGTAGAACCATACCAAAGCAGACTCCATCAAGAGAAAAAGGAAAATAATGAAGAAACAAGAAGAAATACAATCTAAAGCATACTATATGATACAATATGAGAAAAATAAGTGAAACATAATAAAAAACGGTATATAACCTTCTATCAATATTACAGTCAATGAATCCCTATGGCAGTTAAATAAGAGACCTAATACTATATATAAATGTGTAAAATCTATATGCAATCTTATAAATAACTGACCATGAGTAAATAAAGCCATATACACACAAATTAGCAGAATAAATATGCTTGCCTAAGTAAGAGAACATGTAGATAAGAGAGGCATAAATCTATCAAGTACAAGGCATCTATAAAAAACTAATCTACTCGAAAAAGACAATTAATAACACAAAGTAATCAAAACACTTAATGAAAAAATCAATAAAGTAGGTATAACTAGCAAGTATATGAACATCACATATTGACCCTAAATATAGCCATAAATAAACACCTAGTAAACATATATGCTTAAAACACCTAGACACACCATACAACAACACGTTGATAACACAACGGAAAACACAATGACCTACTCCGTAAAATACGGAATAACAGGAAACAAACATGAAGCAAAAAGACCGACCACAAAGGGATAAGATAAACCAACTTTACCACAAAAATCGACGCACCTATCGAAGACATGCAACGGGAGAGGAAAAGGACCATGACCTAATACGTCGAGAGACAAACTGGGGAGGCAAGGAGTAACAAGACGACACGCGAACAGGAGTGAAGTCAAGCCAACAAGAAAAGCTACCACAAAAAATTAAAAGGTTTATACAGTAAAACTAACAACACTAAAGACCAACACATCATACCGATAGTAGGGAAACACCAAGAGACGACAAAAATACGTCAAACCCAATGGACATAAAGACCACTGCGCAGATCTAAATGCAGCTAGACTTAATAGATCTGACAAAGACAAAAAACAACGCAATATATATAGCCACATCAGGTGCCAGAAGAACCAGGAACATGTGAAGCCCCTGTTTGAAGATCCATCTGCAACTCCATCTGATTATCCAAAAACGAGGCCAAATCCGCAGGTTCGTCAAAAATTCTGACACGACCTTTGAAAGTAATGCGGAATTTTGAGGGACCAGCAAAAGAGAAGGGGATATTCATCTCAGACAAACGCTTCCGGAGATTAAGAAAGCCCTTTCTCCTTATCACCGTGTCCCTGGCAAAGTCTTGAGAAATTGAGATACGATGGCCATTCCAAGAGACAGCTCTAACCTTCCGCATATGAGCCAAAATCTGCTCTGTATGTTGATGACGCAGCGGTTTAAAAATTATCGCCCTTGGTTGCGTAGCAGACTTAGGGCGAAAGGAGGGGACACGGTGTGCCCGTTCCAGTTCAAAATCTTTATGGAAAGAAATTTGTAGTGTAGATGGAATCCATTGATAAAGAAACTCAATCATGGAAGATGAATCTTTCTCAACCTCCTCTGGAAGACCAAAAATACGCAGGTTGGATCTACGATTACGATCCTCTTGTTCAGTGAGGTCTTTCCTCAATGCTGCCATGGAACGCTCTATCTGCGTGAGAGATCTAGAGTGCTTTTGCATGGTATCCTCTGCGCCACTAATCCGTGCTTCTGTACCTGAGACACGAAGGGAAACGGCCTTGAAATCATTCCTGATGGCTAATACCTCCACCTGCAGTAAATCTGTATTTGTCTTAGTAGACTGCGCAATTTCATAGACCTCATTAAGGCGCGACAGGATGGACTCAAGAGTCGAATTAGTGTCTTTAGGAGCAGACTCAGGAGTTGGGGATACCTGTTTGGACCTCTTAAGAGATGCTTTAGAGTCCTTAACGTCTTTAGCATTCGGTGAAGGGGCCATATTCTCAGCCATAGGGCAAACCACCTCCACAGGAACAAAATACACCTCCTCAGATAGAGCGAGAGCAAGAAATGTCAGGGGCTGTAAAACACTCAATGTGCGAGAGGAAAAATGAACAGGAAGGAATAATGTACTTGCATCAAAAGAGCCGAGCAGAGATTATGGCAGGCGATCCCCGTCAGAAAAAAAAAAAAAAAAAAAACCACACAAAAAAACTCACGTGCTGCAGGCGCCAGTAGGCACACACCGACACCTGAAAACAACCAAAATCAGGCCAAGAGCAAGGAAGTCTCACCTAGGGAAGTGGCAGTGCGTCTGATGAAAAATAAAGTAGCAGAACCCACAAAAAAAAAACACGCAGTGGGCAGCACTACAATAGGCGGCAGAAAAAAAAAAATAAATAAACTCAAGAAAAGTGAAAAAACGTCACCAGCTCCTGTATGCCTCCATTCCTGACAGGACAGACCAGTAGCGTCGTCGTGAAGAGGTGATAGTACAAACTCCCTCACAGAAGAAACAAAATGGCGGCCGCTCGTGCAAACATGAAGCGCCACCTCAAAATGCCGAAATATGGAGTCTGGCCACTCTTCATCACCAGAAAAGACCCTCGTGGCGTACACGGCAGTTTCCCAGGCAGGATGTCATCCTCTGCGCTGAACAGGGCATTCCTCAGCGGCAGTAATGTCTCCGTCGGCCCCTGCTCTTTACGGAGCTCAAGCGCGATCCGCCATCTCGCAGCGGCGCGCAAGCCACGCCCCCTAGCGGTCTTAATTCTAACATATGTTGCCTCCCTTTAGGTTAACTCTACAAACCGGAGACAACGAGGCTTCTTACCGACCCCTTAAACTCTACACAAGGGAATAAAATTGCAATCTTAGATGTTTAGTTGAGCCGGATTGACTGAGGTATATTTCCCCTGGAAGGCCCAGCTCAGCATCTAATAAGCTGAGTTTTGAACTGGTTTCGAAGGTTGTAACCTTAAAGACTACACATTAAAATTCCTGAGCTGGAAAGTAGCCAGGTTACAATCTAAGCTGCCCTGCCCGGACTGGCTTTCTTTTATTAGACAGTATGATGTTTTAATGTTCCAGAAGACCTGGTTGATGAACGACGCACACATAAATGGCTTTGTGTGCTGTTATAACCCCATCAAGGTCTGGGCGCGCGATAGGGGGTTGGTGTTCTGGGTGAACCTCAAAGCAGGAGGCAGTGTGAAGGCCCTAGAGATAGCTGATGCTAATTTTCTGACAGTGAGGTATAAAAGAGGACTAACTATATATCTAACACATTTTTATAATAATAATTTTAGTAGTGTGCCCAACACCAATTTTTTTATCCTATTTGAATACATATCCTCCCTTCAAAAAATCGTCAGTGACAGTGGCCAGTTTGCGGGTTTCTGCATAGGGGGAGATTTTAACGCAAGACCTTGCTCAATAACCCCCTTAGCATATGCAAAGGATCCTCATCCTAATATTATAGATATCCCTCATGAACAAAACCGCTATGACATAAGAGGACGCAAGCTAGCACCTCTCCTGGCAGCCCATGACCTAGAAAATATTATGGACATTGCATATAGTTGTACTGAACTGCTCCCTATATTAAGGGGTCGAGAACAAACCTCTACAATAGACTATATCTTCATATTTTCTAACTTTGAAGATTTTTTGTTACATGGTAAAGGGATCCCCTCTAGTCACGGGGATCATAATCCTATTGAATAATTTATTATGGCCCCAAAACCCTTATATAATAAGTAGATCGGGGCTCCGCACCTTGACCCATCATCTGATGGACTGAGATTAAAATGGGAAGCTCTAGCACCTGAGCAATTATTTCAGAAAGTGATAAGTGAGAATCAATCCCTGGTGCAGGCTTGCCCTACTGAAGTCGACCCTGTTAATCCTACAGCCGTAGCTTTTGTTCATCTCAGTGATAATATCAAAAAAGAGCTCATGGTTCAGACTAAACCATTGCTTGATAGGCCCAGATGGTTTCATCGGGAGTGCTCTACTGATACTCGCCAGCTGCGTCAGGCACTTAAATCGTCCCCAAAGATCCCCCAATTTGTGGCAGAATCCCGCAAGCAGTATAAGCGGGTTATCTCAGGCAGGAAAGCGGAGCTACTAAATCAGCAATGGGACTCCTTAGCAATGGTTGCAAACGATAAGAACAGCAAACTCTTTTGGGCTGCTGTAAAAGGGATGAAGGAATCAAATCAGAAAGAGACAAATATTATCTGCAATATTACAAGCCAAACCTAGGAGGCACACTACACTAGTGAATGCACCCTGGACTGTTCGAATAGCGATACCCTGTCAGTCCCAAACTGCTTTAGTACAATTGTCTTTGGACGACGTAGAGGTAGCACTAAACCAGAGTGTCAGGGGCAAGGCACCCGCACCCCGACGGGGTCCCCACAGATCTCCTCAAAAACAATTGGGCACCTTTATTATTGAATGTTTTTAACAGTCTTGCTTTTGTCTCCCCACACCACACATGATCAACCTCTATAATAGTGCCTATTTTTAAGAAGGGGATCATTCTCAGCCCAGTTGTTAAAGGCCCATATCCTTAATAGATACTACCTTAAAAAGATTAGGTAGGGCCTGTAACAATCGTAGTTGGGCAAAAGAGAAGTCAATACTTTATCCCAGTGAGTGTGGCTTCAGATTTAAGGTTGGCACTGGGGTGCCTTAACCTTAATTTACTAGTAGGAAAATTCACCATAGCCATAAACTCCCCAATATTTGTAGCTTTTATGGGCTTGACCACTGGATTTGACAGTGTAACCGCTCGAAGGTGTGGTCAA
Organism: Triturus cristatus; assembly: GCF_964204655.1. Taxonomy (NCBI): domain Eukaryota; kingdom Metazoa; phylum Chordata; class Amphibia; order Caudata; family Salamandridae; genus Triturus; species Triturus cristatus. Next base: position 960,556,425 of record NC_140585.1, on the reverse strand, counting down.
TTTTGATATCTCTTGGAATGGATGAAACACTGGCGCACTTTCTAGCATATTTGCACATGGACATGAAAGCAAGAATAAGAATTAATATTCAGGGGAAGGTATCTGGAGATGTGGATATCCTCAAAGGTGTGAGACAAGAATGTGTTTTAGCTCCACACTTATTTTGTATACAAATGACATACACCCCTTTTTACTCACCACTACCCCGATGTCCCAAAGATTAAAGGCTCTTTCTTACCAGCATTACTATATGCTGACAATGTCATGTTGTTGGCCCACGACCTGAAGGCGCTTCATCAGCTGGTATGTGGTTTTGTAAATTTTATGGCATCACTAGATATGCACACTAATTTTTATAAATAATTTATCATGTCTTGCAGCCCAAAGAGGCATAACTTATCAACCTTAAAAGTGGGTAAATCAAGTCTAAAATGCACAAGCACTTTTCCTTACCTGGAAATGGTTTTAGTTGATACTGGCTCATGGTAAGCACACATAGCGGGAATAAGTTCTCCAGAGTCATCAGCTCATTATTCAGTTTACCTCAACACAGTAAGGACAAAGTCTCCCAATTACTACCTATGGGGCCAAAGTTTGGGGTATTGATAAATGTTACCCAATAGAAGTGGAAAAGCATAGATTCTGCAGAGGAAGCCTTCGGGCACCGATTTCAAGTTCGAATTTTGTATGTCATAGCAAACTGGATATCCCCTTCTTTGAGGAATATATTAACACCCACCCATTGTGGATAAGGCTTGCAATTTGGAAAAACACGGAGAGAGGCCTCACAAGAGACATCATTAAAGATTGCCTCTCTTATGATAAAGGTAGAAACAACCCTTGGCTGGCGTATATAGAATCCCGCATGCGTATGGTAGGAGGTCGACAGTTGTCTGAGAATCCAGGTGGCCCTTACAGTATTAGTAAAAAACAGTTGCAGACCACCTGGTTTAAATTAACACACGCGGAGAGACTGAAGAAGGAGTCCACCAACCCAAGAGTGATTCAAACGTATTTGATAAGTCAGATGGTGCAATGGGAGCGTAGTTTGTTGTTTTGTTTTAGGGAAGGTACGGTTAAGTATCTGGTAGGCTTTCTACTACGTTTTCAAGCAGTCCCTGCCTGTGTAGTGGGAGGTCAGGCTAATCAATACTTCATTTTTTATTATTCTGTGATTTTTATTTATTGTATACTAAAAGTATTTTATTACCATTAATCAAGAAGCTGTATTACCAATTTTAGAGAAGCTTGTAATATTCTGCTCCAGTTCAACAAGGAGGAATGCATTTTCCATGTCTGATTGTTCTTGAAAATTGCTGTGTGATCTCGGCTTACAATGACCACTTTTTAGTTTTAATGATAGATTGATGTGGTGATTTTACTGATCCCATCACTCCGGAATAATGTCGAAACAAAGGGTATGAATGTTATTACATATTTATTTACCACTTATGCATGTACTTTTCTGGCTACTTTTGTACCCAGATAAAGATTTTGTAGTGAATATGAGTAACCACTGTGTAGTTACGGTTTGGTGAAGGTTTATACTCATTCATTCATTCATTACAACTTTATTCGGTCTTTACAACCATTAAAGTGCAAGTGCTTGCAATACATTGATCCAGCATTACACATGGGATAAAACATCATTAAACAGTACACATATGCTAAAAGGATATTAAATCACAGCTGATGTGATAAAACATATTCTAAAAGAATAACATCTATTAATATATTAAAACATGTGACACATTTAAAAAAGAGATCCAGAGATTATCAGAATTTGATTGGTTTACAGATTGTAACAATACATGGGTATTACAAAGCATAGCATAACTTTTTTATGGTAATTACAGAAAGCAGACTATCGCATCTTACATGCAAACCTTCGGATAATCCACATTTTACCCAGGAACTTTGCAACACCACATACTACAAAAGGCCTACAATCTGATTTGAGGATGCGGAGCGCCTCCTGGTGGCAACGGGATCCTAATAACTTGCAAACTGGGGATAGCCACTGACGTCTTGGATAATTATAAAGAGGACAAGCAAAGAAAATGTGGCCAATTGTTTCAATCATTGCGGCGCAGCCCGGACAATGCTGTGTAGTGGACGCAGGCTGGCGCCAAGCAGCTGTGAAGGAATTCACAGGGAGACAACCTAATCGGAACTGTATATGAAGTTTTCTATCCTGTGGGATGGTGATAAAGTCCAAGTAGGCCTCAAAAGTGAATCGTATTTTAAATTCCATGAATTCCATCGTAAGGCGACTCACTGTTGATTGTGCAACAAAACATTGTGCTACCCAAGTACAATACTGAGTCTTAACCACTTCTTTGCTAGGCAATTGGCCTACGTCTCTACTTTCCCAAGAACTTCCCAGGCCTATCGCTGTTAATAGGGATCTAACTTCATTAAGCCACCTAATCGTTATAAAGCGATCAAGTTTGTAAACCTCATCAAGCTCTGCCATATAGTGGGAAAGCTCAGGGGTTTGCCTAAGATGCAACCAGAATAGTAAAGGCCGCAGCTTAGCTTCATCCACAATCGTGCATCTACCAATATCTAATCGCAAAGGATGGAGTGGTGTGCTCTGGGGAGTAAACATAAAGATCTTAAAAATGTGTTTTCAGTAATGAGCAAACCTTCGGTATTTTCGAATCCCCAGAGTTCGTCCCCAAAAAGGGCAGATCTCACCACCTTTTGTTCATAAATCTGCAAGGGGGCAGCTATTGGCTTAGTTTGGGAGGTTCTGTGTTCCTGAATCAGCGCCCTAATGGTCTGTCTGTGCTGGAGCTTCCTCTTCGAGATGTGATCTTTCCATATCATTTTCTCGGATAGGGTAATACTCAGATATTCAAAGGTAGCCACTCTCTCAAGTGGTATGCCCCACAGTAGTATTTTGCCCTTTAAAGTTCTGTGAGGGTTTATTAGCAAACATTTTGTTTTCGAGGTATTAACCTCGAGGCCTCTTTGATCACAAAAGGCCTTAAAACGATTTAAAAGCAATTGCAGACCACTGGGCATTTTAGACACTATCAATGTGTTGTCCGCAAACAGGAGAGTAGTTACCTTTACTCCCCCCAGTACCAGCACATCTGATAAATATCAGACAACACCATTAATAAATAGTGAAAATAGAGTGGGGGGCAGGACACAACCCTTTCTGACCCCCCTTTCCACACTAATTCGGTCCAACAACTGGCCCTGATCTCCCCAGTGTACCCTAGCGCAATTGCCTTCATGGAGTCGGACAACCAACGCCGCCAGGAGCTCTGGGGAAAGGCCCAGCTCCTGTAAGACACACCACAGCTTACACCTGGGAATTAGATCGAAAGCAGACTTCAGATCTATAAAAGCAATATATAAGCCCACCCTTTCAATACACACGGTTTTCCAGGCTAATAAGCTAAAATGGAAGACCTGATCGATCGTATTGATCCTCTTTCTGATCCCTGCCTGGAAAGGGGACAGAATGTCTTCCTCCTCCATCCAAGCAGTGATTTTTACTGAAAGTGCCTGAGAAAAAACTTTCTGTGCACTATCGATCAGACTGATGGCCCTGTAGTTGGATGCTAGTGAACGATCACCTTTCTTAAAAACTGGGATCACCTCGGCTCCCTTCCACAGAGGTGGAATAGGAGCCCCTGCAGCAATGCCATTTGCCAGAGCCAAGAAGTATTTGGACCAATTAGGAATATCGCTTAAGAAGACGTCTCCAGGGATGCCATCAGGCCTTGGAGCCTTATCCCTTACAATGGATTTTATGCTAAGTGTAATATCAGTCAAGGAGAATAGACTTGAGATCCGATGGCTGCTATGGTCAATGAAGAAGGCTTCATAAACCATATGCCTTGATCCAGTATATACCGCAGAAAAGTGGTCATTCCAAGTGCATGTAGAGATATTATTGGAGGGTGGAATTGGTTTTTCTACCCCCTCCCCCCTAGTCACAAGAAGCCAAAACTGCCGAGAGTCTTTCCTCAAATATGCATTACTGGCCAATGGTTTTCCTCCCAATCCTTTTTCGCCTTGGTTAATGCTGCCTTATATTTTCTCCTTACTTCTCTTATTCCTGGCAAAATATTTGCTCTAATGGCAATTGCTAATTCCGATCTTAAGCCCCTACACTCTTTGTTAAACCAACTGAAGCCAACTCTGTTAGTTTTGGGCTTGCCCTCGGGCCGATGGGGCATGGTAAATTAGGATGTCAGTTCTTTAAAAAATGCTGAGCGGTACTCCATGATCTTGGGAAGCTCATCCTGCTGCTCAAGTAAACTTCCAAATGCGCTCTAACTATCAAATAGTTCAATCTTTATTTTTCCAATTTTCGTTGTGTCAATAGCGACTCGCTACCATTTTATTCACCTGTTGTTATTCGAGGGATAGTTTTCCCTAGTTGTGAGTTGTACACTTGGGGCAGTTTGGGCCAATGACCACAATGAGGACATTGTGAACTCAAGAGGGTATCACTATCAGTGGTCGCTCCAACCACCATATTCAACATCCAAGGCCACAGCTTGACATCTAATAGGAAATAGTCAATACCACTCATACTAGCTGTCCTATTGAATGTTTTAGCCCCCTTCCTATCCAACCCTGTCCACCCATTTGCTGCCCTAAGCCCATATTTAAGCGTTAATGCATGAAGCTGCAACCCTGTGCATGTCCATTTTTTAATAAGTGGTAAATCATACCTCATCGATTTTACCACTGTCCGTTATATCCTCTACGTCTAGCGGTTAGTAGGTGACATTAAAGTCACCTGCTATTATAAATGGGTCAGGCGACTCTCTCTCTCCAAGACAATCTTCCAGCAGTTGAATGGTGGGAGACCTATTGCCAGTTTTGGAACCTCGGGCATAGACATTAAAAAGATCTAGACCAACACCATTCCGGCCCCTAATGTGTATGGCTAGAATATCCGGGACATGTGTATCGATCTCACGTAGAGTTAGTTGGAGATCTATTTAAACCCAGATCACTAGCCCCACAACAGGCCGACCATGTATTTTGTTAAGTGCCGGATGACAAAAGGTTACATACCCAGGTTTAAAGACTGGAGTGGTTGACCAGGTTTCCTGTAAAATACATATATGGTATTGTTCTATGTATTGCACCCAGTGCGCAAGTGTCATTTTGGACCTCACACCAGCTATATTCCAGGAAACCATCCTAAGCACTGCTATGGAGCCTCCTGTTGACAAGTGCAAAAGGCAACTCCCTTCCGTGTTACAACTTAAGTGTGACTCTAAGGTTAACTCCTGTGGTAGGCAGAGGCCATCTTTGGGGACACCAATATCTGTCTGTGAATGGTCATAATAACCTTCACCTGAGCCTTTCTCTATAGTTAACTTATTATTCATTATAGGCCTGGCTTTTCCATAAGACAATCAATCAACAGTAGCACGTGTAGAGTCATACCCCATTAGAGTGTCAATGCTGCTGTTGATTTGTGACTGAGAATAGATTTGAGAGCTATATTTTATTTGAATACTGGTCGGCGTCGGGGAGCAACAACTAGCCTCTAGGGTTACAAGATTGTGGGCGATATTCTCATCTTTAAAAAATAACTCAATACATTCCATATTAGAGATGGGATCAGCTAGTCTTTTAGCCCATAACATATCCTCTCTGATAACTGATCTTCACCCTCTCACGTTATGGATCCAATGTATAGCTTTATTAGTCAAAAAATCTTTATCTTCATATCCTATATGTGAGGTGATTTTGGGCACTTGGTCATATATATGCTCCTGCCCTGGTTTTGAATCTGGTGTTGGCTATAACTCACTTTTAGGTAGGCCTGGGCGAAAATTTCGTTCCGTTCGCAGAAATTGCGATAATTTGACATTTTCGTGTTTCACGGAAAGCGGGAAAATGTCAAAATTTGCGCATTCCGCAGTTTAGCGATAATTTGTTTCTTGCTCGCGCTGTAAAATAATACATTCTCGTGTGCGCGCGATCGCCTTACCTGAATCCCTGCGTTCGCCGACAAGTTTTCTTGATCCGGTCGCATTCTCCATGAGATGTTGTATTGTTTTTAGCCATTTGCGCTGTCTCGCGACAGTTCACGCCCGCAGTGACGTCATGCGTCGCGCGATCACGTCTTTCTTCTCGCGATCATGCACCGCGAGACAACTGAAAACAAGAAGGCCGCGCCCGCGAGCAACCACATGGGTAAGTTGACGAGCCACAACCATGCAGAAAATCTCGCTAACATGCGGGAAAAAAACTTCCGCATCTTCGCGATATTTCCGCGTGTTTGCGATAATTTTTAACATTTTCGCGATAATTTGCGAGAGTGGATTTCGCAAATTCCGCCCACCCATACTTTTAGGCCATTGGGAGTTTGTATTCTGCCTTGGTTTTGCAGACTATTCTTATTGAGGGTGGAACCAAGAGGGCGTGTGGGGATAGACATCAGGGGGACTATGGGTTTTATATTGGTAACTGATCCTAGGGCACAGCCTATTTCTGACTTAGATTGGGATGATAAAGGAATGCTTCTCTCTTTGAGGAGCTTAACTTGGTCGATAAGTGCCGCTATAAGTGTCTTAAGTGAAGTAACTTCAGCCCTTAGACCTAGCACAGTTGAAACCACATCCTGACCCCTTCAGACAATACATATAAAGTGCGATTAGCCCTATGATCATTCATTCTTTCACTTAGAGCACTCCCTGTAGATGAAATACTTCCTGATTCCTGATTCAGTTACTCCATTTGAATGTCATGGGCCATATTCTGTAAAGGGCCTGAAGCCATGCTCTGTAGCCAATCACATCCTCTACACACCAAAAGGCCACAGGGTATGTTCAGTGAGCCTGGCCAGAGCTTCTGGCTAGTCCCTACACCCAACCCTTGCTGTGGACAGCCCTTGGGCATGGGAAGGCCTGGTGCATATCCTGGTCTGAGATCACACCCTGCTGTCTACTCACTGCTGCATAGGATTGAAGGCTGAATGCAGTGGGTATTTGGTCACCTGCAGCAGGGTGTTAGGTGCTAAGTGTGTCGAGAGGCCAGACAGTCCTGTGTCACCCTCTCCACTGTGCATTGCAATCCATGGTTAGCTTGCTGTCCTTTGCCCTGCCCTCTTTTCTCTGTTTGCAACCCCTGTCCCTGCCAGCCTCCCCTTCAGGATAATCTATGCTGCCCTGCCTAAGCCAGCCAGTGATCTGTGGTCAGCTTGCTACGGTTGCCACTAACCCCATCTTTTGCCCTCTCTTTTCTTTGTGCAAGTTCCTGCCCTTCCTAGTCACTGGACAGTCCCTGCCACGTGTCCTTCCCAGTTACCTTGCTACTCCTGCTCTTGCCCCCTTCCCCTGCCCTCTATTCTATATGTGTGTGTGCCTCTGCCTCCTCCCTCCTACCTTCTGTTTATTGTTGAGCAGTGCTCAGTTATCAGTCTGCAGGGACGATGGGGGTCAATGGATTGCTCTTTATTCCCCACAAGAGCGAGTTGTGTCTTAGTTGGAAGCCAGCATCTGAAACCAGACATCTGAAATCAGATGAAGCCAAAGAGGATGCAGACAAAGCAACCCTTCAGGGGGCACTAAGGCCAAATCCTCAAGGTCACTTTGCAAAATTGCGCCTGTTTGTTAGGGTTACAGCTGACTCCATGTCACCAAGACATCTTTGTTCCAGTGAAGAGTTTTCAAATAGCTAATCAGTGTGTTGTGGAATCTGTAATTAGCCTCGGGTTACTTAAATTGAATGGACTGATAAGCCTGATCCCTGATTCCAATGATTTCTAAAAAAGAAATCACACCACTGGAAAAGTTGCGCCCCAGTGACAAAGATATGTTTGATAATTCTACATTGTATTAGCCTTCAACGAAAACGAAAAATTTAGTTATACCTGCAAACAAATAAAATCAATATCTTTATAGGCTAAAAGCAGCTGTTCGTGAAGGATGCATATTATACTGAACTGTTTCACTCGGATTGGAAAATGTGATCCACTGTTCACAAGATTCACTGCAGCAAAGCCACTGCCCCACTCAGCTGTCTCACTGGGGAAAAGGCCTGTGACCTGCAGGTTACATGCAGCACTCCGTTGCAAGCACGTCCACACTTTTACTAAGTATTTTATTATTTTTCCTAAGATATTTTTTGATGGTACAAAACCATGATGGTCAGTTTACAGAGCTTTCTGCAGCATGTGCAGTGCTAACTTATCAGTATTGTACCCTGTTGCAGAAATCTCTGATCAAGCGCTATAACATCCTAAATTATCTTATAATGCTGCCTGTTTGTAACCATGACCCTCATTCAATCAATCAAACAGCATATGAATAGCAAAGAACTATCACCACTAGGGGTATCTGGGCGCTGGGGCTGCGGGGTGTCCATTAAACAGCCAGGTTTTCATTCTCCTTCTGAAGTCTGCCAAGGAGGAAGCTGTTGGAAGGTAGAGGGGCAGGTTGTTCTAGGTTTTGTTCTAGGTTTTGGCAGCAATGTAGGAGAAGGAGTGGGCTCCACTGTGGCTGTCACAGATGCAGGGGTTTGGACAAGGGCTAGCGAGGAGGAGCTCAGGTGTCTTGCTGGTAAATGGAAGCTGAGTCAGTGCTTGATGTAGGCCGATCTTTGATCGTGTAGGACTCTCTAGGTTTCTGTGAGGTGGGGGTGATGTGGCTCCATTTGGGGAGGTCCAGGATTAGTCTGGCAGCAGCGATCTGTATTGTCTTGAGTCTTCTTAGGTGCTGGATGAAGATGCCGGCGTAGAGCGTGTTGCTGTAGTTGAGGCGGCTGGTGATGAGGGCATGAGTGACGGTCTTTCTGGAGTTGACTGGGATCCATCTTAAACTTCTGCAGAGAGTGTAAAGGGTCTGGTAGCAGGAGGAGGCGACTGTGTTGACTTGTCATTTCATGGTCAGTGCGCTGTTGAGGAAGATGCCTATGTTGCATGCATGGCATGGTGGCACAGGTGTGGGTCCAAGTTCTGCTGGTCACCAGCTATAGTCCCATATGGATGTGCTTTTCCCAAAGATTAGTGTTTCTGCCTTGTCGAGGTTGAGTGTAAGGTGATTGGCTCTCATACAGTTGGCTATAATGGTCATGGCATCTCAGAAGTTTGTTCTGGTGGTGGAGGGGTCTTCAGTGAGAGAGAGGATGAGTTGAGTGTCATCAGCGTAGGAGACTATGTTGATGAGGTGGGATCTGACAATGGTTGTGAGGGGTTTCATGTAGGTGTTGAACAATGTGTGGCAGAGGGATTATCCTTGGGGCATGACACATTTTGTGTCCTTGGGTTTGGAGGTGAATGGAGGCAGCCCGATGCTCTGAATTGATCATGCAAGGACGGAGGTGATCCACTTGAGCGCTTTATGCCGATACTGTAGAGTCTGTTGATGAGGGTGTGGTGGGATACTATGTCAAACACAGCAGAGAGGTTGAGGAGGATCAGGGATACTGTCTCCCCACTGGAAGTGGCCCTGTAAATGTGATCTGTTTACTCCTGTTGCCCAACAAATCGACATTATGAATATTGTGATCACTGTCAGCAGGCCAACCTGATTAAATGTATCTGTGGAAAATTACCCGGTATTTAACAGAACAGGCAAGTTTAGGTGCTTCTTATTGACCACACACTCATGATTAATGTGATATTTATTGCACCTGATAAATTCTGACATGGTAGAGTCGGATTTTGATAAATATGATCAATAGCACTTCAATTACCAGGCTACTCGTAATAAGGATTATACTTATAGGCTGTGCTGCTTGATTGGGGATCGAAAAGGGTCCTTATGTGTTCATGTTTACTCGTAATAAGGGCCATAGTGGCTTGCTGGAGTTACAAGTGCCTTAGTATCTTCGCAAGGAAGTTTATGCAGAATATCCACATTTCATGAACATTTATCTATCTATGAACAACTCCATATGACATGGATAATTTATAGTTACATATCTGTCTGGATAATTGAGGAGGGGAGTATATTAAAAACATTTTGGAGCCCTAAAGGGGTCTAAAGGTGATATGGACAACACAGTGAGGAAGTTGAGTTCCGGACAAGAAGTGAATGGAGAGACTCCCATCAGAAGGTGTAAGAGTGACATTGGATCTGATTGGAGTCATAGAGAAAAATATTGACAAGTCAAAAACGAACTAATAGAATGAGTCAGTTTTTAACTAGAAAATTCGTTTTAAAAAGTTTACCTTCCCTCCACACCATTGTTGCAGGTGAATTAACTTGACTTGGGCATCAATTGCCATAACAAATATAGGTTATCTGATATTACGTACAGTTTTATCACACTTTTCTAGAATTTGTATCGTTCTATTTGTTGTTGTTATCTTGGAACTTTAGCGCTTGTTTTGATTGTGTGTAACTTTGTATAGAGGTGATTCATATTGAAAGGTGGATGGTGAGCTTAAGTGAATATTTAGTAATTAATTAGCATAAGCATGACATCATGTAACTTGTATTTGCAAAGAGCACCTTCAATCCAGGAAGTATCTCATTGCTGATTAAAAGGTATGTATTGCTATTCAAAATACTTGTACTAATATTGTCACCTTTGGGAAGAAGAAGAGCTGAATGGACCCGCCATAGTATACAGGGTAGTGGCTAGCTAGATCCTGTTGTGTGTATGTATTTGTGCCGAAGGACAAAGCCATCACTTTAATTCTACCTGGATGTACTGGTATGTTTTGCTGCATCACTGTCCATTAATCATTTGATGCAGAGGTATAGTTGTGTGCTCTATGAAAGTCAACTTCTTTTTGGAGGTTGCTTAGTGTAATGCAGTGAGGATGAGGACGAGGTGTTGAGGTAGCAAATGCTTGCCCCCACAATGCTTTTGCAATGCTGTGTGCACGAAGATACAAACATTTGAGCCTTCAGTTCCCTCTTGGGGTAGTAGAAACTATGAGTTCATATTGATATGTTTTAGACCCGTCGCCTTAGGCTAGTCCTCCCCCAAACATTTTGCCTTTACCCCTCCAGTTTTTTGCTGATCTCATTTTTGTTGTCCATACGACTCTGTGCGCTTTACCACTGCTAACTAGTAATAAAGTGCCTGCTCTTTCTTATCTAAACATGGTAAAACTGTCTTACACCCAATTGGCACATTTAATTCACCTGTACATCTATAGTAAAGTGGTGCTGCATGTACCCAGGTCCTGTAAATTAAATGTAACTTGTGGGCATGCAGCCCCTTTTGTGCTACCCACTTAAGTAGCCCTTTAAACATATATAAAGTCTGCCATTTTAGCCTGTGAATGTGCAGGTTTAAAACTGTCATTTCAGCCTGGCAAAATAAACCCTTTGAAAGGCCTAAATGTTCTCTTTTAGTACACATAACTCACCCCTAGGATAGGCCCTAAACGGGCAGGACTATTGCATTTTAAAAGTTGGACATGTATTTTTAAGCCTCATATGTCCTGGTAGAGGTAAACTCCAAAATGTGTCTTTAACTACTGTAAGGCCTACCTCTCCTATAGGATAACATTGGGTTACCTTATTAAATTTAATATGTGATAACTTTTAGTTAGGAGAAGGTAGACAGCTTCAGTTTGGTGTCTAAAGAAATGTAATTAAAAGCCTCTGTAATGGTAAAGTCGGATTTTAATTCACAAATCTTGAAAATGCCACTTTCAGAAATTTGGCATTTTCTTATCCCACCTATTTAGTGCCAGCAGCCTGATCCTAGGTCACATAGCTCTGTGTAGCTGGCAGTGGTATTTGTGTATTGCTTCCAGACAGTGAGACAAAGGGAAGCTAGGTGTGGTAGGATGGGTCACCCTGACTTAACGAGGGGAAGAGCTGTCACCTCCACATTTGCACATCACAAAGACTCTGCCTGAGCACTCTCACAAAGAGGCTTTCCAATAGTCTTTCGAGTCACCAGACAAGCTGGGGCCAGGGCAGGGAGGAAGGGGATACATGACACCTTGGGGGGAGAGGGGGTGGAAGCCTCTAGAAATGTCTCCTATTTCAAAGTGGGCACCAGGTAAAGATTTTGGATCTCAGACCCCAACTCTTAAGTACACATCTGGGCTCGTGGAAGACCCAGAAGAAGGACTACTGTACTGCTTTGTTGCAAGAAGGGCTGTATCTCTGTTGCCCTACTGTGCTTCCCTGCTGCCTGCCTGAGTAAGAAGGACTGGACCTGCATCTTGAACCCAGTACCACCTGAGTGATTCCAAGGGATAGTTGGCTGGCCTCCTGATCAGAAGCCTCATGGACAGGGCAGGCTCCCTGCATCTTAAACAATGCTCCTGGATTCTGCCAGCTATGAGTCTAGCCCAACAAAGTGGTGCCACCCCTGTACTGGACTCTTGGAAGCGGGTCCAAAGGTGCTCTGCCAGCCCAACTCTGATCCCAACAGAACTGACTCATTGCAACGCATTCGCCTCCCAGGAACTCAGAGACATCAGAGACACTGTGCGATGCATCACCTCAACAAACTCCACATCAGAACTGCGGCGTGATGCATGCCCAGTACAGGACTTTGCTTCACAGCTTCTCAGGAACTGCCACCATTTGGAGATGTATCCTCATTACAGGCCTTTGCATCGCAGGTTCCTCGTCAATGGCATCCATCCCCAATGCAGGACTCCGCATCACAAGCACCGCAGCTTCTTCTGAACCAGCTGCTGCGTGATGCAACTTTGACACAGCCCGTCGAGGACCGCATCCTCGATAATGATGCAGGATCTCACATAGGAGCATCCCATTTCCTAGGAACTGCAGCTGCACAACACATCCTTGACCGGTACACCGCATCACTTCAGAACCAGGACTTAAGGTACTTTGTCAGTGGGCTTCACTGGATTCTTGTAGCCGGCCCATGCTCTATGGCAGTAGGACTGGAGTTGTGGCTTTGTCCCAGTCCAATGTGACCAGATAACCATAGTTGGCGCTTTGTGCTTTTCGGCTCTATTTTCCCTTACATTTTTTAAATTACATATCTTTGGTTCCACTGAATGGATTTTTGTTGGTTTGGACCTATATTATTTATTAAACGTTATTCTATTTTTCTAAACAGAACTAAAAGGAGAAAAATGGGCAATAAGGATATAAGACAATCGTACCAGTATATTATCAATATTATCAGTAACACCATCAGAAAACGCTCAACTGTTTGGGTGCCTACTGCCCAAGAAACACCACATACAAAATGTTGATTAACATAAGACAGGAGCGTTGTTATATGTTACAATTATTATTCTTGAAAGTTGAAAATAATGCTATTTCATTATCATCTCTTCAATTTCTTTTACAATATTTCCATCAGCAGCGGTATCTACAATATGTCCATACCATCCCGCCCGAATATACATGAATCATAATTAGTAATACAACTAAGTCACGTAGCATTGATGAAACATTTCTTGAATTATTTCTATTCTTTTGAAGATGCAGATAATTATTCAGCGTTTCATCCAAACAGACTTCATCAGGGCTGAAAAGATTAAAACATGCACAAACATTGGTATAATCAAAAATACAAATCATCACACCCAAGTCATCATACACCTTATTCGACAAAATAGACAAGTGAATAAATCAAAATTGCATATCCAATTCACGTAACTCCATTGCAAGACAAAAGAGCATAACATATCATTACACCCATCAGAGATCACTATTTACAACTGTTGTACATCAGCGTTATAGGTTCCAATACGTTTTGTTCATTCAACTATTATATACAACATCCAATTTTTTAACAATAAGTCAGTCATTTCAAAAAGTGATCACCTATATTGTTCAACATGAGGGAACACAAATATTAATCTGCAATGATAACTAACTAGATCATGTTGGTCTCCTAAGTGAATATGTCTATATAGAGTAGTTACTTATATCAAAATCTATCTCTATCCCCCTCAGTGTATGTATATTTCAGAGTGTATAATTTTAGTTCTTCTTCATCACAAGGGAAATGATCTCCTCCCTCGGATCTAAGGATCAAAAATAAAAAATATAACCCATATCATAGTTCTTCTAAGTTTCCTCACATTATTATAGATTACCAGTTCATTCAAACTCCAACTAAGAAAATAAAGCAGCATGCATAGTTATCAAAATGCTACTGTTTAACAATTCCACTCGCCCAAGGACACTTACCTTTCAAAGGGACCCAATGTCATGGGCACTATTTTCTATTGCGTGGGTCAGGCAGTACCCTCCATCTTCCGAAGTCAGGATATGATCGACACAAAAAGTCACTACCGCTATTTAAACACATTTCTTAACCAATAAGAATTCCTGTTGGATTTTCTTCAATTGCGTTCTACTATACTTCCCAAAGTTTATGTGGTAACATGTTCTCACACTGGTCCACCGGACAGTCCAGCCAATCATGTTCTTTATTGCAACGTTTCAAACCGGGACTATACACATAGCCCAATCAACACCCAGCTCTTCTGGTCATCTTCACCAGACATCATGGCGTATTATACATAGTCAAATATAAAAAATATATATATTTTCTATATAAGTGTCCATGATATTGGGTTCCTTTGGAGGGTAAGGGTCCTTGGGCGAGAGGAATTGTTATACTGTAGCATTTTGATAACTATGATTGCTGCTTTATTTTCTTAGTTGGAGTTTGTATGAACTGGCAATCTGTAGTAATGTGATGAAACTTAAAAGAACTATGATATAGGTTATATATCTATTTGTGATCCTTAGATGCCAAGCAGGAGATCATTTGCCTTGTGATGGAGGACTAAAATTATACACTCTGACCTATACTCACACTGAGGGGGATAAAGATAGATTTTGATGTAAGTAACTAGGCTATATAGACATATTCACTTGGGAGACCAACATGATCTATGGAGTTATCATTTCAGATTATAATTTATGTTTCCTCATAGACTACCATCTGAGATATCTTTATGTGCAGCGCAGGGCAGTTCTATTGAAGATATACCAGTATTTTGATGGAAAATTACAAGTGTGTGTCTAGGTATTATAGATAACTTTTTTCTGTTGAACAATATAGGTGATCAATTTTTGAAATTACTGTCTCAGTGTTAAAAAATTGGATGTTGTATCCGTATCGCTGATGTAAATACAGGCTTACCACACAAGATGATGGACGGAATGTTGCACATTGGCAAAACATTCACCCCCAGTCACAGATCTGGGTTTAATCCATCGTTATTTTGCTCACCACGCCACCCCAGTTCAGACATAGCCAAATGCAAATCAGTCTTGACCCTGTGCCTCATGGGAACAGTCCAGCCCGAACTGCCAAGCCATGTCTTTCCTGGACCGGAATCAAGCATCCTAGGACCGGTTTCGGGGTTTCACCCCTCTTCAGCCAGGATAGCTTGACTCCAGTGGCGTAGTGAGCACGGGACCCACGTCTGGGCATACCCTTCCCACATAGGGCGATCAGCAAAACACACAAGATGATGGACGGAATGTTGCACATTGGCAAAACATTCATCCCCAGTCACAGATCGGGGTTTAATCCATCGTTATTTTGCTCACCACGCCACCCCAGTTCAGACATGGCCATATGCAAATCAGTCTTGACCCTGTGCCTTATGGGAATCCGTCGTTATTTTGCTCACCACAGGCTTACAACAGCTGTAATAGTGATATCTGATTGGGTGTAAATATATATTATGCTCTTTTTTCTTGCAATGGATATGCACTTGTTCTTTGTTTTATTCACTTGACTCTTTTGTCGAATAAGGTGTATGATGACTTGGGTGTGATGATTTGTATTTTTGATAAGCATTATACCAATTTTCTGTACATGTTTTAATCTTGTTAGCCCCGATGATGTCCGTTTGGACTAAACACTTTGGCTGGGCTGCATAATTATCTGTATCTTCAAAAGAATAGAAATAAATCAAGAAGCGTTTCATCAAGACTACGTGACTCCGGTGTATTACTAATTGTGATTCCCGTATATTCGGGCTGGGTTGTATGGACATATTGTAAAGAACCATGAATATTGTAAAAGAGATGATAATGAAATAGTATATTTTCCAACTTTGAAAAATAATATTTGTTACCTATAACAACGCTCCTGTTTTATGTTAATCTATTTTTCTAAATTGATATGGGATTTTGCGTGTGTTGTGTGTCCCTTTATTACAATGTGAAATGCTGAATAAAAACTTTGTACATCCCCTCTAAGTTTAGCCTGACTGATCTGTGCCAAGCTACCAGAGGTTTGAGCACAGGTTAATTTGGGGTTTGCTTGTGACTTCACCCTGACAAGAATTGAGGTTGCTGCTTGAGTAGGGTTTCACCTCTCTGTCAACCAGTAGCCCAGTTTGTTACAATATGGATTCCCTCTTCACAGTCCTTTAGGTACGACTTCTGACGTAGAGCTATTGTGGTTTTATAAATGCAGTAAATTAGCATTGCATAAGGTATTGCTGTTTTTTTACAAGTAGGACAATATAAAAGTAAAAAGTAAGTGTAATTCCGATTTGGAACAGTGGACTTTTGCTAAGGCTTTTAAAAAGCTTCTTTTCAAACGAACTTATTGCTAAATGAACTGTGTTCCAATTATTTTTATCCATCGCATTTAAAGTCTAATGTTCTGTAAATAATGGCGCATTTTGGCTGTATTACTCTTTATTAGGCATCTAAGTATTTCTGCTTGATAATGTGATCTGGTTGTCTAAGGGAAGTAAAAAAAAAAGAAGCAAAACAAAGAATGTTTTAAAAGATCAATTGAAGCAGAAATAGGTAACATTTACTTTAGTGATGCAGTCTTCACATAAGATAACATCCTGGCAATTTGTAAGGACAAAATATTTTATTTTACAGGCTTGCTTGAAGTACTATTGACTTTTTTTGCAACGTGAGCAAATTAATTCGGAACTTCTTGATAGTCATCGTTTTTTTAGCCCTTCTTTTACTTTATACACTAATTACAGTGACTTCAAATTGCTCCACCAATGTCTCCATTATTTTCTTCCCTTCTATGCTGTGTCAAAATGCCTCATTATCACATCAAAAAAATCTCTATTCACAAACCCAGAAAGTATGTAAAAAAGATGTAAGGGGAAACATCAAGGGAAAAATATTCTAAAGACTAACTTTGAAAAGTCTGCATAATTAGATGAGAAAAGCTTTTCCGGTCTGGCCTTCACTGGTTACAGTTTTCATTAAATGGAGACATTCTACTGATAAGCTGTTTGTTCGCAAAATGAACAGATTGTTCAATATGTTCAATATTTTTTCAAAAGTAACGTGAAGCGTTCATCCACTTATTATGGTGTCGACTGCTCGTTTGCACAACCTGTTGAATCAACAAAAGTGAGATGCATGTATTATTCAAATGGAAGTGAGTGGGTCTGTTTGTGAGTGACGCATTTGCGAACACAACACCAAAATTAAAGGTGTGACTGATATTCTGAAAGAAGTTGGATATTTTACAAATTAAAGGTGTTTTCTTTAAAGTTACCGTGCATTTTTTTTGGAACTTGAAGAGCCCCCCTGTGCTACTAGTGATTTATATGTACTACTGAACTGGCGCAGGAATAGGTATATTATAATTGCGTGTTGGTGGTACGCGAGTTCTAATTTTTTCAGCACCTGAAAATAATTTTCAGGTGGAACATACCATGTTCGCACAAGTCTCATGAAATATGGGTGTGTACCACAGCCTTTCTAATAACGAAATCTTGCTTATCACTACAAATATCCAGGAAAATTTGTTTTTATGCCCGTGACCCACAGTTGTTTTTCCTTTTTATAGCTGTAAATTATTAGCATTTGTAGAATTCTGGGCAGTGGGAGCACGAAAATCACCCCTCAATGTATTGTCTCTACCTCCACTATATCGGCATAGTTGATGTATTTGTAAGTGTGTTGTTAAACCACACAAACATAGTGCACATGGTGTTAAAATTGGACAATACGACGTGGATGTGAATTTACCCAATGTGACCCCCCCTCAATCCTGAATCAAAAATAAGTGGGTATGCAGGCCTTTCTTCCTAGGCCTGTAGCAACTGAAGCCCCAACAAAACATGATTGGCCTGAGGGGTACGACTTCTCAGAACACCATGAAGTCAGATGCAGCACTAAGTTAGCAACAAACAGTCATTCAGAATACAGCATGCACAGTACATTCAGCGATCACAGGTTCTTCATGCGGACATCTGGGCACATACCAACTGGCCCTGCAGTATATGCACAAAAGGACGAGGCCCACCTTCACTTTGTATCAAACTCCTGATTTATGGCCCTGTTACTAGGCCCAAATTTCTGTCGCCAAAGGAATGCATAATCATTGTATGATGCTTCATGTAAAGTAAAAAATAAAAGCCAAAACGAATGTGCTTTGAGACAGTCTTCAGACCCTAATCTCCCGGCCGCTGCATTTAATTAAACAACTGTTCATGCTTTGCCAAACGCCTCTTGTCTTTCATTTTTTCAAAGGTAAATTCATATTTAAACAACACAGGCATACAAACAAAGAACCAACAATGGAACACAGCATGATCTTTTGCCACCCACAAGTGAGGTTAAAACATGGTAAATGGACTGACAGGAAGACCTGTAACATTCAAGACTAACCTACCATGCTAAAACAAATGTCAACACAACTCATTTTGGTATTTTTAGGCCAAGCTCTAAGATTAAACGAATTAATGGTAAGAGTGCCTTACGCCCTAAAAAGCCCAGGTCCATAGTCATTTACCACACATAAGTCATGATAATATCCAATCCTCAGTGGTAACAGAGACACCAAAGTGCTGTCACTACAAACATTAATGACTGCTTTACATTGACAAAGCCTGACCAGTATTTGCAAAGCTCATGTCTGTTGCTAGGGTTAGAAATCCAATAAAAATCCATTGTTGTTACTAATTACTGATGTAAGAAATTGGGTTGCTGGTTGAGGGGAGACGCTTCTCAAGTAACAGCCACAATTATTCTCAGGCTGAAGCCACAAGTAACCCTGTAATTAACCTGTGCTCAACCCTTAGGTAGCTTGGCATCGACAGGCTTAACTCAGAGCCAAAGTGTAAAGTAGTTGTGCAACACTTCAAACAGTAACACAGTGAAAACACACCAGAAAAGGATCCCACATCAGGTTAGAAAAATAGAGTAACTTTAAATAAATAAAACAAAAGCAAAACGGCAAAACTCCAATCAGTAGAACCAGAGTGTTCAACTATAAAGATTTGAGTGAAAACAGCACTCAAAAGCACAAAGCGCCAACTGTGAATATCTGTTAGTGCTGGACCACGACAAAGTCACAAGTCCAGGCTGACAGCGACAGCAGGCAGGCTACAGGGGCCCAGTTAGGTCCACTGAACAAAGTGCCTTCAATCCTTGTTTGCGGACTGTTGTGAGAATCTGCATTAAAGATGCGTTGCGCAGTTGAAGCGATGTGTTGTTTCCAAGGTGCGTGGTTCTGCATTGTCATTGAGGATCCCGTCGACAAGGGCTTGCGATGTGAAGCCCGGCATTAAGGGTGCTTTGTGAAGTTGCGGCGATGCATTGGTTCCTTGGTTTCTATGAGCTGCAAGGCTGCGATTTTAACTGTGGCTTCTTTCTTGAGGCTGCAGTCAGCAAGGGATGCACAGATCTATGCTAAGGATGCGGCACAGCACGCTTCTGAAAAGGCTGTGGAGACGATGCAGGACAAAGCCTATTCAAGTGTAAGTAGGGCTGTGCTCTGTTCTGATCTCCCATCCTGTAAGTGATGGCCCATCCAGGCACACCTATGCCCTCTATTATGTATGGTTGTGTAGGAGGAATACACAAATCCCAACTGTCACCTACAACCAGTCATGTGGCACAGAGACAGGTTGCAGGTAGTAAATTGCTAAGGCAGGTAAATGTACATTTTTTAAAAGCGCCATTTTCAAAATTCCAGATTCACCATAAATTAGAAATTTTCCATGCAATTCTAAAGACAGCAAACATGAACTGATTACCTAATCCCATTTGGAAATTATAACTTATTCAATGAACTAAGCTAAATCCATTGTTATCCTATGGAAGAGGTAGGCCGTGCAGTAGTGAAAAATGTAAGAGTTAATTTCTACCAGGACATGTAAAACTTAGAGTCACATGTCCAACTTTTTAAATAAATTGCACCCTGCCCTGTGGTCTGCCAAGGGCCTACCCTAAGGCTGACATGCATATTAAAAAGGAAGGTTTGGGCCTGGCAAGAAGTTCATTTTTCCAGGTCAAAATGCTAGTTTAAACTACACACAGATGCTGCAATGGCAGATCTGAGACATGTTTAAAGTGCTACTTAAGTAGGTGACACAATCAATGCTGCAGGCCCACTAGTAGCATTAAATGCAAAAGCATTGGGCACATGCAGTGCCACTTTACTAGAAACTTACAAGAAAAGAAAATATGCCCATTGTGTAAAAGCCAGTTCTACCATGTTTTAAAGAGAAAGCACAAGCTCTTTAGTACTTGTTATCATTGGTAAGGTGCACAAAGTCAATTGGCTGGCAAAAACAAATTCAGCAAAAAGTGGAGGGTATAGGAAAAATGTTTGGGGGTGACCATGCAGAGAGGACCAGGTACAACAAAATAAATTTCAATTATTTGGTGAAATTGAGTTTTAAGAACAGAGGTCAGAAAAATGAATAAAACAGTTTTCGAAATGTGTTAAGCTCTGTCGTTCCAGAAACTAGAGTGAAAACCAATAGCCTGGTTAAAGCCTACTGCAATGCCTTTTTAATTAGGTTCCTCTATAGCTCAGTACAATAGAATGAAACATGCACTGCCCACATAATTACCACTCTACAAGGAAATAATGATGCTTGTAGCTTTCTGGTCCTTGTTGTGTGCAGGCAGTGTGGAAGATTTACTTTATTATAGTGCTTAAGATCATCATGTCCCCCCAAACCTGTGTTCACCACGATCTTGCTGGAGACCATGCTGGAATTTAACTTTTACAGGTTGACAGCATGTCACCAATATATAGTGAACAGTCTCTATATATTATGGTCTCCACCACCTAGAAATCATAAAATTGCTAAAATCTGAAAGGATAAGAGGAGACTGTTGATTGTATACCCCTGCCACTAAGAAAATGTTAAGGACTAAGGGGCCATTTTAGTTGTTTTACAGAGAGGGAACTCAGTCACAACGGCAACTGAGTTTGCTTCCTGCCAACACAGTGGTTAGCCCACATGATTCAAATGTGGCGGACCATAGGTTTAGCCAAACTTCTCTGATGGACCTTAGTCTTAGAATTGGCTATAAGTCTGTCCACTCAATTAGGATGGGTGGACTTATAATTGTGTTTTACTGTCCATCACTGGCAGGCAAATTCTGGTAGTGAGGGCCAGTAAAAAATAAAAATGTCCCCCTTGCTGAATTCCAAGGTAAGGGTGGCATCAACTTTTTTACTTTCCGAAAGAAAAACCCAATTTGGCATTTCATTTTGGAAAATAAAAAAGAAAACAGTTGGGTGCAAGGCTCCATCATTATGACATAGCCCTGCACCAAACTGAGAAAAACATTGACAGGAACCACCAGGAGGGCTATCAGTTTGGCAGTCATTTTTTAATTTGGCAGGCGGCATCTCCGTTAGGGCAACAGAGTAATTGACCTGTCGGGGAAAAGGTCTTCTCACCGATATATTACCTACTGGCGGTCGCCAGTAGGTAGTTATAGTTAGGACCTATTATCCATAGGAAAATCGTAACATTCTATTGCCAATAACTTTGGCGCCGTTTGACGAATCTTCACAAAAGTTTCAAAACTAATGGCCCGTTCCAGTCAGCTCCTATCCTGAAAGTTTGGGGGTGATTCGTCAAGCGGGGGCTGAGAAAAAAGGGGGGTGCCAAAACGTTTTCCCCATGTTATTTCCCATAGGAAATTTTAGATACGGCTACAGCCCGAACTGCTGAATGGAATTACACCAAATTTTGCAAAAAGGTAGCCCTTGGTTCAGAAAGCACCCTTTTTTTTAAAAAATAGTGTAAATCCGTTCAGTAGTTCCTGAGAAATTAAAAAAATAGTGGTGAAAAAATCATCATTCATCAGAATTTTAGACACTGTTATAGCAAAAACTGCTGAACAGAATTACACCAAATTTGGCAAAAAGGTACTGCTTGGCTCAGAAAACGACCTTTTTAACAAATGGTGTAAATCCGTTCAGTAGTTTTTGAGAAATGAAGAAATAAAGATAGTGATATCTATGGCCGCAGAGGATCCGCGCACCCTCCCGATCACGAGCTTCACGTTAATTGGCTGTCAACACTCCAAACCAGGAAGTGTTGGCAGCCATTCTTTGCCTCGGTAGAACAGAGGCAGAAGAAAACTGAAAAACAAATGTGGAAATCAGGAAAAGTGGGCAGGATAGAAACACCCTGACCCCCTAGGTGTGATTAGGGGGTCCCACAAGGACCCCCAGGGCAAAAAAAAGATTATTTGTTTTAAAAATCAACCGAATACACGCCGGGTGAGCGGATCCAGCCGCGAAAATGAAAAAAAACGTGCTTCGTTATTAATTAGCCCGCGGGGGCATTTCAAAATAGTGTTTGCGGGGGCCCAGGGGGACCTCCGCAGCCCTGGAGACTGCCACCCCCCAGGGCTTCTCTTTTTAAAATAAGTCCTCATTCGCCAATAGATAGATCAGAGCTGATAGGATCACTCCTATGGCCTCCCTCTTAGACAGCACCAATTGGAGTGCTCTGTAATCAATTGCAGATGCTTTACACAAAACCTCGATATAAACATATAGGTTCTGTCTCCTGGACACCCTACAGAACCAAGGAGGTAAAGTATTGATAGTGTAAAATCCTAATCATTGGACCCGTGTCTTCATCAAACAAGATTTCCCAACCAAGACTCACACGGTTCCCAAAAATCAAAAGTATTGTTCCTATTGTTATTCATGATTTGTCTCTCCAATTTAACTCTATCTAATCTCATCGTATACCTAATGGAAATAACCCAATCTAAAAAAGTCGGGGATATATCTTTTATCCACTTTTTACAAATTTCTCTCCTTGCGACAAAATCAAATATAAACATAACTTATTTTCCCATCTAGAGAGCAACTCATATTCTGGTAAAATACCAAAAAATACTAAAAAAGGGCTTACCTGAATCTCCAGACCCAAAATTTCTCCAATACCTTTATTTATCACCTCCCAAAAATGGTGTAACTTAGGGCAATTCAAGAACATATGGATATCAACGTCCCCAACGTGTTATATGGGCCCCGGGGGATGGGGTCACCGGGGCGAATATAAATTAATTGTAAGAGCCATGTTTTTTTTATGGGAAAATACGGAGTTGCATACCTAGTGCGACGCTCAGCGCGGCCCCTAGTGTGCAGGCTAGGGGTACGCGACTCCAGCTCAAGAAGGTTACAAGGAGCCGGCGGGACCATGGGGGCATTGGGGCTCCCCCCACGGTCCCCAACGTGTTATGTGGGCCCCAGTGGATGGGGCCCCGTGGCAAATAGAAATTAATGGTAAGAGCCATGTTTTTTTACGGGAAAATACGGAGTCGCGTACCTAGCGCGGCGCTCAGCGCGGACACTAGTGTGCACGCGAGGGGTACGCAACTCCAGCTCCCGAAGGTCACGAGGAGCCGGCGGGACCGTGGGGGCATTGGGGCTCCCCCCATGGTCCCCAACATGTTATATGGGCCCCGGGGGATGGGGTCCCCGGGGCGTATAGAAATTAATGGTAAGAGCCATGTTTTTTTATGGGAAAATACGGAGTCACGTACCTAGCGCACGCTCAGCATGGCCCCTAGTGTGCACGTGAGGGGTACCCGACTCCTAGCGTGAAAAGCTATGCCAGCTCCCAAAGGTCACGAGGAGCCGGCGGGACCGTGGGCGCATTGGGGCTCCCCCCACGGTCCCCAATGTGTTATGTGGGCCCCGGGGGATGAGGTCCCCGGGGCGAATAGAAATTAATGGTAAGAGCCATGTTTTTTTTACGGGAAAATGCAGAGTCGCGTACCTAGCGCAGCGCTCAGCGCAGCCCCTAGTGTGAACGTGAGGGGTACGCGACTCCTAGCGTGAAAAGCTATGCTGGCTCCCGAAGGTTGCGGGGAGCCGGCGGGACCGTGAAGGCATTGGGGCTCCTTCCACGGTCCCCAACGTAGTATGTGGGCCCCGGGGGATGGGGTCCCCAGGGTGAATAGAAATGAATGGTAAGAGCCATGTTTTTTTTACGGGAAAATACGGAGTCGCGTACCTAGCCCGGCGCTCAGCGCGGCCCCTAGTGTGCACGCGAGGGGTACGCGACTTCTAGTGTAAAAAGCTATGCTGGCTCCCGAAGGTCGCGGGGAGCCGGCGGGACCGTGGGGGCATTGGGGCTCCCCCCACGGTCCCCAACGTGTTATATGGGCCCCGGGGGATGGGGTCCCCAGGGCGAATAGAAATTAATGGTAAGAGCCATGTTTTTTTTACGAGAAAATACGGAGTCACGTACATAGCACGGCGCTCAGCGCGGCCCCTAGTGTGCACGCGAGGGGTACACGACTCCTGGCGCGAAAAGCTATGCCGTCTCCCGAAGGTCACGGGGAGCCGACGGGACCGTGGGGGCATTGGGGCTCCCCCCACGGTCCCCAACGTGTTATGTGTGCCCCGGGGGATGAGGTCCCCGGGGCGAATAGAAATTAATGGTAAGAGCCATGTTTTTTTACGTGAAAATGCAGAGTTGCGTACCTTGCGCAGCGGGTAGCGCAGCCCCTAGTGTGCACGCGAGGGGTATGCGACTCCTAGCACAAAAAGCTCTGCTGGCTCCCAAAGCTCGTGTGGAGCCGGCGGGACCGTGGGGGCATTGGGGCTCCCCCCACGGTCCCCAACGTGTTATGTGGGCCCCAGGGGATGGGTCCCCAGGGTGAATAGAAATTAATGGTAAGAGACATAGTATTTTACAGGAAAATACGGAGTCGCGTACCTAGCGTGGCGCTCAGCGTGGCCCCTAGTGTGCACGCGAGGGGTACGCAACTCCAATTCACGCAGGGTGCGCAACTCCAAGGAAAAATATTGAATTTTTTTAACGAAAAACCTAGGTTATATGTTAGGATATTGGGTGGCTCTAAAAAGAGCCCTTGTGTTTATTGGAAGATTTTTGTAGCTACATGTAAGTGCCAATGCAGAGTCTTAAGTTTTTGACAAAGACTCGGTTTCCCTCATATGCCATCCATATTAAAACGCAGATAGTTGTCGTATATGGACCCCATACTAGGGTCTCTGAGATGAGCAGAAACAGCTTTACTGACATGTTTTCTTGCTTTCCCAATCTGTGGACAAAATTGTTTGGACCTGTTCCAAATCTGTCTTTGGCATATGTTAGAGTACACAAAGGCAGTTTGGGGGAAAAGCAACATCAATTCTGCAAAGGTGTCCTTCATTAGCATTTCCAGAGCTAACCCAGTCAATGTGCCTAGGTCATTGCCACCACAGTGCACAATCATGAGGTCAGGTGGTTGGATATGCAAAAAGGATTTAACCAATGGCATCAATTGGTGCCACTTTAATCCTCTCTGTCCAATCCATTTAATGTCTACATTTTGCAAAGCTAGGTCTTTGTCAATACCTCTGCTTTCAGCATACCTTTTGCACCAGAAAATATAGCTGTGTCCAATAATCCACACAGAAAGCATTTTGAAGGGATTTCTGTAGGTAATCAGATGATGTCTGCAGCTGAGGTAGGCAGGTGGAAGAATAAAATCTATCTAAAATGGTGGACAAGATGCTGTTTTTATGAAAGTAGAGATTTGATTGGCTGTTTAAGAACACTCAACATTCAAATATAGGGTGCATTTTACTTTGTTTACAAAGCTTGTTTCTTATTGG
This sequence comes from Triturus cristatus, assembly GCF_964204655.1. Classification (NCBI taxonomy): domain Eukaryota; kingdom Metazoa; phylum Chordata; class Amphibia; order Caudata; family Salamandridae; genus Triturus; species Triturus cristatus. The sequence goes on along the minus strand of NC_140585.1, from coordinate 960,530,682 downwards.
TTATTAATATATGCTGGACATAGGATAAGGTCAAGCATTGCAAAAAGCCAACCATACCTGCTATTGTCATTTGCAACATTGTGTGGTGAACTTATGACATGGCAGCTAAGTTGAATGGTGCATGACCTGTTGCTATGGAAATTGACATTAAGGACAAGGGGTGAAGATGTCAGTTGAGAAGTATTATTGTCTGTGACCAATGGAAAATAATTTTTCAATTTGAAAAACACTGGGAAGCAATGCCATTTGTTGCTTATGTCTATATGTGTTGAAAAATTGAGGGAAAGTTTGCCAATACTGGTTCAACCTTGCAGAGTCTGTTGATCTACATTCTCTGTGTGAAAAAGAAAATCCTGAGATTTTGCATTCAACAGATTTTTTTTAAATAGACGAGTTACATATTTTTGAGGTTTATTAGAAAACGATTTGACATTTTTATGAAACTGTGTTGTTTGAAAAAATTATTAAATGCAAAAATGTATATTGATATTATTTTTATTGTACTTGAAGTTTGTTTAAAAAACAGTATGTACAGTAATATATATTTAAGTGTGTTGGAAGATATAGTTGAATAAAGGCTCCTATTTACTATTAATTGGTTAAATATGTACTAAGAAAGTGTATTTTCTAAAATATTTTTATAAGCTGTAGTTTATTAGTCATGATTATTTATTCTGTGTAAAAAGGTATAGTTTAAAAATGTTGCATTATTATAGATAGTGTGGTAAAATGAGGTACAATTGTGCTGTTTGTAAAATGATCATATAAGCTGTTAATAATTATGAATCTGTTATTAGTTGGTACAGTTTGTGCAGTTTAAAAAATCCTTATCAAAAAGTGTTCTTTATTACTCTTCTTCATTAAGTCTGTTGAGAGGTACAGTTTGATGAAGTTGCATATTTGCAGATTTAAAGGACAATATGTATCTTCAAAAAAAGTCAGTATATTTTATTATTTCTGGTATGTAGTAGTTGGTATGTCATGAGTCAGGTATTTGTTTCCATTATATTTATATTTGTATGAATTAATGAGAGGTATCTGATACATTAGAGGATTGCACACGTGGTGTAAATGTGTATGGCAAGTGATTTTGTGGTTCTATAATGTCTAATTTCGTAGTTAGTATATAAGTAAATGTGCACAATCTATGCGGTACCTTTACCTCCAGCGCACTAGTGATTCACTCCTGTAGAAATCCATACAGTAGCCATCTAGATAAGCAATCACACTGTTAGTCCCTGTCCACTGCTCCTATCATCCTGACAGCACTATGTCTGTATCTACTCTCTGTGCTGAAATACAAGCACTTGAAAATGTAATCTCCTGTCAACTACCAGCACTGTCACTATCTAGTCACTGTCCATACACCTGTAGAATTACTCAGGCATTGAGACACATAGTGCTATAGTGAAATGTGCGCAATGTATGCAGGCCTGTAACCCCCAGCAGATTTCTGATTCACCCTTTCAATAACCAGGTAGTATTTATGCAGTGCCCCAATTAGCCTATCAGTATCTGTCCACTCCTGCAATTATCCTGACAGAAGCATGTCCTTATCTAATCGCTGTGCTAACACACAAGCACTTAAAAACTCACTCTCCTGTCAACTACCAGCACTCTCACTATCCAGTTAGTGTCCATACACTTTATTGAATGCCTCAGGCATTAATACACATGGTGCTACAGTGAAATGTGTGCAATGTATGCAGGCCTGTAATCCCCAGCAGATTCACCTTTATAATAAGCCATGTAGTATTCATGCATTGTCCAATCAGAGTATCAGTCTCTGTCGAATCCTGCAATCATCCTAACAGAAGCATGTCCTTATATAATTTCTGTGCAAACACAGAAGCAGTTCAAAACTCACCCTCCTGTCAACTATCTCAGTATCTAGTCACTGTGCATACACTCATAGAATGTCTCAGGCATTAAGACACATAGTGGTACAGTGAAATGTGCACAATGTATGTAGGCCTCTAACCCCCAACACACTAGTGATTCACCCATGCAATAAGCTCAGTAGTATTTATGCAGTGCTCCAATCAACCTATCAGTCTCTGTCCAGTCCTGTAATTATCCTGATAGAAGCATGTCCTTATGTAATCGCTGTGATAACACAGAAGCACTTATAAACTCTCCCTGCTGTCAACTACCACCATTTAAACTATCCACTCAGTATCCATGCACATAGAATGTCACAGGCATTAAGACACATAGTGGTACAGTGAAATGTGTGCAATGAATGCAGGCCGGTGATCCTCAGTAGACTTCTGATTCACCCTTGCAATAACTAGGTAGTATTCATGCAGTGGCCCAATCAGCCTATCAGTCTCTGTCCCGTCCTGCTATTATCCTGACAGAAGCATGTCCTTATTTAATCACTGTGTCAACACAGAAGCACTTAAAAACTCACTCTTCTGTCAACTACCAGCACTCTCACTATCTAGTCAGTGTCTATACACCTGTAGAATGCCTCAGGCATTAAGACACATAGTGCTACAGTTAAATGTGTGCAATGTATGCATGCCCCTAACCACCAACAGAGTACTGATTCACCCTTGTTATAAGCCAGGTAGTACTCAAATAGTGTCCTAACTAGACTGTCACTCTCTATTCAGTCCTGCAATCATCCTGACAGAACCATGTCCTTATTTACTGTCTGTGCCAACACACAAGCACTTAAAAACTCGCTCGTTTATCAACTCACAGCACTCTCACTATCTAGTCAGTGTCCATATACCTGTAGAAGGCCTCAGGCCCATAGTGCTACAGTGAAATGTGCGTAATGTATGCAGGCCTGTAACCTCCAGCAGACTTCTGATTCACCCTTGCAATAACTAGGTAGTATTCATGCAGTGATCCAATCAGCCTATCAGCGTCTGTCCAGTCCTAAAATTATCCTGACAGAAGCATGTCTTTATGTAATTGCTGTGCCAACACAGAAGCACTTAAAAACTCACTCTTCTGTCAACTACCAGCAGTCTCACTATCTAGTCAGTGTCCATATACCTGTAGAATACCTCAGGCATTAAGACACATAGTGCTACAGTGAAATGTTCGTAATGTATGCCGGCCTGTAACCTCCAGCAGACTTCTGATTCACCCTTGCAATAACTGGGTAGTATTCATGCAGTGCCACAATCAGTCTCTGTCCACTCCTGCAATTATCCTGACCGAAGCATGTCCTTATCTAATCGCTCTGCCAACACAGAAGCACTTATAAACTCACTCTTCTGTCAACTACCAGCACTCTCACTATCTAGTCAGTGTCTACACACCTGTAGAATGCCTCAGACATTGAGACACGTAGTGCTAGAGTTAAATGTGTGCAATGTATGCAGCCCCTAACCCCCAACAGAGTACTGATTCACCCTTGCTATAAGCCAGGTAGTATTCAAGGAGTGCCCCAATAACACTGTCACTCTCTATCCAGTCCTGCAATTATCCGGACAGAACCATATCCTTATTTACTGTCTGTGCCAACACACAAGTACTTAAAAACTCACTCTTCTGTAAACTCATAGCACTCTCAGTATCTAGACAGTGTCCATACACCTTTTTGAATGCCTCTGTCATTAAGACACATGGTGCTACAGTGAAATGTGCGCAATGTATGCAGACCTGTAATCCCCAGCAGGCTACTGATTCACCCTTGCAAAAAGCCACGTAGTATTTATGCAGTGTTCAATCAGAGTATCAGTCTTTGTCCACTCCTGCAATCATCCTAACAGATGCATGTCCTTATCTAATTTCTATTCCAACACAGAAGCAGTTAAAAACTCACCCTCCTGTCAACTACCAGCCCTCTCAGTATCTAGTCACTGTGCATACACTGGTAGAATGTCTAAGGCATTAAGACACATAGGGTTACAGTAACATGTGCACAATGTATGTAGGCCTGTAACCCCCAGCATACTACTGATTCACCCTTGCAATAAGCTCAGTAGTATTTATGCAGTGCCACAATCAGCCTATTAGTCTCTGTCCATTCCTGCAATTATCCTGATAGAAGCATGTCCTTATGTAATCACTGTGACAACACAGAAGCATTTATAAACTCTCCCTGCTGTCAACTACCACCATTTAAACTATCCACTCAGTATCCATGCACTTATAGAATGTCACAGGCATTAAGACACTTAGGTGCCCATTCCGATCCGGGTCGGAAAGCACTCTGACCGAGCCTGATCCAGAGTGTTTTCCGACCGAGCCGGAGGCCTGCAGTCCAACCCAGCGAGTACGATGCGGCCGTATGCTGCCGGACTCGGTTCGGTCGGACTCCCACAGAAGTCATTGGGAGCCGGCCTTACAACGCGTACAAGGGCTCCCATTGACTGAGTGGGTATGTCGCGGACAAGTGTGCCCCCTACAGTGGGTACGCATCGGTGCCAGCCGCACCGTACATGCCTGTGTTGGGTAGACCCATAGGTCTTTCCCTGTGTCCGAGTCATAGAGCTTCGAGTGTCAGGGGGTCCGACGCAGACCCCCAAAGGCAACCACCCGGACGTTTTGCAAGCTGGACACTCCGGCTCGCACAGGCTGTCCGACGCGTGCATCGTACTGGCTCGGTTGTAAATCGCATCCATTGCACGCCACGGTTAGCTTCCGACCGAGACGTACGGAGCTGTTTGAACCCAGAAACGACTCGGTCGGTGAATTTAACGTAACTCGCATCGTACTTGCTCGCTCGTACAGCTGTACAAGTCAGCCGGAAAACATGGGTACGGCTCGTTGTTTTTCTGGCTGGATCGCGTTCGGTGCCCTTCCGACCCGGATCGGAATCGGCCCCATAGTGGTACAGGGAAATGTGTGAAATGTATGCAGGCCTGTAACCTCCAGCCGACTTCTGATTCACCCTTGCAATAACTAGGTAGTACTCACGCAGTGCCCCAATCAGGCTATCAGTCTCTGTCCAGTCCTGCAATTATCCTGACAGAAGCGTGTCTAATCGCAGTGCCAACACAGAAGCACTTAAAAACTCTCTCTTCTGTCAACTACCAGCACTCTCACTATCTAGTCACTGTCCATACACCTGTAGAATGCCTCAGACATAAAGACACATAGTGCTACAGTTAAATGTGCACAATGTATGTAGGCCCCTAAACCCCAGCAGAGTACTGATTCACCCTTGCTATAAGCCAGGTAGTATTCAAGTAGTGCCCTAATTAGACTGTCACTCTCTATCAAGTCCTGCAATCATCCTGACAGAACCATGTCCTTATTTACTGTCTGTGCCAACACACAAGCACTTAAAAACTCACCCTTCTGTCAACTCACAGCACTCTCATTATCTAGTCAGTGTCCATACACCTGTAGAATGCCTCAGGGATTAAGACACATAGTGCTACAGTGAAATGTGCGTAATGTATGCAGGCCTGTAACCTCTAGCAGACTTCTGATTCACCCTTACAATAACTAGGTAGTATTCATGCAGTGCCCCAATCAGCCTATCAGTCTCTGTCCATTCCTGCAATTATCCTGACAGAAGCATGTTCTTATCTAATCGCTGTGCCAACACAGAAGCACTTAAAAAATCAATATTCTGTCAACTGCCAGCACTCTCACTATCTAGTCAGTGTCTATACCCCTGTAGAATGCCTCAGGCATCAAAACACATAGTCCTACAGTTAAATGTGTGCAATGTATGCTGGCCTGCAACCCCCAGCATACTATTGATTCACCCTTGCAATAAGTTCAGTAGTATTTATTCAGTGCCCCAATCAGTCTATCAGTCTCTGTCCACTCCTGTAATTATCCTCACAGAAGCATGTCTTTATCTAATTGCTGTTTCAACACACAAGCACTTAAAAACTCACCCTGCTGAGAACTAACAGCACTCTCACTATCTAGTTACTATCCATAAACCTGTAGAAAGCCTCAGGCATTAAGACACATACTGCTACAGTGAAATGTGTGCAATGTATGCAGGTCCGTAGCCCCCAGCAGAGTACTGATTTGCCCTTGCTATAAGCCAGGTAGTATTCTTGTAGTGCTTCAATCAGCCTATCAGTCTCTGTCCACTCCTGCAATTAACCTGACAGAAGCATGTCCTTATCTAATCGCTGTTTGAACACACAAGCACTTAAAAAGTCACCTTCCTGTCAACTACCAGCACACTCACTATCTAGTCAGTGTCTATACACCTGTAGAATGACTCAGGCCTTAAGACACATAGGGGTACAGTGAAATGTGTGCAATGTATGCAGGCCCTAACCCCTAGCAGAGTACTGATTCACCCTTGCAATAATCCAGGTAGTATTCATGCAGTGCCCAATCAAACTGTCACTCTCTGTCCACTCCTGGAGTCATCCTGACAGAAGCATGTCCTTATCGATTCTCTGTGCCAACACACAAGCACTTATAAACTCTCCCTGCAGTCAACTACCAGCAGGGTAAATATCCAGTCAGTATCCATGAACTTGTAGAGTGACTCAGGCATTAATATAAGCAGTGCTACAGTGAAATGTACACAATCTAAGTAGGCCTCTAACCACTAGCAGACTACTAAATCACCCTTGCAATAACACAGGTAGTATTCATGTAGTGCCCCAATCAGTCTGTCATTCTCTGTCCACTCCTGCAATCATCTTAACAGAACTATGTCTTTATGTAATCACTGTACCAAAACCTAGGGATTTATAAATTCAGTATTCTCTTTTGTTGCAGTACTCTAATCATTCAGTCAGTATTTATTTACTTATGCAATGTCCCTGGTAGTAATACATCAATATTACAAACACCTATCCAGTAGTCATGCAGTCCTTTAGACACATAAGCACTACTTATTGTGTCCTTCATTTTTCTAACTACTACCTCTGTATTGCAGAAAATGGGTTGTGATTTCTAAACAAAACATATAAATATTTATTTATATGTTTTAGATATTTGTTTAGTAATACAATACATTATTTTATAGATTTATTTTAATAATAGTATATATTTTTTTCAAAACAGATAGTGTTCATCATCGTTACAAAAAAATTCACCATGACTAAAAAAAACAGAAAGAAGGAAACAACAAAAAAAGGAGTATTATTTGAAGAAAAAACATCAGCAACATTTAGCTGAGGAACAACATGTGGGAAAAAAATTAAAACTTGCGGTAAGAGAACAAAATAATTTATTAAAACACTTTCACAGCCTAGAAACAGTGTGCACAATGTGGAAAGTAGAAACAATGCCTCAAGAAGAAAGAAAAAAACCAAGAAAAAAAGGGAAATTATTGGGAAATTAAGTTTTCAAGAAAACATATATAGTAAAAGGAGAAAGAATCAATTTACTGAAATAAGAAAAATAATGTTTTATAATAGAGTTATCTTTAATTTGTTGAAAGATGTGAGGAAATATAAAAAAAGATCAGCATTTTATAAAAAGAAAAAACAGATTGAAACTATTGTTGAAAAGGCTTTTGAACTGAAAAGGAAATTATTCATTTTAGTATTAAATAGAATTCGATCATTAGATAAGCAAATATCTTTTATGAAGGCCAAAAGTAAAAGGAAGAGATTATTTAACAGAAGTAACTTTTGTGATTTTTTTTGGGTGAATGGAAACACAGTTCAAGTTCCGAGCCTTTTTTTAATGAAGAGCGTTATTTTCAAACCAATAGATAGTTACATGCAGTTGATACCAGTGGTCGTGCTTATGAGGTTAAAAACGGTTGGCCAAGCGAAAAAGAAAAATTGGTTCCTAGAAATGTATAGGAACTGATAGCTGATGAAGGGAGAAGTACTAAAGCCCCAGTGTATACTTGGGATTGTAGTAGCATATGCAGTATACGACTACGTCAGGAATCTATTGATATTTTTCAGAATTTCTTACGAGTTTATAGTAAAAAAGTCTTAAAATGTTGCAAGCTCTAGATCCTTGCAGAGTGAGAAAAAATACTGGTTTGCAAGGTCATTCTCTGGCTTGTCCTTCTAGAAAAGTATGTCAAAGTGTTTTTCATCATTTTAGAATGTTAGCAGTGCATCATTCTCAAATGCGGAAGTTAGTCAGAAGATTGTATTACGCGAAAAGTCCAGCAATATTTTTAAATGAATTGAACAATGCACTTGTGCGTGGGTCAGTATCAGATGTAAAAAATGTTTGTGATGAAATAGAGTTTCGTTACGTTGGTCCTGAAGAAGAGAGAAGACAAAGTGAGACATTGATAGATGTAGGCTGTGAAGAAAACGTGGAGATGATTACTACAGATAAATTTGAAGAAGAAATTTCAAAGTTTAAGGTAATTTCGTGTGAAAGGCCAAATTATACATGTATTTGTTGTCGACGAACTCACTATAAGAATCAAACTAGGACTGTTGATCTGTATTTAAAAAGTGAAAAAGAAAATAATGATAAGTGGAAGGAATTTACAACTTATTTGTTGGTAGAGGATTGCTTTGATTTGGGTACTAATCAACGTATTTGTAAATATTGTTATAACAAATTAGAGGATAATAAAATGCCAGGAAGAGCTGTGCATAATGATCTGGAGTTGGTAGATATTCCTCAAGAACTGATGGATTTAAACACGTATGAGTGTATTCTGATTCAATCTGTGCACCCGATTCAAGCTATTGTTCGTATGTAGCCTAAAACAGGTAAATTGCCTCCCACAGATTTACAGAGAGGATTAGAAGGAAGAGTTGTATATTTACCTCTAGATTTAAAGAAAAATATTGAAACTATTGGTGTAGATAAAGAAGAAAGTGAACCATTAATTATTCTAGTGAATGGTGTTCCTACTAAGAGTAAGAAAATCTGGCAGGAATTAGTGGATGTCAGGAAAGTACTAAAGGCAACATTGTATCTTATAAAAAAACAATGATTGGTACAAGAATGTGTATGTTGAAGAAGAAGAAATACTTTTTGGAGATGATAGTGAAATGTCAAGCGAGTCAGATTGAGAAAGTGGACATGTCGAAAACTGAAGAAATTTATGAACATTATAGTGTACATTCTTTACATTCTAAAGAAGTGTTGGGGAATACTATTGAATTATTCCAAATGAAGAAAGCAAAGGGAAATCCCTTAAGTGTTTGGGAAAAGACTTTGGAAGCTCGTTGTTTTCCCCAGCTGTTCCCAACTGGAAAAGGTGGACGATAGGAAGAACGATCAATACAGATTCCTGCATCAGAATATCGGACAACAAGATTGTATGCAGAAGATCCGAGATATTGACAATGTATCCCATATATATGTCATCTTTTGTTTGAGAGTGACTTGTCTGGACTTTCATATGCAGTCAACCGTATATTAAAAACAGGAGTACATCTTCTAAATGTTTCTGCAAAGGAATTTATGGAAAAAGTACATCAGAGAGATGATCATTTGGAACCTCAACTGATTAATTTGATGGCATGTCAGCGTGTTACTAACGAGTATTGTTATCGTCATCATGGAGAACTTAAATGCATGCTAAGTAATTTAGGAACTCCAACGTGGTGCTTACCCTAAGCTGTGCTGAATACGCATGGGATGATTTACTTCAATTTCTTCGAGAAGCAAATTCAAACATTCAAAACATTGAATTCAAAACCCCTGGAGAGTTGTGTTCTTTGGATCCTGTTAATATATGCAGATATTTCAATCATAGGTTTGAAGCTATGATGTCTTTTATCTGCAACAAAAAGAATCCTCCTCTTGCAGAAGTTATTGATTTTTTTGGAGAAAGGAGTATGAAGCTAGAGGTGCTCCTCATATACATATGCTTCTATGGATCAAGGATGCACCCAAATTCGGATGACACTGTTTTATCTTTTATTGAAGATTATGTTACATGTGCTTGACCTAAAAGAACAGAAGAAAACACCTTAAGGCAACAAGTGTTACGATTCCAATGTCATCGATGTGGGAAATACTGTCGACGGAAATACAAGTCGAAGGAAAAGTTTTGTACCAAATGTCGTTTTGGATTTCCACGTCCAGTAATATCCAAAGGAAGAGTGAACAGTTTCATGTCAGCGGTGAGACATACCATCACTAGAAAATCTCAAAAAAATATTTACAATTGGAGAAGAAGTGAAGAATCGAAGTATATAAATGATTATAATCCAGTTATTCTGTCAATGTGGAATGCTAATATGGATATTCAGTATGTTGCGGATAATTCCATTGCTGTGGCTCGGTATGTAACATCATACATGACAAACTCAGAAAAGATGGAGTTGAAAGAAATGTGGGAAGAAATTTCCCACGAGAAGAGTCTCAGTAAGAAATTGTACCGCTTTAGTTTGAAGATGCTGTCACATCGAGAAATTGGATCGTACGCATGTTCGGAACGGTTATCGTCTGCAAGTTTATATTCAAAGTCAAGAGGAATTATTTGGGTTAGTCTAGGTCTTGCTCCAACGTGAAATCAAGTACTTAAACCTATCCAGGAAATTGAATATTTAGAATTAAATGAACCGGAAAACACAGATATGGTCAAAACAAACATGTTGGATACATACTATCCAAATAGAAGTCCTCATCTTGAGAACATATCTCTCTATGAAGTACTGCAATATTACAGTTTTAGGAGAAATACTACAGAGAATATAAATGAAGGAAAATATGCTGTGATTGGTTCAGAAGGATGTTTGGTGAAACATACTAAAGGAAATTTGATTAATCATAGGAAACTGACCTGTGATACCCCTGATTAAAGAGAATTTTACTATTTGGCACTTTTACAACTCTTCAAACCTTGGTGTACGGAACTGGAATTACTTGGAGATGTTGAGTGCTATGAAGATTCTTTCAATCCATGTAAAGATAGCATTGAATGCACAGTTTTTGCAAACTATCTCAAAATGTTGAATGAAGAAATTGATCAAGAAGCTACTATTGCAGCTGAGATTGCTAGAGACAGTTCTCAAGATAGTCAAAGTTCTACTCCGCTGAGTCAGGATCCTCTAGGACAACCAATTCTTGAAAATGAAGCAGCCATCGCCATGAGTGGAAACAGCAATGCATCAATCTCAAGAAGATATGATGGACTTGGGAATCTTGGAAGAACAACTAAATGTTGAACAGAAAGAAATATACCAGCAAGTGAAAGTACAGATCGACCATGGTTTTCTTCATGAAAAGAAAGAATGTACTTGCACATCATTTCAACCTATCCGAATGAATGTCAGTGGTCAAGCTGGGACAGGAAAAAGTTTCTTATTTAAAGTTTTGATCAGTTATCTTCAGAAAACAACGGAATCAGATTTGTCTTGTGTTGTAACTGCGCCAACTGGGTTGGCAGCACACAACATTAAAGGAATTACATCGCATCATTTACTTATGCTACCTGTAGAGCATGAAAATACATTGGAATATCACAAGCTATCAGGAGAAGCTTGTTATGAAGATTCAAGAGTGCTAAAGAAAATGAAACTTCTAATTATTGATGAGGTGAGCATGGTCTCAAACTTAATGCTTGCCTTTGTGCATTTAAGAATGCAGCAAACTTTAAAAACAGAATGTGATGTGTTATTTGGAGGAAAGCATGTCATAGTTTTTGGTGATCTACTTCAACTCACTCCTGTAAAAGGACAACCAGTATTTAAAATGCTTCAGCATGAAGGCACCAGAAAGACTTTGGGAAGCATTGGAAACGTTAACATTTGGTCATATTTTGAATACAAAGAACTTACTAAAAATATGAGACAGGCAATTGATATAGATTATGGAACTATTCTTCAAGATATAAGAATTGGAGTATTGACAGAACATGGCAAACAAGCTTTGGAAAGTCGGCTACTTACTACCTTGTTTGCAAATGAAAATATATTTCCTGAAAAAATATACAAGAAAATTGCAGAAAAAAATCAGTAATCTGCCTAATGCCGACACTATGAGAGTGTTCTACATTAAATGAAGAACTTTTAAAGCTTGAAAACGAACAAATAAGAAAAATGGAAGCCATTGACAAAATAGAGCATGAAGGAGTTACTATTATTATAACAGAAAAATTACAAACAAAATTGAATTCTTTAGAAAAATCTATATCTAAAACTGCTGGTTTAGAATTTTTTGTATATGTATGTGTAAATTGTCAGGACATTTAACAGTGTAATTTGAATGTGGAAAAAGGTTTAGTAAATGGAGCAATGGGAAAAGTGGTTGAATTTGTCAATTATCAAAAAAGAGAAGGGATTGAATCTTTAAAAATCAAATTTGATCAGATTGAAGAAGTACAGCAAATTGGTCGTTGTTCTGCTCGTTTTTTGCTAGTTAAAGATTTGTATGTTCGTAGGAAACAGTTTCCTCTTTCCTTGGCATAAGCAGTGACTATTCATAAGTCTCAAGGTTTAAGTGTAGACAGTGCTTTGGTAAACATTGGGAGTACCATATTTAAAGAGGGTATGGCATATGTTGCTTTGTCACGAGTCAGAACTTTATCTGGATTGTATTTGATTGATTTTGATGAGAGAAAGATTAGTGCAGATTCAAATTGTGTAAGAGAGTATAATCGTTAAAGAAGACTATATGCTCCCAATTTAGGTGAATATCCTGTATATGAAAAGCGTGTAGTTGGTCAAAAACGGAGATATGAGAATATCTGTAGTGAAGTTAAAGAGAAAAAAAAAAATCAAGATAATGTTGCGATTCCAAGCAAAAAGCACAAGGAGACTATTGAAGAGATTGTTGGATATCAATTAGAAAATAGTTCAGATATCAACTGCTATGCAAATGTAGTGGTAAATGTTGTATTTTCTTTAGAATATCTGCAACAGCAAATTATGGAGCATCGAGAAAAACGGTTTTGTTCTTTGTTGCATTCTATTTTTGAAAAATTGAAAACTGATAAAAGTAAATTCCAAAGTGTTTCTGATATTCGGAAACTTCTGGATATATGTAGTGGTTGTACGCAATTTTCACAGAATGTCAAACAAGATGCTCAGGAATTTCTAATGTATATGCTTGCAGTATTGGAAGACGAAGGAATAGAAATTGAAAATCTATTTGGACTTCGTTATAAATGGCAACATGAATGTGAAAATTGTAGATTTACTTCTACCACTAACAGACACACTGAGAGATTCCTATATTTAACAATTCCGGATTGTAAAGCAGTCTCTTTCAACAAATTAGTTAACGCAGCAAATCAAAACATGGAGTGTAGCCAATGCAAATCAGAAATGTTATCAACATTATTTATAGAAGGATTTGGACAATATATAATTCTAATGATACAACGTTGTACAGCTGATGGAAGAAAATTGGAAACTTTAATTAAAAATTTTGTATCAACTATCAACATCAGGAAGAACTTTTATAGCAGTAGCAACTATTTTCCACAATGGACCTTCAACAACATCTGGACATTACACAGTCTATTTAAAATGCAATAAAGGATGGACATATCGTAAAGATGCTCATTTGGTTTTTAAATATCGTTTGCTTAAAGAATTACCAAATTCATACCAATATTTTTAAAGCCAAAGTTCTAACAACATAATTTGGCCTATTGGGAATATGTTAATATGTATTAATACCAAAACTTTTGACAATTTCAGTATGAAGGATTTTAGTAATATCATTTGGCCTACAGGAAAGATATTAATAAAAATTACGCAGTTTAGAGATATTCTGTCAGCAAATATTTTAAATGACATCATTTAGAGCATATGAAAATTATAAAGAATTGTTGATTGAGTTATTGTTTATCTTCTTTGATATTATATTGAGAAAATTCTGTTAGAAAGAAGCATTTTATATATACGAGAGTTGCATTATATACTATGTTATTCAGGATGTGATTTATATGCAATGTGGAGAGATAGTTGACTATGTTTAAAATATTTTTGACACAGATTTGTTTTTTTTTAAACAATCTTATTGATTGTTGTTTTTTTTGTCCGCTGTTATGTGATGAGTAACATTGAAATCACTATTAATAGTGAAATTCTATATATTCTGAGAACAGCAAAAAAGGCAAACTAAATAATTTATATAATGGCAAAATTATGTTGTGTTGTAAAAAGTATAAGATTATATAATATAACTTTATTTGTTCTTCTCTTTTACAGATCCTAATTCTAAATATGCACAATGACTCAGTTATTAAGATACAAAGTGGTCCAGTCAAATGTGCACAATCTATGCAGGCCTCTAACCCCCAGCAGAGTACTGATTCACCCTTGCTATAACCCAGGTAGTATTCTTGCAGTGCCCCAAATAGATTGACAGTCTCTGTCGCCTCCTGCAATCATACTGTCAGAAGGATGTCCTTATCTAATCTCTGTGCCAACACAGAAGCACTCATAATGTCTCTGTGCAGTCAACTACCAGCAGTGTAAGTATCCAGCCACTATGCATGCATTTGTAGAATGACTCGGGTATTAAGACACACACTGCTACAATCAAATATGCACAATCTATGCAGGCCTCTAACCCCCAGCAGAGTACTGATTCACCCTTGCTATAAGCCAGGTATTATTCATGCAGTGCCCCAATTAGATTGTCAGTCTCTGTCCAGTCCTGCAATCGTACTGTCAGAAGGATGTCCTTATCTAATCTCTGTGCCAACAAAGAAACACTTATAAAGTCTCCCTGCAGTCAACTACCAGCAGTGTAAGTATCCAGCCACTATACATGCATTTGTAGAATGACTCAGGTATTAAGACACGCAGTGCTGCAATCAAATGTGCACAATCTATGCATGCCTCTAACCCCCAGCAGAGTACTGATTCCCCCTTGCTATAAACCAGGTAGTATTCAAGTACTGCCCCAATCAGACTATCAGTCTCTGTCCACTCCTGCAATTATCCTGACAGAACCATATCTTTCTTTAATCTCTGTGCCAGCATACAACAGCTTATAAATGTACCACACTGTTAACTACCAGCACTCTAACTATACAGACTAGGTATCCTCATGTCTATTCCATATACTTCTCCATCACTTATCCACCACTATAGATATCCTTTTACTCTGTCAATACCAACAGTATCTTCTTATCCTATCACTCCGCCATTATCTCAGCATTCATAAATTGACCATGTATTGTACTTGCAGCACTGTAATCATTCCAGTTACTAGTAATGTATTTATAGACTGGTTTAGCTACTAATACAAGTACACCTCGTTTTTTCGTCTTTCAATGCATGCGGCATTCCACAGCACACATTGAAAGACAAAAATGCCTTTAGTGATTATTTTTGTGCAGAAAGGTGTCCCTTCCTACACAAAAAACAATCTCTCCACAACCCAAATATCCTTGCACCATTATGTAAGGGTGCCTGCAGTAGCACTTGGCATCTGTTTGAGCGCCAGTACAGGAAGAAGCACAGAGTTATGACATATTTATGTAAATATGTCACATCCCTGTGCTTCGGAAGTGCAGCAGCGCGGTGCAGGTAAAGAGCTTGCAGTGTCATGCTGCAGTACTTCCTTATAGATCTGCACTTTCACAATACACTACTAATGCATTCTTTCACTCAATCATGCTCTACACATATATTTAACCAAACTTTCACACATTACCATGCAATTGTGGGTATTTCTTTAACCAGATAAGGTAGTTCTGATAAGAACTTATTTTTTTTATTTTTTATTTTATATATATATTTTTTTTTCTGAACAGTTTTGTATTTTTTGGGGTGTTTTTAAAAAAAAAACGAAAAAAACAGAAACTTCAGGAATTATTTTTTATTCCGTAAAACAAAGCAAACCAAAAATTTGCAACGATGGTTCCATTGTGCAGCACAAACTGCTTCCACTGACTGTTCTCCATAAGATATGAGTTTTTTTCACTTCACGCAGTGCTGTTCGAGGAAGGCAAACTCTGGTCGAATATCTGGTGGAGATGTGCCAGTTAATGTCCCAGAAGTGCTTGCCACTGCAGTAGGAGGGTTCATTGCAGCTCACCTGCATTCCTCCCGAGCCAGATTGAGTGGATGTATGGTCTTGAGATGTTTATACATCGAGGCAGTTCCACATGAATATTTCTTCTCACTACTACCTTTTGACAATACTCTTTGGCAGATGCAGCAGGTCACCTTCGTGGCATTCACCTTCTTCTGCCCGGGTGGAAAGGTGAAGAATTTCCACACTACTGATTCTGGCCTTTTAGGACGTATATCCTCCTGCAAAAATTCTTCTTCTGAAGAATGTTCCTCCTCCTGCTGTCCTGAAGCCGTGTTCTTCTTTTTTTTTTTAAAACACCAAACAAAATGAAGAAATAAGGTTTCTTGAAAGCACAGAGAGGTCTCTCTACAGATACTCCAAGAAGAATGATTGAAATGGGTGGGGTCCTTCAATAGTTACAGTGGGAAATGTTGTGAACCAATCAAATCCTTTTTTTAAGGTCACATGGGATTCGCACACCCTGCGCTCACGAAGAACGCACTCAACCACTCCGCGAAAATATATTTAAAAATAATATAACTTTATTACAAATAGAAATATATTATTGTTATGAATACCTTAGATCATCTCTAGCCCTAATATGTATATTAAAGACACATACATATCATTTTAGAACATAAAAAATTTCGCGGGAGTCACACACCCAGTGCGCCCCACATATGATGTAACGAGGGGCCCACCACTGCGCAAGCGTCGCGTACCATAACGCGCATTTGTCGCGAATTAGCGGGAGCATGAGTCACACATTAGTCGCATACCTTTCGCGCACAACACATAAGATTATACGTATATCACGTAACTGTAAAACACGATCCCTTCCCACACCATACGTGGATCCTTTACAACTTTTCCAATATGGCGGTTGTAATACGCACACCCGTCGCGTTAGGTACGCTTAGGGTGCGTGACTCCAAAATTTCTTTTTAAAAAAAACTAAAGAAAATAATTGATTTAAAAAAGATTTTTTAAACAATTTTCAGAAAAGTATATAATATTGTTTAATAAATAATATATTTACAAATTAACAGTTTAAAAACATACAAAAAACATAGGTATAACTACTTTTATAATTAAAAATTAGCATTTAAAAAACCTTTGAAATTCACTGAAAAAACCATAGGTTTCAGACACGTTATAGTTAGGAATTAGCATTTAAAAACCCTTAGAAATTCACTGAAAAAACCATAGGTTTTAGGGAAAGTTATAGTTAGTTGGACATTTTACTCGTATAAAACCATAGATATTCCCCCGTTATAGTTAGTTCAGCTAACTATACCTCGCGCCCCCGCAGTGCACTGCTGATAACATCACATATTACATCATTCATGACATGGTCAGTGACATCACTGATGACATCTCAAATGACATCACTGATGACATCACTGATGACATCATCCAGTGACTGTGTGTTTCTGTAAAGTTTAAATATGTTTAATATATATAGGGAAAGGCATATTGAAGAATGAGTTGGTGTATAAGTGTCTGAATAGGTGATTTAGTAGGTGAGTGACTGACTCTATAAGTGAGTGAATTAACTTATCTTACTGAATGCATGGGTTAGTAAGTAAACTGTGTGAATGTCTGTGTCCGTCTGTCTGTTGGTGTGTAAGCGGCTGCATGGGTTTGCGAATAGCTACATGAGTGTCTATATGGGTTATTGATTGGTTGTCTGAGTATCTGTATGGGTGCCAGAGTGTTTGTGTGGGTGGGGTATATGTGACTCTGTACATAGATGTGTCAGTGGGTGATTCACTGTATGTATGGTGTCAAGAGTGCATCTGTGATGGACTGTATGGGTGGGTGAGTGTGTGTATAGGTGTGTTAGTGAGTTAATGTATATCTCATTTGTATATGTGTTTGTAACTACATATGTGAAAGGCAGTATGTATGTGTGTTGGAGTACATAAATGGCAATAAGTGAGAGTGTGTTATTGTTAGAGTGGCTGTATGGATGAGTCTGTGCTTGTATCAGTGATTGTATAGGAGCGTAAGTATGTGCTAGTATTTGTATGAGTAAGTGAGCTGGTGTTTGTATAACTGTATAAGTGAGTAAATGGCAGTGTGATTAATTATTTGCAAGACTGACTAGGTGTGTGAGTACCTCTATGGATGAGTGGTGGTGTGTGAGTTTCTAAATAGGTGTATGAGTGCATATGATAGTCCTTACTGAGTGACCATAAATATGAGTGACTATATGGGTGAGTGGATGTGTGTGTTAAGCTAAGAATCAGTGTGTGGGTATGTAGTTATTGATGTGTCTATGGTTTTGAGAATGGCAGTCTGTAATTTAAAGTGGGTGTATCAAAAGTTATATTAGGATGTGGGAAGATGCATGAAATTATCACATGGTGATGTCATCAGTGATGTCATCAGTGATGTCATTTGAGATGTCATCAGTGATGTCATCAGTGATGTCACTGACCATGTCATGAGTGATGTAATATGTCACGTCATCAGCAGTGCATTGCGGGGGCACGAGTTATAGTTACCTGACCTAACTATTACGGGGGAATTTCTATGGTTTTATACGAGTGAAATGTCCAACTAACTATCACTTTCCATAAACCTATGGTTTTTTCAGTGAATATATATATATATATATGTCTTGAACAGGGCCGGACTGACCATAGCAGGCACCGGATATTTCCCCGGTGGGCCGTCATGGTGCAGTGCGGTTTTGGGCCTCTGGGGGCTCTTTTTGTTACCAGGGGCCGGCAATTTCAGCCACCTGTAACAAAATAAGCCGAAACCGGCCCTAACAAACAACTCAGCCGCACTCCCCCCCTCCCTTCCAGGGGAGCCAGCCGAGCAGTTTGCCAGGGCCAGTTTTGGTATCCAGTCTGGCCCTGGTCTTGAAGAGAGAGTTGAGAAGCCTATCTCCAACTAAAACCTATCTTAGGGAGTCACAGAACCTTTGGTAATAGCTCTGAATCTCATAACTTTTGCTTTCAACTGCATCTTTTGAAACACAGACAGTATGGCATGTGAGTAATACAATGTTTATTAAGCAAAATTCTAGAACCGTTTTTGAAACCATTAACCGGTCTGATGAGCATTTCTTAGTTTTTCACTGGCTATTTTACAATGCACAGTCAGAGAACTGGTGTATTTTGATGCTTAATTTCATTTGATTTCTCCACTTTTGGAAGGTAGCGAGTCTCTGATTTGAGAGAATATCACCAGACAATGTAGTGCACTAGGTATCTACTCATGAACACAGTTGTGATGCGAGTTTTTGAAGCTCATCCGGCGCTTGTCACATTTCAAGTCACTAAGGGCCAGATGTTCCCTAATAGCAATCCCTACAGAATAGGAAAGTTCCAAAACCGAAGGGTGCCTCTGGCCTTAAGGCCCCCCTGGAGGCACCCCAAAATAGTGCCCTGGGGGCATATGTGCGCTTCATGTCACATAAAAACATGCATTTTTTTTATTTTGCACATGGTTACTATTGACCTTGAGACAATTGCAATAGCATTTCCTAAATGCCCAATTCACATTTGAAATGCCTGCTACATGTGCTTTAGGAATCATACATCCCTATTTGCGATTCCTAAATCACGGTCGTAATTTGTTAGGTACGCTTAGGGTGCGTGACTGCAAAATTTCTTTTTAAAAAAAACTAAAGAAAATAATTGATTTAAAAAAGATTTTTTAAACAATTTTCAGAAAAGTATATAATATTGTTTAATAAATAATATATTTACAAATTAACAGTTTAAAAAAATCTTCAAATTCTGTACAAAAAACATAGGTATAACTAATTTTATAATTAAAAATTAGCATTTAAAAAACCTTTGAAATTCACTGAAAAAACCATAGGTTTAAGACACGTTATAGTTAGGAATTAGCATTTAAAAAACCTTAGAAATTCACTGAAAAAAACATAGGTTTTAGGGAAAGTTATAGTTAGTTGGACATTTCACTCGAATAAAACCATAGATATTCCCCCGTTATAGTTAGTTCAGCTAACTATACCTCGCGCCCCCGCAGTGCACTGCTGATAACATTGTGGTAAATATTTAAATTACCTGTACTATTTTTTATGCGGTAAAGTCTAGTAAGAATAACTCAGTCAAAATAAGAGGCAGAATCCGTGGTATTAGAGGTTCTGAAAAGGACTTTATTCCTTACAAAGGAATTATGGTTCGAACCAGGCAATCTTATTCCATCACCACGAAGGTTCAGGAAGGGATAGGCATACATTATTGACAAGTAACAATATATATATGAAAAGCATTGCATTAAGACAGATGCAGGAGGCGTATCAGCTGATAATACAGATAAGAATACACATACGTAATGAAAATAGGCGTAAATACGGGCGTATACTAGAAACGTCATTTAAAATGATGTCCCAAGTGGGTGGATCCATAAGAGAATCCTGCAGTGTCAGCAGAAATATTTGGCAGAGATGCGCGCGCAGCCGCATGACGTGTGATTGACGTGCAACTAGAGGGTGAAGGGAACTTGACATTTAGCCCTACATGTGGAGACAGAAGTCTGGGGTGTCAGGACAACCTAGTCCTAAATCATATCTAATATCTTGTGTTTAAGGAACTATATTATCTGGAAGGAAAGGTCTTCTCGGACAGATCCTATTCTATACTGACTGTTAGTGCGTGTACAAGCGTCTATGTGTCTACATGAGATGCGAGGGGGCAGGAATCTTCCATAGTAACAGGGGCTATGAATTACTTGCATAAAGACAGCGAGGCCGGGCCCTTTGCTCGGTAGCTGAAAGGATGTTTACCTAAACTACTAGACAGGAATGCATTGGATGAGGAGCGGAGCAGATAACTTGAAGGCTGAATACAGTTTTTGGCAGGCAACAGGCCGCGTCAGGCACCGTTAGCCGCGCAGGGAGTAGGACAAAGTTCATGGATACAGATGCAGGTCCAGGCTGGAGCATTTCAGAGGCAGAAGCAGGAAAAGGCTTGATGGCAGAATTCAGGGCCTACTCGCCTGAACTGTAAAACGTGAAAAGTGAACCATATAAAGTCGGTGGCCAATCATACTTAGGAATGGACTATTTGACCCATTCATGGCGGATCTGAAAGAGGACATGTTGACGTTGGACGCCCATGTATTTGCGTCTTCATAGCTGGAACTGGAGGGAACATACATGTACTTGTGGCACGTACATGGAGCCGTTGGGGTCTAAGATAGGGGACACAATTGACCATAAAAATTCATATTTCCTCATTCCCTCCTTGTCCCCTACGGACCCTCATGAAATATCCATCTTCATCAATCCATCAATCTGTTCATATAGCATCATTTGTTCTTCTTTCTTCTTCCGGAATCTTGAATGAAAATTTGAAGGCGGGATACACGATGTGGCACACAGACCACAAATCGCTGGCCCACATTGTAGACATAAGCAGCAACTGAATAGTATGAGAAAGCCAATACCTAGGAAGGATAGGATCCTCCATCCCCAGGCTGACAACATGCTCCAGAACCAACCGGACCAAGTCCAGGTGCCTGGATTCTGATGTATCTGGCTTACGATTTTATGAAGTCGAGTTCTGGCTTTATACACTGACGGCGCGTTTTCTGGTATGAAAACACAGCAACTTGCTCCGATGACCCTACAAGCTCCGCCCCTATCGGCCAGAATTACGTCAAGGACAAGACGATTTTGAAGAACAACAATCCGCATCGCAGACTGCTCCTCTGTTAAGTTGCCTAAGGCGGAAGTAGTTTCATTCACTACTGCTTCAAGGGTTCTAGTTAATCTACGTATCAGCTTACTATTAGTGACTGTACCTATATAGGGAAAGAAACCTTTATTGAAATCTGTATATTGCTCCCATGCTGTTTCAGTGTAGTCGACAATCGGGAGATCTCTCTGCTGTCTATTGGTTACTAAATGGGTATTCCTATGATAATCAGGCGGGGCTAGGAAAACAGGTGGCAGAAGGAATGCAATGTAACAGGTACCATCCCAGTCTAGGGGTAGGCGCATGTATGCGGTGTGACCACATATGAAGTAGGAGTGACGGGAAGCTCTAAATGTAGACTTGCCTTTATCACTGAATTCTATTACAGTGGTACATTTACTATGGCCCATGTGTATTGAACCATTCTTTCTTACACATAATTCGCCTCTAACTGGAAATACTGACATGGCGGGCAAGATTGGTGTAGCTTCGGATTCAACATTCAGGATCATGAGGTTAAGTGTAAAGTTACCTAATCCATATACTTCATTTTCTAGATCAGTCCCTGTTCTTTTGGGAAGTCCCTCCTTGTTAGGGTAGCAGACTTTAAGTAAAACTAGGTTCAGGTTTCCCCATACCCAGTTGTCTTGATAAACTACTGAATTTGAATCTAGGGAATTAATCAAACTAAACCATGCTCCACAGGAGCCATTGTGTGTGAACGGATATGGAAAGAGGGGCAGAACTCCTTTGTATTTCTGATAGGGAGGGAGTCGGCCACATATCCAACAATTTGTAGCATTGCTGGTCTGATGAGAATGATGTAACATACTAATGAATGTATTGTTGCGCAGCGCAAATCTATAGGACAACTCATGCGGAGGTAATTCGCTAAAAGTATGTTCGGCAGTAGCATTGTAAACACGCTTGGAAATAGGGTAATACATGTGTAAAAATATACTGACACTAATAATCAGAAGACTTAGAAAAAACATAATCAATAATGTCACTATGCAGTGACTACGAAGTGATTTACAGTACGCATGTTTCTTGAGCTGTTTCTGTCTATTTCTCTCTCTATTTCGGTCTAGAGGGTACATGTCAGAGACAAATTCAACCGATTCACCTTGGAGAGGACTTAAACAATCAAATTGTCTGACTTGCTAGACCTTAGTTTCAGTTTATAATTCTCCTTTTCTAGCTCATCAACCAGGGGGAGTTTTGAGTCAGTCTGTGAGGGAATGCAGGGCTGGACGTTTAAGTCCGATGGTAGTCCATGAAATTTCTTGATATGGCTCGAGTGCAACCACCCTTTACGTCCCTCAAGCTTCACAGCTGTCCTTGTGGTCAATAAGACGAGCTTAGGCGACTGCCAGCGAGGCTCCAGCGGGTTCCTCCTGTCGAAATTTCTTACAAGCACCAGATCACCTGGAACCACTTCATGGGGCTTCACCTCAGTGTTATCGGGAAAAGCTGCAGCTACCTGTGAACGACAAGATTGTAGTGCAGACATCAAGGAAGCCAGGTAATCTGTCAACATATTACAATCAACATCAGTGATTTTACGAGGTATAGGCGTCCCCCACATATTTGGTGGTCTACCGAAGATCACCTCATACGGGGATAGCCCTGTTCGAGAGTGTGCTACCATTCTCATGTAAAAGAGCGCAACCGGTAGAGCTACTATCCAGTCGACACCTTTTTCTCTACATACTTTGGACAGTCTAATTTTCAGAGTTTGATTATGTCGCTCCACGAGACCTGCTGCCTCGGGATGTCGGACACAGTGGAATTTCCATTGGTAGCCTAACAGAAGTGAAACATGTTTCATTAGCTCGGATGAGAACGGCTGGCCATTATCTGAGTACACGATACGGGGCAAACCATACCGTGGGAAGAATTCTCGAACTAACTGTTTAGCAGTAGTCAGGGCAGTGTAATCTGAGACGGGATACGCCTCTGTCCACCGGGAAAGAGCGCATACAACTACGAGGACATATTTGAATCCTCGACATCGTTCCATCTGGATATAATCCATCTGGAGGACTTCAAAAGGGTGATCGGGGGGTTGAAATCCACCCTGTTCTACAGGTACGCCTTTTCCTGGATTGAACTGACAACAAATCATGCAGGTACGTACTTTCTGTTTAGCTGCTGTTCGCAAGTGTTTATTGAACCAAATGTGTTGAATGCTGTCTAGCATAGCCTTCTCTCCTAGGTGCGCTGGACTATGTATTGTGTTATTGATGACCTGAACCATTGAGTCGGGGAGAAACCATGTAGATTTTCCCTTCGTCATCCATCCTTGATCCGTTTGGATCCCTCCTAATTCAGTCCATTTCTTTATTTCTTCTGGTGTAGCATGTGTCTGTATGTCAATTACATCAAGGGCGGGATCCTTAACTGTCATGCAGTGTGTTGGTGTCGGAACTATTGTCTTTGTCGTGTCAGTTGGATGAATCTGATTCTGAGCAGTCTGTTTAGCTGTTCTGTCAGCTAGGTCGTTACCCTGAGAAATAACGTCAGTCACTTTTGTATGGGCTTTACACTTCATAATCGATATTGCAGTAGGCAGGTGTATTGCATCTAACAGAACTTGAATAAGGGGACCGTGCTGGATGTGGGCACCGTGAGAAGTTAAGTAACCTCTCTCTCGCCAAAGCACGCCGAAGTCATGGACGACTCCGAATGCACAACGTGAATCTGTGTATATGTTGACTTTTTTATTTTTGGCTTGAATACAGGCTTGTGTCAGAGCGATGAGCTCTGCTGCTTGAGCTGACAAGGTATCGATACAATTTGTTTCAATAATTTCAGTATCTGTTGTGACTGCATAAGCGGCCACTAACTCTCCTGTATTGGTTCTCATGCATGAACCATCTATATACAATGTTAGGTCTGGATCTGATAATGGAATATCTGTCAAGTCTTGTCTGGGTTTCGTCGTAATAGTAATAACTTCAATACAGTCATGTGCCAATGGGTCTGTTCCACTTAATGGCAAAAGTGTGGCAGGATTTAATGTACTACAACGTCTGATTTCTATGTGTGGCTGGAACAATGTCAATTCATAACCCGTCAGTCTTGCTATAGTCAAGTGTTGTGTTTGGGTCCGGTTCAAGAGAACCTCTACTGCGTGTGGTACTTGTACTGTCCATTGATGTCCTAACACTATGGCATCGCTTTGTCTGATTGCTAAAGCTGTTGCTGCGACTGATTTCAGGCACGCAGGAAGAGCCTGAGCTACGGGGTCTAATGTACTAGAAAAAAAAGGACATGGCTTGTGTGATCCTGCTTGTTCCTGCGTGAGTACTGACAAAGCAGTACCTTCACGTTCTGTGACAAAGAGTGTAAAACGTTTGCTGTAACATGGTGTTGCTAAAACAGGTGCTTGACATAAAGCTTTCTTTAAGCTTTCAAAAGCTTGTGTATGTTCCTGAGTCCAAGGGAGGACAGTCGATGTCGCTGCCTCCTGTGTTGTCAACTGAATGAGTGATTTTGCTAGAAATGCATATTGAGGGATCCACTGCCTACAGTACGAAGTGAGGCCTATGAATGCCCGTACCTCCTTTTGTGTCTTGGGTGGCGGCATGTTAACAATTAACTGGATACGGTCGGGTGTAAGCTGTCTTCCCCCCTTGGACAGCAAGTGCCCAAGGTACACAACTTGCTGGACACAGAATTGCAGCTTTGAAGGGGACACTTTGTGCCCCTTGTCGGCTAAGAAATGTAAAACCGTCAGTGATGCTTTTTCACATTCAGGTTCGCTTCGGGCGGTGATCAGCAGATCATCGACATATTGAAGCAGGGCAGTGTTAGCTGGCATGTGGATACTGTCAAGTTCTCTTTTCAGTGCTTGGCTATGGATGCTGGGGCTTTCTGTGAATCCTTGAGGTGCGCGTGTGAATTTAAAACTTTTTCCATTTAAACTGAATCCGAACAAATATTGGCTTTCCGGATCGATTGGGACGCTAAAGAAGGCGTTCTTGAGGACAATTACAGTAAAGAATGTTGCTTCTGAATCTATGGCCGTTAATAATGACGAGATATCTGGGACCACGGGGTATTGTGGTATAATGCATTTATTTAATTCTCGCAGATCAATAACTAATCGATATACTGGTGGTGCTTTTGGATCAGTTCGTTTAAGAATCGGAATTATCGGGGAATTACATACATTGGAGTCGGTTTCCACGACCACTCCTTGTGCAATGAGCTCGTCAATGATTTGCAGCAAAGCCACTACAGCATCTAGTGGTAATTTATATTGTCGCATTCGTGGTAGTACTACTCCTGTTTTGAGTGTGACTCGATATGGTGTAATGTGCATACAACCTACATCAGTGGGGCCTTGCGCCCATAAATGTGCAGGTAGATTCTGTAATCGGTGATCCATGTCTCTAGACACGTAGTGACCCTTAAAGTCACGTAAAAATAATCGTACTCCTTCCGGAGAACAACATATTACAGCTCCTAGAGCCTTCAATGTTTTTATACCTAACAAGTTTTCTGGACATGATTTCGTAAGCAATAGATCTGTAGTCCGTGTCAATGGACCGACTGTGAATGCAAGCGGTTGCGATACTTCGTTGATAGTAGGCTTTCCTGAGAAACCAAGGGAAATATTTTGTGAGCCTGAGAGGGGTGCCCCTGGGACTTCGCTGTGACTGATAGTGGTTCTGCTTGCCCCTGTATCGAGTAGAAACTTTCTGTCTTTCCCTAATACTTGACTCTGTACATAAGGACCCTCTTGATCTACAGGAACCTCAATAAGGGGTAGGCCAACTTCCCTCTCTAGGCTATTTCATGTGTAGCGCTGATACTCTGGATAGTCATTTTGTGCATACTGGTACATCTGTTGTGTCGTGTTTTGTGTTGCAGCAATAGGCTGTGGCTGTTGTTGTTGTTGTTGTTGTGGTTGTGGTACGGTCTGCTGTACAGCTGGCATAGGCTGTATATTCTGAGGTACTTGTGGTTGGATCTGATCCTGTCTAGGCGGACGTGGTCTCTCCTTCGTTATACCCGTAGAGATGTTATGTTTCAGAACTGCGCAATCGTGTATATAATGACCTGGCTGTTTACAATAGTTGCATGTCCCTCTAACAGGACCCGCTGAATCATTGGACTGTGTCGTACCCTTTTATGACCGTCAGCTGGAACTGAGTGGGCCACTAGCATTTTCATTTTCGTGTCTTTCATACGTCTTTGTTCATGTTCTTGTTCTTCTCTAATTCTATTGTGATGATATTGTAACATTTGTAACATCTGTGACGGTGTGTTACCTTGCCAAGTACTCTCGAATTTTAATACTCTACTCTTAACTTGGGGCAGGGAATTCTCAACTAATTTTGTCACAAACAGATGTGGATACGACTCACTACTTGCTTTTATGCCACTATTAATACCAAAACATTTTTCAAATCGGGAATAGAAATCACTAGTGTCTTCATCTTGTTTTTGTTTACAGGCTGAGATTGCACCCCAGTCTTCCTTTTTCGTAGTTAATAAACGTGGTAGTACCTGCACTAATAATCCTGGTAATGCTGTAGTCCTTTCCCCAAGCCCTGAACCTGCAGCTCGGGCCTTTTCTTCGTTTTCTAATGCTGTCCAATCTATCTTTTGGTCTCCCACCTCCCATTCCTTTTCTTTGAGTTTCTCGTAAATACCGGCAGGCAATAAAACTTTTAATATTTTCATAATGTCAGGATAAGTATACTCTCCCATGAGTAACATGTCTTTTATCTCACGGTGGAAACCTGCTGGATCTTTGTCATGGCTAGGTACTACTTTCTTCATTTCTAATAATTCAATTTTAGTTATGGGCGCGTACACAAACACGCGTTTAAAATTATTGTCTTCACCTCTTATTGGGTGCACTTCGCGTAAGGGATTCTGTCTGTCTATATGGTACGTTTTTCTTTCCAACTTGGGGGGAACTGAAACATGTTCTGGGCATACGAAGACAATGTACTGGTGTCGATATTCTAGAATTTCTTTAATTAAATCAGTACCTGAACCTCTCCATTTATTCGTGAGTAATTCTATCAGTATATCAGGTAGGGGACCAGGATCGGAGTGTTGGCTTCTATACAATATAACGAGGTGTTGTATCATGTATATACCAGCTAAACGTTGTTCGTCTGGGGTAAGATTCAAAAACGTGTGTGCTAACGCATCATCACTGTATTTTTCAGAACTGTCAGCCCATTGTACTGCTGACCTGGCTAATTCTTGTTCATCCATAGAATCGAGCATATGATACCCCCTTCGGTCTCGGAGTAATTTATCAGCAGCCTGGAATAAGTGTTCAGGGGACTTCGTATTTAGCATAGGGGCTTGAAAATGTCTGTTACATTCTGGACGTATCGGACGTATCGGGTCATTAAAGTATCTGGTATTGTTACAAGGTCTTCCCCTACCTACATAAGCTATCGTTTCTAATTGTCCTGTGGGTATTTCTGATTCTTCCTCCTCCTCTCCCTCTGATTCAGTTTTGTCTGCCTCCAATCTGGCTTTATGTATTCGTTCTACTTCTTTGCGGATTTTTCGGCACATAGCTACTATACATGTCTGTTTATCATGTTTTCCCTCTGATATATTCTGACCCCATCTGGTAAGTACTTGCATTTCATCCTGATCTACCTCGGACCTATCTCTGTCTCTGATCAAGCAGTTTATGAAGAAGCGTAACAGTAGTCTCTGTATATCCACTTTCTGGTAATCCATGGCTTCGTCAATACTTTCAGGGCCTTGCCCTGTTTGGACAAAGCGATATATATTGTCTAGATGATTAATCATTCCTGGTAGTGTCGTTAAATACATTGAAGCTCGTCGTATACGTAGTGATGATAGCAGCATTCTGTCATTTTTACCGGGCACTGGATCATATCTACAATCTACAAGATGTTCTTTAAACATGTCGGACGTTG
Source organism: Triturus cristatus (assembly GCF_964204655.1). Classification (NCBI taxonomy): domain Eukaryota; kingdom Metazoa; phylum Chordata; class Amphibia; order Caudata; family Salamandridae; genus Triturus; species Triturus cristatus. The sequence goes on along the minus strand of NC_140585.1, from coordinate 960,502,262 downwards.
CTATCTGGGGTGTACGTTGGTTTGCTAAATCTCTAAGAGACGATTTGCTTCGTGATGGTGGTGTGGCAAAAATTGCTGTCGCACCTTCTGAGGTGCTAGGCACGAAAGGATTTGTGGGATGTAAGGTAGAAACTGTGGATGCAGGAAAGGCGGTGGAAACAGATGGACCTGTTGGATTGTGCGGAGGAGTTTGTGGTTGCGGAGTTGGGGGCGGATGTTCTCGGCGTTGAGCACCATCGACAGGTGGCGTGTGTGGTGGAACATTAACATATTCCGGAGCTACATCGTCTAAATAGGAGGAAAGGAAAATATCTTTTGCGGTCTTGGGATGTGCTTTAATCGGGAGTAATGGGGGTGGCAAATCTTTCGGTATTTCCGGGGTGGCCTTAGGTAAACCTTCGGCCAAAAGAGGATACATACCATTCATAAGAGTGTTTCGTTGTCTGTCTACTTGTTCTGTTTTTACTCGGATACCTTCCTTAACTAATACGTCTTCTCGGGCTTTATTTGAGTTCTCCCTACTTTTCTCTTCCTGTCTGAGCGCTTTCTCTGTGCGCCTATGCGATTCTTTACGCCATAACTCAATGGCATCTTTCTGTGACTGTCTGGCTTTCTTTTTCCATAATTCTTCTTCTACTCTCATGATGCAATCTGCATCCCATGTCCCAGCTGCGGGCCACCTCTGACTTTCTGCTAGATCCTTGGTGTAGTCCACCCATAAATCAAGATATAACACGGCATCTAGGCCATGTTTATGATGCATGAAATACCCTGGAGTGTCCCTAGGTGGAATGGGAACAGCTTCTTCGAGTACTCCTTTTCTAGTTTTGATCTGTCTTAATTTTGAAAAGAACGGCATCTTTAAACCTTGCTACTTGGTTCTTACTCGAACTGGATTTGAACACAATTAATACGATAAACACAATAATGAACACTCATTCATACCACAATTTTTGAACACAGTAAAACATTTAACATTTAACATTTAACTTTTAACGAACAATGATAATTAGAAGAAAACTAGTTACTGACATAATACTAATACTAGATAATATTGAATTATATACATGAACATACTGGATATACTGCTAAACAGTACAGATACACTGCTAAAACAGTGCAGACCGGATCTGTGTACCCAAACCCGTCAGGACCGGCACAAATTAATGTGCACGTCTAAATGCCTCCCCAGCAACGGTACTCACCGGGTAGCACGGAACGGAAGGCCTCGGAACTGAACTGAACTGGACCGGACTGGACTCGACTGGACTCGGAACTTCGGAACTTCGGAACCTGGTGGGCCTCTGTATACCTCGGATCTTGCTCTCTCAGCTAGGCTCTGGTCGGGATACTTCGCACTTCTCACCGCCTCGTCTGGGTGTTGATCGCAGCCTCAGTCACCCCCGCTTGGCCGGAGGGAGATACAGGAAATCCTGCGGGTACGCGTTTTTGTCCGTCCAGCTGTGGCAGGGGACCGGGCCTGCAACGCACCTCCGGCGCGTGAGATGAGAAAGTGTCCCTGTTCGGGCGCCAATTTATGTGGTAAATATTTAAATTACCTGTACTATTTTTTATGCGGTAAAGTCTAGTAAGAATAACTCAGTCAAAATAAGAGGCAGAATCCGTGGTATTAGAGGTTCTGAAAAGGACTTTATTCCTTACAAAGGAATTATGGTTCGAACCAGGCAATCTTATTCCATCACCACGAAGGTTCAGGAAGGGATAGGCATACATTATTGACAAGTAACAAAATATATATGAAAAGCATTGCATTAAGACAGATGCAGGAGGCGTATCAGCTGATAATACAGATAAGAATACACATACGTAATGAAAATAGGCGTAAATACGGGCGTATACTAGAAACGTCATTTAAAATGATGTCCCAAGTGGGTGGATCCATAAGAGAATCCTGCAGTGTCAGCAGAAATATTTGGCAGAGATGCGCGCGCAGCCGCATGACGTGTGATTGACGTGCAACTAGAGGGTGAAGGGAACTTGACATTTAGCCCTACATGTGGAGACAGAAGTCTGGGGTGTCAGGACAACCTAGTCCTAAATCATATCTAATATCTTGTGTTTAAGGAACTATATTATCTGGAAGGAAAGGTCTTCTCGGACAGATCCTATTCTATACTGACTGTTAGTGCGTGTACAAGCGTCTATGTGTCTACATGAGATGCGAGGGGGCAGGAATCTTCCATAGTAACAGGGGCTATGAATTACTTGCATAAAGACAGCGAGGCCGGGCCCTTTGCTCGGTAGCTGAAAGGATGTTTACCTAAACTACTAGACAGGAATGCATTGGATGAGGAGCGGAGCAGATAACTTGAAGGCTGAATACAGTTTTTGGCAGGCAACAGGCCGCGTCAGGCACCGTTAGCCGCGCAGGGAGTAGGACAAAGTTCATGGATACAGATGCAGGTCCAGGCTGGAGCATTTCAGAGGCAGAAGCAGGAAAAGGCTTGATGGCAGAATTCAGGGCCTACTCGCCTGAACTGTAAAACGTGAAAAGTGAACCATATAAAGTCGGTGGCCAATCATACTTAGGAATGGACTATTTGACCCATTCATGGCGGATCTGAAAGAGGACATGTTGACGTTGGACGCCCATGTATTTGCGTCTTCATAGCTGGAACTGGAGGGAACATACATGTACTTGTGGCACGTACATGGAGCCGTAGGGGTCTAAGATAGGGGACACAATTGACCATAAAAATTCATATTTCCTCATTCCCTCCTTGTCCCCTACGGACCCTCATGAAATATCCATCTTCATCAATCCATCAATCTGTTCATATAGCATCATTTGTTCTTCTTTCTTCTTCCGGGATCTTGAATGAAAATTTGAAGGCGGGATACACGATGTGGCACACAGACCACAAATCGCTGGCCCACATTGTAGACATAAGCAGCAACTGAATAGTATGAGAAAGCCAATACCTAGGAAGGATAGGATCCTCCATCTCCAGGCTGACAACATGCTCCAGAACCAACCGGACCAAGTCCAGGTGCCTGGATTCTGATGTATCTGGCTTACGATTTTATGAAGTCGAGTTCTGGCTTTATACACTGACGGCGCGTTTTCTGGTATGAAAACACAGCAACTTGATCCGATGACCCTACAAGCTCCGCCCCTATCGGCCAGAATTACGTCAAGGACAAGACGATTTTGAAGAACAACAATCCGCATCGCAGACTGCTCCTCTGTTAAGTTGCCTAAGGCGGAAGTAGTTTCATTCACTACTGCTTCAAGGGTTCTAGTTAATCTACGTATCAGCTTACTATTAGTGACTGTACCTATATAGGGAAAGAAACCTTTATTGAAATCTGTATATTGCTCCCATGCTGTTTCAGTGTAGTCGACAATCGGGAGATCTCTCTGCTGTCTATTGGTTACTAAATGGGTATTCCTATGATAATCAGGCGGGGCTAGGAAAACAGGTGGCAGAAGGAATGCAATGTAACAGGTACCATCCCAGTCTAGGGGTAGGCGCATGTATGCGGTGTGACCACATATGAAGTAGGAGTGACGGGAAGCTCTAAATGTAGACTTGCCTTTATCACTGAATTCTATTACAGTGGTACATTTACTATGGCCCATGTGTATTGAACCATTCTTTCTTACACATAATTCGCCTCTAACTGGAAATACTGACATGGCGGGCAAGATTGGTGTAGCTTCGGATTCAACATTCAGGATCATGAGGTTAAGTGTAAAGTTACCTAATCCATATACTTCATTTTCTAGATCAGTCCCTGTTCTTTTGGGAAGTCCCTCCTTGTTAGGGTAGCAGACTTTAAGTAAAACTAGGTTCAGGTTTCCCCATACCCAGTTGTCTTGATAAACTACTGAATTTGAATCTAGGGAATTAATCAAACTAAACCATGCTCCACAGGAGCCATTGTGTGTGAACGGATATGGAAAGAGGGGCAGAACTCCTTTGTATTTCTGATAGGGAGGGAGTCGGCCACATATCCAACAATTTGTAGCATTGCTGGTCTGATGAGAATGATGTAACATACTAATGAATGTATTGTTGCGCAGCGCAAATCTATAGGACAACTCATGCGGAGGTAATTCGCTAAAAGTATGTTCGGCAGTAGCATTGTAAACACGCTTGGAAATAGGGTAATACATGTGTAAAAATATACTGACACTAATAATCAGAAGACTTAGAAAAAACATAATCAATAATGTCACTATGCAGTGACTACGGAGTGATTTACAGTACGCATGTTTCTTGAGCTGTTTCTGTCTATTTCTCTCTCTATTTCGGTCTAGAGGGTACATGTCAGAGACAAATTCAACCGATTCACCTTGGAGAGGACTTAAACAATCAAATTGTCTGACTTGCTAGACCTTAGTTTCAGTTTATAATTCTCCTTTTCTAGCTCATCAACCAGGGGGAGTTTTGAGTCAGTCTGTGAGGGAATGCAGGGCTGGACGTTTAAGTCCGATGGTAGTCCATGAAATTTCTTGATATGGCTCGAGTGCAACCACCCTTTACGTCCCTCAAGCTTCACAGCTGTCCTTGTGGTCAATAAGACGAGCTTAGGCGACTGCCAGCGAGGCTCCAGCGGGTTCCTCCTGTCGAAATTTCTTACAAGCACCAGATCACCTGGAACCACTTCATGGGGCTTCACCTCAGTATTATCGGGAAAAGCTGCAGCTACCTGTGAACGACAAGATTGTAGTGCAGACATCAAGGAAGCCAGGTAATCTGTCAACATATTACAATCAACATCAGTGATTTTACGAGGTATAGGCGTCCCCCACATATTTGGTGGTCTACCGAAGATCACCTCATACGGGGATAGCCCTGTTCGAGAGTGTGCTACCATTCTCATGTAAAAGAGCGCAACCGGTAGAGCTACTATCCAGTCGACACCTTTTTCTCTACATACTTTGGACAGTCTAATTTTCAGAGTTTGATTATGTCGCTCCACGAGACCTGCTGCCTCGGGATGTCGGACACAGTGGAATTTCCATTGGTAGCCTAACAGAAGTGAAACATGTTTCATTAGCTCGGATGAGAACGGCTGGCCATTATCTGAGTACACGATACGGGGCAAACCATACCGTGGGAAGAATTCTCGAACTAACTGTTTAGCAGTAGTCGGGGCAGTGTAATCTGAGACGGGATACGCCTCTGTCCACCGGGAAAGAGCGCATACAACTACGAGGACATATTTGAATCCTCGACATCGTTCCATCTGGATATAATCCATCTGGAGGACTTCAAAAGGGTGATCGGGGGGTTGAAATCCACCCTGTTCTACAGGTACGCCTTTTCCTGGATTGAACTGACAACAAATCATGCAGGTACGTACTTTCTGTTTAGCTGCTGTTCGCAAGTGTTTATTGAACCAAATGTGTTGAATGCTGTCTAGCATAGCCTTCTCTCCTAGGTGCGCTGGACTATGTATTGTGTTAATGATGACCTGAACCATTGAGTCGGGGAGAAACCATGTAGATTTTCCCTTCGTCATCCATCCATGATCCGTTTGGATCCCTCCTAATTCAGTCCATTTCTTTATTTCTTCTGGTGTAGCATGTGTCTGTATGTCAATTACATCAAGGGCGGGATCCTTAACTGTCATGCAGTGTGTTGGTGTCGGAACTATTGTCTTTGTCATGTCAGTTGGATGAATCTGATTCTGAGCAGTCTGTTTAGCTGTTCTGTCAGCTAGGTCGTTACCCTGAGAAATAACGTCAGTCACTTTTGTATGGGCTTTACACTTCATAATCGATATTGCAGTAGGCAGGTGTATTGCATCTAACAGAACTTGAATAAGGGGACCGTGCTGGATGTGGGCACCGTGAGAAGTTAAGTAACCTCTCTCTCGCCAAAGCACGCCGAAGTCATGGACGACTCCGAATGCATAACGTGAATCTGTGTATATGTTGACTTTTTTATTTTTGGCTTGAATACAGGCTTGTGTCAGAGCGATGAGCTCTGCTGCTTGAGCTGACAAGGTATCGATACAATTTGTTTCAATAATTTCAGTATCTGTTGTGACTGCATAAGCGGCCACTAACTCTCCTGTATTGGTTCTCATGCATGAACCATCTATATACAATGTTAGGTCTGGATCTGATAATGGAATATCTGTCAAGTCTTGTCTGGGTTTCGTCGTAATAGTAATAACTTCAATACAGTCATGTGCCAATGGGTCTGTTCCACTTAATGGCAAAAGTGTGGCAGGATTTAATGTACTACAACGTCTGATTTCTATGTGTGGCTGGAACAATGTCAATTCATAACCCGTCAGTCTTGCTATAGTCAAGTGTTGTGTTTGGGTCCGGTTCAAGAGAACCTCTACTGCGTGTGGTACTTGTACTGTCCATTGATGTCCTAACACTATGGCATCGCTTTGTCTGATTGCTAAAGCTGTTGCTGCGACTGATTTCAGGCACGCAGGAAGAGCCTGAGCTACGGGGTCTAATGTACTAGAAAAATAAGCACATGGCTTGTGTGATCCTGCTTGTTCCTGCGTGAGTACTGACAAAGCAGTACCTTCACGTTCTGTGACAAAGAGTGTAAAACGTTTGCTGTAACATGGTGTTGCTAAAACAGGTGCTTGACATAAAGCTTTCTTTAAGCTTTCAAAAGCTTGTGTATGTTCCTGAGTCCAAGGGAGGACAGTCGATGTCGCTGCCTCCTGTGTTGTCAACTGAATGAGTGGTTTTGCTAGAAATGCATATTGAGGGATCCACTGCCTACAGTACGAAGTGAGGCCTATGAATGCCCGTACCTCCTTTTGTGTCTTGGGTGGCGGCATGTTAACAATTAACTGGATACGGTCGGGTGTAAGCTGTCTTCCCCCCTTGGACAGCAAGTGCCCAAGGTACACAACTTGCTGGACACAGAATTGCAGCTTTGAAGGGGACACTTTGTGCCCCTTGTCGGCTAAGAAATGTAAAACCGTCAGTGATGCTTTTTCACATTCAGGTTCGCTTCGGGCGGTGATCAGCAGATCATCGACATATTGAAGCAGGGCAGTGTTAGCTGGCATGTGGATACTGTCAAGTTCTCTTTTCAGTGCTTGGCTATAGATGCTGGGGCTTTCTGTGAATCCTTGAGGTGCGCGTGTGAATTTAAAACTTCGTCCATTTAAACTGAATCCGAACAAATATTGGCTTTCCGGATCGATTGGGACGCTAAAGAAGGCGTTCTTGAGGTCAATTACAGTAAAGAATGTTGCTTCTGAATCTATGGCCGTTAATAATGACGAGATATCTGGGACCACGGGGTATTGTGGTATAATGCATTTATTTAATTCTCGCAGATCAATAACTAATCGATATACTGGTGGTGCTTTTGGATCAGTTCGTTTAAGAATCGGAATTATCGGGGAATTACATACATTGGAGTCGGTTTCCACGACCACTCCTTGTGCAATGAGCTCGTCAATGATTTGCAGCAAAGCCACTACAGCATCTAGTGGTAATTTATATTGTCGCATTCGTGGTAGTACTACTCCTGTTTTGAGTGTGACTCGATATGGTGTAATGTGCATACAACCTACATCAGTGGGGCCTTGCGCCCATAAATGTGCAGGTAGATTCTGTAATCGGTGATCCATGTCTCTAGACACGTAGTGACCCTTAAAGTCACGTAAAAATAATCGTACTCCTTCCGGAGAACAACATATTACAGCTCCTAGAGCCTTCAATGTTTTTATACCTAACAAGTTTTCTGGACATGATTTCGTAAGCAATAGATCTGTAGTCCGTGTCAATGGACCGACTGTGAATGCAAGCGGTTGCGATACTTCGTTGATAGTAGGCTTTCCTGAGAAACCAAGGGAAATATTTTGTGAGCCTGAGAGGGGTGCCCCTGGGACTTCGCTGTGACTGATAGTGGTTCTGCTTGCCCCTGTATCGAGTAGAAACTTTCTGTCTTTCCCTAATACTTGACTCTGTACATAAGGACCCTCTTGATCTACAGGAACCTCAATAAGGGGTAGGCCAACTTCCTTCTCTAGGCTATTTCATGTGTAGCGCTGATACTCTGGATAGTCATTTTGTGCATACTGGTACATCTGTTGTGTCGTGTTTTGTGTTGCAGCAATAGGCTGTGGCTGTTGTTGTTGTTGTTGTTGTGGTTGTGGTACGGTCTGCTGTACAGCTGGCATAGGCTGTATATTCTGAGGTACTTGTGGTTGGATCTGATCCTGTCTAGGCGGACGTGGTCTCTCCTTCGTTATACCCGTAGAGATGTTATGTTTCAGAACTGCGCAATCGTGTATATAATGACCTGGCTGTTTACAATAGTTGCATGTCCCTCTAACAGGACCCGCTGAATCATTGGACTGTGTCGTACCCTTTTTATGACCGTCAGCTGGAACTGACTGGGCCACTAGCATTTTCATTTTCGTGTCTTTCATACGTCTTTGTTCATGTTCTTGTTCTTCTCTAATTCTATTGTGATGATATTGTAACATTTGTAACATCTGTGACGGTGTGTTACCTTGCCAAGTACTCTCGAATTTTAATACTCTACTCTTAACTTGGGGCAGGGAATTCTCAACTAATTTTGTCACAAACAGATGTGGATACGACTCACTACTTGCTTTTATGCCACTATTAATACCAAAACATTTTTCAAATCGGGAATAGAAATCACTAGTGTCTTCATCTTGTTTTTGTTTACAGGCTGAGATTGCACCCCAGTCTTCCTTTTTCGTAGTTAATAAACGTGGTAGTACCTGCACTAATAATCCTGGTAATGCTGTAGTCCTTTCCCCAAGCCCTGAACCTGCAGCTCGGGCCTTTTCTTCGTTTTCTAATGCTGTCCAATCTATCTTTTGGTCTCCCACCTCCCATTCCTTTTCTTTGAGTTTCTCGTAAATACCGGCAGGCAATAAAACTTTTAATATTTTCATAATGTCAGGATAAGTATACTCTCCCATGAGTAACATGTCTTTTATCTCACGGTGGAAACCTGCTGGATCTTTGTCATGGCTAGGTACTACTTTCTTCATTTCTAATAATTCAATTTTAGTTATGGGCGCGTACACAAACACGCGTTTAAAATTATTGTCTTCACCTCTTATTGGGTGCACTTCGCGTAAGGGATTCTGTCTGTCTATATGGTACGTTTTTCTTTCCAACTTGGGGGGAACTGAAACATATTCTGGGCATACGAAGACAATGTACTGGTGTCGATATTCTAGAATTTCTTTAATTAAATCAGTACCTGAACCTCTCCATTTATTCGTGAGTAATTCTATCAGTATATCAGGTAGGGGACCAGGATCGGAGTGTTGGCTTCTATACAATATAACGAGGTGTTGTATCATGTATATACCAGCTAAACGTTGTTCGTCTGGGGTAAGATTCAAAAACGTGTGTGCTAACGCATCATCACTGTATTTTTCAGAACTGTCAGCCCATTGTACTGCTGACCTGGCTAATTCTTGTTCATCCATAGAATCGAGCATATGATACCCCCTTCGGTCTCGGAGTAATTTATCAGCAGCCTGGAATAAGTGTTCAGGGGACTTCGTATTTAGCATAGGGGCTTGAAAATGTCTGATACATTCTGGACGTATCGGACGTATCGGGTCATTAAAGTATCTGGTATTGTTACAAGGTCTTCCCCTACCTACATAAGCTATCGTTTCTAATTGTCCTGTGGGTATTTCTGATTCTTCCTCCTCCTCTCCCTCTGATTCAGTTTTGTCTGCCTCCAATCTGGCTTTATGTATTCGTTCTACTTCTTTGCGGATTTTTCGGCACATAGCTACTATACATGTCTGTTTATCATGTTTTCCCTCTGATATATTCTGACCCCATCTGGTAAGTACCTGCATTTCATCCTGATCTACCTCGGACCTATCTCTGTCTCTGATCAAGCAGTTTATGAAGAAGCGTAACAGTAGTCTCTGTATATCCACTTTCTGGTAATCCATGGCTTCGTCAATACTTTCAGGGCCTTGCCCTGTTTGGACAAAGCGATATATATTGTCTAGATGATTAATCATTCCTGGTAGTGTCGTTAAATACATTGAAGCTCGTCGTATACGTAGTGATGATAGCAGCATTCTGTCATTTTTACCGGGCACTGGATCATATCTACAATCTACAAGATGTTCTTTAAACATGTCGGACGTTGCTATATGGGGTGTACGTTGGTTTGCTAAATCTCTAAGAGACGATTTGCTTTGTGATGGTGGTGTGGCAAAAATTGCTGTCGCACCTTCTGAGGTGCTAGGCACGAAAGGATTTGTGGGATGTAAGGTAGAAACTGTGGATGCAGGAAAGGCGGTGGAAACAGATGGACCTGTTGGATTGTGCGGAGGAGTTTGTGGTTGCGGAGTTGGGGGCGGATGTTCTCGGCGTTGAGCACCATCGACAGGTGGCGTGTGTGGTGGAACATTAACATATTCCGGAGCTACATCGTCTAAATAGGAGGAAAGGAAAATATCTTTTGCGGTCTTGGGATGTGCTTTAATCGGGAGTAATGGGGGTGGCAAATCTTTCGGTATTTCCGGGGTGGCCTTAGGTAAACCTTCGGCCAAAAGAGGATACATACCATTCATAAGAGTGTTTCGTTGTCTGTCTACTTGTTCTGTTTTTACTCGGATACCTTCCTTAACTAATACGTCTTCTCGGGCTTTGAGTTCTCCCTACTTTTCTCTTCCTGTCTGAGCGCTTTCTCTGTGCGCCTATGCGATTCTTTAAGCCATAACTCAATGGCATCATTCTGTGACTGTCTGGCTTTCTTTTTACATAATTCTTCTTCTACTCTCATGATGCAATCTGCATCCCATGTCCCAGCTGCGGGCCACCTCTGACTTTCTGCTAGATCCTTGGTGTAGTCCACCCATAAATCAAGATATAACACGGCATCTAGGCCATGTTTATGATACATGAAATACCCTGGAGTGTCCCTAGGTGGAATGGGAACAGCTTCTTCGAGTACTCCTTTTCTAGTTTTGATCTGTCTTAATTTTGAAAAGAACGGCATCTTTAAACCTTGCTACTTGGTTCTTACTCGAACTGGATTTGAACACAATTAATACGATAAACACAATAATGAACACTCATTCATACCACAATTTTTGAACACAGTAAAACATTTAACATTTAACATTTAACTTTTAACGAACAATGATAATTAGAAGAAAACTAGTTACTGACATAATACTAATACTAGATAATATTGAATTATATACATGAACATACTGGATATACTGCTAAACAGTACAGATACACTGCTAAAACAGTGCAGACCGGATCTGTGTACCCAAACCCGTCAGGACCGGCACAAATTAATGTGCACGTCTAAATGCCTCCCCAGCAACAGTACTGACCGGGTAGCACGGAACGGAAGGCCTCGGAACTGAACTGAACTGGACCGGACTGGACTCGACTGGACTCGGAACTTCGGAACCTGGTGGGCCTCTGTATACCTCGGATCTTGCTCTCTCAGCTAGGCTCTGGTCGGGATACTTCGCACTTCTCACCGCCTCGTCTGGGTGTTGATCGCAGCCTCAGTCACCCCCGCTTGGCCGGAGGGAGATACAGGAAATCCTGCGGGTACGCGTTTTTGTCCGTCCAGCTGTGGCAGGGGACCGGGCCTGCAACGCACCTCCGGCGCGTGAGATGAGAAAGTGTCCCTGTTCGGGCGCCAATTTATGTGGTAAATATTTAAATTACCTGTACTATTTTTTATGCGGTAAAGTCTAGTAAGAATAACTCAGTCAAAATAAGAGGCAGAATCCGTGGTATTAGAGGTTCTGAAAAGGACTTTATTCCTTACAAAGGAATTATGGTTCGAACCAGGCAATCTTATTCCATCACCACGAAGGTTCAGGAAGGGATAGGCATACATTATTGACAAGTAACAATATATATATGAAAAGCATTGCATTAAGACAGATGCAGGAGGCGTAACAGCTGATAATACAGATAAGAATACACATACGTAATGAAAATAGGCGTAAATACGGGCGTATACTAGAAACGTCATTTAAAATGATGTCCCAAGTGGGTGGATCCATAAGAGAATCCTGCAGTGTCAGCAGAAATATTTGGCAGAGATGCGCGCGCAGCCGCATGACGTGTGATTGACGTGCAACTAGAGGGTGAAGGGAACTTGACATTTAGCCCTACATGTGGAGACAGAAGTCTGGGGTGTCAGGACAACCTAGTCCTAAATCATATCTAATATCTTGTGTTTAAGGAACTATATTATCTGGAAGGAAAGGTCTTCTCGGACAGATCCTATTCTATACTGACTGTTAGTGCGTGTACAAGTGTCTATGTGTCTACATGAGATGCGAGGGGGCAGGAATCTTCCATAGTAACAGGGGCTATGAATTACTTGCATAAAGCCAGCGAGGCCGGGCCCTTTGCTCGGTAGCTGAAAGGATGTTTACCTAAACTACTAGACAGGAATGCATTGGATGAGGAGCGGAGCAGATAACTTGAAGGCTGAATACAGTTTTTGGCAGGCAACAGGGCGCGTCAGGCACCGTTAGCCGCGCAGGGAGTAGGACAAAGTTCATGGATACAGATGCAGGTCCAGGCTGGAGCATTTCAGAGGCAGAAGCAGGAAAAGGCTTGATGGCAGAATTCAGGGCCTACTCGCCTGAACTGTAAAACGTGAAAAGTGAACCATATAAAGTCGGTGGCCAATCATACTTAGGAATGGACTATTTGACCCATTCATGGCGGATCTGAAAGAGGACATGTTGACGTTGGACGCCCATGTATTCGCGTCTTCATAGCTGGAACTGGAGGGAACATACATGTACTTGTGGCACGTACATGGAGCCGTTGGGGTCTAAGATAGGGGACACAATTGACCATAAAAATTCATATTTCCTCAACATCACATATTACATCATTCATGACATGGTCAGTGTCATCACTGATGACATCTCAAATGACATCACTGATGACATCACTGATGACATCATCCAGTGACTGTGTGTTTCTGTAAAGTTTAAATATGTTTAATATATATAGGGAAAGGCATATTGAAGAATGAGTTGGTGTATAAGTGTCTGAATAGGTGATTTAGTAGGTGAGTGACTGACTCTATAAGTGAGTGAATTAACTTATCTAACTGAATGCATGGGTTAGTAAGTAAACTGTGTGAATGTCTGTGTCCGTCTGTCTGTTGGTGTGTAAGCGGCTGCATGGGTTTGCGAATAGCTACATGAGTGTCTATATGGGTTATTGATTGGTTGTCTGAGTATCTGTATGGGTGCCAGAGTGTTTGTGTGGGTGGGGTATATGTGACTCTGTACATAGATGTGTCAGTGGGTGATTCACTGTATGTATGGTGTCAAGAGTGCATCTGTGATGGACTGTATGGGTGGGTGAGTGTGTGTATAGGTGTGTTAGTGAGTTAATGTATATCTCATTTGTATATGTGTTTGTAACTACATATGTGAAAGGCAGTATGTATGTGTGTTGGAGTATATAAATGGCTATAAGTGAGAGTGTGTTATTGTTAGAGTGGCTGTATGGATGAGTCTGTGCTTGTATCAGTGATTGTATAGGAGCGTAAGTATGTGCTAGTATTTGTATGAGTAAGTGAGCTGGTGTTTGTATAACTGTATAAGTGAGTAAATGGCAGTGTGATTAATTATTTGCAAGACTGACTAGGTGTGTGAGTACCTCCATGGATGAGTGGTGGTGTGTGAGTTTCTAAATAGGTGTATGAGTGCATATGATAGTCCTTACTGAGTGACCATAAGTATGAGTGACTATATGGGTGAGTGGATGTGTGTGTTAAGCTAAGAATCAGTGTGTGGGTATGTAGTTATTGATGTGTCTATGGTTTTGAGAATGGCAGTCTGTAATTTAAAGTGGGTGTATCAAAAGTTATATTAGGATGTGGGAAGATGCATGAAATTATCACATGGTGATGTCATCAGTGATGTCATCAGTTATGTCATTTGAGATGTCATCAGTGATGTCATCAGTGATGTCACTGACCATGTCATGAGTGATGTAATATGTCACGTCATCAGCAGTGCATTGCGGGGGCACGAGTTATAGTTACCTGACCTAACTATAACGGGGGAATTTCTATGGTTTTATACGAGTGAAATGTCCAACTAACTATCACTTTCCATAAAACCTATGGTTTTTTCAGTGAATATATATATATATGTCTTGAACAGGGCCGGACTGACCATAGCAGGCACCGGATATTTCCCCGGTGGGCCGTCATGGTGGAGTGCGGTTTTGGGCCTCTGGGGGCTCTTTTTGTTACCAGGGAACTGGTGTATTTTGATGCTTAATTTCATTTGATTTCTCCACTTTTGGAAGGTAGCGAGTCTCTGATTTGAGAGAATATCACCAGACAATGTAGTGCACTAGGTATCTACTCATGAACACAGTTGTGATGCGAGTTTTTGAAGCTCATCCGGCGCTGGTCACATCTCAAGTCACTAAGGGCCAGATGTTCCCTAATAGCAATCCCTACAGAATAGGAAAGTTCCAAAACCGAAGGGTGCCTCTGGCCTTAAGGCCCCCCTGGAGGCACCCCAAAATTGTGCCCTGGGGGCATATGTGTGCTTCATGTCACATAAAAACATGCATTTTTTTATTTTGCACATGGTTACTATTGACCTTGAGACAATTGCAATAGCATTTCCTAAATGCCCAATTCACATTTGAAATGCCTGCTACATGTGCTTTCGGAATCATACATCCCTATTTGCGATTCCTAAATCACGGTCGTAATTTGCGATTTCTAGCAGGTAGAAATTGCAAATTACAACCAAATTTGGGCCTTTTCTAGATATGAAAAGGTTATCTAGCATTTCGTAATGGGCAGAAACAGTTATTTAGCCCTTTAATGCTATATGGCTTTGTACATCTGGCCCAAGATGTGCTCAGGCTAACTTCCCAGCTACATTTCCGGCACCCCCAATTGGCACTACTGCACAGGAGGGTCCTTAGACCCTGGCCAATCCCCCAAATTTAGCTGGAAGCATTGAGCAGAAGAAAACCAGTAAATTCAATATTTATGTAACAATTAAACTGCATGTAAAAAAATAAAAAAAAAAAAAAAATGTATGCTTTGAAAGAGTTTGTCAGAAAGTGGGTTATTAGTAGGTGCAGGTATGGAAATTCAGCTAGTAATATTACCACAATCACTAATAAGGTCCAGTAAAGGATCAAAAAAATTAACCCTTACTCAACCATGGGCATCTTGGTAACAAGCAGTCAGTCTTAATTGAGGGGACGGGTAAGTGTAAAGTATTTGATATCGCCAAAACAGTAAATAGGCAAAATACACAACACAATAATAATTCAACACAATTTATAAAAATAGAGACTATTTTTATCTTTTAAATGACTGACTGCTATGGAGCACGAGTCACTGGCCCAGTCAAGATTTTACCTTCAAACTTATGTCCACATCAAGAACTTGGCGGAAGGGTTACTCCGTCACAACAGTGATGGATATCCCATCTGCCAAAATATAAATCTCATAGGATGCAATGGGATTCATATTTCAGTGGATGGGATATCAGTTACCATTGTGACGGAGTAACCCATCCACCGAGTTCTAAATTAGGCCCTTTGTCTCTCTTTTGGATCTATTCTCTCGATGTTGAGCCCTCGGGTCGCTGGGATCCGGATTTCACTTCGACGATGGTGGCTTGCTGCAGCACGATGCCTCGGTGAGCCCTGGAAATCTTTGTCTTCAGTGTCGAGGATGTGGAGCTCAAGAGCTTTCAGCCGGACAAACCAGCACAGTCTGGCTGATTCTTGAGTCGACGACAGAGGCTTGAACTCTCGATGTCGAGCTGGTCTTCTTGTGGGGTTGTTAACAACATTTTGGAGAGTGTTCCCAAGCTTTCACTACTTCTTTGTGGATTCCTTTGTGCAGAAACATGTCCAGAAGCACCAACCAAGGGTTCAGATACTATAGATTGCCTCTTGGGGTCTGTAACTCAGTTTCTCACAATGCACCTGATCAGTCCAGGAAAATTCAATTGCAGCTGGTCAGCTAGAGTAGTCCTCTCTTTGTCAGCGTCAGGTGGCTTCTACCAGCACTTTTCTACCTGTTGTTGCTTAGGAAGTCCACTCCTTCTCCTTGAATCAGACACAGATCTTTTTTGTTGGAGCCATGAGAGTACAGCAGGTACAGCCCTTCTGAGTACAAGCCTTCTGTAGTGCAGTCCAATGGTCCAGTAGGACAGTCCCTCTTCTCCATATGTTCCAGGGAGTGTTCTGAGGGGCTCTGCAGAAACCTTATATTTATTCTCCATTCGGGGTCGTCAAGAGAAGGAGACACCCTAGCCAATTGGGACAAAGTTGCCACCCTCTGCTATGACCACTTTCTGAGAACTATGGCATATTTTTGACCCAGAATGCACGGTTGAGACAAAGATTAAAATGGAGAAATTCTATCTTTGGAATGTGTGTCAGTGTAACTCAACCCAGAGATGTGGTCAATATTGTACCACAAACCTTTCCAGAACCTCTCCTAATCAAATCAAGGGGTCCGGCATCTGACAGGGTATCAAGGAAGTGGGGGCTGGCCTGGGTCCTGTGAAATCTATTCTCCTGTCTTTGAAGTCCAGCTTATCTCCCCTGCCTCCTGCCTCTCCCTGTTTGGCTTGTTTGACAGCCATTTAACATTTGAGTAAATATTTCATTTTTGACAAAATTCTTGGTGTTTACGGTGGGTTCTCTACCAAATCTTTCAAAAAAATTCTTAGTATTTAAATATTGTCTTTCTACCAGTTGAAAATTGTTTTCCAAACCCTTGAAAAGTCCAAAGTTCAAAGGCCACTGTATTATGTACATTAAGCAAAGAAATGGATAAATTCCTGACAGAACCACTTGCTGTATATATCCTGCCTCTCCCTGGCTTCTCCAGGAAGCAGATCTCTTCCCACCAAATGGCTGTATGGTGTCACCCCCAGGCCTCTTCACACCTGCCCTATTCAGACGGTAGCTTGGCTTAGGTTGAGAAAGGCTGACCAATCAAAAGAAGCTGCTGCAGGGCTGCTTTAGGTAACTCCAGGATAGTGGGTTCTAAAACTACTTTCGTGTAATTGTTATAATAAATCTGACCTTGGCAAATTGTTGGATTCATTGTAACCATTGTTTTGATACTTTGAATGAAATTGGTAGCTAGCTCCAAACAACAGTTAACTTTATTAATTTTAATAAAGCCTTCCAATGTTAGCCTATGGGGCTAGAAGCAGAACAATGGGGGAACTCAACTTTGGCTGGTTTCTCCCACCAGGACATATACAACATATAGTATAATACCCCTGCATTTATAACAGGGTCCCTACCATAGGGGCACCTTGGGCAGACCGTAGGGGTGCCTTATATGTAATAAAAAGGTAGTTTTGGACTTTGGGAGTACTTTTAATTCCAAAGTCGAATTTAGGCAGTTCTATTTTAAAACCAGCCTGCAAGGCAGGCCTGGCTTTAAAATGACACCAGCCACCACAGCAGTGCACACTTAAGTGCATTAAAAGTCCACTAGGGTCTCTGAGCCTACATGCCCTGCCATATAACAGGTAGGCTGTGTTGGCCAATTAGACTTATACCAATTGCCATATACATTTTAGGACAGAGCACTGGCCCTGGGCCTGGTTAGCAGAGCCCAGGGCATGTTTAGAATCAGGGACCACTAGCATCAGTCAAAAACTAGGGATGATCAGAGCAAAAAGGTTTAATTTTCTACAGCCCCCCAGACGAAAGGTGATGGGTAACTAGCCTGTTCCCTGGTTGACCTCATCATCGAAGTGAAAAAACCTAGAAAGTCCATCTGCATGGGCAGTACCAGGTCTGAATTACACTGTAAAGTCCATCCCCTGTAAGGAAATTGACCCCCTCAACAATTTTGAGTACTCCCATCTCAGAGGTCTGTGGTCAGTAACAGCACGGAAGTGAGTTGTTAACAGGTATAGTCTCAGCAAACCACAGCAAAGGCTTCCTTATTAATGGCACTGCATCTATAGGGAGTAGGTGCCTGCTAATGAAGGCAACTGGCTGATTTTAACCCTCTTCATTTACCTGTGCCAATACTGCCCCAATCCCTTGCTCCTATTTTGTTGTCAGGTGCCAGTAGGACTGGTTCTGAACACATAGCCTCCTTCAGAGTATCAAAGGCCTTCTGACACTCTGTGGTCCAAATTTCATTTTTGGGCTGTTTTTTTAGAGTTGAGTTCTGTCAGGGGAGTCACAATGGTCCCATAGTTCTTTACAAATTTCCTGTAGTAACCAGTCAGGCAAAGAAAGCCCCTGACCTGTGTCTCTCGGAGTGTCCAATCCAGGATGGCATGGATCTTGGGCTGGAAAGGTTGTACATGGACTATACCTACAAGGTGGCCCAAGTACAACACTGAACCTTACCCTATCTGGCATTTAGTTATATCGATAGACAAACCTGCATGCTGCAAGGCATGAAGCACTTCCCTAAGGTAGACCAGGTCCTCTTCCCAGATGGAAATAAATATAGCTATATCATCTAGATAAGCTGCATTGAATGTTTCCAACCCAGACAGGGCTCTGTTCACAAATCTATGGAAGGGGGCAGGAGAATTCTTCAAGGCATAAGGGCTTCACTTTGACTTGAAAGTGGCCCTCTGGGGTGGAAAATGCTGATCAAATGTACTCAGGTACTTTGCAACCCCCAACCTGTCAATTTGGGCATGGGGTGAGTGTCAATCTTGGTGCCTGCATTTAAACCTCTGTAGTTCACACAAAGTCTCAGTTCCTTCTTTCCCCCTGGGGATTAGGCTTGAGCACCAGTAGCACTAGACTGGCCCATAGACTGTCAGAGGGCTCAATTACCCCCACCTTCAGCATCTTGGCTACCCCAACCTTACTGCTACCTTTGACCTGGTCAGCTAACCTGTACAACTTGCTTTTGACAGGTATGCTGCCCTGTCTTGGTGGGGTTTCAGTCTGTTGACATGGAGAACCCTGTTGGGACTCCTGAGAGTGCCAAAATCTACAAAGTATGTGACCTCATCCTTCATCTCCAGAATGGGGTAGGGCTCAATCCACTTGTCCTGGAGGGCCCTGCAAGCCACAGACTCCAGACCACACCAGGTGTCCTTGATGGTACCCAGGCATCATAGCCTTCTGGTCATACCAAAGCCTAATAAGCTATTGGCTGGCCTCCGGGTTGCTGTTTGCTCTCCTCGTGTACTCTGCCATAAGGGACTGCAGGGCTTGCACATGATCCAGCACATCTTGTTTGGGCTCCTTGTGAGACTGCTCACGAGCTTCTCTGACCAAACACAATGGGCATTTTACAGGATGGCTGAACAGTAACTCAAAAGGGGTAGTACCAACCCCTTTCTGTGGCACCTCTCTGTAAGCAAACAGTATGCATGGGAGGAGAATATACCATCTCCACCTAAGGTTGTCAGATCAGCCCATGATCATGCCTTTCAGGGTCTTATTGAATCCTTCCACCAGACCATGAGTCTTGGGATGATCTGGGGTGGTGAACTTGTAACTAACTTTGTTTGATATCACCAGCTTTTGCCTAAAACGGCAGTGCAGCTTGAGTCTAGGGTGTGACGGTGCACCAGCATATTACAGTTACATACATATGCTATTGGGCCTAAGCATCTATCAAGCTCGCATGCCAATTCATTATCATTGATCATTTTATTCAACTATTGATGAGTTTAATAAATTGGGTGTGCATTCAACCTCTTTTTTTGACATATTACATTTTGACTCCTCCAATGATTGAATATGCAGTGCAATAGCATTTTGGAGGCCACGTGGGAACCGCAAGGCACATGGAGTTTATCAGTTGGAATTCTCTTCAATATTTGAACAATCAATTATTTATAGAGCACTGTTTTTCTTAGGCCAATGTTAGTTTAAAAAAAACACAAGTTAATTTTCATATAGAAGGCTTTATTTATGTGTATTTTTATTTATTCAGCAGTTCTGACTAAGAGCAAGATTTAAGGGTTCTGCATGAGCACGGTGTGTAGGATGTGTTTTTACGTAGGGGCTCTCGTATTTCTTTCATGGTCACTCATAGGATTGGTTTCCACGGTCACTGGTTTATGTTTGAATTTCACAGTGTGTTTAAATGGATAAGTTTCACCTGTGTAGTTCATAACGGTCTACTAATGACTCTTGGTTCAAGTTTACGATTTAGTTCAGCACGGGGGTATCAATATATTCATTTGGTTTTTATAATTTTCCTTTCTGTAGCTCCATGTCAGTTTAATTTGAGTATGGTTTGCGCTGAATAGCAGCTTATAGCATGATCTAGTGATGGATGATGCACATTTAATTTATATTTCATATATTTCTCATTTCATGGATTATTCATAATGTTTAATTTTATGGTGAATTCATGTTAAAGTTTATGGTGATTAGATTATGTATGGCGATGATCTTCCATTTTCTATCACAGCTACACTTGACAAAGGGCTTTCTGCCCAAAATGCATTGGGTGAGTGGTTGCAAGGTTACCCATGAGTAAAAGTGAACTTTAACGTGTTCCAGAAAAAAAGCCTGGATTGGCATTTCTTCAACATTAAAGTTTGGAATCACTTCTCCTCTGTGTGAATTTTGATGAATTTGGTTTAACGTGGATTATTGTGGATTACTAGATGTTTATTGGATTCATTGTTTGATATTATCAGCTTTTGCCTAAACTGGCAGTGCAGCTTGATTCTGGGGCACGACGGTGCTCCAGCATATTACAGTTACAGAACATTTAATTAACACCACATTCATCCCACATTGCCTTGAGATAGGCAGACATGAAGTTAGTCCCCCTATCTGAGACCACCTCCTTTGAAAAGCCCATTCTGGTGAAGATGTCAAGTAGGGCTCTGGCCACTGTGGGAGCAGTGACCATCCTGAGAGGTATTGATTCTGGATATGTGGTGGCATGGTCCACTACCATCAAGATATATCTTTCTCGGAGGCTGTTGGTGGGTCTAGTGGTCCAACAAATTAAGTCCCCACCCTCTAAAATGGAGTCCCAACCAACTGGCAGTGGCATCAAGGGAGCGTTTGGCTTGGCCCAGGTCTTGCCACTGGCTTGGCAGGTGTCTCAGGAGATGCAAAACTCCTTCACTTTACCAGGCAGATACATTCAATAGAAATGGATGACCAGCCAGTTCCAGATTTGTGTCTGTCCCCAATGTCCTGCCAAGGGAGGAGGAACTCTATACATCTGTGGGACAACTGCTTTCCTGGTTGACCCTGGTTTGAGGTCCCTGTCCACAGTATAGAGTACTCCATCCTCTCAATAGACCCTGTGGAAACCACTGATATCACTGTGCGCTTGCCTGGAGGCAGTCTGCCTCAGGCCCTCAAGAGTGGGACAATCTCTTCCTCCCCGGAACAGCTCCTCTCTAATGGGTCCACCGGCTCCTTACAATTCTGCTAAATCAGACAGATCTTGCAGGGATGGAGTCTCTCCATGTCAGGCCACATCCTCCTCCTCAGGGTTGGATTCCTCCTGGACCTCTTGAGCTGTTTGGGCTGACTCACCAGACCCTTTTGACCTTCCTCTTGTTTCTGGGGTTTTGCCCATTGTTCCAGGGTCCAAGTTCCCATCATTCCCTGATGTGCAGCCTGTGACCTCGTCACAGCACAAATCACTCAGTTAGGTCCAGCATCTAAGCATGCACCTTCCTTTCTACTCCTGACCATTTATAAGCTTCAAGCTAATTTCACAGTAGACACACTCCTGGGAGGGCTGAAGATAAAACTACCTTCTTAGGGCCAGTCACACCTCCCTATTTCAAGCTCCGCCTTGTCATGGGACGGTGCTTGGCTCCGTTGTCTGCATGGTAACTTGGTGAAATATATCAGGTGGAATTTACTCTGGGGAAACCAGTTTGTCCACCACCATGGTCACACTGGCTCCTGTATACCTCAGAGACTCAACCTAAGTCTCATTGATTTGAGGTCTTTCCCTGTACTTCTCCGTGTTTGGAGTTAAGGGTGCCAAGGTTGCAACTTCTACCCCACCCATGGAAACTAAAATCCCCTCTGCAAACCCTTTCTCCATCTCTGGGCAAATTTTCACCCTCACACCTACACTAGCTATCCCCTTGAACTGCCCTGTAGTGGGGTGCTTCTTTGTGCAGACTGCATCTCCCCTGCATCTCTCCTTTTATGTCCTGGCTGTAAAAAGCCAAAATACAGTCCGCCTATTAGGCTCAAAAGACTTCGTCTATCTTATAAGTGGAATGGATTTGGGAACCCTCTCCTTGAACTGGTGTTTGAGAACCTTTTGAGGACTCCTTCTGTGTTTTATTTTGTTCATCCAGTGCCCTGTCCTCCTTTTCATCTGATTCCTTCTCTGGTTCTTCTTGGCCACCCTAGTTCAAACCCACTCATCTGATGTCTCCCCAGTTACCTGGGGCAAGACAGTTTAGAGTCTACTAAATACTGTTGTAACTTCTCTAAGGAACAATTTGCCAATATGTGTTCCTTCATGAACAAATTGTAGGACCCCACATAGGTAGCTGCCTTGTTACCCTGCATGCAGCCCTCTAATGCCTTGACAGATAGGTATGCATGCCAACCCAGGATTGAGTACTGAATTTCTGGGTGGCCGTATACCTTATTCTGTACATCTAGGGGTGAGAACAAATCTCCTGATCAAGCTCTGCTTGATGTGGAGATAGGATTCAGCCTTTTCTCCCTCTAGAGTCATCACTCTACTTCTCCCTGCTACTGGAATCAGCTCTCACAGGAGTATACCCCAGTACTGAGGGCTCACCCTCCTCATCTAAAGGCCCTCTCAAAAGCTGTCAGCTACTTATCTATTTCATCACCCTCTTGATGATTAGGGACAAAATCCTCGGGTAGTCTGGGGTCAAACTCATCCCTCATATGGACACCTCTGCCTCTTCTTCACTGACGCCATCTTCCTCTCCAGTGGTGGTTTTCCTCTCCTCATGTGCCGCTTCTTCTTGGTCAGGGCCTACTTTTCTGCCTCTGGAACTATATAAGCCAGCTGTGCCTCAAGCTCAATCTCCCTAAAGGACAGTCCTGCCTCTGGATGATGCTCTGGATGATGCTCCACTAGCTCTAGTTAGACCCCTGATCACTGTGTTGGTGAAGAGGTGTTCATCTTCCTCATAACTGATCTCTAGTGGGTATTCCTTTTCCTGCTCTTTTATCTCTAGAGCCTTCTCTGTATCAGTGGACTGATTTTCTAGTTGGGCCTCTTCCCAGGCTGTAAGGGCCTTTATCAGTACTAACTAAGTGGAAGGTGCTGGTAAACCCCCAGCCCTGCATAGTTCCCTTAGCTCAATGACTCGGAGTGTGGGTAGGCTAGCAAGATCTAGCTCCATGGTATGCCTGATTTGTGAATAATAATAACTTGCAAAAATTGAAGTTAGACGAATAAAAAAAACAAAAATTAATTAGTTAATATTAGTTCATATTAAAATTCAAAAAACAATTTTGCACTAGTTCAATTTAGAGGATGTTTAATTGTCCAACTTAAATACTGAATTGTGCTATCAAACACAAGTTCTGGATCCCACTGCTGCCACCAAATGTAGGAAAGTGGGTCATTAGTATACTATTATTACTAGCTGAAGGTGCATACCTCCAGGTAGAGGTGTGCCCCTTCAGCTAGTAATAATATTGTAACTCTCTAATAAGGTCCAGTCAAGTCTCAATAAATTAATCCTTGTTCAACCCTTGGCAGCTTGGTACTGAGCAGTCAGATTTAACATAAGAGACAGATACGTGTAAAGAATTTAACCCCTTAACTTCTGGACCTTCCTTCACCCCATGCCCTTTTTTTGCTATTTGGGGTAGCCCACCTAGGGCTTGATAGCTTTTTTTCACAAAAAGTATGCACGCCACAATGTTGTCCTTTTTTTCCAAAATCCTGGGGGTTCTAATGGTACCCAGGGTTTGGGGAGTCCCTTGGAGGGGACTGAGAAATTAGTCAAAATACAGCTATATTTTGTTTTTGAGGGGAAACATGGGAAAAGGTCCTGATGACGAAAGTGTCTGGTTTTTTTTGCCTCGAAAGAAAGTGAAAACTGATTATTTTGCAATGTGGCTAGCTGTGGATTTTAGACCCTAGCTCAGCTGGAACTTAGGGAAATCTAGCAAACTTGTAAATTTTTTAAAACTAGACACCAAGGGAAATCCAGAATGGGGTGACTTTTGAGGCTCGCAGGGTTCTGTTACCCTGAATCCCTTGCAACCAAAAAAATGTGTCTAAAAAACACATTTTCCTCACATTTCTGTGATGGAAAGTTCTGTAATCAGGAGGGGAGCTACAAACTTCCACCCATCCAGCATTCCTCCAAGTCTCCTGATACAATTTGTACCTCAATTGTGTGTTTAGGCCTACTACCCACGATAGAAAGAGCCTAAAACGCAACATGGGCCCATCACATTTTTCCAGTGAAAACTGACCCTTTTTTTGCAATGTGCCTAGCTGTGGATTTTGTACCCTAGCTCAGCTGACATGTAGGTAAACCTGGCAAAACTGTACATTTCTTAAAGCTAGGTACCTAGGGAAATCCAGGATGGGGGACTTGTGTGGCTCTTATGGGGTTCTGTTACGAAGGATCCCTTGCAAACCTCGATATTTGTCTAAATAAACGCATTTTCCTCACATTTCAGTGATGGAAAGTTCTAGAATTTGAGAGGAGCCACAAACTTCTAGCAACCCAGCATTTTTCCAAGACTCCCGATACAAATGGTAGCTCACTTTTGTGGGTAGGCCTAGTGACCGTGACAGAAAAAGGCCCAAAACTCAACATGGACACATTACATTTTTCACTGACCTTTTTGCAATGTGCCTAGCTGTGGATTTTGGGCCCTAGCTCACCCAGAACCTGGGGAAACCTGTAAATATTTGGAAACTAGACTCCCAGGGAAATCCAGAATGCGGTGATTTGTGTGGCTCTCACAAGATTATGTTACCATGAATTTGTTGCAAACCTTATACTTTGAAAAAGAAAACACATTTTTATCTTATTTGTGTGATGGAAAGTTTTGGAACCTGTGGGTAGCTATAAACTTCCACCCACTCAGCATTCCCCCAAGTCTCCTGATAAAAAGGGTACCTCACTTGTGTGGGTAGGCCTAGTGTCCGCGCCAGGGAAGGGCCCACAACGTAATGTGAAGACTTCAAAATTATTGAGAGCGAAAAAGACCTGGTTTTGCGAGGAGGCACTTGCGTTTTTGATCCTGGACCGGGAACTACCAAACTCTGACATTTTTTTAAACTAGACACACTGGGGAGTCCATGGAGGTATGACTTGTGTGGATCCCCCAACGTTTTCATACCCAAGATCACAATTTTGTGTTCAAAAGTTGTGGGATCACTGGGTTGACCCACATTTCCTATTATCCTGCATTCCCCCAAGTCTTCTCTCAAGCTGTACACATAGCCAGTCGAGCTCTCACACAGCATGTACAGCTTGATGCCATAGTGAGCTCATTTGCTTGCAATGTACTGCCTAAACAGCAGCCACCCTTTATATAGGATCAAGGACTCATTGATGGCTATATAGTTTCCAGGAGTATAAAGCTCTGGAAACCTGGCAGACCAATGTTCAATAAGAGGCCACATTTTTAACAACCTTTCTTGGTCTGGATGGTCCCGGGTCAATATAGCAGAATTGTCATTGAAATGTAGCATGTGCTGCAATAGCAAAAAATGATCACTGCTCATGTATGGCACGAAGATGGGGGTTACCCAAACCTGGCGAGTAGACCGGTAGGACAGCCAGGTTGGTTTATGCACTACCCCCATTTTGAGAGTAAGGCCCAAAAATGTCCTCAACTCCCCTAATGAAGTGAGAGTCAACTTGTGCGCCCTAGAATGAGGTCCGAGAGTGCCTCAATGCTCCCTCAGAAATCTTTCAGCACGCAAATATGTTTTCTGCCCAATTTCATCAAGGAAGTCAACATCCAAAAAGAGATGGGCGTAGTCAATTGGAAAAAAAAAATTGCTGTTTCGACTTTACATCCAGCGTCGCCAGTAAAAGGTAGAATTTGGGCCGAACTAAATTGGATGTCTGCCAAGAGAGCCCTCCATCTGTGTTTGCTGCTGCATGTGCCTACTCTCTGAGCTGTGCTTGCGAAGGGACAGCACGACTGTTATTGTCTCCCTCAGAACTGCTGGAAGATGAGTCGTCGGATGGTACTGCGCCGACTGAAAAATCACTCCCAGATCCTGCTCCATTGTCCTCTCCCTCAGATGCTGTCTGAGTATCTGATGGTTTAGAAAATGCTCTTGCTTGCTGCAAACAGAGCATGTCTGTTTCCCTGCCCACTGTCAAGCGAGCAGGGAAACAGACATTGCTTTAAGATCCAGGGAGCTGCTGAGCAAAGCAATGCTAGGCCCTGCCGGAGGCAGGGAACCTGCAGGGACCATGTGACCTTGAGGATCTCCCGTGGTCCCCAATGCTCCAAAAGTGGGTGCCCTGGGTGAGTCCAGGGTGCCCACTCTACAGGCCGGGCCCTGGGGGATGGGGTCCCCAGGGCTAAAATTGGCCTGGGAGGGGCGCTGCGTGGCCCCACTCCCTTGATTTAAAAAAAAAAAGAGGGTAGGCCCAGAGTGATGGGGTCCCTGGGGCAAAAATAGCCCAGGAAGGGGGACGCTTGGCCCTCTTCCCTTTCAATTATAAAAAAATAAAAGGCAAAGCCCCGGGGGATGGGGTTCCTGAGGCCAAAATCAGCCCAGGAGGGGTGCCACATGACTCCCCTTATTAAAAAAGAGAAAAATGGGGAACTAAGCCAGCAGCTCGCCGGAGGCTCCACTCGCTTTCTCCACCGCTCTGAAAAGGTGCCTCCTGGCATGCTGCTGGTTGGGGGATGAAGTCCCCTTGACTGCTAAGGGTCTATAGGGGCCAACAAGACCTCCTGTTACCTCCAGTAAAACCCACACAGCTAGATTGCTGAGAGGTCGTCAGTGGCCATGCCCCCTTTCTCCACCACTCTGCAAAAGTGCCTCCTGGTGCACTGCTGTTTGGGAGAAGAAGTCCACTTCAGAGCTGAGGCCCTAAGGAGGAAATGGAACCTCATCCCCCTACCAGCAGTGCGCCGAGAGGCATGTTTGCAGAGTGGTGGAGAAAGG
This sequence comes from Triturus cristatus, assembly GCF_964204655.1. Lineage (NCBI taxonomy): Eukaryota > Metazoa > Chordata > Amphibia > Caudata > Salamandridae > Triturus > Triturus cristatus. The sequence continues at coordinate 960,475,194 of NC_140585.1, read as the reverse complement.
GGGCATGGCCTCCGACCATCTCTCAGCTATCTCTGATTTGAGATGTCATGAGTGATGTCATCAGGATGTCACTGACCATGTCATGAGTGATGTAACAGGTGAGGTCTTAAGCAGTGCATTGCGGGGCGCAAGTTATAATTAGCTGCTGAATTTCTCTGGTTTTATACGAGTGAAACCTGAGCCTAACTATAAAGCCTCTGTAACCTTTGGTAATTTCTAAGGTTTTTTTTGTAATACATTTCCCAACTATAACGTCCCTGTAACCTTTGTTTTTTTCAGTAAATTTCTAAGGTGTACTATCAAGTGTGATACTCAAGATGGTCAGTATAAATTACAAGGCTTTAAATCACCATTTGCATTATAATGCAATTATATGTGATAATAACCTAAATATCTCAACAACGACAAGCATAAGCCAGTCAAGTTGTAGAAAGCCAATGTGTTTCCAATAATATTAAAAAACTTTTTCTTAACAAAGGTCAAATAGCATGCTTTACACAAGTTTAGAGACATTGGGGCATAATCATAAGGAGTAAAAGGGGGGGGAGGGCCCTCCCTGAATTTACTATTTCATTGGTCTTTCTTTCATTGCATATTCATAAGGAACCATCGCCGAATTAACCGCACTTTATCGCAGCCAAAGTTGCGATAAAGCTATCGCCCCATTCACAAGCTGGTGTTAACAGCCACCAGCACCAGTTTGCCCACGGTAGCAGCCGCAAAAAACATTGCTACAGAGGCCCACCGCAACTATCGATAATGAGATGCAGAGTGGGCGATCCCGTGCCAAAAGCCATGACAATATCACACCAAAACATTCTCAACGATCAGACAGAACTGCGATAAAAACACAAAACAGGCAATAAGGCGAGTCAGCACCAGGAAATCTACACCTGCTCTGACAGGGTGTAAAGTCGGACGGCAGCCTACACCACAAAAGGGAGACCAGCCCAGAGCCACACCCGAAGGGCAACAGAAGCCATGGAGCCACCCATCATGAGGCCCGGACACCCAAGAGGGCCACAACACCCACCCACACCACCCCAGGACCACAACCCACACCTGGAACACCCCCCTGGACCACCACAGACGCAGCGCAGACAAAGACAGCGGACCCCCAGGAAGCGTACCAGCTGCACAAACCCAACCTCTGACAATGTCACCATCCACCACAGGTTGAAAGGGACAACCATCCCAAGCATCTCGACCATCATCACCCAACAGGCCTACGGCACCAACACAGTGGACAACCAACATCCCACCCCACACTAGGCTGTTTGCTTAGCTGCACCTGTGGGCCCCTGGCACCCCCAACCAACACCCGCCTGAGTCGGAGGAGTCTCACTGCCAGCCACATCCAAGTCCCTCACACCTGTCCTGGACATCACCATCACCCTGCTACCCCAGTCCCCAAACGTCCAAAACAATGTGCAGGTCATGCTGGAGACCAAGCAAGGAACATACACCATAGCAGGATGCACGCACGTGTTGGGGGCAATCCACAGCACACATGTTCCACCTGTGTCCCCTGGTGACACAGCACACAATCATTGCAACAGAGAGCACACATCCCACCTCAATGTGCAGGCGACAACAGAACACCGTGGAACCTCCAACAATGTCGCCTTCAAATACACAGCCAAAGTGCATGATTCCTTCATCTTCCGACCGTCCATTATCAACCAGCGTACCCAGGATGGCAACAAGAGAAATGCACAGCCCCTTGGCAAGTTCCAAATAAACACCCCATTCACCTCAACTCCACAACCATGCAAATCACAACTCTGGCAATGCACACATCACGAAATCACAACCACCATGCACAACAACATGCCCACCCACCAAACACGACAGAACAACTCACAATGGTTACCTGGCCGAGCCGTGAACATGAGCTGTCAACGGCATGGCACCTCAGCCACACAACAGCCGAATGTGGGGAGAGGTGGCAAACAGGCATGTGTGAAGGATGCAGTAGAACCATGAATGTGAAAGTACACAATGCCAAGGGTGGCAGAGATGTGCTGGACAGACTGCAGTATGCAGCACACACACATATCCATGGCGACATACACCTCTGGTGTATGGAGTGTAGTGGACAGTAGACGCAACCATGTCACCACAGCCAGTGGGGGACCTCGTGGAAATCTTGTCTGTTACGCCCAACTAAAGCGTGATCGGAGTGGGATGGCCCGGCGTATGCCACGCCAGCGTAGAGGTGTGAATAAGAAGCACGTAGCCATGGGTGTGTTCCTCTTCCGGAAAGCCCAACATCTCTGCCAGGGCGGTGCCTCTCACCCCACCATGAGGCCGACGCCGTCCTCTAGAGCAGAGTTGCCTGCAGCGCTGTGCGCCTGCCGGACCACAAACCCGTCAGGCCCGCCCCTGCACAGCCAGGCCACACTGATCACCTGCTGACACCGGATTGTGTCAAGGAGGGCCCACCACGTTCCTCAGACCATCACGGCCTCCACGACACTGGCCTGCTTTAGTCTGTTTTCGTTGACATACTCAACTCCCGCCTTAGGCCTACTCCTTGGCCCAGTAGGTCCCGTGTGTGAAATTGTGTCCTGAGTCATGAATGAAAGTGACCCCAAATCTGGGCCAGCGGCAACAGAACCACCTGATCAGTGAGGCATAGTTCCATATGGACTTCCTGCGAGACGTGGTGCCACTAACCCTGTTCAACGCCAGCTGGCAATACGTGGATGCGGGACCAGGACTACCCTGCGGACCAGTAGGTCCCACATCCAGCACCTAGGCACAAATCACGAATGGCAGAGTCCACACCAGTGGCTGCAAGGAGAGGAGTAAGAGGAAGATGCGGCACAGTGTGTACGAAACCCGGGTCACATACACGGAGGTGTCCCAACACGTGGTGCCACTGAACCTGAACTACGCAGGCTGGTAGGGCCATACAACCTGTGCCGGTGACACTCGGTGAATGGCCCATGCTGACTGCTGCCTCAGGCCTACACCACGGTCAAGTAGGTCACACATTTGGAGCTGAGTCTTGATTACACTATGGCAGTGAACGCCATTTAAGGCATAGGACAAGTCACTGAACTCACTTTGATGTGGTGCCAACAAGTCTGTGCATAGCATTACAACCACACGTGTCTGTGGGCATACACGGACAACTGCCCTCGGCCTACGCTGTGCACGAGTAGGTCACAGAATTGGAACTGGACATCGATTATGCAAAGGCAGAATACATGTCATCGCACGCAAGGCGAGGCATAAGAGGATAAGTTGTTGCAGTCCAGAGGGAATAGGATCATCGTTGCGGAGGTGATGGAACCCTACCGACAACTGCCCTGGTGGCTGTTGGCGCCTGCTGAGCCATGGCTCTGCACTGCTCCGTGGACAAGTAGGTCACACATGTGGAACTGAGACATAATTTATTTATGGCACATTCTATGCCATTGTACACGCATCATCGCAGACTGCATCCCCTATCAGCACTGGTGCCACTGACTCTGTGCCCCATGACCCATGTACACTCCCTGTTTGAACTTTGGCAGCGTGTGAGACTATGGCCTGGGTGTTGTCATCATCATCATGTAGCCGATACTGATTTGCTGTCAAGTAGGTGTCCGCAGCATTTATTTCCTACATATTGCCTGTGTCTGCTTGGTTCTGCCCTCTGCATCAGGCCATGGAAGAACACCTTCCACTGTCCCCTGAAACACTCCACGTCATTCACCTTGAACATCGACGAGGTCCTGCTCCGGTCATGTGTCCCTATCACACTGCATCGTAAGTCACCGTCCCGTGGCTTTGTGCCTGTGCCAGCCGCATTGCATCCGGGGCCACTAACTCTGTGCACCACAACTCATGGACCTGTTCTGATTGAGTACTGCGCTGTGGACAGCGCACACAACAATGTTGCCTCATGCAGTGGGGAAGACATGGGACTATGATGAGGAAGATGTGTCAAGTGTGCGGACGGGAGAAGGCACAGACAATGGGAAGGCAGGAGGCAACAACCCCAAGGCAGGAATGCAGACTGGAGGTGAAAGTCAAGCTACACACCCTGATCTATTACTGGGTATTGTGCTGTGGACTGCGAATGCAACTGTCACCTCAGTCAGTGTGGAAGACCTGGGACGTTAATGAGGAATTTGATGCAGGTGTAACACACCCCACTGCATCTGCATCAGGACTAACCCAAAGGGACTCAATCGTAGCAATTTTTTCACATGAGCGCGCTCATCTCTAGTGCCCCTACCTCAATGCACTGCAACTCACGGAACCTCCTGACTGACTATTGGGTGACCTCTGTCCTTCCTCCCTCTATGTTGCGCTGCAGTTGACTCTGTTATGCTGGTGTTTTCTGTTTCCATTGCACTGGTGTCCACTGTTTAAGTTGTTGCCAGCACCAAGCACTCCGTGTGGGCTGGCTTACACTCACCCCACACACATCCAGCACAGGCGTCACTGTACATGTGGCCCTGCCAATAAAGGGGCCGGGCACACGTGCCCGTAGCCAGTTCAACATGATATCTGCATGTGTCCCTGTGGTCTTGTTGTATGCAAGAGGGCCCTGGGCTGCACGCCATTACATTGTGCTGTGTACATTGGATGCAGACGTGTCACCGCAGGCAGCGGGTTGGAGCTTGGACATGTAGCTTTGTAGTCACTTACTCAATTCGTAAGGGGAGTGGCCAGGGCCATCATACGCAGAGCCAACATGGGTCTGTGACTGATATTTGAGAGCCCCTGCCCGTGTTTCTGTACTGTGAATATGCAACTGCATGTGTCTCTATGGCTGTGTGGGTCTCCTTAGTGGGGTGTTGGTGGCCCCTGAAGGGTGATAGACACCTACGTTTGTGTCCTGGTTCGCATTCCATGGGTTCAGACCCCACCCACACCTGTTGGGTCACCTCCTTTTGGCGTGCAGGAACATGGCATTGGGGTGTGATGTGTGGGTGGGTGAATTGTTGTGGGCCAACTGTGCTTGTGGGTGCTTCCTGCTGTGTGGTCTGTTGCAGGGTCGGTGTTTTCCTCTGAGTAGCTTGGCTGTCCGGGTCCTGGTGGGGGGTTGCATGGGATATCCATGTGCTGGTGTAGGGTGTCGGTGTCGACGGTGTGGTGGTCATCTCCGGCATCACTGATGTGTTGTATTCTGTGCTCTGCTGAAGGTGTTGTGTGCCCCTCTGCGATGTGAAGGGGAAGTGCACATTGACTTTGCGTTGACATGTATGTTGGCGCATTGTGCAGGTTGACATGCAGACTGTATGGCAATGTACATTGTGACTGTTTGGGGGTGCTGGATTCTTCTGCGGGATAGTGTACATTTGGTCTACATGACGGATGTGAGGTCATACGTGTACATTTCCATTTCACAGTTTTCGGCTACGTCAGATGTAGTAGGCATGTGCGGAGCCAGTTTGTGTCCTCTGTTCTGCAGTGTCAGCTATGCGCGTTGTTCCTCGTTGTCGTCAATGTGGGTGTGCTGTTCGTGCTATGTGTGTGTGCTGCAGTGTGCCAAGGGGATTGGGCCCATGGACCTGAGTGATTGTGGGTGTGCAGTGTGCTACACCTCGTTGTGCATGTATGCCATTGTGCCCACTCCCCCCGTCCCCCGGTCCCTGTTCGTTGCACTCTGTGTTGATGTTGTGTCAGGTCCTCTTGAGCTGTGTCCGTACTCCCTACTCCTTGCACCATCTCCACACTGATGACTGTGGCCTGGGTTTCGTTCAGCTCCTCGGGTGGCGCTGTACTGCCACCTCCTGTTGCCGTTGCTACCTTCCTGTTGGCAGTGGGCTTGTGCCTGGTTTAGGTAGTCACGTCATGCCGGTGCCTATTGGCCTCCTAGATTGGCCTCCTCGGCACTCCGACTGCAATCCAGGTGGTCTGCTAGTGGGTCAGTTACTGGTAGTGTTCTTTCACCTCCGTGACGCTGGTCTTGTTTTCCTGCGGTCTGCACCCCGTCTTCTTCTCCCTCTTCTCTTTGGCCTTCCCCGACCCGTTGTTCTTTGCTGGTAGTCTGTGGGGGTTGTGGGGTTTGAGTTGGACCCTGCGCTGTGCCAGGGTGCATCCATGTTGCTACGTGCTTTGGATATTTTTCTGTGTATGTTTTCTGTGGTTTTTTATGGTGCATTGTTCCGCCAGACGTGTGGGATTTTCAGGCCTGTGGCTGGTTTTCGCTACTTTTTGTACCACGGTTGGCCTCATTGCATGTTTTTTTGCGTTTGCGTATCGCATTTTTGCGGCATTGTGTTGTTTTTCACGTGGAGATTTGGCGGGTTATCTGGTGACTATCACATGCTACTGCCTTGTTGTGAATTCCTCGTTGGCATAGGGTTATTTTCACGCAATAGGCTTCAATATTGAAAGTTGCGTTACGCTACTCTTGCGGTAGTTATCACACGTTCTTGTGAATATACCCCATTGTTTCTATAGTATCATAAATCCAGGGTAAGCAACTGGGCCTACTGCCACCTTCATTACTTGAAATGCCACCATAACAGCAGAACCCCCAGCAACACCCCCTGCTCTAGTTTCTCCTTATCCACCAAGGGCTTACAGGAACATCAGCAGTCTAGGGGGTCATTCACCCCAATGTGCCCCTCTGCGATGTGAAGGGGAAGTGCACATTGACTTTGCGTTGACATGTATGTTGGCGCATTGTGCAGGTTGACATGCAGACTGTATGGCAATGTACATTGTGACTGTTTGGGGGTGCTGGATTCTTCTGCGGGATAGTGTACATTTGGTCTACATGACGGATGTGAGGTCATACGTGTACATTTCCATTTCACAGTTTTCGGCTACGTCAGATGTAGTAGGCATGTGCGGAGCCAGTTTGTGTCCTCTGTTCTGCAGTGTCAGCTATGCGTGTTGTTCCTCGTTGTCGTCAATGTGGGTGTGCTGTTCGTGCTATGTGTGTGTGCTGCAGTGTGCCAAGGGGATTGGGCCCATGGACCTGAGTGATTGTGGGTGTGCAGTGTGCTACACCTCGTTGTGCATGTATGCCATTGTGCCCACTCCCCCCGTCCCCCCGGTCCCTGTTCGTTGCACTCTGTGTTGATGTTGTGTCAGGTCCTCTTGAGCTGTGTCCGTACTCCCTACTCCTTGCACCATCTCCACACTGATGGCTGTGGCCTGGGTTTCGTTCAGCTCTTCGGGTGGCGCTGTACTGCCACCTCCTGTTGCCGTTGCTACCTTCCTGTTGGCAGTGGGCTTGTGCCTGGTTTAGGTAGTCACGTCATGCCGGTGCCTATTGGCCTCCTAGATTGGCCTCCTCGGCACTCCGACTGCAATCCAGGTGGTCTGCTAGTGGGTCAGTTACTGGTAGTGTTCTTTCACCTCCGTGACGCTGGTCTTGTTTTCCTGCGGTCTGCACCCCGTCTTCTTCTCCCTCTTCTCTTTGGCCTTCCCCGACCCCGTTGTTCTTTGCTGGTAGTCTGTGGGGGTTGTGGGGTTTGAGTTGGACCCTGCGCTGTGCCAGGGTGCATCCATGTTGCTACGTGCTTTGGATATTTTTCTGTGTATTTTTTCTGTGGTTTTTTATGGTGCATTGTTCCGCCAGACGTGTGGGATTTTCAGGTCTGTGGCTGGTTTTCGCTACTTTTTGTACCGCGGTTGGCCTCATTGCATGGTTTTTTGCGTTTGCGTATCGCATTTTTGTGGCATGGTGTTGTTTTTCACGTGGAGATTTGGCGGGTTATCTGGTGACTATCGCATGCTACTGCCTTGTTGTGAATTCCACGTTGGCATAGGGTTATTTTCCCACAATAGGCTTCGATATTGAAAGTTGCGTTACGCTACTCTTGCGGTAGTTATCACACGTTCTTGTGAATATACCCCATTGTTTCTATAGTATCATAAATCCAGGGTAAGCAACTGGGCCTACTGCCACCTTCATTACTTGAAATGCCACCATAACAGCAGAACCCCCAGCAACACCCCCTGCTCTAGTTTCTCCTTATCCACCAAGGGCTTACAGGAACATCAGCAGTCTAGGGGGTCATTCACCCCAGGCAACACAGACACCATTGAGCCCTAATGATGTTCACTCGCTCACCGCCTTCAATATGTATCATTCATTGCTTGCAAGGGCACCAAAAGTGGCATCTCTGATGCACAACGAGCAATCTCTGGGGATGTGCAGCAAATGTATGAGTAAATGAGGGTAATTCGAGAAACGCTGACCATCATAGATAACTATGGGCCTAATTCCAAGTTTGGATGGCACAGCGGTGGCCAAATTATGTCTCTGGTGGTCGGACCACCATGGGAACGCCGCTACCGGAGGGGCCCAGTGGTCTTACAGCAGTGAAAGGTCTGCAATATGCTGGCAGTGCCGCTGCAGCACCGCCAAGCATATGACGAGTTTCTTAACCAACACAGTTTTCATGGATGTGAGCCTGACATTTAAAGTTTGGCGGTGGGTAAACTGAGGGGTCCCTACAGGGCCCCTGTTGCCTTAGGGCCTTGTTATGCATCCAGGGGGGCACATAGTGTCCCCCCCCTGTGTGCCTGCACACCATTTTCCTGCAGGGCATGGACTGCACAGTTCATGTCATGCAGGAACGGGCTTTGCCGGTCCCTCTGCTCTACTTTTCTAAGGCTCACTTATGAGCCTTAGAGCTGCACCGCTGTGGGGCCCCCTGCCAGACCAGATGAAAACTCCTAATCTGGCGGGCAGGGGATGGTTGACTTTGGCAGTGTGGCAGCGGGGTGCTGGTTGGTGGCCCACTGCCAGAACACGAAAGTCGTAATCAGGCCCACTGTTTGCAGCTATTATTTCTCATTTGCCTCCACAAACCTCTCCAGCTGCTTTTGTCACACCTGCCAGTTTCTCTGTATAAATTGTTCCCCCACTTCCACTCTGTACCCCACCTCTCATGGGGTGGCCTGTTCTGCCCTGACCAGCCACCTATCTTCGTCAGAGGTGGAAATCAATGTTGTTGTAGTGAAGTCTGAACCAATAAATGGACAGGAACTTTTGCACCCATCCTGAACTGAAACTTGGTCACTGAATCTGGGTTGGTAGTCTGACATTCTTTACAATTGGTAACGACCCCACCCCTGTGGGGTGTATCCCCGGGCACTGGACTGAAGTAACGAATTTTTTCGTGGTTGTCAATGAATAATTTACTCAATTATGCAGTTGAAAGTTTTTTAATTTTTCACTTCATTTTTCATTAATCCGTTGGAAAACTTCATTTCCCAAAATGCAACATGTTACTTTCACAAAGTTGTCTCAATCAGTATTCCAATGCATTTCGGCAAACTGCCTTCATCAGGGAACATCTAAAACAAAATATTTCAACTGTCTGTAGTGATACCAGATAAATATGTACAATACACAATACTAGTCACATACATTGTAACAAATGTTAGACAAATGGCGTGTAAATGTATCAAGCGTGGTTTTAGACTCGAGAGAAAGGCTGTAAGGGGGCCGTGTAGGTGAACCTCGTGTCGGGTGGCGGTTTGATCACTTAGAAAAAATGCGTGGGGGTTATAATACGGGCGTTGAAAAGTAAAATAAGCAAGCTGGAGGGAACTGCGGAGGTTAATATCAAGATCTTACCGGAGCTGAGACCGTCGGTTAACTTAGGTGCCTTCCATGAGTGTGCTGCTAGTGCGTGACTCGCTGTGTGGTGTGATATTTAAACGTAATTGACGTGCTACTAAAAGTGAAAAGCGGACTGCTGAAGTGTGCGTGTGGAAAGAAAAAAGTTCCTCAAAGAAAATTAAATTAAACTCACAGGGCGTGCTATTTGTGTGGTATGTAATGACAAACGTTTATCAACAGTCTGTATTGTAGATGTGGTTAATCAGTTCTGAAACATTGTCAATCAATAAGAGAACAGCAGCCTTCCAATATGGTACCCAAGGCTAATATTGCAGTCAGTATGGTCTGTTTGGGTTGAATGTTTATAAATAACAAGAAAATTCGACCCTGTCATTCATTCCATGCGGCTGTAGAGAGTTCAAATTATAAATCCAATGATTTTCTCTTTGCAGTAATGCTGTACGGTTATCAATTCCTTCTCGTTTTTGCACTACTTCTAGAATGCAAGCTTTTAATTGGCTGTTGTGATGTTGAGCTTCAATAAAGTGATGAGCTACCATTGATTTAGTTTGTTTGGTTCTTATGTTGCTTTTGTGTTCGTTCAATCGGACTTTTAGTTTGCGTTCTGTTTGTCCGACATAGACTTTTCCGCATTGGCATTTTAACATGTAGATGATATTTGAAGTATCACATGTAGCTGTCACCTGTAGTTTGATTTTATGTCCTTTCATGGGGTGCATGATGTACGTCCCCTTCATGATGTTGTGAAAGTTGCTGCAATTTAAACATGGTATCGTGCCTTTGTAGGTAGCTTGCTGAGATTTTGTGGGTGAGTGTTTAATGAGCTCTCCGAGGTTTTTGCCTCGTGTGTAAGCAAATATCGGTTCATGGATGAAGGTGTTTTTGAAATCCTGCTCTAGTTGTAACACTGGCCAGTGTTTTTTAACGGCCTTTTTCAAATGTTGACTCATGGTAGAGAATTTGCTGACGCATGTAATTCTTTCAGCAGTGGTTTTGGGTCTTGTCAAAAGTAGTTGTTGTCTTGAGAAGTTGCTAATACGTTCTTTAGCTTCTGTTAGTATATGTTCTGGGTATCCTCTCTGTCTAAATCGCTGTAACATGTCCTCTTGTTGTTTGGAGGATTCAGCACAGTCTGAGACAATCCTTTTTACCCTCATTAATTGAGAATACGGTAGATGTTGTTTGAGTGGTTGGGGATGGAAGCTGTCATATGTTAAGGTGTTGTTTCTGTCTGAAGATTTTCTATATAGGTTGGTTTCAAATCCTCTCATGGTTTTAGTTACTTTTACATCCAGGAAGTTGATCGTATGTTCACTGATCTCGTGGGTAAATTGGATCCTGTCATCAATAAGGTTAAGAAGTTTGATTTGATCTTCGAGTTCTTCATGGGTTCCTTTCCATAATAGGAAGATGTCATCAATGAATCTTAGGTACAACGGTGTCTGGTTCTTCCAGGGTTGAGTATTTAGGATGTATTCTTCTTCAAAGGAGTTCATAAAGATATTGGCATACGCGGGCGCAGCACAGTTGCCCATTGAAGTGCCTGTCTTTTGTAAATACCATGTGTCTTGCCACTGGAAGTAGGAGTGTAGAAGAGTGAAATCTAGGAGTTCCATCAAGAAGATTTTCATGCTTTCGTCATAATCTGTATTTAAAAGGGCCTTTTCGACTGCTTCAATTCCTGCTTGATGTGGGATCGATGTGTATAGAGATTTAACATCAATTGTACACATTAATATGGTTTCTTCTTCTGTGATGTTTGTGAGATTGAGTTTATTGAGAAAATCTGTAGTGTCTTTAAGGAAAGATGTCATTTTAAAAACACATGGTTGAAGGTAAGTGTCCAAAAATTTACCAACGGGTTCATGTATACTCCCACGTGTCGAAACTGTAGGGCGACAAGGTGGGTGGATGGGGTCTTTGTGTATTTTTGGTACCATGTAGAACTTAGGGCTCCTGGGTTGTGGTTGCATGAGGTACTTCTTTACTTTTTCGTTGATGATGCCCCCATCAAAGGCTCTCTGAATGATGTGTGTGAGGATTAGTTTGAACTCCTCAGTGGGATTTGAAGTCAGTTCCATGTAGGTGTTCTCATCTTTTAGATGAGTTTCAACTTGTTCTTGATAGTAGGTGGTGTTTAGGATTACAAGGGCTCCCCCTTTGTCAGCCTTTTGGCAGATGATCTTGGAATTATTGGATATAGATCTTAGGGTAGCAAACTCTTTGGTGTTTAAGTTACGGCGTCGCGGTCTTTTTTGAAAGTTGATTTTGGCTAGGTCTTGTTTAACCAATTGTTCAAATAAGTCGATGGTTTTGTGACTAATGGGGACTACATATGTGCTGGTAGCTCTCAGTCCTTTTAGTGGATCTTCAATCTCTGTGATTGGTGTGACAATGATGTTTTCAAAAAAATGCCGTAGGCGTATCTTTCTCATAAGCTTGTAGAGACTGATATGCGATTCTAGAAGGTTAGATTGTGTGGTTGGCACGAACGAAGTTCCCTTTTGCAATGTTTTAAGTTCAAATTCGTTGAAGTGGTGATCCGATATGTTGATCACCAAACTTTCTATTGGGTGCCTTTCTTGTGTTTGTCTCTTTTGGCTGCTGTGACATTCCTCGTTTGTGGTGTTTCTTTCCCTTTTGTTTTGTCCTTTTCTTTTTGCCCGCCTGGGTCGTCCTGTTCTTCGCGGCCTGCGTCTAAAAAAGGCGTTTCTTGTGAGGTTGAAGCTGATGTCTCTGGTGTGATTGAGGATGTCTGATGTAGTCTTGTCGTGGTTTCGTTCTCAGAAGATGAGGTATCGGTTTGAGGAGTGTATGGGCGGTTTTGTCGTCTTCTGGTATAGATGTCAGCCCACGTGTAGACTTCCCCCATTTTATAGTCCACCGTATCTCTACGGTATTTGCGGATTTTTCTTTCATTGACCTCTTGTGTATGTTTGGCAAGCTGGTTATTGATGTCATCCAGTACTTTCGTGAGTTCTTCAGTGGTCATGGTTTTATCTAGCTCACTTTTTATTGTTGAAATTTCCTGGTTTAATTCTTCCAATATATTTGACAATTCCTCGATGATGAGGAGGATTAAATCCAAGGAACACTTGTTTAGAATGGCATACCACCTTTCTGTGAATTTCTGTGCGTTCTTGCATAATGAGGGTTTTAGGGATATTCTCAGGCCTCTAGGAATTCTTTGTGCTTTGTGATACCGTATCATCGTGCTGGCATGTAGTCGTTGATTTATAACTTTTCTGGATAGGTAGAGTAGTTGCTTGATGTTCTGTTCTTTACTGCGGCTAGTGGTGTGTATGGCAGTTTCCTCTTGTATCAATGCATAAATTCTGGAAATTTCTTCATTGGCGAAAGCAAAGGTTTCCGCCCTCGATTCCGTGAGGTTTGTTATCTCATCATATGACATGGTTTTAACTTGCGTGCTACAATTGTGGAGCAGGAAAATTAGACGAAACTAGTTGTGGTCAATTGTGCACAATTGACCACAACTAGTTTCATTCTTTACAATTGGACATTTGACTTATTTGTTTCCGTAGTTGACTATTTTAGGACTGTTTAAGTTGGACTTCCTTTTCTTTTGTCATACAGGTTTTGCATCTTTTTCTCCTTGTTCATAGACATGTTTCCCGACATTCCTGACCTGTTTTTATGGATTACCCATCCCTTACAATTTCATTTCACCCAAATGCCCTAAGACATTATTTAAGTTTATTTCGCCCTTTTCCAGGAATTGTCCTAGATATTTGAGGAGCTAAAGAAACTTATTTTGGGTGTCTCATTTGTCTTTTTTGAGTATGTGGATGAAAATGTAGTTGTATGGCATTAATATGAATATGCAAGCCATATAAATGTTTTATTAAAACATCTTAATGCATAAATCAAACACATGCACACATTAAAACATACACAATTAGAAGTTAAGTGCTATTATTTTTTATATGATAAGGTGCTCATAGGTAATAGAATTTCAATGAAAGATTTGTGAATGGAGCTTACTGAACTTAAACAAATATTGTGTTCAAGTGAGTGAGGAGCAGTGGGAGAGCTATAGCAATTTGGGAAATTGTGTTAAAATCCATGGAGGGGCATTTCTTCTATTGCTACAGCAGGTGAGGAGGTGAGGTGGCACCATGGTCTAGGCTTGAGGGGCCCACCAATTCCTGATTATTGCTCTATTGTGCAATTCAAATAGCATCCGGAGAACCTTTTTAACAATACCCAAACAACCACAATTAAAGGAATACCTTGAGTAGTTTGAGGTAATGTTTTATTCTTCAAAGACTCTGTCTTTAGAAATATTCAAATTGCTCCCCAAAATACAGTCAAGCCCATCCTGGTTTTTAGGGACCAGTATGATCCTGATGATGAAGCATGCCGCTACTAGAGTGGTTGAGGGTCTAACCAAGAAATCTTTATATTAGAGTGCAAACTATTGTACTCAGGAAAAGAATCAGGCATAAGATTTGTTTGTGCTACATTATTCCTAGAATAACCATTTGTTAAACATGTCAGCCTTAGGGTGGTGTTCTCCACAAGATATTGCCCACTCCCCTCCTGTTTGCTGAAATTAGTTTTTGTTGGTTTTATGACTATGTGCACTTCACCATGCTAGCCAGTGTTAAAGTGCTTGTGCTTACTCTTCAAAACAGTGGTTCTCAATATGTGGACCGTGGCAACCCAGTGCGTCATCAAAAGAATCCAGGGGATCTGCGCACCAAGCACACATTTTGGGAACCACTGCATGACTTCCACCTCAGTACTGAGACAAAATCAATAAGATTATTTTCTCCAATGTTCACTCAAGAATTCCCTCTTTCTCATTCAGATATTTCAAGCCGAAGCTTAGAAGAAAGTCATAATTAGAAGTAATTGTTAGCTAAAGATTACATTTCTCTACATTTTTCAGAAATCACTGAAGGGTTTCGCACTCACAGTTTGACACGTGCGTGGTGCAGCCGAAATATTTTCATAGCAATCAATCTAGAGGTGAAAAACAAATCATTGTAATATTGTGGTGAAAAGAGAAAATGACAAAGGCATTCACTGCAACGTCAAGCAGAAAAGAAACATTCCTAATGCCCTCCCAGAGAGAGCAGAGGGCCAGCAGTTTATTACAAAGCAGTTTATTACAAAGCATTGACTGGAATTTTGACTTGCAGTACATGCGCAATAAAGCATATAGGTTATGTTTAAATATATGAAATAAATATGTCCCACATAACCATTATAAAAACACTTAACAGCTGAACAACAAGGCGTCTATTGCACGGTATGAACATTGAAAATACGACAACCCATGTGCACTTGTACTTCCTGATACATGAAGTCACTTAGCATGAACATTAACTATTCTGAGGTGCAACTTAGCTTAGCTTAAAACTGAAACAGATATCAACTTTAAAACGTTTTTAAAAAGTTAAGCTATACAAAATATGAAAAAGCAGGCAAATTGTGTGCATGACATGCAATCTGTTGTAAAAAGGGGCCTTTGTCGTAATTACCATTGTATATGAACATTTGAGCAGCAGCAAGTAAACCGGTAACGTGTGTTTTTTTACTAGCTACAATCACACTGCTGCAGTCTCAGCATCATTGGCGAAGTAATGATTACACCACTGTACACACAACAGTTTTCAGTTTTGAGTTTTAAATTGTTTTAACCCCTCTGTATGACTGCATGTTTGCAACTTCAATGCATTTTGCAAACTTGTAGCTCTGTGACTTGAAGCATCTTAACTCCATTCCCATCGCCTTATTCTCTCAGATGGTTACTTGTCGCGAGAGAGCAGCTTCGTATGATCCGTAAGCATTTAGGAGCATCGCAGAACTCCTGTTGCTTCACCATTAGTTTTTATCAGTTTTACATAGCACAAACTCAACCCAAAGGCATTGAAGAGTTTTACATGAGTACCAGTTACATTAAACAAGGACACCTACAGATTTGTTTGGGCATGGGGAGGTTAAGTGATACCCATTTATTTTGTGAGGTTACATCCCCCCACCTGCCAGAACAAAAGGAACATAACGGAAAGCCACAGCCAATGGCCAATAGGTCAAGGGAGCTGCAGGTCAAAAAGGTTTGGGAATCACTGCTTTACAACATGGTAAAAGTGGACTACAACTGATTTCCAAATTTAATTTACTTATAAGTCCCTAGTAAAGGATTACAACTTGTACCCAGGGCCTGTAAATGAAATGCTGCTAGTGCGCCTGGAAATAAGAGGTGATTTTTGTTTGGGAGCAGATATCAATGTCATGTTGTGATCTTAAACTAATTGTAATTGTAAATCCTCTTTAATGGTAAAGTCAAATTCTAAGCCACAATTCAGAAAATGCCACTTTTAGAAAGTTGTAGTTATGTGGTTGGGGGAGCACTCCGCCTGTAATCTCTTGTATTCAACTTGAATGCGTTTTAAAATTGTGGTGCGACAGCAGAGTAGAAGTTTGTCCGCTTCTACTGGGAAAACGTGGGTTAATAACAAGCTGTAAACTTGTGATAAGCTGTGCACTGTTCACCTGGTGTCTACTGCGACACGATTATATAAGTTCCAACTATATTAAAGTTACTCAATTTATTTTTTGCAATAACAACATAAATTCATCCAATCGTAACAATGTCATGCGATGCTGCTCAATAAAGTTTTTTACATGTTGAATGATGTCACATACATAATATTTTTGTTTTACATAATCATTTGTTTTCAACAAAACATTTCACAATCACTAAATTGCATTTTAATATGCGCGTGCCCAATGCATTTCGGAACTAAACGGTTCCTTCATCAGGGGATAATCTGAAATGAAAATAAACATATATATAAGTAATTATATCTCTGGTGGCTCAAAATCATTGATTTGTGTGTAAAATGTGTTTAAATGTACTCAATCCTACCTGTGATGGATTTCTGTTAGGTGAACACTAAAGAAAACCGAGGGTGGGTGATAAAATTAGCATAACGACACATACGTAATAGTTATTTCAAGTTGTTGAGATATTTATGACTGGGCTTACCTCGATATAAATGGGAGTACACGCTGTGTAAAAAATGACATAAGCATACAAAATGAACGGTGAATAATGAGCAAGAACGTGAAAAGTACTAAGGCTCAACTGAAGCCTCATCCAAGAATATATGAAACTGCTGCGTGCTTACCTCAGCGATGAGAGGTTTGTGTGTGCTAAAAAATAAAGACATAAAAGAGACCTCTAAGAAATAATGTTGACGAGTCTGTCATTAAGCCTTAAAATATGGTAACTAAGAAAACCGCCTTACCTAATGATGGATAAACGGAGATATATCGTGGTACACCGGAGTTAAAGTTTGGGAGAGGACGCCGCAAATGCCGCGTTAAAAAGTGACTGTTCCAAAGACGTGAACATTGAGAGAGGACTACCAGAGTGGAATCTAGACTACTTGTTTGTAGTGTAAGCGCCATCTTTAAACGAGGAAAACCTGGCGATAAGGGTTGCTGCGGTCAATGTAATAATAATAATAAATGAATTACGGAGTGATATGTGAGTGTTGCAAATAAGAATTCACATGAAGGGATGAGTTATATAGCGGGATGATTGTGGATTACTACAATACTTAATCTCTCAACGTAATTACAATGAGTTGGACTGAACCGATTCTGACGCGATAGGGGTAATGAACCCTGGATAAATATAGAACAAATAGTACCAGAAATGTGTGACAAGAAGTGTGGATAAATAGACCGTCGTGTACCTAAGTCGAACTGATAAGCACAGATGATTCAAATCAACGAACTGAGAAGTGCCGTTGGTGCTCTAAGATAGCAAGTTAATTCTGTGTTGATGAGTTCTTTCCAGTTCCCCGTATCAGAATTAACTTGCTATCTTAGAGCACCAACGGCACTTCTCAGTTCGTTGATTTGAATCATCTGTGCTTATCAGTTCGACTTAGGTACACGACGGTCTATTTATCCACACTTCTTGTCACACATTTCTGGTACTATTTGTTCTATATTTATCCAGGGTTCATTACCCCTATCGCGTCAGAATCGGTTCAGTCCAACTCATTGTAATTACGTTGAGAGATTGAGTATTGTAGTAATCCACAATCATCCCGCTATATAACTCATCCCTTCATGTGAATTCTTATTTGTAACACTCACATATCACTCCGTAATTCATTTATGATTATTATTATTACATTGACTGCAGCAACCCTTATCGCCAGGTTTTCCTCGTTTAAAGATGGCGCTTACACTACAAATAAGTAGTCTAGATTCCACTCTGGTAGTCCTCTCTCAATGTTCACGTCTTTGGAACAGTCACTTTTTAACGTGGCATTTGCGGCGTCCTCTCCCAAACTTTAACTCCGGTATACCACGATATATCTCCGTTTATCCATCATTAGGTAAGGCGGTTTTCTTAGTTACCATATTTTAAGGCTTAATGACAGACTCGTCAACATTATTTCTTAGAGGTCTCTTTTATGTCTTTATTTTTTAGTACACACGAACCTCACATCACTGAGGTAAGCACACAGCAGTTTCATATATTCTTGGATGAGGCTTCAGTTGAGCCTTGTACTTTTCACGTTCTTGCTCATTATTCACCGTTCATTTTGTATGATTATGTCATTTTTTACACAGCGTGTACTCCCATTTATATCGAGGTAAGCCAAGTCATAAATATCTCAACAACTTGAAATAACTATTACGTATGTGTCGTTATGCTAATTTTATCACCCACCCTCGGTTTTCTTTAGTGTTCACCTAACAGAAATCCATCACAGGTAGGATTGAGTACATTTAAACACATTTTACACACAAATCAATGATTTTGAGCCACCAGAGATACAATTACTTATATATATGTTTATTTTCATTTCAGATTATCCCCTGATGAAGGAACCGTTTGGTTCCGAAATTCATTGGGCACGCGCATATTAAAATGCAATTTAGTGATTGTGAAATGTTTTGTTGAAAACAAATGATTATGTAAAACAAAAATATTATGTATGTGACATCATTCTACATGTAAAAAACTTTATTGAGTAGCATCGCTTGACATTGTTACGATTGGATGAATTTATGTTGTAATTGCAAAAAATAAATTGAGTAACTTTAATATAGTTGGAACTTATATAATCGTGTCGCAGTAGACACCAGGTGAACAGTGCACAGCTTATCACAAGTTTACAGCTTGTTATTAACTCACTTTTAGAAAGTTGGCATTTTCTTGTTCTAACCATTTTGTGCCTGCAGCCTGTGTCCTGGGTTGCATGACTGTGATTAGAGTGGGTATTGCCCTTTGTGTATTCCTCCCAGACAGTGAGACAAAGGGGAACTAGGTGTCAGCACGATGGGCCATCCTGCAAGGATGTAAGGGGGTGAAGCTGTTCCCTACACACTTACATTTTAAACGAGCTGCCTCCGCACACTCTCAAAGGATTGCACACCAGTCTTTTGTCACCCTAGAACTCTTGTCCCTGGGACGGGAGGAAGGAAACTCCAGACTTAACTGTGAGGGAGGGAACTCTAGAAATTGTTTCCACTTCAAAGCAGGCACCAGGTATAAATATCGCACCATCAGGCCACTCTTCAGTTCACTCCTGGACCTGCGGAGGACACTCAGAAGGTTTTTCTTTTACTTCAGAGGTCTTCCCTGCTGCTTGAGGCCTGCTTTGTACTTCAGAGGGCTATCCTGCTGCTACCAGTGGACTGCTCTGCTGCTTGAAGCCTGCCTTTAATCCTCAGAGGACTGCCCTGCTGCTTGAGGTCTGCCTTTATATTTGAACCCATGACTACCAGAGAGACTCCAAGGGCAAGTTGGCTGGCCTCCTGTTCTGAGCTACAAGGACACAACCTGAACCCTATCTGAAGTGAGTCTTGCCCTCCAAGTACTGGTAAAGGTGACCCAAATAGGCACAACTGAAAATGTGGAACTTAGAACTTTTTCAGCCAAAAAGTGCACTGACAACTGACAGGAGACCTGGATCTTCCCTGCTTGCCAATGTGCCGAAGGTCCAACACCGGTAAGCTTGAAAACGCTTTAGACCCCGTTCCATTCTTCTCTGCAGCAGCAAATCCAGTTAAACGGTTCCTTGCAGAAGTGGTATAAGGTTTTGTGAAGCCCTCTTTGACTACTGCCGGCAGCTTCATCGCGCTGATGATTATCGGCTTCCAGAAAAATGGCAAAGTACGAACATATAAATATTCACTGCAACTTCATTCAGCGGCTCCCCAACAATGATACCTTCGCCTCGGACACTGCTGACTGCCCTGCCCCACCGAACTTTACCTTCTCAAACATTTTTCTTCTAAATTTCTTCAAAGGTAAGCCGAGACTTTGCCCAATCCACCTGGGTGTATCCAAATTGTGTATTGACCATATCTTTCATCTTTTTCCCGGTCTCACACAACTAGATTCCAGCGGTTGGCGCTTTGATCATTTAGGCGCTAGTTTTTTCTAAAAAAATAATTCAAGATTCGTAACTCCTGTTCTACTGATTGCATTTTTGTCATTTTTGTTTCAAAGAGTTTAGGCAATCGTTCTCTATGTTTCTTAAGTGGTGTGGGAGTTTTCTTGTGTTGTGCTTTCCAATTTGTTACTGTTAGTGTGCTGCATAAATGCTTTACACATTGCAGCTAAGTTAAGCCTGAATGCTTTTGTGCCAAGCAACCAGCGTATTAAGAACAGGTGAATCTACTTATTTTATGTTGTTCACCGTGATTGTAGTTGTCGCTTGAGGAGGGATTACACACCCCTTTATCATTCTAGTAAACCAATAAAAAAAATGCAAACTCCCTTCCTAAATTATTTTGAAGACACATGGATTTGTTGCATGCACCTTTTAAGGCACAGGCACCAACCCAAGTTCAATACACCCTGGTGAACTGTATGCAACAGTAAAGACAATGAAACTAATAATGCAGTGGAAGGGTGGTATAACTCATTGCAAGGCACACCATCCTACCATATTACAATTTATTAAATTTGAATAAAAGAAAAATTATCAGAACCTATGCAATAAGCAAGTTATAGCCCAAAACATATGCTTTAAATGTTTAAAAAAACTAAAGCAATGCATGAAATACTAGCTGGAAAAGTCCAAATCTTGAAACATAATCAAAGACTCCACTATTTAGGAACCATAGCTCAATCATTAGTCTAACACACTTCACCAAAAACACAATAACATAATTCCTCCACATTTTCACACGCAAAATACGATAAAAAAAAAGTAACTATTAAAGAAATCCTTGTCAAATTCTAGGAATCTCTCCAAAACCTGACTAAATAGTTTTTAAAAAAAGGTCCACAAACACACATGTTAATAAATGCTTGATTAAAAAATATTCTAAACCATTTTCTTTTCTCCCCAACTATCCTTGTCAGTTGTGTCTACCAGGTTGGGGTACTGGGAGAGTCTCCTTGTCCATTGGCTGTGAGGCAGCGAAGCTGGGCATTTGCCTCCCCAGGCTTTTATTTTCAATGAGCACACATCAAAGATGACCTTTCTTCAAAGGTCAGGAGGACTCAGTGCCATGCTTGTTCACAGTAACTCGGGTCGCTGGAGTGTCATTAATGCAGTTGGCCATTTACGAGGGGGGACCCCAGATGCACAATAAAAAACCGGTTTATGCGGGGTTAGAGACAATCAACTGAAGAAGAGAATCAAAAACCGGTTTCAGAGATATCAATTAGGGCCTAGGAAGTAGGTCCCTGTTATAGAGCAAGACACAACTGGAAAAACATAAACCAAAAAATATAATACATCAGACACCCACTCAAGATGTGAATATAAGTATAAAGGTAAGGATATATGTACACCTTATTACTAGTTTTTTTGGGTATTTTTAATTCAGTGATTTATTTTAGTAGTTCATTTTCATTGATACAAAAAGACATTCTTAATCTGATAAATACATAACAATAAAACATACATTTACAAAACATCAATATATGTGTGATCATAAAAGACAAAGTTCAAGGCCCCGTAAATAAACAGTCAGATTCATACACCTACTCATTCAATCTAAATCACATTCATCAATACACATCACCAAATACACAAATTATCCTTGGGTATATAGATGGATATGGTCGTTGGTGTATCTTCCAACGATGGCCAGATGGTACATAAAGAGAAAGGAGGTCGCCAAATCAAGCGCCAACGCGCGTTTCGGTATCGGACCCACAGAGGGATCCCACCTTCATCAGGGCAAGGACCAAGGATAATAGGGGACAAGAACACACCTAGGAATTTAAGAAAATAAACCATATATAGCATCAGCCAACAATAATACGCAATATTAAACGCAAATTTCTTCAAAAAAGAGTGGGCATTAATTATTGATACAAAAACAATTTCCAGTTACTTGCAAATATAAATTGATCAAAAAATTATTTAACACGGCCCAATGGGTCCGTAGGTAGCTCAAGCAGACATTTACCAAAAAGGTAAGAGGTGTGTAAAAAAGAATAGTAAAGAACCCAACACCAAGGTATATACAAAAGAGATTAAAACAGCGACAAAATAGATCCAATAAGTTCGTTAAAGAATTAAAAAGATAATGACAGAAAGACAGAATAGCACCTGTGTCGAGAATCCCAATTAGGAAGTGTAAGGATAAAAAAAAAAAATAATAACCCCGTAGTGATAGCAAGATTAGCTATAGCTAATACATACTGGACACACAGGTCCTCGATAAAACGTTGGTGCTGATGAATCGCACCCAAGCTCAAAGCGTCGTCAGACGACGGACAGAAACATCTCGTCTTTTCTACACAGAAAAAAAGGTTTAGATTGGTCATTGAAGACTATGTGATAAAAGAAGAACCTTCAGATGGTACGGGAGGGTCACAATGTCTTAACAATACGTTACATAAGCAAAAGTCAAGGTTAATAACCTACTTAGATGAATGTGGCGGGTAGAAAAAGATAGCCAAAGCTGTACAGCGGATAACGTCTGGCTAGCGAGCGTAGGGAAGCAGGAGTAAGTGCTTGAAGATCAAAAGACCAAGGTTGAAGCGACAATGGTAGGGATGTATGTACAGATCTATGTTGGAGAAAAAAAATATAAATGAATATGATAGCATATTAATATCCTCAATCTTCGTTAGCGGAAAGGAGCTTAAGACCAAGATTTAAAATAGGTCTAATTCCGCCTCGACAACGTCCAATTGGTATCCCTTCTAACGGTACTGTGAGGTGCGAGAAAACAATATGTTACCGGCAAGTACCTACACGGTCAAACAGTCCCGCCCTGATAGAGGCGTGTAGCAGTTAAATCGTGGGCAGTCGTCTCGGCAGTGTTAAATAAATATCTCTCCTAAGAATAAAATAAGGTACGAAGACAATATATGTTACCAGTATATGCCCCACGGGATACCAACGCAACTAAACTACAAGTTAATCTCCACAACGGCAAATGATAGTCACAAGGTAGTTAATAGGGCAGCAAGAGGCTTGTCACAGCCTACCTGTTAGCTGATCGAGTATTTAAATATCGCGTTCCCTCAGTGTTTCACGCACAGCATAGATGGATGTGGAATGAATTCCTCGCTAAACGATCAAACTGTCCCGCCATAATAAATATGCGTAGCAGTTAAATCGTGGGTCAATACGATACAAGGTGAAAGGTGGAAGACTTCCCATGGAAAGAGGACTGACGTACTATCGGTGGAACCGTAGATTCAGCGCCATGTTGGAACTGGTTGCTGATGTATAAAGTCCAGAACAGTGTATCAGATAAAGGGTATAGTACTAATCTTAAACGGGCTATTGGGTCCGATGATAGGTAGAAATAAATACCTCCAAAGTAATCCACATCGAAGGATGTGATTACAATGTCAAGGGCTATGTCAGGGAGCTCTTACTGGTATAAACGAAACAAATACCCGATATAAAGAAAAGAAAAAAAGGAAAGAAATGATGATCAAAACCAGACAATTCTATAATAGCATTTTCAGGCAGTTATATAATAGCATTTTCCCAAGAGATGGTTTCATTTAAACCACATTGGGCAGAGTTCAGATAAAAAATCCAAAAAGTTTCTCTTTTCTTTCTGATGGAAGTAGGGTTTCTGCCCAGCGGTGTGTGTATCTTCTCCAAGATAGTCCATCTCAGCTCGGTATCTTTGTGGTTCTTGCTAAGCCAATGGCTGAGTAAAGGGGCTGATGTTTTGTTGGTCCGGATATTCGATTTATGTTCACATATTCGCAATCTTACCTCCCGACCGGTTTCCCCGATATAGGGGAGATTGCAGGGACAAATAATGGTATATACCACATTGGATGACCGGCAGTTGGTCATTCCTTGAAGCATGACTGTTCGATTGTTAATGTCAATAGTGCTGCCTACAATTGCCTGAGGGCATGCTTGGCAAATACCACATCTGTGGTTGCCTTCGACAGGTTTGGTGCCGACAATGGCTGTTTGAGTTAAGGTTTTATTCTCTTTGTCCGATACCTTGCCTCGAATCAGGCAGTTTTTCAAGTTTTTATTGCGTTTAAAAGCAAAAAGAGGTTTGGGAATCCCCATCTCCTCGTTGCCTACATTGAGCAGATACCAGAGGGAATTGATTGTTTGTCTGACCTTATGGTTGATGTTAGAATGCTTCGTAACATACACCAGTTTGTCCATCGGGTCAGGTTCTTTTTGTTGAAACATGGTATCTCTGTTGCAGTAACGAGCTCTTTAAAAGGAATCTTTAATGAGCTTTTGAGGGTAGCCTCTTTTGAGAAATTTGGTTTTAAGGATATCGGCTTGGACCAAAAAGTCTTTCATTTGTGAGCAATTTCTACGCAAACGTAGAAATTGACTAAAAGGGATACTATCCCTCTGACTTCTCGGATGATAACTGCCATACTGGAGCAGTGTGTTTCTAGCAGTTGGCTTAGTGTATAGAGACACACTGATTTTGTTGTTACAATGTTCGACCCAAACGTCTAGGAATTCAACCTTGGTATTGCTAGAGTGAACTGTAAATTTGAGATTTGAATCAGCTGCGTTTAACCAGGATACGAATTCACCCAAAGAGTCATGGTCACCGCTCCAGATGAAGAATATGTCATCTATGAAGCGTGACCATGCTCGGACATTCTCGTAAAATGGAGCCATATCATTATAGATGTTAAATTGCTCAAATTTGCCCATATAGAGGCAAGCAATACTGGGGGCACAAGATGCCCCCATGCTGACTCCCTGAATTTGATGAAAAAAGTTGTTATTAAATTCAAAGTAGTTGTCATTTAAGACAACCTCAAGGCACTGTATGACAAAAGAAGAGTTAACAATAGGATTATCGTTGGTAAGTATTTCCTGTATCACCGCTAATGCTCCCTCCTGTGGAATGTTGGTATATAACGATTCCAGATCGAGGGTCACTAAAAGTTCCCTGTCTGGATCGAAAGAGATGTTCTCAATCTTGGAGATAAAGTGGCCCTTATCTCTCACATACGACTCCAATTTACTCACCAAGGGATTTAGAAAACAATCCACATATTTTGCAAGGGGTTCAAGCGCCGAGCCAATGGTGGAAACAATGGGCTGTAAAGGCGGGTCCGTGGTGTTTTTGTGTGTCTTGGGCACTCCGTATATGATGGGTAAACGGGTATATTTGGGAGTTAGGTATTCTGCCTCCTTGGTGCAAATAAATTCCTGGTCAACCGCATGTCTAACCATAGACAGAATACGAGCTTTAAGGTTGTTCTCAGGGTTTCCTCTGATGCGCTTATAGTGTTTGGTAGAGGACAATAGTGTGTTCATTTTTTCAATATAATTGTCAGTATTGAACAACACGATGCCCCCACCCTTGTCACAAGGTTTGATAGTCAGGGATTTGTTCTTTTGGAGGGAGACTAAGGCTTTCTGTTCTGCGGGGAGTAAGTTGTTAGTAGGTTTGGGTACAAATTTGATGACTTTAGAGATCCTGGACATGACTGCTTTTTCAAAAATGCCGACCTCAGGACCCACCTGGTCAAGCCCGGGGGTGAAATCGGAGGGAGGTTTTAATCCAGACAAATTATTCGAAGAATCAGTCGAGGGTCTATTGAAAAAGAATTTTTTGAGCCTGATTTTCCTGAAAAAAGAATGTAGATCTTTCAGGAATTCGAATGTATTAAAGGTCGTGGAAGGAACAAACGTAAGGCCTTTGGATAGAAGTCTAAGGGAGTCAGAATCCACCTCAGAAGTAGACAGGTTGAACACAGGAATATCTACTGTGTTTTCCAGTACTGGTTCTGTCTGGTTTGTATATACATCTGGGGTTGACCACGTGCCTGATGGTAGTTCCTCATACGTGGTGTTCTGGGGCGATAATTTCCCCGGCGATTTCCTAAAAAATGATCTGGTGTCATAGGTCTATCGAACTGATCCTGCCGGTGTTGGTAGTTAGGGTTATAGTTGGTTTCATAGTCTCCAGATACCTCCCCTTCAGAGTCAGTTGTATCCGAGAAAGTGACCACTTTCTTATTATTTCCCCATCTCATATTGTTGTCCCCGGAAGAGCCTGATTCCGCCATGTTGTAAAAATTTGACATGAGATATGGGTACGTCCGTTCCTGCGTGAATAGCCTAATGTCTTTTTTTAGTTTGTCTGTCTTCCTTTTCAGGAGATAAGTAGAGAAGGAGTCTAGCTGTTGGGTAATCTCTTCTAGTTTTTTTGTGGCCATTTCGACCGAGTTGTCTTTCTTGAGTTTGTCTTCAAGAGCCTCTATTTCTTTGGTCATAATGGCTAGTACCTCTCTAGCTGTTTCAATGATTAACATCATCCAGTCACGAGAGCATCTATTTGAGATTAATGCCCACTTCTCTAAAAACAGTCTAATTTCCACAAACAGGCCAGGTACATTGCGGACACGTAGCCCGAATGGTATTGTTCCAGCTTTAAGATATTCAAGCATAAAGTTGGCGTGGGCCTCTGTACGTTTAGATTTTTTCCTCAAGTTGAGTAACTTGGTCCATTCACCCTCCAGGCCCTTGGATAGGGAAAATTGGCCATCACTACCTGCTGTAAGGCCAATCATCCTGGCAAAATCCTCATCCGAAAA
Organism: Triturus cristatus; assembly: GCF_964204655.1. Taxonomy (NCBI): domain Eukaryota; kingdom Metazoa; phylum Chordata; class Amphibia; order Caudata; family Salamandridae; genus Triturus; species Triturus cristatus. The sequence goes on along the minus strand of NC_140585.1, from coordinate 960,448,609 downwards.
CTCAAAGGTTTTAATGCCCTCCATGATATCAAACGGAAACAAACCAAAATCCGTGACAATCCACCAGTGGTTATATCAAGGATGGGTAACACATCAGACGTGCTAGAATAAATGCTGGAAATTAAGGGACTCCAAAAACTAAGAAACTCTAATTAGAATATCATCAAAATCCAAAAAACAGAGGTCTGAATCCACTATCAAATCAATGAGAATTAGAACGAACGCCCTCCAAGGAGGGATGAAAAAGGAAAATAGATAAAGAGGTTCAAAGATTAGAGGGATGAGCTACCTATCAAGGAAAAGCAACCCCCACAGCAACAAGGCTGTGACAGAAAAACCATTTACGAGGGGGGACCCCAGATGCACAATAAAAATCCGGTTTATGCGGGGTTAGAGACAATCAACTGAAGAAGAGAATCAAAAACCGGTTTCAGAGATATCAATTAGGGCCTAGGAAGTAGGTCCCTGTTATAGAGCAAGACACAACTGGAAAAACATAAACCAAAAAATATAATACATCAGACACCCACTCAAGATGTGAATATAAGTATAAAGGTAAGGATATATGTACACCTTATTACTAGTTTTTTTTGGTATTTTTAATTCAGTAATTTATTTTAGTAGTTCATTTTCATTGATACAAAAAGACATTCTTAATCTGATAAATACATAACAATAAAACATACATTTACAAAACATCAATATATGTGTGATCATAAAAGACAAAGTTCAAGGCCCCGTAAATAAACAGTCAGATTCATACACCTACTCATTCAATCTAAATCACATTCATCAATACACATCACCAAATACACAAATTATCTTTGGGTATATAGATGGATATGGTCGTTGGTGTATCTTCCAATGATGGCCAGATGGTACATAAAGAGAAAGGAGGTCGCCAAATCAAGCGCCAACGCGCGTTTCGGTATCGGACCCACAGAGGGATCCCACCTTCATCAGGGCAAGGACCAAGGATAATAGGGGACAAGAACACACCTAGGAATTTAAGAAAATAAACACAAATAAACCATATATAGCATCAGCCAACAATAATACGCCATATTAAACGCAAATTTCTTCAAAAAAGAGTGGGCATTAATTATTGATACAAAATCAATTTCCAGTTACTTGCAAATATAAATTGATCACAAAATTATTTAACACGGCCCAATGGGTCCGTAGGTAGCTCAAGCAGACATTTACCAAAAAGGTAAGAGGTGTGTAAAAAAGAATAGTAAAGAACCCAACACCAAGGTATATACAAAAGAGATTAAAACAGCGACAAAATAGATCCAATAAGTTTGTTAAAGAATTAAAAAGATAATGACAGAAAGACAGAATAGCACCTGTGTCGAGAATCCCAATTAGGAAGTGTAAGGATAAAAAAAAAATAAAAAAAATAATAACCCCGTAGTGATAGCAAGATTAGCTATAGCTAATACATACTGGACACACAGGTCCTCGATAAAACGTTGGTGCTGATGAATCGCACCCAAGCTCAAAGCGTCGTCAGACGACGGACAGAAACATCTCGTCTTTTCTACACAGAAAAAAAGGTTTAGATTGGTCATTGAAGACTATGTGATAAAAGAAGAACCTTCAGATGGTACGGGAGGGTCACAATGTCTTAACAATAGGTTACATAAGCAAAAGTCAAGGTTAATAACCTACTTAGATGAATGTGGCGGGTAGAAAAAGATAGCCAAAGCTGTACAGCGGATAACGTCTGGCTAGCGAGCGTAGGGAAGCAGGAGTAAGTGCTTGAAGATCAAAAGACCAAGGTTGAAGCGACAATGGTAGGGATGTATGTACAGATCTATGTTGGAGAAAAAAAATATAAATGAATATGATAGCATATTAATATCCTCAATCTTCGTTAGCGGAAAGGAGCTTAAGACCAAGATTTAAAATAGGTCTAATTCCGCCTCGACAACGTCCAATTGGTATCCCTCCTAACGGTACTGTGAGGTGCGAGAAAACAATATGTTACCGGCAAGTACCCCACGGGGTATCCAAGCCACAAAACTACAAACTACTCCCCGTTAGAGTATGTAATAGTCACGGGGAGGTTAATAAGGCAGCTAAACGCTAATCAAAGCCTACCTGTTAGCTGATCAAGAATTAGAATGTTGCGTTCCCTTAATATTTCACGCACAGCACATATCGATGTAGGACAGATTCCTCGATACACGGTCAAACAGTCCCGCCCTGATAGAGACGCGTAGCAGTTAAATCATGGGCAGTCGTCTCGGCAGTGTTAAATAAACATCTCTCCTAAGAATAAAATAAGGTACGAAGACAATATATGTTACCAGTATATGCCCCACGGGATACCAAAGCAACTAAACTACAAGTTAATCTCCATAACGGCAAATGATAGTCACGAGGTAGTTAATAGGGCAGCAAGAGGCTTGTCACAGCCTACCTGTTAGCTGATCGAGTATTTAAATATCGCGTTCCCTCAGAGTTTCACGCACAGCATAGATGGATGTGGAATGAATTCCTCGCTAAACGATCAAACTGTCCCGCCATAATAAATATGCGTAGCAGTTAAATCGTGTTGTTCAATACTGACAATTATATTGAAAAAATGAACACACTATTGTCCTCTACCAAACACTATAAGCGCATCAGAGGAAACCCTGAGAACAACCTTAAAGCTCGTATTCTGTCTATGGTTAGACATGCGGTTGACCAGGAATTTATTTGCACCAAGGAGGCAGAATACCTAACTCCCAAATATACCCGTTTACTCATCATATACGGAGTGCCCAAGACACACAAAAACACCACGGACCCTCCTTTACGGCCCATTGTTTCCACCATTGGCTCGGCGCTTGAACCCCTTGCAAAATATGTGGATTGTTTTCTAAATCCCTTGGTGAGTAAATTGGAGTCGTATGTGAGAGATACGGGCCACTTTATCTCCAAGATTGAGAACATCTCTTTCGATCCAGACAGGGAACTTTTAGTGACCCTCGATCTGGAATGGTTATATACCAACATTCCACAGGAGGGAGCATTAGCGGTGATACAGGATATACTTACCAACGATAATCCTATTGTTAACTCTTCTTTTGTCATACAGTGCCTTGAGGTTGTCTTAAATGACAACTACTTTGAATTTAATAACGACTTTTTTCATCAAATTCAGGGAGTCAGCATGGGGGCATCTTGTGCCCCCAGTATTGCTTGCCTCTATATGGGCAAATTTGAGCAATTTAACATCTATAATGATATGGCTCCATTTTACGAGAATGTCCGAGCATGGTCACGCTTCATAGATGACATATTCTTCATCTGGAGCGGTGACCATGACTCTTTAGGCGAATTCGTATCCTGGTTAAACGCAGCTGATTCAAATCTCAAATTTACAGTTCACTCTAGCAATACCAAGGTTGAATTCCTAGACGTTTGGGTCGAACATTGTAACAACAAAATCAGTGTGTCTCTATACACTAAGCCAACTGCTAGAAACACACTGCTCCAGTGTGGCAGTTATCATCCGAGAAGTCAGAGGGATAGTATCCCTTTTAGTCAATTTCTACGTTTGCGTAGAAATTGCTCACAAATGAAAGACTTTTTGGTCCAAGCCGATATCCTTAAAACCAAATTTCTCAAAAGAGGCTACCCTCAAAAGCTCATTAAAGATTCCTTTAAAAGAGCTCGTTACTTCAACAGAGATACCATGTTTCAACAAAAAGAACCTGACCCGATGGACAAACTGGTGTATGTTACGAAGCATTCTAACATCAACCATAAGGTCAGACAAACAATCAATTCCCTCTGGTATCTGCTCAATGTAGGCAACGAGGAGATGGGGATTCCCAAACCTCTTTTTGCTTTTAAACGCAATAAAAACTTGAAAAACTGCCTGATTCGAGGCAAGGTATCGGACAAAGAGAATAAAACCTTAACTCAAACAGCCATTGTCGGCACCAAACCTGTCGAAGGCAACCACAGATGTGGTATTTGCCAAGTATGCCCTCAGGCAATTGTAGGCAGCACTATTGACATTAACAATCGAACAGTCATGCTTCAAGGAATGACCAACTGCCGGTCATCCAATGTGGTATATACCATTATTTGTCCCTGCAATCTCCCCTGTATCGGGGAAACCGGTCGGGAGGTAAGATTGCGAATATGTGAACATAAATCGAATATCCGGACCAACAAAACATCAGCCCCTTTAGTCAGCCATTGGCTTAGCAAGAACCACAAAGATACTGAGCTGAGATGGACTATCTTGGAGAAGATACACACCCCGCTGGGCAGAAACCCTACTTCCATCAGAAAGAAAAGAGAAACTTTTTGGATTTTTTATCTGAACTCTGTCCAATGTGGTTTAAATGAAACCATCTCTTGGGAAAATGCTATTATATAACTGCCTGAAAATGCTATTATAGAATTGTCTGGTTTTGATCATCATTTCTTTCCTTTTTTTCTTTTCTTTATATCGGGTATTTGTTTAGTTTATGCCAGTAAGAGCTCCCTGACATAGCCCTTGACATTGTAATCACATCCTTCGATGTGGATTACTTTGGAGGTATTTATTTCTACCTATCATCGGACCCAATAGCCCGTTTAAGATTAGTACTATACCCTTTATCTGATACACTGTTCTGGACTTTATACATCAGCAACCAGTTCCAACATGGCGCTGAATCTACGGTTCCACTGATAGTACGTCAGTCCTCTTTCCATGGGAAGTCTTCCACCTTTCACCTTGTATCCTATTGGCCCACGATTTAACTGCTACGCATATTTATTATGGCGGGACAGTTTGATCGTTTAGCGAGGAATTCATTCCACATCCATCTATGCTGTGCGTGAAACACTGAGGGAACGCGATATTTAAATACTCGATCAGCTAACAGGTAGGCTGTGACAAGCCTCTTGCTGCCCTATTAACTACCTCGTGACTATCATTTGCCATTATGGAGATTAACTTGTAGTTTAGTTGCGTTGGTATCCCGTGGGGCATATACTGGTAACATATATTGTCTTCGTACCTTATTTTATTCTTAGGAGAGATGTTTATTTAACACTGCCGAGACGACTGCCCACGATTTAACTGCTACACGCCTCTATCAGGGCGGGACTGTTTGACCACGTAGCGAGGAATCTGTCCTACATCGATATGTGCTGTGCGTGAAATATTAAGGGAACGCAACATTCTAATTCTTGATCAGCTAACAGGTAGGCTTTGATTAGCGTTTAGCTGCCTTATTAACCTCCCCGTGACTATTACATACTCTAACGGGGAGTAGTTTGTAGTTTTGTGGCTTGGATACCCCGTGGGGTACTTGCCGGTAACATATTGTTTTCTCGCACCTCACAGTACCGTTAGGAGGGATACCAATTGGACGTTGTCGAGGCGGAATTAGACCTATTTTAAATCTTGGTCTTAAGCTCCTTTCCGCTAACGAAGATTGAGGATATTAATATGCTATCATATTCATTTATATATTTTTTCTCCAACATAGATCTGTACATACATCCCTACCATTGTCGCTTCAACCTTGGTCTTTTGATCTTCAAGCACTTACTCCTGCTTCCCTACGCTCGCTAGCCAGACGTTATCCGCTGTACAGCTTTGGCTATCTTTTTCTACCCGCCACATTCATCTAAGTAGGTTATTAACCTTGATTTTTGCTTATGTAACCTATTGTTAAGACATTGTGACCCTCCCGTACCATCTGAAGGTTCTTCTTTTATCACATAGTCTTCAATGACCAATCTAAACCTTTTTTTCTGTGTAGAAAAGACGAGATGTTTCTGTCCGTCGTCTGACGACGCTTTGAGCTTGGGTGCGATTCATCAGCACCAACGTTTTATCGAGGACCTGTGTGTCCAGTATGTATTAGCTATAGCTAATCTTGCTATCACTACGGGGTTATTATTATTTTTTTTTTTTATCTTTACACTTCCTAATTGGGATTCTCGACACAGGTGCTATTCTGTCTTTCTGTCATTATCTTTTTAATTATTTAACAAACTTATTGGATCTATTTTGTCGCTGTTTTAATCTCTTTTGTATATACCTTGGTGTTGGGTTCTTTACTATTCTTTTTTACACACCTCTTACCTTTTTGGTAAATGTCTGCTTGAGCTACCTACGGACCCATTGGGCCGTGTTAAATAATTTTGTGATCAATTTATATTTGCAAGTAACTGGAAATTGTTTTTGTATCAATAATTAATGCCCACTCTTTTTTGAAGAAATGTGCGTTTAATATTGCGTATTATTGTTGGCTGATGCTATATATGGTTTATTTGTGTTTATTTTCTTAAATTCCTAGGTGTGTTCTTGTCCCCTATTATCCTTGGTCCTTGCCCTGATGAAGGTGGGATCCCTCTGTGGGTCCGATACAGAAACGCGCTTTGGCGCTTGATTTGGCGACCTCCTTTCTCTTTATGTACCATCTGGCCATCGTTGGAAGATACACCAACGACCATATCCATCTATATACCCAAGGATAATTTGTGTATTTGGTGATGTGTATTGATGAATGTGATTTAGATTGAATAAGTAGGTGTATGAATCTGACTGTTTATTTACGGGGCCTTGAACTTTGTCTTTTATGATCACACATATATTGATGTTTTGTAAATGTATGTTTTATTGTTATGTATTTATCAGATTAAGAATGTCTTTTTGTATCAATGAAAATGAACTACTAAAATAAATCACTGAATTAAAAATACCAAAAAAAACGAGTAATAAGGTGTACATATATCCTTACCTTTATACTTATATTCACATCTTGAGTGGGTGTCTGATGTATTATATTTTTTGGTTTATGTTTTTCCAGTTGTGTCTTGCTCTATAACAGGGACCTACTTCCTAGGCCCTGATTGATATCTCTGAAACCGGTTTTTGATTCTCTTCTTCAGTTGATTAATGCAGTTGGCACCTCCAAGACCCACACCTCCTCCACATCCATATGTCAGGGCAAGGGAGGGCACAAGTGCGAACAGATCTCCAGCAACTTGGGGCCTATCCTTTCTGGCCAGCTGGCCAGCCAGCCAGCCTGAACACTCTGCCAGCATGCAGCAATCCTGGCCTCAGATGCACCATCAAAAGCAGGGGCGTAGCTTCGGCGCCTCCTATGATGGTCGCCTAGCGTGGAGGGTCCACCCCTCTACAGGCTGGTCGTGGCTTTATGGCATTTCTTGGTGCCATTCTGACGGACAATTTTATTGGTGCACAAGCTGGCAAGTACTGGCATACTGCTGTGCCCCTTTTATTGATGTGCAGCACCTATTTATGCATTTTTTCGGCATCACACCTCACAAATGCCGCCTCTATTTTGAGCACTGCATTTCACTGAAGCTGGTAGAATGGGGGCGCGCTCTTCATTTTGGCAGATTAAAGACGTTTCCAGCAATGTGATATAGCCTGGATTAGCTGCAGCTCTTATGCTGCTTTTTATGTTTTGTTTTCTGGTGCTTATGCAGAATTGAAGCTCCGTGGTGATCTTGTGTGGTCTTTCACTTGTCCTGGCTTGGTTAGGGGAAAACCTGTGACATCAAAAGTCCTTCCCTTTCTTCAATTTGCAGCTGCTGACAAGCCACTGTTTGTTTTTACCCCTAAGGGGCATTCTTCTGCTGGTTTGTTTTGCTGGTCCTGTCCCACAATCATTAACAGGAGCCCATTCACACTCTTCTGGGGAAATGGCAAATTCCACAACACCTTGCAATGCCTCTCTACAATTTGTAATTAGCAAGGCTTTGTTGCCCTCTTCTGCATCCAAGAGGTTGAAGAAGGACCCTCCTTCACATGAAAAGTCTGTGTCCCCTATTTCCTTAGTGCTGTTGTTGGAGGAAATTTGTGCACTGCATCCTTTTGTAGAAGAGACTAACAACAGGATACAACATCTGGATGACAGAAGGTCATCGATGGAGAGTCATGTTTCTATGATGGAACAGCAGCTTCTCGGTTTGCATGATGAAACTCATAGAATTCATTCTTTGTAAAAGGAGGTGCGCTGGCTCCAACAAAACACGGAGGATTTGGAAAACTGGAATAGGTGGAATAAGCTCTGCATTTATGGCCTGCCTGAAGCTTTGGAGGGGGATGATCCTGTCTACTTTTTTATCTCTTTCCTGCCAAAGTTGTTAGATATGCCTTCTTCAACCTTGCTTAATATTCAGAGAGCCCATAGGCTCTGGCCTCGTCCTCCTTTGTCTATATCCCATGCTAAACTCACAGGTGTCATTATTCTTTTTTTGTAGTTTACTGACTTATTGACAGTTCTTTCTGCTGCTAAAACTAAATGTTAAATCACTTGGCTAGGTCAAAGAGTGTTCCTTTCTCAAGATGTTTCCAACTCTCCTGCAGCCAGACGAAAGGAGTTTCTTAATCTTCGATGTCAATGATCTCAAGCAATGTAACTATTCCTTACTATTTATAATTCCATATAATATCATGGAATATTAAAGGATCTATTAATCCAGCTAAAAGACAGAAGATATTATCCCATCTGGGTAAATCTAATCCTGATCTAGTTCTGCTACAAGAGACCCACCTCACTGAGTTGGAAGCCTTAAAATTCAAGCATAGCTGGCTGGGAAATGTGATTGTTTCTCTGCCACTGAATAAAACGAATGGTGCTGTTATATTGTGTAGGAAATCACTTAAATTTACTTTTAATTCACAGGAAACATATGATGCAGGTAGATGGACTATTGTTACCTGTCTGCTTGATAATGTCCCTCTTATGATGTTAAATGTGTATGCCCCTACGATTCCTGATTTCCCTTTCCGGCCCTCTATTGATAGGAAATGTACACAATATCATGACTCATATTTTATTTTGGGTGGTGACTGCAACCAAATTATGGACACTTTTTTGGATAGATGTTCTTCGTCCCAATTTTCAACCCTAAAAATGCATAAACAATTTTATACGGCCCTTGCTTAGGGTGTTTTTTTAGATTCTTGGAGGCTCTTTAATCCTACTGTGTGGGATTATACCTATTACTCACCCTCTTGTTGAAAACTAAAACAGCGATATGATTAAGCATTCACTAAAGACATGAATTCTCCTTCCTTAGAACATGTTTCTTGTCTTATGTTGACTAATGTCTGGACTCCATCTTGTAATGTCATGTCTCCACGTGTTTTGCACGAGAAGAGTCCTTCCTTTTTGTTAGTTGCTCTTGTAATCTGCCTAGTAACAGTCTGTAAATAGCTCCTTTGTCCGTCTGGCGCATGCCCAGACTTGACCACATATGTTATCAGTTAGTCCTTGTTTGAAATTGTTAACTCCGCCCACATAGTGATTCTGTATCGAAAATGTCCATAAAAGGTAATGAATTTTGCCTCATGTTGTATCCACCCACTTATGAGCCCCTCTGTTGTGTATAAAAGGGGACCGTGTACGCAAGTTCTTTGTGCTACTCTATGCAATACTGAAGAGTGTTGTATAGGTATAGGTTGTAGGACCACCCTTAAGGGTTAATAAACTCTGTCTTTGTATTTGCAGTTTCCGTGCCAACTTCCTTCTAGTTTTCGTTACAGGAGAGCGAACCCTTGTATTCTGCGGGCCTAGCTGGGGCCTGTACTCATCAATTGGCGCCCGTCACGTGGGGCTCATCGGCGACTCGGATGCTCGAAGGACTGGTCGTGACGAAGGTGAGGAATTTGGCCGGGGATGTGATCACTGCCAGTGGCGTTTTTAGTCCTGGCATCCCGAGGTTTCTTCCTTCCCTTCCGAAACTGACCTTCTGGATGGCGCCCGTCCTCGACTGAGACCTCTTCTGTCGGTTTGCCGCGACAGCCGTTTGGGCGAATTTTGGAACTTGGCAGTTGGAATCTGGACACTCTTGATTGGTAAGAACCGTTGTACGGTACTTGCTCCGAGTTTTGAAGCCTGGGTTGGCTATTTGAGTTTGATTTGTGATGACCGGTCATATTTTGTATTGATTACTGTGAGAATATATGCGTTGCAACACATATAGGCAGGTAATGTGGAGATATTTCTCCGGAGTTGTGTAAATCTGAACGGCGCAAAGTTTAAGTGCCATTTTTGATAATACTGCATATTTTGCATTATTTTTGAGCATGCCTGCTTTTAGTGCACTCCGTAAGTGGTGCTGCTGCTTCGGAAACCGGTTAAATCTCGAGGAATCTGCTCCAGCCCCCCCAGAGGGGACTCCTAATAGGGATATGTATATGAAGCATGGTCTTTCCTCTATAATGTACAGCACAGTGTGGAGGAAATACACCAAAAAGGATCCTGAGTTACGATGGCCTTTGTATGGATCGTTTGATATGCGTAAGATTGAGTATGTGGAACAGTGTATGTGTAAACGGCGTGCTCGGCAAGACATGTTTGAATGTGTACGGTTATGGGTGAAGGAAGTGCGTGAGCGAGAGAAACGTGAGAAAGCTCTGTTTGATAAAGAGCAACGGAAAAATGATCATGTCAGAGCGCAGGAAGCGAAGCGTCGGGAGGAAAGAGAACTGGCGGAGAGACAAGAGAAAGAGCGTAGGTTGCAAGTCTCGGGTCAATATGCTGTCCGCCAGCCACTTTATCCTGTCCTTACTAATCTTGAAGATGATTTTTATTTATTAGATCGCTCTCCGCCCCCTTATGTTGGCGCGTCCGCCCCGAGAGCACAGGATTCTGGATCGGTTTCGGATAAGGTAGACACGCGGTCCATGTTATCAGTTGAGCGTATGGGCGAGCTTTGGAAAATTTCTTTGCGTGCGCTTAAAGGCAAGCTACCCCTTGCTGAATTGTTGGAATCTTTGGAAAGTTGGCGGGATAGAGAGAAGCTGTATTTTGTTGCAACTCTTTCTGATGACGTGATTACTGCCTTTCGGAAATATTCAGATGTTTTTGAGCCTGATGATGTAGTATCAGATTCTAAAGCATTACGTAACGGTGTTTTTTCTCCCTCTGAGGTACCCGATGCGGTCCGACGGCTGTTTGCATTACGGGATGCGGCGAGTGAACTTAAAGAGAGAGCGCGCCTACAGGCAGCGGAGAAGGAGCAATCGGATTCACATGTCGGCGGCGGCCAACCATCTACTTCCCATTCAGATAAGGGCGAATTAGTGCATGCTAAACCGATGCGAGAGGCGGCACCTTTGTATGTTCCTCCTAAAGGAGCAGGAAACAGTTCAGATATATCTTCCCCCGATGCTAGGAGATATTTTGTGTATAATTGGGTTTATACTCCCTGGCACAGGGCTGATGTTATGGCATTAAAGAATGCATTGCCTGACCCCCGCAAGAATCCAGCGGCCTTTTACGAAGAGGTCGAAGGCGCCTTGAATTCTTGTACTATGACTTTAGCAGATATAGATTTGTTCTTTGGGCTTATTTTACCACCGGATATGTGGTGATCTGTGGGGAAGGTGGATGATCAAGCCGCTTTTAAGGCCAAATGGTCTGAGATTGAGGATGTGGATAGGGAGAGAAAACCCGCGCAAAAACCACCCCAGCTTATTTTAGATCTTCCTGCTGCTATCCTGACTAAATTGAAAACAATTATCCCCCCTAAAAAGATTGACTGGAACATGTTCGCCTCATGTAAACAGAAGGTTGATGAATCAGTTTCAGACTTCTTTACACGCTTTGAGGAGACATTTCATGATTTCAGTGGTCAGTCACTTACGGATGATACGGGTCGACATCTTTTTGTCGATAAATATGTGGCGAATTTATTACCGGGAATAGCAGCTTGTTTAAAAGCGAGTGAAAGTTCTTGGTCCACTTCGTCTCCGGCATCCCTCCTGACTATGGCTCAGTATTATGAGCGTCAGGAACAAGAAGAGAAGGGGCATGAGGAGAAGAAATCGAAAGATTTGAAAACTAAGGTGATGCTAGCACAAGTGTATGGTCCGCCTCGTCGGGGTGTCGAAAGAGGTAGAGGAGGATTCTATGGTCCCCCTTCCGGTCGGTCAGATGTTAATAGAAATCAATGTGCGTATTGTAAACAGTCGGGTCATTGGGCTAGAGATTGTCCGGTATTATATGCATCTCGTCAGGGACGTGGTCAGGGACCACCGAGAGGTAGAGGGGGCTTTTCGAATTTCAGAGGGAATTCCAATGATCGTGCTCGCTTTGAGCCTAACGTGCAGCAACGAGATAGACCTAATGTGTTTGATCGGCAACACCAGTATCAGATGTCTGGGAATGACCGCCCTGGGCACCATGATTCACAGCATGCATAGGATTGCGTTGGATGGGGGTTGGAATCAGTTGAAGTACCGGTTGATCAGAAGGGTCCTTATGTTTCAGCAAATGTTTTGGGTTCTACTGATCGGTTCCTAGTTGATACAGGAGCTACTCGCAGTGCACTGTCCAAACAATTGGTTCCGAGGGCTCCCCCATCTGGCTTAATGGTTACATCGGTAGGGTTTGATGGTACACTCTCTCGAAGCCCTCTTTCCCGACCCCTTGCATTCCATGTTGACCACTTTTCTGCACCCTGTCCGTTTTTGCTTGCTCCGAACACGCCCGACAACATTATGGGTCTTGATATGCTTAAGCACTTCAGAGCTACGATCCGCTGCTCCCCTACTGGAGTACGTGTGATATTAAACGATAATCACCCAATGACAGACCGGATGTGTGTGGTTGCGGAGGATACTGTATTAGCTTCCCTCCCTCATTCTTTGTGGGCCACTTCGGATACTGATGTGGGACAGATGGTGATTCCGCCTGTCCACATTAGTGTCCAGGAGGGTGCGGTGTTACCACGCCTCCCTCAGTATCGCATTTCCCAGGAGGGGGAGGAGGCAGTCATACAGATTGTGCAGAATTTGATTAAGGTGGGAGTAGTGGAGGAAGTTCCCTATAATGTCTGCAACAGTCCTACTTTACCCATTTTGAAGAAAGATACCGATACCAGGGTTTATCGTTTTATCATTGACTTAAGGGAAGTGAATAAGATAGTGATACCTCAGTATCCAGTGGTTTCTGATATCACGACGTTACTTACTTTGGTCCCGCCAACGGCGACCGCGTTTTCAGTTATTGATTTGAAAAATGCTTTCTTTTCGATTCCTATTCACCCTGATAGCCGATACCTTTTCGGCTTCACTTTGAATAATAGGTCTTATAGATTTTGTAGAGTCCCTCAGGGTTATACAGAGAGCCCTAGTATTTACAGTCAAGCATTGAAAAGGCAATTGGATTCCTTTGTTCTGCCTGAGGGTGTCGCCCTTATACAATATGTCGATGACATCTTGTTGACGGCCGACACTCCTGAGCTGTGTGAGAAGAGTACGTTATCTTTGCTTTCCTTTTTGGCATCTCACAATCACAAAGTGTCGAGGAAGAAATTGCAATTCTGTAGACCAAAGGTGACTTATTTGGTTCACCTTTTGTCTAAGGAGGGGCGTGCACTCACATCAGATCGTATTCAAGCAATTTTGGATACGCCAGTGCCTTCCACACAGAAGGATGTGCGTGCATTTTTGGGTCTTGCTTCTTTCTGTAGGCAATGGATATTGGGGTTTTCACACATAGCTAAGCCATTGTTAGCACTCTTGACAAAAGACACTCCGATTCCTCTTCCCTGGTCAAATGAGTGTGAAATTGCTTTCCAGCAATTACGACAAGCCCTTTGTTCAGCACCAGTGTTAGGTACCCCTGATTATACGAAGCCCTTTTCACTGTATGTGCATGAGAAAGATGGATGTGCATTATCAGTTTTAGTGCAGATGCACGGCGACAAGCAGCGCCCGTGTGCATATTTTTCGGCTGTACTAGATCCTGTTGCCCGAGCATTACCAGGGTGTTTTCGCTCGGTTGCGGCGACAGCTGTGTCAATACGCCAAAGCGAGGGAATTGTGTTATCTCACAAACTGTTGGTATTAGTTCCCCATGCTGTTGATGCCCTGCTTAATCAGACAAAGACACAGCATTTGACCAGTGCTCGTTTAACGGGATATGAGTTGACACTTTTGGCTCCTCATATTACGTTAAAGAGATGTGCAACGTTAAATCCAGCCACATTGTTGCCGTTCCCGGAAACTCAGTCTGAAGCACGAAAAGCACATGATTGTATTCTTGTGACTGAGGAACAGACAAAGGGTCGTATTGATCTCCAGGATACGCCCTTTACAGATGTAGATGGAGAACTATGGGTGGACGGATCATGCCTGAAGCTCCCAGATGGTACGACTTCAGCAGCGTATGCAATTACCACATTACAAACAATAGTGGAGACAGCACGCATACCGCAGAAATCAGCTCAGGCAGCGGAACTGATAGCATTAACACGAGCATGTGAGCTCAGTGCAGGATTGTGTGTGAATGTTTATACAGATAGCCGCTATGCCTTCGGAGTAGCGCATGATTTCGGCCTACTCTGGAAGGAGAGAGGGTTTCTAACGTCACATGGAGCACAGATAATGTACGGGGAGTTAGTTCACAACCTTTTGACTGCATTAACATATCCAAAGAAGATTGCTATAGTTAAATGTAGTGCCCATAAGAAGGTGGTTGATAAAGTTGGAGAAGGGAATGCTTTAGCAGACCGGGTGGCACGAGAGACTGCGATGCAGCCTGGTGCTACTGCAATGTATGTTGTGAAGTCGCAGACAGAAAGATGGCACGATGCTAGGAGATAAGTGCTGGAGATACAGAGGACCGCTTCCGATAAGGAACGGGATCAATGGTCCAATGATGGGGAATTAGATGATGAAGGGTGTTGGAGAAGTAAGCAGATGGATAAATAGAAGTTACCCACAGCCTTCGTACAACCTATGGTTCAGATGGCACATGGACTAGCGCATGTCGGAGCTTCCGCAATTGTTAAATTACTCACACGAGTTTGGGAGCATCCGGACATCGCTAGTACGGCAAAGAGGGTAGTGCAGACCTGCATGATTTGCCTGAGGTATAACCCGGGAAAGGGTACACGAACTCCAGCAGGAGGATTTGCAACACCTACTGCACTCTTTGAGGTTTTGCAGATGGATTACATTCAGCTTGAGCGCTGTAACAATCTGAAGTATGTTCTAGTAGTGGTTTGTGCCTTCAGTAAATGGGTTGAGGCATACCCTACGAAAGACAATACTGCAATGACTAAAGCCAAGATGCTATTGAAGGAGTTCTTCCCTCGATATGGTGTTTGCAGATTGTTGTGGAGTGATAACGGACCTCATTTTATAGCAGACGTTATCAAGTATGTCCTGAAAGGCCTAGGCATTACTCAGAAGTTCCATGCAGTATTTCACCCCCAGTCTGCGGGATTGGTTGAGAAAAATACCGGTACTTTGAAGCTTAAGATCGCTAAGATCCAAGCTTCGACTTCTTTGACTTGGCCAGACGCTTTACCGCTGGCATTGTTGTCAATTAGATCGATACCGCATTCTCGGACCGGTCTCACACCCTACGAGATCGTGTTCAGATGCCCAATGAATATTTGGGGTCCACCAAAACCGAAGTCAGTGTATGATGTACCTTGTGTAATGATGAATGATTATCTGGCACAGTTAACGGATAATTTGGTTTCTATTCATCAACAGGTTCGAGAAGCGCTCCCTGATCGGTCCACGGGTGAAGGTCATAATCTCCGACCTGGAGATCACGTTATGATCAAGGTGTTCGAAAGGACGAAAAGTCTGGATCCGAGATGGGTTGGTCCTGAGCAAGTCCTGCTCGCAACGAGGACAGCTGTGCGAGTTTCCAATCGGAAGAACTGGATCCACTCTTTGCACTGTCGTAAAATGCCGCCTGGATTGGTGGAGCCTGCTGTGTTGACCGACCATCGAGAAATCCTGACTGCGTAGAAAGGCCGTGCAGTGGAACCGAATGACACTGAGGAGCTCTTCCCGGACCAAGTGATTCCTGGAGGAAGAAGATATCACCTCAGACCAAGGAAGTGATTGTTGTATCCAAAGACGTTGTCAGAACGGCCCTTAGGTTAGTGAAACGGAGAGCCAATGAGGCAAGGGGGGGGATCAGCCCTGCATTAGTGTAGTGACACCCGTCTTGGCCCACTGGTGAAGAAATCAACGGCTGCCTAAGGGGAAGAGTTCTGACAACCTTTTAGTTTCAGGAAGATATTGACTTCTTATTACGAGATGGAGAAGAAGAAGATTCTTTGTGCGACAAGCTTTATTATCATTGTGGCTATTGTTGGTATAGCCACATGGTTTGTTGAGGATGTGACTCCTGCCCGTGAGTTGCTTGTTTTGACCACTCCAGTGCCTGAGGAGCACTACTTTTATACCCTTCCGTATCAAGAATTGAAGCATCGTCAGTCTTATTTGAATAACACTTTCATCCAGATGTTGCATCATACCCATGTTGCTACGAATGCTATGCACTGTTGGATATGTGGCATGATGCCAGCTCATCAGAAGAAAGGAGGAACACCGTTCATACCTCTTCCTTTCTCTCATAATGGCTCTTGTAGAGCATGGTACACTTTGCTTTTTGCCACACGGAAACCTACAGTGGGACGATTACTTTTCAGACTTAATAGGGAATGTCATCAAGATAAAGAAGGCTATCCACAAGCGAATGGGACAATATGGGAGTGGGAAGAATATCGACCAGACAATGAATCGATCCCCTACATTTTCACGAACACCAGAGACACTGCAGGGAAGGAACAATTTGTGATTCAAGTGGCACAAGCTCAAGCGGACCTGTGTGTCCAGAGTGTGGGTTATATTCCTGTTGGTGTTAGCGACTGCATTATTGTATTGAACATAGACGGATTAAATAATAGTACTTTCTTAGCCTCCCATAACACTTACTTCGTATGTGGGAATAAGGGCTATTATCGCTTACCAGCTGGCTGGTCCGGAGTATGCTATGTAGCATTTTTATTACCCCCTGTATTCTTAGCACCTGCATCCTATCATAAAGATTTGAAGTTGTTGAATAATGTGACTGTAAATAGGTATAAACGTACTCTATCCATTGATGATGTTGATCAAACTGATACTAGCGTACAGCAGTATATTGATTTTAACTTAGGATTGTTTTTCTTAGTTGGAGCTGCCCTAAATAGTAGGAAGGTTCGAAGGTTAACGAGAGTTGTAGAGGCTGTGACGAATCAGACCGCTGCTGCTCTTGGGAATCTTACGGAAGAATTACAAATTACTAGAATTGTTGCATTACAGAATCGTATGGTATTAGATGTTATGTTAGCTGATAGAGGTGGAGCATGTGAAATTATCGGAAGTAGTTGCTGTGTGTTCATTCCTGACCATACACCATCAGTTTATAATGCTATTAATAAATTGCATAAAATCGCAGCTGAGATTCATACAGAAAATGGCACTTGGACCTTTTCTGGATGGTTTTGGGCATTGATCACTACATGGGGATGGAAGGTTTTAACTGGTCTCTGCATTATTGTAGCAATTCTGTTTTCCTGTTGCATCTGTGTCCAGTGTGGTCCTTTACTCTGTTCTCTATGTGTGTCATTCTGTATTCCTGATAAGAAAGCTATTGCCAATGTCACCTATCAGAAACATTTAACCAAAGAGGTGGAAGAGATGATGAAAATTGACATATATGATGATTATCCTAATAAGCCGAATGTCTTCAGTGAATGCTGAAAGGGTCGTCTGTTGAAAACTAAAACAGCGATATGATTAAGCATTCACTATGTAGCATTTTTATTACCCCCTGTATTCTTAGCACCTGCATCCTATCATAAAGATTTGAAGTTGTTGAATAATGTGACTGTAAATAGGTATAAACGTAGTCTATCCATTGATGATGTTGATCAAACTGATACTAGCTTACAGCAGTATATTGATTTTAACTTAGGATTGTTTTTCTTAGTTGGAGCTGCCCTAAATAGTAGGAAGGTTCGAAGGTTAACGAGAGTTGTAGAGGCTGTGACGAATCAGACCGCTGCTGCTCTTGGGAATCTTACGGAAGAATTACAAATTACTAGAATTGTTGCATTACAGAATCGTATGGTATTAGATGTTATGTTAGCTGATAGAGGTGGAGCATGTGAAATTATCGGAAGTAGTTGCTGTGTGTTCATTCCTGACCATACACCATCAGTTTATAATGCTATTAATAAATTGCATAAAATCGCAGCTGAGATTCATACAGAAAATGGCACTTGGACCTTTTCTGGATGGTTTTGGGCATTGATCACTACATGGGGATGGAAGGTTTTAACTGGTCTCTGCATTATTGTAGCAATTCTGTTTTCCTGTTGCATCTGTGTCCAGTGTGGTCCTTTACTCTGTTCTCTATGTGTGTCATTCTGTATTCCTGATAAGAAAGCTATTGCCAATGTCACCTATCAGAAACATTTAACCAAAGAGGTGGAAGAGATGATGAAAATTGACATATATGATGATTATCCTAATAAGCCGAATGTCTTCAGTGAATGCTGAAAGGGTCGTCTGTTGAAAACTAAAACAGCGATATGATTAAGCATTCACTATGTAGCATTTTTATTACCCCCTGTATTCTTAGCACCTGCATCCTATCATAAAGATTTGAAGTTGTTGAATAATGTGACTGTAAATAGGTATAAACGTAGTCTATCCATTGATGATGTTGATCAAACTGATACTAGCTTACAGCAGTATATTGATTTTAACTTAGGATTGTTTTTCTTAGTTGGAGCTGCCCTAAATAGTAGGAAGGTTCGAAGGTTAACGAGAGTTGTAGAGGCTGTGACGAATCAGACCGCTGCTGCTCTTGGGAATCTTACGGAAGAATTACAAATTACTAGAATTGTTGCATTACAGAATCGTATGGTATTAGATGTTATGTTAGCTGATAGAGGTGGAGCATGTGAAATTATCGGAAGTAGTTGCTGTGTGTTCATTCCTGACCATACGCCATCAGTTTATAACGCTATTAATAAATTGCATAAAATCGCAGCTGAGATTCATACAGAAAATGGCACTTGGACCTTTTCTGGATGGTTTTGGGCATTGATCACTACATGGGGATGGAAGGTTTTAACTGGTCTCTGCATTATAGTAGCAATTCTGTTTTCCTGTTGCATCTGTGTCCAGTGTGGTCCTTTACTCTGTTCTCTATGTGTGTCATTCTGTATTCCTGATAAGAAAGCTATTGCCAATGTCACCTATCAGAAACATTTAACCAAAGAGGTGGAAGAGATGATGAAAATTGACATATATGATGATTATCCTAATAAGCCGAATGTCTTCAGTGAATGCTGAAAGGGTCGTCTGTTGAAAACTAAAACAGCGATATGATTAAGCATTCACTAAAGACATGAATTCTCCTTCCTTAGAACATGTTTCTTGTCTTATGTTGACTAATGTCTGGACTCCATCTTGTAATGTCATGTCTCCACGTGTTTTGCACGAGAAGAGTCCTTCCTTTTTGTTAGTTGCTCTTGTAATCTGCCTAGTAACAGTCTATAAATAGCTCCTTTGTCCGTCTGGCGCATGCCCAGACTTGACCACATATGTTATCAGTTAGTCCTTGTTTGACCATGTTTTCGCGGGCTCAGGAAATTGTTAACTCCGCCCACATATTGATTCTGTATCGAAAATGTCCATAAAAGGTAATGAATTTTGCCTCATGTTGTATCCACCTACTTATGAGCCCCTCTGTTGTGTATAAAAGGGGACCGTGTACGCAAGTTCTTTGTGCTACTCTATGCAATACTGAAGAGTGTTGTATAGGTTGTAGGACCACCCTTAAGGGTTAATAAACTCTGTCTTTGTATTTGCAGTTTCCGTGCCAACTTCCTTCTAGTTTTCGTTACAGGAGAGCGAACCCTTGTATTCTGCGGGCCTAGCTGTGGCCTGTACTCATCACTCTCATGGTATACTTTCACGTTTAGATCACATTTTTTTTTCTAAATCTCTTTCACAGCATATTACACAATCATATATTTCCCCAATTATACTCTCCGACCATGCTATGGTTATTACTGACTTGTATGGAACAATCACATGTATAATTATCGCTCTCTCGAGGAAGTAGATGCTTTGATTGATGAAGTTAGGAAGGGGGCAGGTCCTAAGGATTAGCAGAGATGCCGGGGGGGGTGGGTGGACCCTATCTATCTGCATTTCTTTTATTTTTCCTGATGAGTGTAAACCATAAGGCTTTTTGCCTTCTAGGTTAGGGAGGATTTCCCAGGGAGGGGGGGTGGGCCCTAGGGCAGAGAGGGTGGGTGGATGGTTGGTTGGGCACGAGGTAGGAGCAGTGGAAAAAAATAAAAAAATAATGTCCTTTATACCACCAGAATGTATGCACTATTTGAATTACAATGTCAATTCAAGCAGGAGTGCCTTTTTAAATTTAAAGATGAGGGGAGTCAATGACCTTACATTTATATACTGTAACATTAATGGGCTCAGGTACAAACGCAGGCAGAGGCTGGCATTGAAGTATCTGGAGGAGAGTAAGGCGGATGTATGTTTGCTCCAGGAAACTCATTTGTAGACTATTGAAAGTCGGGCCTTACTTTCAAAATGCTCCTAGATAGAGGGTTTTTCAGTCTCAGAGCAGGCATCGCACTGTAAAGGGGTTCCTATTCTAATAAGACGAGGAGCAGGATGTGTCATCAAATCCTCTAAGACCGATAAAGCAGGGAGGTGGATAATGGTGACCCTGGGATGTGGTGAGGTTGATTTAGTTTGTGCCTCCTTTTGGGCCTAATATTGATTACCCTTCACATTTATCAGTCCTAGAGTGCAATTCGATGGAAGTATCCTCTCCAATAATAATAGGGGGGATTTTAATGTTCTTCTGGGCCCAATGCAAGATAGGTCTAATAGAAAGAACTACAACCACGCCCCCTGTGTGCGTCAGACTCTAAAGAACATGCTCCATGATCTGGCACTTACAGGTGTATGGATGAACAAAATGGGAGGCACTCAAGGCTTTATTTTTTATAGTAAAAAGTTTGCCCACTTCTCTAGGCTTGATTATCTTTTTGCAGATAGGGCTGTCATAGAGGCAATATCGACTATAAATATTCTCCCAGCACATATCTCAGACCATGCAGCAATCAGTATGCCCTTAGTAGGATTTGGGAGAGGATCTAGGCCAAGATGGACACTAAAAAGGACAACCCTTTCTGATCCTGAGATGGGCAAGGCATTAAAACGTGTGTGTGCAGCCTATTTTAAGGATGATATTGGCTCCACCTCTCTAGATGTCGTATTAGGATGCTTTCAAGGCATTTATAAGGGGGACCTTACAAAATCTGGCATATATTAAAACTAAAGCTAGTTTAAAGGAGCTGGAAGATAAAATTGGATTGTTTGAGGCCAATTTGTGACAGATGGTCTAGGCTCGATTGCCTCAAGGGAACAGGTACAGAGGCTTTTAGAAGAGGCAAGGCAAGATTATAGGGTCAAGGTTGATCTAAAATGTAGAGCGCAGTGGCAAGCAAGATCTATGCAGAACTTTGAATATGGTGAAAGGACAGGTGCATTTTTGGCTTGGAAAGTAAGAACAGGCAGAGTAAGGAATAACATTAAGCAGCTGGTCGTGAATGCTAGAGGGGATGTTTCTGATAAAGTTGGGGATATGCAAGCCTGCTTAGTTGCTTTATTCTCTACTTTGTATAAGAAGGAGATATGTTCCAATTAAGATAGTTTCCAAGCTTGGCTAAATAAGATACAGCTCCGTTGCTTTACTGCGAAGAGTCGGGAGCTATTGGATGCCCCAAATACAAAGGAGGAGATCTGTCTTAACTTGGCTAACAGTAGGACTTGTAAGGCTTCAGGTACAGATGCCCTTCTGAAAGAAGTCTATAGTTTATTGATTGAGGAATTAGTTTCAGTGCTGAAAGCCCTCTTTAATTCAATATATAGATTGGGGGGCCCGTTCCAAAATCTTGGAAAGAGGCCACAATAGTTCTCATCCTAAAACCCTCTAGAAAACCCCAGCGCGAGCCGATTCCTATAGACCAATCTCGCTGCTTAATGGAGATTATAAAATCTTCATGAGCATTTTAGCAGGGTGACTCACTAGGTTTGCCCAACAACTGATACACTCAGATCAGAAGGGCTTCATCCCCAAGAGGCAAATACAGGAGCAGACTCAGCAACTTATTGGCACAATAGACCTTGCAATTGATAGATCTGATCGGCTAAGGCTTTCGATTGAGTGTGTTGAAGGTTTTTTCTGGGAGGTTCTGAGAGTAATGGGATTTGGCTCCTGTTTCTTAGATACACTTCAGTCGATATATGAGAGTGCCTCTGTCAAGATCCTACTTAATGATATCCAGCTTTAGCATTTTGAGAGGACACGGCAGGGCTGCCCTCTGTTGGATCTATACCTGACACTTTTTAAGCACTGTATCACCTAGTAATGAGACCACAAAATCCTTAATAACCGATCCCTCTAAGGACTCGGGTACATTAAGAAGCCAGAGATTACTTCTTCGTGAATGATTTTCCAGACGTTCCAGGTCCTCCTTCAGCTCCTTGTTTTGCTTAGCAAGATGCCTAACACTCGCCACATTTGAATCGATGGCCTGCTTCATTTTTGTAACCTCTTGCCCTAGGATATTTGTTCTGGCAGAGGCTTCTTCAAGCTTCTGTGCTAGAGCAGCACAGGATACCTGTATCTCAGCCTGAATATGCTCTGATATTGTGAATCTGCTCTTCATTTCATCTTAAAGGGCCAGAAGAATGGCAGCCAGGGAATCTTCAAGGACTGCGGAGGAACTACCAGTATTTGGATCTCAATTTAAAGTTCCTCCCTGCTCATCTCGCGTGTCTTCTTCGTGTGTCTCCAAAACCTTAGACCTGTTGAATGTTGAAATTGCCCCTAATGAACAGCTACCATCAGTCGATGTAATAATACTAACCCCCGATAGAGACAGAGATTCGCAGGATGATATACCAACCTCCATAATTGAGCCTGCCCCCTGACTCTTCCTGATGGAATTACTTCCTTCATCAACAATTGTATCCTTTGCCAGGGCCAGAGAAGCCAGTGCCTTATAATATGATTTCAGTGAGGGGGTGACTCTCACTTTGCCCTGAAATATCTTCTTTACCCAGCCTCTGGTCCTTGGGCTCTTGCCCACACCTGCTGGTCCAATTTTCTCAGTTTCTCCAGCTAACCCCTTCACTCTTTCAGACAGTGCAGCTGGTTTAGCAGAGACGGCAACAACTTTTACAGATGCCAATTCACTGGGGGAGGTGTTCTGCGCTAGCCCCTCTAAACCAAGTGCTGGTGTGATAGGGTTCCCCCTAGTCCGGATAGTGTATCTACACACCCTCCCAGTAGGAAAAAGGTTCCTTGTCTGGGTTTTTTCACCAATCTCCTTACACGATGGAACCTGCCTCCCAAATGGGCCAGATAAGCTCAGGGAATCCTCAAGGCCCCCTATGGAAAGACGAGCTGGGGGCACAACCAAATTACTACTCCCCCTCCTGGAAAGAGACTTGCCCCTCCTACCTCCTGAGAGAGAGCCAGTTCATCACTGAAAGTTTCAACAGAATACTTCATCCATTCTATGATTCTCCATGTCTTTAATGGCGTCTTCACTGCTTTGGAAGCCTTAGAAGCCTTCAGTGTATTCAGAATATTCCAGCTGATACTGGCTCTGCTTCCACTCACACAGAAGAGAGACACAGCCTTGTGGCATCGATGGAACTCTCTGGCCACGCCCTCCCAAGGAAGCGGAGGGGAGATCTGCCGCCCAACTCCACCACCATCCGCGCTCGTGTCTGTCTCACCGGCCAAAGGGGTCCGGGGAGACGCAGGGAGATGCAGGAATGAGGTAGGAGCCAGCAAGGGGGGGACGAAGGGAAGGAACCCTCACATTACAATATGGCCAATGAGCTGACCGGCGCCCGTTTAGCTGGCAGCCGCCATGTTTCTCTCGAACCTGAGTGTTGATTCCTGTTCTATGTCTGGTACTTTTCAGGAAGCTATTGTGTGTCTAAAGGGAAAAGATCCCCATGGTTGTAAAAAATGATAGACCCATCTCATTGTTAAATATTGACTATAAGACCTTCTCTAAACTGCTCACTTTTCGCTTAGAATCCTTCCCCCCGTATCCTATTGGGAAAGAACAACCTGGATTGATTAAGGGTAAACTTATCTCTGACAATTCTCATTTACTGTTCAACAGTCTTAGCAAGATCCCTCTGTTTAAATTCTCGCCTGTGGCCATAAAAGTAGATGCTGAGAAGGCCTTTGATAGGATTAGTTGGACGTTTATGCTTAAATCCTTATGTTGACATGGTTTTGGACCTAAATGTATTGCTTTCATCTCCCTCTTGTATCATTCTCATAAAGCCTCTCTTCTGGTCAATGGTAGGGTTTCTTCATATTTATCTCTTTACAGAGGAGTAAGGCAGGGTTGTATGCTCTTGCCCTTATTATTTGTATTGGCGTTGGAACCTATTCTTTCCCGGATTCGTCTAAACCGGTATATCTCTGGATTTCTCTATGGCGATCATCACTTGAAATTTGCTGCTTATGCAGATGATATTCATGTGTTGATCTCCTATCCGGAAATTCCTTTGCCTTCTCTTTTGACTGAGCTTTCTCTTTTCTCTGAGGTATCTGGCTACAAATTGAATAAAGATAAAATGTAAGTTCTTCGTCTCAATAAATACACTTTCAGCCATTGTTATGGAATAACTGGTTTTCAGCGATCAACTTCTGCCAAAATGAAATATTTAGGTATATGGATCGCAAATTATTTTGCTGATACCATTAGAGTTAACTTTAAAGATCTCAACGCAAAGGTTGAAAATCAACTTTTAATTAATAATGCTCCTATTTCTTTTCCCCAATTTTGTGAAACTTATCATTGTCCCAAGTCTTTCTATTCTTGTTTTCTATCATGATGAATGTGGTGCTTGATAGATATTTTTCTCTCCGGAATTCTTCTTCTAGTGTAGCCCTCTTACTTCAAGATTTTCTGAGTTCCTCAAAACAGGTCCTAAAGCAGAGGCAATATACAAATGTCTTTTGTTGCCGGACCATCCTCGAGTCAAATCCAAGGTTGAACTTTTATGGGAAGAAGATTTGGGAGTAAGCTGGCAAGTTGCATTTTGGAACAACATTTTGGCCCATATTTATAAAGACTGTAGATCTGCTAGTATTAATAAGTCCCTCTTTTTCATTTAGCACAGATGATATTATACTCCTATAAAATGTTCTAGGATTTCCTCAGGGGTCTCTGTGAAGTGTTGGTCCTGTGAATTCCCTCAAGCAGATCGTATACATATGTTATTCAGGTGTCCTGATACCCTTTCCTTTCAGCATAGCTTCTGATCACAAGTTTAAAGGATCTGTCATATACACCACTCTTTTAATATTCTTTATTTATTTGTGGGTACATTATCAAAATCCATTCTTCCCTCATTTCCCAGTGATAAATTATTTGATATTCTATTGGTGACTGCATTTCAGCAAAATATCTTTAACTGGAAATCCTCAGCCAAATTATCATATAAGATGTTGTGGGATTCTTGATGTTCACATCATAAATTGGATACTATATTTATGATGGAATGTTCTTCCTCTCTTAATGTCCCGAGGTTATGGTTGCCTCTTGCTGTATTTCTGACTCAAGTTGATGTTACTATATCACATACTGTTCCTACAGTTTGAAAATGTGGATCCTCTGTGAATGTTTTATTCTCTGTCCTTCTTTTGAATTTGAAAGGAATGCTGTAGTTTCTAAGTGCATATGGTTGTTATGCTTATTTATGTTGACATGGTCGAAGACATGTAATCTTCAGGTTATTGTATTTATATCTAGGACCACCCCCTCTTTTATCCTTTACTTCTCTACCCATCCTTCCTCCCTTCCCAAAATCTATAAAGAATTTAGCATTTTATGTATGGTTTATTGTTGATATGTGCTTGCTATTTTGTCATTTATTCTCAGATGCTAATATATATTGTTGTCCTAAATAAAGTCTTTTGAACACAAAGCAGTCTCCAAGCACCACACAACTTCCACTATTCACATATTCGGACAAGGGAGGGCAGGCAATGATATATTGTTTCTCCCACTGTGCACTCCAGTTGTCTTCCTCTTTGACTTGGTGACCATTCAAGGCATCTCTTCCCAAGTGATGTCACACTCACAGCAGCAGCTTGTGCTGCAGCTTTACTTTTGTCTTGGCTCGATTTAGGTCCATCTTCTTTTTCTACGGCGCTGTGCAGAGCTTCATTAATTTGCATCCACCATATTCCCAGAGTGCCATGCTTCCTCAGTTTAACAAAGTCTTAAAGTTTGGAAAACTGCTTAGAAAATCAGGCCCTCAAAATGTAAGATAGTCAGGCCAAATAGTGTTAACATTGGACATTTAGGTGTTCAACTGACTCAAAAATACTCATTGTTCAGATATGATGCTTTACAGCACAAACCAACTCAACGGGGGTAACTTGAGATTTGATTCCATAACATACTTAATATTTATTTTTTGTGTCCATTAAAGTGAGCGCATGCACTATGAAATGTATACAAGGTGAAAATGAGATTCAACGGATGACGTACAGGTTAAAAAAGCTCATGTCTTGTGTAGAATAATGAATAATAACCATCTGAGCCATATTCTCCAGACATTTGTTCATTCAATAAGTTACACAAATTGATGTATAAATGCTACACTTGAATGATCAAGGACATTTGACAAATAGACTGATTTGCTTATAAATGGAAACATGAAATCTGTCAAGAAAATTCTCAATCGATTATGTAAATATTCTTAAAAGACTAAAATTGGCAACTGTAAGCTTTTTTGTAATGTGTATGTACAGCCACTGTAAATAATTCATACTTATTCAAGTCTGAACCTGGAGGGTTTAGACATGATGAATCGGATCAATGTTGTTAGCTATTAGAAATAAATGGCAAATAGCAAGCGATTAGCCTGCATTCTTAAAGTTGAGCTCATTCATACACTGCATTGAAAGTGTAAGGGAGTGCATTTTTTGAATGATTCCCCAATTTACTTCAACAGCACTACTGAAAATTTTGGAAGTAGCTAACTTTAGGTACAGTTTAGTAAAATAGCCCTTACACCACACGCATGAGTGACTTTAAAAGCATGTCATGGTAGCCCAGAACTGCTGGATCAAACAAAGTCAGCAGCAAGCAGCAATCAAAGTTAAACCCCTTGGACATGGTAAAAAGCCTACATTTAACATCAGCTAAGTTACTGATAAGTAGTCCCTTGGATCCCCCATGCTAAACATTGAGTTGGCATGCCTGTACAATAACAAGTCTCAAAAGTGCTATGCTACTGTACAAGATGCACCAACCTGTACAGTGATAAAAGCCATCTGAAGATTTAAAAGTCATACTTTCATAAGTTGACTCTAGAAAGGACTAGAGAAATCATATGAGTGGCGTGATTGTATTTATCCAAAATTAAATTAATTGCTGAACATGGATTATTTCAGTAACTATGCCCCAAAGAGCATTTTTATAAAGTAGTTCTACTGTGCCTGAAGCCTGGTCAGTCCCTAAATTGTAATTAGATATCTCTAGCTTAGATGAAATATGTGAGGTATTTCCTATCAAAGACCTAAAGATCTTGTGATTTTTTTTGCAGTTGGCCCATTGACAGATCTTTGGTAGGAGTTTATTTATTGGAACATTCCCCCATAATCTAGAAACGTGAAGAAAAACACTGATGATTTACACTGAGCAGTCAAGAATTCATATTGAAACTTCTTCATGTTTAACAGGGCCCCTGTGTGATCTTGACTTTAAACAAGGCTGTTCCCATTTCCAGTCTGGTTTCTGTCACCTGTGCAGCAATCCTTGTAGGGAAAGGGATGTTCGCATTGTATTAGGCTTGAGAAGACAGACAAATCTCCACACATCTAAACTTGAGATGGAGAGCAAAGGGAAATGAACTAATGATATTGCTCTCTAGAACGCTCTAGAACATTCCATAATGATATGTTGGTGAAGCAGCTCGGCGTGGCTCTCCTGAAACTTTAGCTTGCCCAGAAATCAGTTGACAGACAGTGTGCTATGACATCATAATGTTGACCATGGTATGAGCTAAAAACAGTCAATAAAGCTGTCAGAATCACAGGCTGGCTGGTTAGGCATTGTTATATCACCTGATTCACAGTTAGGAAGGAAGAGCTTTACTTAATAACAGTTAATGCCCTCTGTATGAAGCAACTAATTGGTCAGCACATCCTAAATATTCAATGAAATTGGGACAACAAAATGAATAAAATTTAATGATAACGAAGTACTTTTCAGTGATGAAGTATTGGTTCAAAAATGTACTCCCATATCAATCTGCAGTATTACATATTGTTCTGAAAATGTCTGACATGTTTGATTTAGCTGACAAATAAATAGCATATCATGTAGGCTACTCCTGAATCTGGTAGCTTGGATGACCCTGAATGCAGGGACAAAAGCATAATTACTGACATAAATTGTAAACTTAGGGGCTTATTTACAAATCCCATGTGCCCCCAGAGCATCACTTTTTTGCCGTTCCAGCGGCGTAGAGTGCAGATCCATATCTGCGAGCAGTGGCGGCTCGTAGAGGGAGTGTTGTGGGGTGGTGTGGCAGGGTGGGGGGTTAGTAGAGTCGGACGTATGATGGCCAGGAGTAAGGTAAGTAAATAAATAAGTAAAACCATTTACCTTGTGCTCGCTGCATCGCCAACTCGGCGATGCACAAGGTAAATAGTTTTATTTATTTACTTACTTTACTCCTGGCCATCATACGTCTGACTCCACTCCCCCCTACCCTTCTCCGCTCCACCCCACAGCACTCCCTCTGCGAGCCGCCACTGTCTACGACGCCAGGTAAATCCACCCTGCGTAGCTTTTCATGGCCTCGTAGATGTGGTGTAAGGCAATGCAACGCAAGTTGCTGTGTTGCGTCACAATGTGTCAGAGAGGCGTGCCGTGGGTTTTGCAGTGGGTGTTCCCACAGAATGCCCTTTGATTTTTAAACATTCCCAGATTTATAACATATCATGAATCTGGGAATGCGGCAAAACTGTGCACCTCTCCAGGAGTAGCGTAATGAGGATAAATAACTTTATTTATCCTCATTTTTTCCTTTTTCTATATGTGCTGCGTTCTGCAGTATATATAGAAAGAGGAAAGAGAAAACAGCTCCATTGATTGTTTTTGTGGAGGAAGGTGTTCCTTCCTACACAAAAACAATAATTCTTACAACACAGACACCCTTGCACTATGGTGTAAGGGTGCTTGCATTGGCGCAAGCCATCGATTTATGTGCCAGTGGAGTGAAAGAGGACAGGTATGCACCTTATCTCATAGGTACGGCACATTCCTGCCCTTTTTCGTTTGTCGCTGGACAGTGCAGGAAGAAGCCTAGTGGTGCTGCCCTGCGCCAAAATGTTGTAAATGAGGTCCATAGTGTTTCCTGTGTCAAAGTGAGGTAGGAATGAGGGTTCATCTTGCTTAGTATCTCAAGGATTTGAGCACCCGACCATGGCTTTCTTGACTTATGGAATAAATATTGTATGAGTGTGAGACATTAGGGGTCTATTTGGATAAGTATGCACATTGTTCCCTAAGAGATATCTATTCCAGATATCTGAAGTCTTTAAGTCCAGGATAAAACTGAACGTTTGTTCTCGGGATGTGGACTTGAAATAGCCTTCACATAAGCAGAAACTTAAAAATATATATTACTTTGGGATGTATGTATTTACTAAGCCTCTAACGATACACATCAAGGATTCACCTTGCTCTGGGCCAGAAAACCAGAAGTAGGTACAAATATAGGGAATTTATTGAGCCATTCATTGGAGACAGAACTGAACAAAATTCCAATGTATTAATTTAGTGGATCTTAAATTTATCAGTTTTGTGGATTTGTAACTGTACTTTATATTTTTATAAATTGAGACAATAAAATGTACTTGCTTACTGCATTCTCCCAACTCAAACCTTCCATCATACACCAAGGACAAATGCTTAAAGCGTGTGGGCTACAGAACCACAGTATGGAGAAATTAAATCTAAATGTGTTTTTAATTCTTATGTGAGAAAGATCTGCGTAGCATTTCTTAAAAACGTTTACAATCATTATTTAAAAGTGAAACATGGCAGAAGGGCCCATAATAAAGCAGATCCTCATCTTTTTACTTCTGACTAAGACCTTCCTTGCAATTTGATTCTTAATTCTGATGGGGTAACAGCTTTTACATGGAGGTTTTAGGTGCTGAAGACAACCAAAATGTCCGTGTGAAAGTCTAGGGTAAAATGAGGAATCGCTTGCTGAATCGGGCACAAAATTATCTATTATTCCTTATTTCTAAGTGGACCCAACTGATAATGAATCTGATTTTCAGGGCCGGTTACACATGACCAAAAATCTAGCCCATTTTTTAGGTCATGGATAATGTGGGGCTAATTGAAGATATTATGTCTTTGGATATAATTTCTTGTGGACTTCTAAACACTTTAGAAGAACTTGATGGAATACTTGGACCCTTTCAAGCGGCAGGAATATGGCCATGCAGCTCTACCATTCTCCAGATGTTTCATATTAGGTTTTGTTATTAAATCCCTATCTCTGATCCCAGGGTCTTGTTTAAATCCTTCTCTGGTCCAGGAGGAGAAACATACTCTAGATAGCCCCTAACCACCTTTAGGTAGTCAATCTATTAATTTCTGGGTGCAATACCAATCAGTATATCCTTTATGCATCTTTATGCATAATATACCCTTTGAATCATAAATATGCATGATTATATTTTGCTGTTCTCTTCATCCGATAAAAGAAAACATTTGACCTGAATTTTCCCAAAGTTTGAATTTTTTTTTTATTACTCTAAATCTCCTTTAGCAACCTCAGCAGCATATATCTCTTCAAGTTGTTCCCTTATCTGACTGATATTAGCCATTCTCTAGCAATGATTAGGTCCATTCCTCCATATATGCCATAATGTAAGTCTATTAAGCCACATTCTGCAAAAACATAATTTCTTGTTCACTTTAGCCTTAATCAGTCCAGTATTACACAACTGAGAAATATACTATTTATTTAGCCCAGACGATCAAGTGAGAAGCAGTGATGGAAGATATCTTCAGAAATGTATTGTCTTCCATAAAAATTTAATCTATGAAATTTTCCTGTGACAGGGAATGTCAATCTCTCTTATAATTACCACATCCTGACCAATAAACCTCACTTATCCTACTTTAACTTAATTTTTCCCCAGGAGGTTGTAAACAAGATGCACTTCATAAACACACAGTGTTGAGGCAAAAATAGTGAACAGATAGCCAAGAAGTGAAGTGTAAATTGGGGGGCATCAGATCACGGAGAGGCAACAGAGACATTTTAAGGCTTGAGGTAAGTAGGCACTGCCCAGCGCCCTCACCTACTAAGGAGCCCCCTGCGAAAGTGAATTTTCTCTCCTTGATCTTTGTCTATTCCTTTTGTCTAAACCTGTGTGCCTCTCTGCCAGGCTCTACTTCTGAATCTGTCTCTCTGTCTTGTATCTTCTTAAGGATTTTTGAGGTCCTAGGTAAGATGTATTTTTACTGTTTTTGTGTAACCCTGTTTAAATGTAACATGCAATTTGCTATTGTTTAGATCATACAGGATTGAGCAGGAAATAGATATTAAATTCAAAATTGGTCCCGTACCGGGGCTTCCAAAATACATATTATGCACAGAGCACCCTGAATATTTAAGATGGCACAGAGAGGAGAGTTTTGCCATTGTTAGGGTCATAAGAAGTGTGCAGCAATGGAGGACCAAATTAAGCAGCAGGGTTGACTACATTATACAGCACAAAGGCAAATGATGGAGAATTATGAAGCACCCTCTCAGGTATTATTATTTAGACCCATTTGTGGTAGAAAGAGAATTTTTGTTGAAACCTGCAGGTTATGCAGCAAATTAGGTGGCATGTGTGGTAAATCCATATTATGTGGTAAACCCCGGAGTCACTTAGTAGCATAATTACACTGGCTATTCTCTATTGTTTTTTTACATCTATACATGAAAGTTATATAAACCTGAAAATACAACATCTAATCAGTGCTAACTTTTTGGTGCACCCTGAAGAGAATTGCTTTCACACTCTCTCTGTTCTATAGATATAGTGTGTGCTTTTAACAAGGCAAACAGTATTTCAAATATTCTCCATAAATGACGAAAGAATTATTATTTAATTCTTACTGCAGACATGCAAACAGCATCTAGTTTTCACTACTACTTTGAACAAATATTTCCCTATTAGATGGTATCCCTGGGGCCTGTTATTAGCTTGGGAAAGGGCACAGACCACATACACTCACAATACTTTTGTATGTATCATTTTAATCGATCTCATTTGCACACATGCCTTTTCGACCACATTTTTTTTAACTATACTTTAATTCATATACCTTTTCAATTAGTTGGATGTCAGTAATTACTTTTTGATGTTCTCAGTTACACTGTACCCTCAGAAAAATTGTGAAATCTAAGAATACGAATGGTCCACCACTCTCATACAAAGCAACCAATAATGGCAACCTTTTCAGCTTTGCTCTCAGTCATACTTTCAAAGTTAGCAAATAAAAAAGTCGATTTCACATTTTACTTTTGTTATTCTACTTCACAATGGTTATTATTTCTTAACCCTTTCTTTCACTTCAGTAAAAGCCCAACCTAGTAGTATTTTTGAGTGAATTTATGAATTTGTCACAACCCTCAGTACAGACCCCAATGTAACTCTGTGACGAAAGTGTGAATAGTGTCCGGAGTCCCCAAAAATATTTAACATTGTACTCTTAATACTGTACAACTTTAATGCACTTAATAAAATAGTTCTAAATAGGAGAAGAAACCCTCCTCAATAAGTAATGAGTCTAAACCACTCTAATTCTAACATACTGACTACAGTCTATTTAAAATCCTTGCCCCCTCACTCTCTTAAAAGTATTTTCTTAGCAACTCCATTTAGAACGGTCGCAAGTTCACAACACATTCTAGAAGCAGCATCCTACTCTCCAAATCAAGTGCAGCAGCTCTGGTTGACTGTTTCCAATTAAAAGCATATCGAAGATTGCATTACATTTTTTAAAATTTTACTAGAGCCCATCACAGATCTACTTACTTTTCCTCAAAAATAACTACCTAATTGTATCTACCTGCTCATTTACTCCATCCAATCAAATATGTATTTTTTAACAGGTCCTGTCCTCCATTTTAACTGCCTTTCATTTTGAAAACTGTCTCTTTCAGTTCCAGCTTTCTCCTGTGTGCTACTCCTTCTTCCCTACAAAATGGTTAGAGTGTGGATTGTGGGTCATAGCTTTGTGTTTTGGGCTAGAGAGTGTGCTAGAAAGAGTGGCATTGACAGGGAATTGGGTTGACTAATGTGAACATTGCTTTGATTGGCCAGAGAGGGTTAAAGTGGCATTAATTTCTGCCTTTGGTTGAAAGCATTGCGGATTGCCAACACCCTGACCTCATGATTGTGCTCTGTGGTGACAATGACCTAGGCACACTTACTGCGGTATGACTGGAAATCCTAATAAAGGATACCTTTGCTCAATTAATGGGAATTTCCCTCAGACTGCCTTAGTATTCTCCAGCATATGCTAAAGGCAGAAATTGAAGTGGTCAAACAAATTCTGTCTACAGAAACACAAAGCCAAGAAACACGCCAATAAAACAGTTTCTGCATTCCTCAGAGACCATGACATGGGCTCTATCTACAACAACAACTTTCGTTTTGACATGGAGGATATCTATAGAAGTGATGGAGTTCATTTTACAAAGAAAGGTGACAGGATGTTCCTCAACAACTTGAAACACTGCATCCTGTTTTATGTGAAGTTATCATCTACATACAATAAACACAGAGCCTCTTCTCGGAGCTGCCCTATTTCCCAAACACTAGTTCATTTTCTTTTAAAATCCCTTATTTTAAGTTCATTTTCAAATTTGCAAACGCTTTGAAATTCACAAAACAAAAGCAGACATTCAATAGACACTAACACATTTAAAATTCACAACTATAAAGTGACTCTGTGCATTTGACTGGGTGTGTGAGTGTCTGAATGGGTCTGTGAGTGGATACATGAGTCTCTGAGTGGGTGAGTGAGTGTATGCATTGAGTGTCTGAGTGGCTCTGTAAGTTAGTGCATGAGTCTTTGAAAGGGTCTGTGACTGGGAGATTGAATGTCTGAGTGGGTCTGTGAGTGGGTGCATGAGTGTCTGAATGGGTTTGTGAATGGATACATGAGTTTTTGACTGGGTCTTTGAGTAGGTGTGTGAATGGGCATGTGAGTAAATTAACGAGTCTCCGAGGGGATGAGTGTGTGAGTGTTGGAGTAGGTCTGTGAGTGGGTGTATCAGTGTCTGAGTGGGTCTGTGAGTAGGTGCGTGAGTGTCTGAGTAGATATAAGAGTGTGAGTGAGTGAATACATTAGTGTCTGAGTGAGTATCTGAATGTATCTTTTTTATTTTTTCAGTGATAATTATGAATAGATCGCAAGTGGGTCTATGAGTGGGTGTATGAGACTCTGAGTTGGCCTGTGAGTGGTTGCATGAGTGTGTGAGTGGGTCTGTGAGTGGGTGTGTGAATCTTTGAATGGGTCTGTGAGTGTGTGCATGAGTGTCTGGATAGGTGTCTGAGTGGGTGTTTGAGTGTCTGAGTGGGTCTGTGAGTGCATGCATTTGTCTGAGTGAGTCTGTGACTAGATGTGTCAGTCTCTGAATAGGTCTGTGAATGGGTGCCTGAGTCTCTGAGTGGGTCAGGGTGTGGATTTGTGAGTGTCTGAGTGGGTATGTGAGTATATACATGTGTGTCTGATAAGGTCTGGGAGTGGTTACTGGAGTGTCTGGGTGGTTCTGTGAATGGGTGTGCGAGTGTCTGAGTGGGTCTGTGAGTAGTTGTGTAAGTTTCTGATGGGCCTGTGAGTGGGTGTGTGAGTCTCTGAGTGGGTCCAATAGTGAGTGCATGCATGACTGAGTGGGTGTAAGAGTGTAAGTGAGTGAATGAGTAACTTAGTGTCTAAGTGAGTATCTGAATATATTGTTCATGTTTTTCAGTGATTTTCATGAATACATTACAAGTGGGTCTATGAGTTGGTGTGTAAGTGTCTGAGTGGGTTTGTGAGTGGGTCTGTGACTTTCTGAATAGATCTGTGAGTGGATGTGTGAGTGTCTGAGTGGGTCTGTGAGTGTATGCATACATTTGTCTGAGTCTCTCTTTGAGTGGGTATGTGAGTGTCTAAGAGGGTCTGTGAGTGGGTACAGGAGTGTTTGAGTGTGTCTTAGGTGGGTGCATGAGTGTCTGAGTGGATCTATGACTAGCTGTGAGAGTAACTGAGTAAGCCTGTGAGTAGGTGTATGAGTCTCTGAGTGGGTCTGTGAATGAGAGTATGACTGTCTGAATGGGTCTGTGCATGGGTGCATGTGTGCCTAAATGGGTTTGTGAATGGGTGCAGGAGTCTCTGAGTGGGTGAGTGAGTTGGTGCATGTGTATGTGAGTAGGTCTGTGAGTGGGTGTATGAGTGTCTGAGTGGGTCTGTGAGTGAATGAATATCTGAGTAGCTCTGTGAGTGGATGTGTCAGTCTCTGAATGGGTCTGTGAGTGAGTGTGTGAGTCTCTGAGTGAGTCTGTGAGTGGATGCATGAGTGCCTGAGTGGGTATGTGAATATGTGCATGAGTGTCTGAGACGGTCTGTGAGTGGGTACATACGTGTCTGAGTGGGTCATTGACTTGGCATGTGAGTCTGTGAGTAGGTCTGTAAGCAAGTGCATGAATCTCTAAGTGGGTGTAAAAGTGTGAGTAGGTCTCTGAGTGAGTACATTAGTGTCTGAGCATCTGAATGTAAGTTTGTATGTTTTTGACAATATTTAGGAAAATGTTGTGACATTATATGGGGGGCACTGAGCGACACAATGAATTCATGAACATTGCATTTCCAAAAACATTTTTGGATGTATTTTAAACATAATAAGTCCGACAAACACCCCTATTTTGCACCTATGTGGTTAGGGTACCTCTACTGACTCCTTCCATCACTCTCAATGTTTTTTTCAGCCCCTGGGTACAGTGTCCCATTACATACAATAGTAGCTGCACACAGGTTGTGGGCAGCCAATCACAACATTCCTGTTGGTAGACATATTTGTGACGCGTCACAAATAGTTACAAAGACTTCAGGCCTTTAGATATACAAATTTTTTTTCCTAATAATATTCTAAAAAAACTGAACAGTTTTGCACTAGATCACAAAAAAGGCTTGCTTTGGAACAAGAGCTACCTTGCTGCTAAGTTTGGTGTAATTCCGTCCTGTGGTGCAGGCTAGTAGTTGTGTTTAAAAATCCTTATGCGCATTAACATGGGAAATACACTTTTTGACCCCCCCCCCATTTTTCTTACCCCTGCTTGATAGATCACCCAGAAAATGTTCATGCTCAATAAGATCCAGATGTACACTTTTTGGGCAAAAAATTGTGAAGATTCCTCAAACTGCGCAAAAGGGGATGATGGACGGAGTGTTGAACATTGCAAGTACTCACCCCCAGTCAACTGATCTGGGTTTAATCCATCATCATTCTTTAGCTCACTCCGCCACCCCAGTTCAGACATGGCCATATACAAATCAGTCTGACCCTGTCCCTCATGGGAACAGTCTGGGGTGAATGTATGACATTGTTCTGCATTCTGTCCATCAACTGTTGTTTTTGCACGATTCATCAAACTGCACCAAAGTTATATTCAAGTCAGAAATATGATTTCCTATGGTCAGTAAGTAATATATATATATAGTTTGCATATGGAAAATTTCAGGGTGATCCATCAAGAGGGGGGGCAGAGAAAATAGGGGGGTGTAAAACCACAAAATCCTCATGCGTTTTGGACAAAACTACAGCAAAAGCAGCTGAACAGAAGTACACCAAATTGAGCAGGAAACTAGATCTTGGTCCAGAAAGTGTGCTCTTTCTGATTTGGTATAAAGTCTTTTTTGAGTAATTAAGGTTCAGAAATATTTGATTATCTGGACCTTTGGGTTGTCCCAGGGTGCTTTTTTACCCTTGGGCCAATTTGCTCCCACTGGAGTCAGACTGAGCTCTCAGATTGGCTGCCAGCAACATGAAAAAAATGTTGCTAGCAGCGATTATTGGACTTGGGCACTTAGTTCCCTGTCCCTGTAGGGATACCCTGCCCCCATAGTCGCTATGGGGGTACTTATAGAGACTCCCCAGGGCTAAAATAAAAACAAATCAGCTGTTTTTTGTCACAATCCTGTCATGAACCAAAAAGCGTGTGCCGAACATACTGGACACAAGTCATCAACTGTCACCTGCACTGAGAACTACTCCTGAATACCAAGATTTATAAAGTGTTCAATACCGCTACACACCTAGGATGCATTAGGAGCAAGTGTCTTGTAAACACTTAGGCCCATTTGCTGGACACAGGCTGTACATAATTAGGAAGAGAAGTAATACGTTAGTTACCCGCAACTATGTAAACTATAAAACAAACTAACACACCCATCATTCACCTCATCAGCAATGTCATCAATGATGCCATTTGAGATGTCATTAGTGAGGCCATAAAACATGTCATGAGCGGTGTATATTGTGAGGTCATAAGCAAAGCATAGCGGGGGCTCAAGTTATAGTTAGTTCTGATATATATATATATATATATATATATATATATATATATATATACATATATTCAGTGAAAAAACCATAGGTTTCACACACGTTATAGTTTGCTGGACATTTCACTCGTAAAAAACCAATGAAATTTCCCCGTTATAGTTAGTTAAGCTAACTATAACTCGCGCGCCCGCAATGCACTGCTGATGACGTCACATATTACATCACTCATGACATGGTCAGTGACATCACTCATGACATCACTGATGACATCTCAAATGACATCACTGATGACATCACTGATGACATCATCCAGTGAATGTGTGTTTTTCTGAAAATTACATATGTTTTATATATGTATATCTCAAGGTCGATGGAAGAATAAATGAGTATATAAGTGTCTAAATGGATGATTTGTTTTTGAAAAATTGAATGTATTACTGACTGATTAAGTGTATCTTATTGAATACATGGCTAAGTGAGTAATGTTTAAATGTGTAAATACCTGTATCAGTCTCTCACTTTGTGTATAAGTGGCTGCATGGGTTGGTGACTAGCTACATGAGTGTCTATATAGGTTATTAGTTGGTTTTTTGAGTATCAGTGTCTATATGGTTCGGTGGGGGGTATTACGTAGTGCATAGGTGCATGAATGAGTGACTCACTGTTTGTATGTGTTGAAGACAGCATATGTGCAGGACTGTATGGGTGGAAGAGTGTGTGTATGGGTGTGTTAGTCGGTGAATGGCTGTCTCAATAGTGTCTTTATGAGTAACTACATATGTTTTAAACTAGTATATGTGACTATTGGTGTATATAAGTGAGTATATGTGAGAGTGAGAGATTGAAAGAGTTCCTGTATGAATAAGTATGTGTTTCTATAAGTGATTGTTTAAAAGACTAAGTATGTGTCAGTTTCTGTAGAAGTAAGTGTGGTGGTGTGTGTATAACTGTATATGCAAGTAAATGTATGTTTCTTTCTTTATTTTCATGAGTGACTATGTGTGTCAGTAACTCTGTGGATGAGTGGCATTGTGTAACAGGATGTATTGGTGTATGAGTACATATGATGTGTGAGTACACGAATGAGTGACTGTACAGGACTGTTGTTGAATGAGTGGATGTTTATGTGGTTCTTAGAATTATTGAAGAGGTTGTTGTAATTGGTATTGGTATGTCCATTTTTTTGAAAATTTCAGTCTCTATTTTTGAATGTGTGTATCAAAGGTTATATTAGGGTGAGAGGAGATCTGCCACTCCATCACATGGATGATGTCATCAGTGATGTCATCAGTGATGTCATTTGAGATGTCATCAGTGATGTCATGAGTGCTGTCACTGACCATGTCATGAGTGATGTAATATGTGACGTCATCAGCAGTGCATTGCGGGCGCGCGAGTTATAGTTAGCTTAACTAACTATAACGGGGAAATTTCATTGGTTTTTTACGAGTGAAATGTCCAGCTAACTATAACGTGTGTGAAACCTATGGTTTTTTCACTGAATTTGCAAGGTTTTTTAAATGCTAATTCCTAACTATAACATGTGTGAAACCTATGGTTTTTCAGTGAATTTGCAAGGTTTTTTAAATGCTAATTTCTAACTATAACATGTGTGAAACCCATGGTTTTTTCAGTGAATTTGTATGGTTTTTTAAATGCTAATTCTTACCTATAACATATGTGATTCCCATATTTTTTTTTATTGATTTTGTATGATTTTTTTATTATAAATTCTTATCTTAAATGTGTTTTTTTTAAAAAAAAAACAAGTTTTTTTTAAACTTTTTATTCTCTTAAAACACTATGTTTTTTTAAAAAAAAATATGCAATATATAGAGTTTTCTCTTTTTTTTTTTTACCAAACAGGTAAGATATATTAGTATAACATAGAAAATATATATATTTTTTTTTTTCTTTTTAGTGCGCGTACGGTAAGCGTACGGTAAGCGTACGGTTTACGCAATGTCCGTAATTTATCTACTCTGTTTGCGTATAGTTACGCAATTTGCGTAGCCGCGCGTACTGTGCGTGGGGCGCGTAGGCGTGTACGCTACACGCGCACGTTACGCGGAAGTGTTGTGGAGTGACTGTTTTGCGCGTGTCTTTTTTACGCGCATGCGCACTTTTACCGTAAGCGCACCGTAAGCGCACCGTAAGCGTAACGTAAGCATAACGTACGCGCACGGTGGGTCATGTGATCATGAAACACAACTTTTGATTGGTTGAAACTACTTTCAGTTCTAGAACTCTCCTACACCACACCCATTCCCCTCATTTCTGCTTGTGATCCCTTAGGAGAAGGAGCTGACTTGTCTTTGTGATACGATGGCAGACCAGCACTCTTCTACTGAGAGTGAGGCTAGCAGCACCACCATCAGGCAGAGAAAGAGG
The DNA here is from genome assembly GCF_964204655.1 of Triturus cristatus. Taxonomy (NCBI): domain Eukaryota; kingdom Metazoa; phylum Chordata; class Amphibia; order Caudata; family Salamandridae; genus Triturus; species Triturus cristatus. The sequence continues at coordinate 960,408,693 of NC_140585.1, read as the reverse complement.
AAACAGAAGAGCTCTTTCATGTGGGAGTATTTCAGTTTTCCAGAGGGTGAGAAAAAAGTCAATGCTGCCTTGGTGACTTGCAAGCTGTGCCAGCGTGTACTTTCACGAGGTAATCCCAACAAGAAGTATTCCTTTGGGAATCACACTATGTTGAGACACCTTGAGGATGTGCATCCTAGGACACATGCACGACATACTAGGGGCAACCCTTCAGTAAGTCGAGCAAGCACATCCACAGCAGCTCAGCCGAGTCCTTCTTCGGAAGCTCAGCAGAGCCCTTCATCTGTGGGGGCACAATCACCTTTTTCAGAACCTCTGGAAACGAACCCTCGGTTTGGTAGGGTTACTATGCAGTGTTCATTTTGCCATGATCTAATTGTTCATAGGGAGACCAGTGTTTCCCTCATTAACAACAAAATAGATCAGCACAAATGTCCAACCAGCTAATGTTCCCATACTTCCTTTCCTCTGTCCCTGCATGAACACAACGGCTCTTTTAAGAGCCAACCTTACCTCTCAACTTTTTTTTATTTTTTCTTTAAAACTTTTTTTTTTTTTTTTTACCGTACGCGTATTTTTTTAAAAACACTAAAAATCAATTATCACATCTCAAGATCCTTGAGGAATTAATAACTAAATACTAAAAATCTTTTTGAGATAAAGTGGAAGAAAGAGACCTTCTAATTTCTCAGTTACCTGTCCCACCCAACAATTTAATTTTTAATTAAAATGTAATTGAAATTACTTGAAAAAATGGTTGTTTTTTTTTGAAAATTTTCTTTCACAATCTGAAAAAAAAGAAAAAAGTATTAATATTTAATAAATCAATATATTACACAGTACACGTATTTACATATTTTTCCCCAAAAATGTTTTGCCTTTTTTTTGCGGTTTTCAGAATATATTGCATTTCACTATAAATTGTGAAAGCAATTGCATTCATCATTTAACAGCGGGCAAAAAAAAAATAACAATCTCAAAGATTGTATAAAAAAAGCCCAGAATCTCTTTTAACTTAAACATAACATTATAGAAATGCATAATATTCTAAAAAAATATCAACTAATATCAATACTTATTTCTTTAAAATACCGTCTGACATTTTTGTTTCAGAAGTATAATCACAAAAATATATCTCAAATAACTCCACAATACATCTGGTTCCATTTCCTTTAGGCCAAATAGTAATTTTTAAATTCTTTTTTGATTAAATTTCCAATGGTAATCCAATAAAATTCTAAAGTTTAAATTGTACAGATCTCACCGATTCTCTGTAACATTTTGGTTTCCGAAAGATTAATTAATAATTAAATAAGTCCACAATACAATTGTTTACCTTTCCTCATGGCCAAATAGTAATTTTAAAAATCTTTTTTGAATAAATTTCCAATGGCAATCCAATAACATTTCAAAATTTAAATTGTGCAGATGTTACCGATTTTGTCTAAATTTTTGGTTTTCCAAAGTTTCATTAAAAATTTAAAAAGTCCACATTACAATTGGTTACCTTTTCATTAGGCCAAATGATAATTTGAAAAATCATTTTTTTTGAAAATTCCAATGGTAATCCAATAAAATGGTAAAATTGTTTTGTACACATCTTGCCAAGTCTCTCTAAAATTTAGGTTTCAGGAAGATTAGATAGGAATTTGCTAAATCAAAAGGCAAACGTTGCTTGAAAATCAATTGGGAATCATTACACAGTGTCCAGCCTTTTTCACATTTAAGATAAACTGTGTAATGTCCAGAAGTAACAGTAGGTCCTTCATGGAAAATTATTGCAACTGTTACAAAAGTTTTTCCTGAAATTGATAATTGCTGTCCTGTAAACTTCTTTATTAAAGTATCCAATTTTGAACCATCAGCTTTACATCGTTGCATCATTAAAATTACATATTGTCCGTATTCCTTTAAAATTAACGTTGAAAACATTTCAGATTGACACTCACTGCATTCCATGTTATGATTAGCATCTTTAACTAATTTAGCAAAAGTGACTGTTTTACTTTCTGGCAATGTTAAATAAATAAACCTTTCAGAATCAACATTAGAGCCACATGTATTGTAACAGTTTTCACAACTATGTTCCCATTTATAAGAGAGACCAAACAAATTTTCAATGGGAACCCCTTCTTCTTCCAGTACCTGAAGGAAAAACATCAAGAATTCCTGTGCGTCTTGCTGTACATTTTGAGAAAACTGTGTTCGTCCTGAACATACATCTAAAAGTTTTCTAATTTCAGTAGCACTTTCTATTTGAGTTTTATCATTACTCAGCTTTTGAAAAAGGAGACTCAACTCAGAACAGAATCTTTTTCTCTGATTTACTATTATCTGCTCTTGCACACTTTCCAGATAAAATGCAACATTCAGCACTACATTAGCGTAGCAGTTGACACCAGAGCTATTTTCAAAATGACATCCTACAACCTCTTCTTCATTTTCCTTTTTCTTTTTGCTTGCAATTACATCACTCCTCTTTTTTTTCCTCCTCTCTACATCTTCATTACAGATATTCTCATTTCTCCTTTTACGAGAAACTACACGTTTCTCCAACACAGGATACTGACCTAAATGAGGAGCATAGGTTCTTCTTAATCTATTATACTCCTTTACACAATTTGTATCAGCACTAACTTTTGAGTCATCAAAGTCTATCATGAATAAACCAGATAATGTTTTCACTCGTGACAAAGCTACATAAGCCATACCTTCTTTGAACACAGTTGAACCAATGTTAACAAAAGCACAATCTACAGTCAATCCTTGAGACTTGTGAATAGTTACAGCATATGCTAGCGAAAACGGAAACTGCTTCCTACGTACATATAAGTCTTTCACAAGCATGAAACGAACTGAACAACGACAAATGTCTTTAACTTCTTCTATCTGATCAAATTTTATTTTTAAACATTCAATTCCATCTTTTTTCTGATAATTAATAAAACCCACAACTCTTCCCATAGCTCCATTAACTAAACCTTTTTCAACATCCAAATTTCTCCTTAAAAATACTCTACAGTTCATGCAAACATATAGATTTTTTTCTAATCCAGCTGTTTTGGAAATGTTCTTCTCTAGTGAATCCAATTTATTTTTCAGTGTGCCTGTTAATGTGATAGTAATTCTTCCATCCTCAATTTTGTCCACTGCTTCCAATTTCCTGATATCTTCCTTTTCCAATTTTAAAAGCTCCTCATTGAATATTGAGCATTCACGTAGAGTTGGCATTAAGCAGATGACACTTTTCTTTTCTGCAATGTTCTTGTATATCTTCTCTGCAACTATTTCTTCCTTTGGAAATAAATTATGTAGCAGCCGACTCTGTAATGCTTTTTTGCCAACTTCTGTGAGTAGTCCAATTCTGATATCTTTCAGAATACTTCCATATTCTTCATCGTTTGCTTGCCTCATATTAGTAGTAAGTTCCTTGTACTCAAAGAAGGACCAAATATTTGCATTACCGATGCTTCCCAATGACTTCTTTGTGTCTTCATGTGTCACAGTATTAAACACTGGTTGTCCTTTAACTGGAGTAAGTTGTAGAAGATCCCCAAAAACTATGACATGTTTTCCACCAAATAACACGTCATAGTCTGTCCTTAGAATTTGCTGCATTCTTAAATGCACAAAGGCAAGCATTAAGTTTGATAACATGCTCACCTCATCAATAATGAGAACTTGCATCTTCTTCAATACTCTTGAAACTTCCAAGCATGCTTCTCCAGTTAGCTTGTTGTATTGTATTTTGTTCTCATGCTACACTGGTAACATTAGCAAACGATGTAAGGTGATTCTTTTTATGTTATAGGCTGCTAACCCAGTTGGAGCAGTAACCACACAAGACAAAGTAGAATCCGTTTTTTGCTGTAGGTAGCTTCTGATGACTTTTATTATGAAACTTTTTCCAGTTCCAGCTTGTCCACTTACATACATCCTGATTGGATGAAATGATGTGCATGAGCACTCTTTTTTTTCATGTAGAAATCCGTGATCAATTTTGCTTCTGATCTCTTCATAAATTTGTTGCTGCTCTTCATTCAGTTGTCTTTCCAAATTTTGTAAGTCTATAAATTCTTCTTGAGCTTGATTCATAGCCGTTTCCACTTCATTCATGGCTATTGATGCTTCATTTTCAACGATTGGTTGTCCTAGGGGATCTTGACTGAGTGTTCCTGAACTTTGGCTGTCTTGAGAACTGTCTCTAGCTACTTCAGCTGCAATTGTAGTTTCCTGTTCAATTTCTTCATTTAACATTTGCAGATAAGTTGAGAATGTACTGCATTGTATGCTGTCTTTGCAAGCATTAAAAGAATCTTCATAGCTTTGAAATTCTCCCAGTAGTTCATCCTCTGTACGCCATGGTTTAAACAGCTGTAAAAGAGCCAAGTAGTAAAATTCCTTTTTGTCAGTAGTGTCGCAACTCAGCTTCCTGTGATTTATCAAACTTCCTTTTGTTTGCTTCACCAAACATCCTTCCTCACCAATGACTTTATATTTTCCATTGTTGATGTCTTCTGCGGCTTTCCGTGAATAAATGTAGTTCTGCAGCACTTCATAGAGACACATGTTCTCCAGATGATGACTTCTTTTTGGATAATATGTGTCCAACATGTTTGATTTCAAAATATCTGTACTTTCTGGGTCATTCTCGGCCAAATATTCAATTTCTCCAACAGATTTCAGTACCCGATTTCTCATTGCTGCAAGGCCTAAACTTGCCCAAATTATTCTTCTTGATTTCGAGTAGAGACTTGCAGAAGATAACCTATCTGAACATTCGTAGGATCCAATTTCTCGATGCAATAACATCTTTAAACTGAAACTGTACAGCTTCTTACTGACAGTCTTCTCGTGAGAAATCTCTTCCCACATTTCTTTCAATTCAGTTTTTTCAGATTTAGTAATGTAAGACGTTACATATCGAGCAACAGCAATGGAATTGTCAGCTACATACTGTATATCCATGTTAGCATTCCACATGGATAAAATGACTGGGTTGTAGTCATTTATATTTTTTGATTCTTCTTTTCTTTTTAGGTTGTAGGTATTCTTAGGTGATTTTCTTGTGATAGTATGTCTCACAGATGACATAAAACTGTTTACTCTTCCATTTGAAAGAACAGGTCTAGGAAATCCAAATCGACATTTAGTGTAGTATTTTTCTTTGCTCTTGTATTTCCGTCGACAGTATTTTCCACACCGATGACTTTGGAAACGTAAAACTTGCTCCTTTAACTTTTTCTCTTCTGTGCTTTTTGGTATAGCACATGTTGCATATTCTTCAATGTAAGATAACACTGCTTCATCAGTATCTGTTCCAAACTTTGGGGCATCCTTGATCCACAACAGCATATGAATATGAGGAGCACCTCTTGCCTGGTACTCTTTTCTCCAAAAGAAATCCACTACTTCTCCTAGAGGTGGATTTTTTTTATTGCAGATGAAGGACATCATAGCCTCAAATCTATGATTGAAATATCTGCAAACATTAACCGGATCCAATGAGCACAGTTCTCCTGCTGTCTTGTATTCGATGTTTTTAATGTTTGAATTTGCCTCTCGTAGAAAATCCAGTAAATCATCCCAAGCGTACTCAGCACAGCTTAGGGTAAGGAACCATGTTGGTGTTCCTAAATTCCGTAACATGCATTTTAATTCACCATGGCGTCGGTACCAATATTCATTTGTCCCACGCTGACATGCCATCAGATTGTTCAGTTGTGTTTCCAAATGATCATCTCGGTGCTGCACTTTCTCCATAAAATCCTTAGCAGACACATTTTGTAAATGTACTCCACTTTTTAAAATGTGATTTACTGCATAAGATAGTGCAGACAAGTCGCTTTCAAATAAAAGATCGAACAAATAAGGAATACTTTGTCGAAATCTGGGATCTTCAGCATATAGTCTTGTAGTCCGATACTCAGAAGCTGGAATCTGTTCTAGACGTTCATCGTATCGTCCTCCTTTTCCTTTAGGAAACAGCTGGGGAAAACATCGAGGTTCCAAGCTCTCCTCCCATACACTCACGGGAGTTCCTTTTGCTTTCTTCATCTGAAACAGATCAATATTGTCTCCCATAACTTCTTTTGAATGAAGAGGATGTATGCTAAAATGTTCATAAATTTCTTCTTCCTTTGACTTGTCCACTTTTTCAATTTGTCCAGTTGATGTTTCTGTGTCTTCTTGTAAATCTTCTTCTTCTTCTATATAAATTGATTCATACCATTTGTTATTCCTTTTCAAATACAAATTTGCTCTTTGTACTTTCCGTACATCTACCAGCTCCTGCCAAATCTTCTTATTCTTTGTAGGTACACCATTAACCAGAATAACTAATGGTTCAGTTTCCAAAGTATCCGCATCAATAGTTTCCATATTTTTTTTCAAATCCAAGGGCAAATACACCACTCTACCTTTTAAACCTCTCAGTAAATCTGAAGGAGGTAATTTACCAGTTTTGGGCTCCATACGTACTATGGTCTGGAACGGATGAACACATTGAATAAGTATAGACTCATATGTATTTAATTCAGAAAGTTCAGCAGGAATAGCATCCGATTCTAAATTATTATGTACAGCTCTGGTCGGCATTCTATTTTCCTCTAACTTGTTGTAACAGTATTTACAAATACGCTGATCTTCACCCAATTGAAAACAATTTTCTAGAAATATATATGTGGCAAAATCTTTCCACTTATAATTATCTTCATTTTCACTCTTTCTGTAGAGATCAACATTCCTAGTTTGTTTTCTATAATGAGTTCTGCGTCAACAAATACAAGTAAAATTTGGTCTTTCATTAGAGATTTTTTCAAATTTTGTTATGTGATCATTAAATGTCTTACTTACAGAGGGTTCTACATTCTCTTCCACTTCTTCCTCATTTACTGTGTCCTTTTCTGCACTGTTTTGTTCAGGACCAAAGTAACAAAACTGAATTTCATCAACAACCTTCTCTACATCTGATACCGATCCACGGAACAGAGCCCTATTCAATTCATCTAACTTTATTGCTGGACTTTTAGCAAAATACAACCGTCTCACAAACTTTCTCATTTCAGTATGATGAACAGCCAGCATCCTAAAATGATGGAAAACACTATTACACACTTTTCTAGATAGACAAGCCAGAAAATGACCCTGCAAACCAGTATTCTCTCTCACTCTACATGGATCTAGACTTTGAAGCACCTTAATCTTCTGTTTTACACTGTTTTTACTATATTCTCTTAGAAACTCACGAAATTTATCAATAGATTCCTGACGCACAGTGCAAATACTACTACAATTCCAAGTGTACACTGGGGCTTTAGGACGTCTCCCCATAGCCTCATCCGCCATCACTTGTACCTCATCTCTTGGAACCATTATCTCCTTCTCCATTATGCAACCATTTTTCACTTCATAAGCACGACCTCTGGTGTCAACTGCATGCAGCAAACTATTACTTTGAAAATAACTCTCTTCATTAAAAAAAGGTTCACTACTTGAACTATGCATCCATTTTCCTAAAAACACTTTACAAAAGTTTGTTCTGTTCACTACTCTTTTCCTTTTGCTTTGTGATTTCAGTACATTAACCATTTTATCTAATGTACGCATCCTATTCAAAATTAAAATGAATAGTTTCCTTTTTAATTCTAATGCCTTTGCTGCAATGGCTTCAATTTCTTTTTTTCTCTTGTAATATTTTGCCTTTTGCTTATATTTCTTCACATCCTTTATCAAATTGGACATAACTCTTCTCTGAAACATTTTTCTACGTATCTCTTTAAACGCTGTTTTTCTGTTTAAGTTAATCTTTATTGTTGCAGAAGGTATATTTGCATTAACTAAATTCTCAATTTTTTCCTGTTTTTTTCTATTGAAAACATTCTTTCCAGTACAGACATTTTGTACATTTTTCCTTTTTTTGAAGATGTTCTTTAAAAAATCTTTTGTCTGCTTACCAGAAGATTTGTTCTTTTTCCCAACATGAGCATCTCCAACTAACTTAGGTCCCCCAGTTGTCTTCAAATATAGGTTTTTTTTGTGGTCTTTCTTTAGTCTGGATTTTGTAGGCATCTTAAATTTTGTTCACTGCTCTTCAGCAATACCTGAAAAAAACTAAAAAAAAATTCCTTTATTTTATTTAAATATATTACTACATTTTTTATGATCTTTTCAAATCTTAAAATACTATGTACCCCTTTCCTACAAGTGAAAATCACAATAACACCATCACAAATTAAATATCTAAAAACAATTCCTGTGTGCACACAGAGTCATGGTTTGAAATTAGGCAGAAAACGAAATTTCTTTACCAATTGCAAAGCATACTTTCTACTACTTTTTTGGCAAATGATAAGTACTTTTACAGTCTGACACATTTTGAACCCACTTTTCAGATTCTGAAAACAGCACATGTCCAAACAGCTTTTTCAGACCAGCAACATGTGTAACCTGGGTGACTGACTACACTCCAGCAAGGGCAACCAGCCTTAGTGATGCTGAATGTATTTGCATTACTGATTAAAACCTCAAACCCCACTCGGTTGTGAATACTGTGCTTGATTTCACAGGATAAGCAGCTGGTTGTGTGCTAAGAGTCTGCTTCTGCATAAAAAAATAACACCCCCTTTCCATCTAATGCAAATGTAAAATCACCAGAGCAATACCAAACAGCTTTCTCTGACCAGCAACATGTGTAACCTGGGTGACTGACTACACTCCAGCAAGGGCAACCAGCGTTAGTGATGCTGAATATATTTGCATTACTAAGTGCAACCTCAAACCCCACTCGGATGTGAATACTGTGCATGATTCCACAGGATAAGCAGCTGGGTGTGTGCAAAGAGTCTGCTTCTGCATAAAAAAATAGCTCCCCCTTTCCATCTATTGCAAATGTAAAATCACCAGAGCAATACCAAACACCTTTCTGAGACCAGCAACATGTGTAACCTGGGTGACTGACTACACTCCAGCAAGGGCAACCAGCCTTACTGATGCTGAATGTATTTGCATTACTGACTGAAACCTCAAACCCCACTCGGTTGTCATTACTATGCATGATTCCACAGGATAAGCAGCTGGCTGTGTGCTAAGAGTCTGCTTCTGCACAAAAAAATGGCTCCCCCTTTACATCTAATGCAAATGTAAATTCACCAAAGCAATACGCAATAAATCTCTGCCTGTAATTCCTATTTGCACACAGAGTCATGTTTTCATATTAGTCACAAAACGAAATTTCTTTGCCAATTTGAAAGCACACTTACTACTCTTTTTTTTGGCAAGTGATAAACACTTTTACAGACTGACATATTTTGAATCCACTTTTCAGATTCTTAAAAAAGCACATGTCCAAACTGCTTTTTCAGACCAGCACCATGTGTAACCTGGGTGACTGACTACACTCCAGCAAGGGCAACCAGCCTTAGTGATGCTGAATGTATTTGCATTACTGACTGAAACCTCAAACCCCACTCGGTTGTGAATACTGTGCATGATTCCACAGGATAAGCAGCTGGGTGTGTGCTAAGAGTCTGCTTCTGCGCAAAAAAATGGCTCCCCCTTTCCATCTAATGCAAATGTAAAATCACCAGAGCAATACGCAATAAATCTCTGCCTGTAATTCCTATTTGCACACAGAGTCATGTTTTCACATTAGTCACAAAACGAAATTTCTTTGCCAATTTGAAAGCACACTTACTACTCTTTTTTTTGGCAAGTGATAAACACTTTTACAGACTGACACATTATGAATCCACTTTTCAGATTCTGATAAAAGCACATGTCCAAACTGCTTTTTCAGACCAGCACCATGTGTAACCTGGGTGACTGACTACACTCCAGCAAGGGCAACCAGCCTTAGGGATGCTGAATGTATTTGCATTACTGACTGAAACCTCAAACCCCACTCGGTTGTGAATACTGTGCATGATTCCACAGGATAAGCAGCTGGGTGTGTGCTAAGAGTCTGCTTCTGCACAAAAAAATGGCTCCCCCTTTCCATCTAATGCAAATGTAAAATCACCAGAGCAATACGCAATAAATCTCTGCCTGTAATTCCTATTTACACACAGAGTCATGTTTTCACATTAGTCACAAAACGAAATTTCTTTGCCAATTTGAAAGCACACTTACTACTCTTTTTTTTGGCAAGTGATAAACACTTTTACAGACTGACACATTATGAATCCACTTTTCAGATTCTGATAAAAGCACATGTCCAAACTGCTTTTTCAGACCAGCACCATGTGTAACCTGGGTGACTGACTACACTCCAGCAAGGGCAACCAGCCTTAGTGATGCTGAATGTATTTGCATTACTGACTGAAACCTCAAACCCCACTCGGTTGTAAATACTATGCATGATTCCACAGGATAAGCAGCTGCCTGTGTACTAAGAGTCTGCTTCTGCATAAAAAAATACCTCCCCCTTTCCATCTAATACAAATGTAAAATCACCAGAGCAATACGCAATAAATCTCTGCCTGTAATTCCTATTTGCACACAGAGTCATGTTTTCACAATAGTCACAAAAAGAAATTTCTTTGCCAATTTGAAAGCACACTTACTACTCTTTTTTTTGGCAAGTGATAAGTGCTTTTACAGACTGACACATTATGAATCCACTTTTCAGATTCTGATAAAAGCACATGTCCAAACTGCTTTTTCAGACCAGCAACATGTGTAACCTGGGTGACTGACTACACTCCAGCAAGGGCAACCAGCCTTAGTGATGCTGAATGTATTTGCATTACTGACTGAAACCTCAAACCCCACTCGGTTGTGAATACTATGCATGATTCCACAGGATAAGCAGCTGGCTGTGTGCTAAGAGTCTGCTTCTGCATACAAAAAAATGGCTCCCCCTTTACATCTAATGCAAATGTAAAATCACCAGAGCAATACGCAATAAATCTCTGCCTGTAATTCCTATTTGCACACAGAGTCATGTTTTCATATTAGTCACAAAACGAAATTTCTTTGCCAATTTGAAAGCACACTTACTACTCTTTTTTTTGGCAAGTGATAAACACTTTTACAAACTGACACATTATGAATCCACTTTTCAGATTCTGATAAAAGCACATGTCCAAACTGCTTTTTCAGACCAGCACCATGTGTAACCTGGGTGACTGACTACACTCCAGCAAGGGCAACCAGCCTTAGGGATGCTGAATGTATTTGCATTACTGACTGAAACCTCAAACCCCACTCGGTTGTGAATACTGTGCATGATTCCACAGGATAAGCAGCTGGGTGTGTGCTAAGAGTCTGCTTCTGCACAAAAAAATGGCTCCCCCTTTCCATCTAATGCAAATGTAAAATCACCAGAGCAATACGCAATAAATCTCTGCCTGTAATTCCTATTTACACACAGAGTCATGTTTTCACATTAGTCACAAAACGAAATTTCTTTGCCAATTTGAAAGCACACTTACTACTCTTTTTTTTGGCAAGTGATAAACACTTTTACAGACTGACACATTATCAGAGCCAGGATCTCTGTTCTGTTCGCCTCTCTCCTCTCAGCAGAACCAGATAATGGCAAACTTTCCCTCTCTTTTTCCACACATATACATGTTAATTTCAAATCTCAGTGCTTCCCCCTTTTTTTCAAATGTAATCACACATTTCTATTGGTTGAAAACCAACCCTTTTCCAAAAGTAACCTTCCCCCAACTTGACTTCTGCCTAGTACCCTTCCCCCAACTTGACTTCTGCCTGCTACCATAGCAACAGCTCATGGAACACTGCTGTGTGGAGTTAGGTCAGAAGTTCGCCACACAATGTTTCATTTCCAAAGAGCAGGAGTGCTTGACTTTTCAAACCTAACAACAAATCCATAGTACTGTTCTTTGGTAACACATTTTTCTGTACAAATACAAAACATGCTTCTATAAATTTACACATACAGCCTAGTTTTTATTCTAGAATGGTATGAAACAGCCAATCAGTTCTTTTTTTTATAAAAAAAATATGTATGCCTCCATTCCCAAACTGTCTTTCATTTCTTTTTACCATTCTACTGAATTACACCTCCTGAGTGCATCCAGTTCTCCTTTGAAGATGTTCACAGTGTGGATTGTAGGGCACAGCTATGTCTTCTGGAGTGAAAAGTATGCAGAGAAAACAGATATGGTGAGAGACCTTGCTTTGCCAAATGTAGACATTAAATGGATTGGTCAGAGAGGGTTAAAGTGGCACCAATTGATGCCATTGGTGAAATCCTTCATGCAAATCCAACACCCTGACCTCATAATAGTGCACTGTGGTGGCAATGACCTAGGCACTTTGACTGGGGTAGGTCTGGAAATGCTTATGAAGGAGACCTTTGCACAACTGTTTTCACTTTTCCCTAAAACTGCCTTTGTGTTTTCTAACATATGCCAAAGGCAAAAATGGAACTGGTCCAATCATTTTTGTCCACAGATTGACAAAGCAAGAAAGCACGTCAACAAATCTGTTTCTGCTTTCCTCCGTGACTATGGTATGGGTTCCATTTACCACAACAACTTGCGTTACGACATGCAAGACATTTATAGAGGAGATGGTGTACACTTCACTGATGAAGGGAACAGAGTCTTCCTCTTGAACCTTAGACTCTGCATCGGTACTTACTTGTCGGTACCAATAAAAAATCACTTCATAAACACAACGGCTCTTTTTAGAGCCCCCTAATATCTAAACACTTAAATCTGCATTTCATTTCATTTTTTCTTTTTTTTTTTACCGTACGCGTATGGTGAGCTTACCGTACGCGTACCCCGCGATTTTTTTTTTAAATCAATAAATGTTTTCTTTGTACTTTTCTGTCCTTCTTTGACCCCCTTACAAATGTTAGGGGGTCTGTAACTCTCTTCCTTGCCCCCTTTTCAAGTTATCACCCTTTTTTTTCTGAGTGAAATACACAAAATGGCGGCCGCCGCTTCCTGGTTTCGACCGATTCGAATGTTTACTAAGATCTAAGAGCCAATCAGAATCGCGCTCGCCCACGTCACCGTACGCGTACGGTAAGCGCACCGTAAGCGCACCGTAAGCTGGCTCAGATATATATATTGATTTAAAGGCTATTTTCTCAGAATCTACTGAACAGATTTACACCAAACCTACAAAAGGTACTTCCTTGACCTGAGGACTACCTCTCTGCCAAATTTCAAGTAATTCTGTTCAGCCGTTCGGGCTGTAGCTGTGTCTAAAGGTCCTATGGAAAAATGCATGGGAAAAACGCGTTTTGGGACCCCCCATTTATCTCAGCCCCCGCTTGACGAATCCCCCCGAGACTTTCAGGGTAGGAGTGGTGCTTAGCGCCCCACCTATTTTGAAAATTTCTCGAGGATTCGTCGACCGGCGCCAAAGTTATTCCAAATAGAATGTTGCGGATTTCCTATGGAAACAGGGTCCTAACTATAACTACCTACTGGCGACCGCCAGTAGGTAATATATATATATATATATATATATATATATATATATATTACCTGCTGGCGGTCGCCAGAAGGTAGTTATAGTTAGGACATATTGTCCATATGAAATCTGCAACATTCTATTTGGAATAACTTTGGCACCGGTTGACGAATCTTCGTGAAATTTTCAAAACTGGTGGGGAGCTCCGGTCCGCTCCTATCCCGAAAAACTTGGGGTGATTTGTCAAGCGGGGGCCTAGAAATAAGGGGGTCCCAAAATGTGTTTTCCCCAAGCAATTTTCCATAGGAACCTTTAATCGCAGCTACAGCACGAACCGCTGAACCGAATTACACCAAATTTGGTAAAGAGGTTGCCCTTGGTTCACACTCTTGCCTTTTGGTTAAATGGTGTAAATCCGTTCAGTAGTTCCTGAGAAAATCAAAAGTAAAATCACATATATATCTGGGCAGAGCCTAACCACACATCTCATCGTGAGATCTGATTGGCTGTCAGCACTTCATCCAAGAAGTGTTGGCAGCCATCTTGGGACCAATATACATGATAGCACCTCATTAAAAAGCATTGCAGTTAATAGAAGGTTTTAAGACTTTAGTTACATTATAAATCATTTGTTGATGGTACCATACTCATTTTAGGAATTGTGGTGTGTTCTAAGGTGATTTTACCATGTGAAAAAGCCTTCTGCTGGGATATCATGAATCATGTTTGAGAGAAAACGATTTTCTCATGCTTTTCCCACACTGGTTTGGAAGGAGATCTATAAGCTAAACTGCGAGCATATTTTCTGAAAATTCACATTATCTTTCTCAGTGATGTGAGAATGAAGTCTGACAGTCTCAGTAAAACATGTACATCCAACAAGGGCATAGACTGTCAGTTGATTCCTTTGTGTTCTACTACAGCTTCCCAGAGTGTTCTAAAGAACAACTAGAGCGCTAACAGTCCTACTTATGACAAACATATTGCACACCTGAAGCCATCTTGATTGGAATAAAGTGGTAACTCTTAAAACATTTAATTTAAAAAGGAACAAAATAAGGGGGTTCATTTTGCCATAGAAAATATGATTAGTGCTGCAGAAAGAAAAATTAGGGCACATTTTGAGTGACTTCTCAAATCCTCTTCTATGTTATTAAAACATTCTGACATGCAGACTGAAACATGCACTTTCAATACCAGCAGCAGACTTCCCTGGTGAGCAGTAGCTTTACTACGGTGATCTAATGAGCAACTAGAGTGCTAATATTCGGAATTTATGGCAACTGTGTGACACATCTGAATGCCTTGTTGATGAAATCAAAGTAAACAACTGAAAGTATGTCCTACTGAGGAGACTGTAGCAAATGAGGAAATTAGGAAACTTCATAACAAATAAGTCTCCCAAGATGGCCACCAGAGACAAAAGAGCCCAAATGTAGCACAAATATCACCAAGATGTAGCCCAAGTATAGCCGAATGACAGAACGTCCCAGAGTATTCTTAAGAACAACTACAACGCTAACAGTCCTACTTATGACAAACGTATTGCACACCTGAAGCCATCTTGATTGGAATAAAGTGGTAACACTTAAAACATTTAATTTAAAAAGGAACAAAATGAGGGGGTTCATTTTGCCATAGAAAGTATTATTAATGCTGCAGAAAGAAAAATTAGGGCACATTTTGAGTGACTTCTCAAATCCTCTTCTATTTCCTTAAAAAATTCTGACATGCAGACTGAAACATGCACTTTCAATACCAGCAGCAGACTTCCGTGGTGAGCAGTAGCTTTACTACAGTGATCTAATGAGCAACTAGAGTGCTAACATTCGGAATTTATGGCAAATGTGTGACACATCTGAATGCCTTCTTGATGGAATCAAAGTAAAAAACTGAAATAATTTCCTTCTGAGGAGACTGCAGTAAATGAGGAAATTAGGAATCTTCATAACAAATAAGTCTCCCAAGATGGCCACCAGAGACAAAAGAGCCCAAATGTAGCACAAACTTAACCCAAATGTAGCCCAAGTATAGCCCAATGACAGAATGTCCCAGAGTGTTCTTAAGAACAACTAGAGCGCTAACAGTCCTACTTATGACAAACGTATTGCACACCTGAAGCCATCTTGATTGGAATAAAGTGGCAACTCTTAAAACATTTAATTTAAAAAGGAACAACATAAGGAGGTTCATTTTGCCATAGAAATTATGAATAGTGTTCAAGAAAGAAAAATTAGGGCACATTTTGGCTTCTCAAATCCTCTTCTATTTCATTAAAAAATTCTAACATACAGACTGAAACATGAACTTTCAATACCAGCAGGAGACGTCCGTGGTGAGCAGTAGCTTTACTACAGTGATCTAATGAGCAACTAGAGTGCTAACATTCAGAATTTATGGCAAATGTGTGACATATCTGAATACCTTCTTGATGGAATCAAAGTAAAAAGCTGAAAGTATTTCCTACTGAGGAGACTGCAGTAAATGAGGAAATGAGGAAACTTCGTAACAAATAAGTCTCCCAAGATGGCCACCAGAGACAAAAGAGCCCAAATGTAGCACAAATATCACCCAGATGTAGCCCAAGTATAGCCCAATGACAGAATGTCCCAGAGTATTCTTAAGAACAACTACAACGCTAACAGTCCTACTTATGACAAACGTATTGCACACCTGAAGCCATCTTGATTGGAATAAAGTGGTAACACTTAAAACATTTAATTTAAAAAGGAAGAAAATTAGGGGGTTCATATTGCCATAGAAAGTATGAATAATGCTGCAGAAAGAAAAATTAGGGCACATTTTGAGTGACTTCTTAAATCCTCTTCTATTTCATTAAAAAATTCTGACATGCAGACTGAAACATGCACTTTCAATACCAGCAGCAGACTTCCGTGGTGAGCAGTAGCTTTACTACAGTGATCTAATGAGCAACTAGGGTGCTAACATTCTGAATTAATGACAAATGTGTAACACATCTGAATGCCTTCTTGATGGAATCAAAGTAAAAAACTGAAAGAATTTACTACTGAGGAGACTGCAGTAAATGAGGAAATTAGGAAACTTCATAACAAATAAGTCTCACAAGATGGCCACCAGAGACAAAAGAGCCCAAATTTAGCGCTAACAGTCCTACTTATGACAAACGTATTGCACACCTGAAGCCATCTTGATTGGAATAAAGTGGCAACTCTTAAAACATTTAATTTAAAAAGGAACAACATGAGGGGGTTCATTTTGCCATAGAAATTATGATTAGTGCTCAAGAAAGAAAAATTAGGGCACATTTTGACTTCTCAAATCCTCTTCTATTTCATTAAAAAATTATTCTGACATGCAGACTGAAACATGAACTTTCAATACCAGCAGGAGACTTCCGTGGTGAGCAGTAGCTTTACTACAGTGATCTAATGAGCAACTAGGGTGCTAACATTCTGAATTTATGGCAAATGTGTGACATATCTGAATACTTTCTTGATGGAATCAAAGTAAAAAACTGAAAGAATTTACTACTGAGGAGACTGCAGTAAATGAGGAAATTAGGAAACTTCATAACAAATAAGTCTCACAAGATGGCCACCAGAGACAAAAGAGCCCAAATTTAGCACAAATATCTCCTAGATGTGGCCCACATGTAGCCCAATGACAGAAGTGTGCAAAATGGTCCCCAACGTTGTATATAGGCCCCGGGGGATGGCGTCCCCGGGAAAAATAGAAATTAGTGATAGGTGCAAAAAAAAATGTTATGGGCAAATTAGGGGTTGCTCACCCAGTGCGGCGCTAAGTGCGGCCCCGTGGTGTGCACGCGCTAAGTGCGCGACTCCTAGTTCATCGAACACGTATATGATGTCACGCACAAGCGCGTGAGATTCACTTAAAGTAATACGTATGTGTCGCGTATGCGCCTGGGGTTGTGTACCGGTTGCATAGCAATCGCGCAGGAAAATACACACCATCGCACATCCTACGCGGATCCTACACAACAATCCTAAAATAGCGGCTAGGTTCTGTGCAGCGATCGGGAAAGGTACGCTTTGGGTGCGCGACTCCCTAAAAAAATTGAAAAAAAAAACAATAAAGAAAATAATATAAATATATTTAAAAAAATATATAAAACCAAAAAAACATTAGAGTTTTAATATTTCAAAAACATGTTTTTTGCCATTTATATTAAAAATATATAATGTAATTTAAAAAATAAAATATGGAAATATAAATAGTTAAAAAAATGTAGAAAATCAGTATCAAAAAAATAAATATGACATGTTATAGTTAGGAATTAGCTTTTAAAAAACCTTAGAAATTCACTGAAAAATCCATAGGTTTCAGGGGTGTTATAGTTAGCTGGACATTTCACTTGTACAAAACCATTGAAATTCCTCCGTTATAGTTAGTTCTACTAAAACTATAACTCGCGCACCCGCAATCCACTGCTGATGATGTCACATATTAAATCATTCATGACTTGGTCAGTGACATCACTGATGACATCACTGATGACATCTCAAATGACAACACTGATGACATCACTGATGACATCATCTAGCAGATGTAATATGTGACGTCATCAGCAGTGGATTGCGGGCGCGCGAGTTATAGTTAGTAGAACTAACTATAACGGAGGAATTTCAATGGTTTTATACGAGTGAAATGACCAGCTAACTATAACAGCCCTGAAACCTATGGTTTTTTCAGTGAATTTGTAAGGTTTTTTAAATCCTAATTCCTAACTATAACATGTCAGAAACCTATGGTTATTTCAGTGAATTTTTAAGGTTTTTTAAATGCTAATTCCTCACTATAACATGTCTGAAACCATTGGTTTTTTCAGTGAATATATATATATATATAACTTTCTTGTGGATATATATATATATATATTCACTTAAAAAACCATAGGTTTCACACATGTTATAGTTAGGTGGATATTTCACTCGTAAAAAACCAATGAAATTCCCCCTTATAGTTAGTTCAGATAACTATAACTCGCGCGACCGCAGTCCACTGCTGATGACGTCACATATTACATTGTGGAAATGTGGATTTTCCTGATCAGTTATGTCCCCTATCTTGGACCCCAACGGTTCTATATGCATGTTACAAGTACATGTATGTTCCCTCCAGTTCCAGTTTCTAAGACGCAAACATATGTGTGTCTACCGTCAACATGTTCTCTGTCAGATCCGCCATCGATGGGCTGGATATTCGATTCCTAGGTATGAAAGGCCACCGACTTTATATGGCTAAGTTACTCCATTTTTACAGTTCAGGCAAGTAGGCCCGATTCTGTCCTCAAAGCCTTTCCCTGCTCTCTGTCTCTGACAGCTTCAGCTTGAGCTCGCATCTGTATCCATGAACTTTGTCCTACTCCCTGTGCAGCTAACGATGTCTGCCTCGGCCAGTTTTCGCCTGCCTGCCAAGAAGTTGTATTTCACCTTCGAATTATCTATTTTGCTCTTCAGCCGATGCATTCCTGTCAAGTGATTTAGGTAAACATTTCCTTTAGCTCACAAGCAAGGACTCAGCCTTTCCGTCCTCCTGCAAGTGATTCATAGTCCTGCTGCCATGGAAAGTTTTCTGCCCCTCGCATCTCATATAGACACTTAGACGCTTGTACACGTACACACAGTTAGTATAGAATAGATTCTGTCCGAGAGTCCTTCCTTGTGGATAACATAGTTCTCCAAACATAGGATGGTAGATATGATTTGGGATTAGGTTGACTTGACCCCCCAGACTTCTCGTCTCCACATGTAGAGCTAAATGTCAAGTCCCCTTCACCCCCTAGTTGCACGTCAATTACACGTCATGCTGCTGCGCGCGCATCTATGCCAAGTATTATCTTATAGATCCACCTATGTCTGATAATACAAACCAATCATGTTTCTTTTATTCCTTGTTACGCCTAGTTTCGATTATGTCACTGTCACGTCATTTTTCTTATCAAATGTTACGCCTTTTTACATTCGTTTCATTGTAATGCACTTATTATAAAAATACATGTCTGTCAATGAATTATTGTACTTCACTTCCTGAACCCTCGTGGTGACGGAACCTGAAGGCCGCGACTCGAGTCGGCCATTTTGAATGGAATAAAGCCCATTAGAAAACCTCTTATACCACGGATTCTGCCTCTTGTTATTTTGAGCTATTTACTTTATTTAAGATCCCGTATGAAATTCAGTCCGGTATATTTTATTTACCACAGAATGGCGCCCGAATAGGGACACTTTCTCATCTCACGCGCCGGCGGTGCGTTGCAGGCCCGGTCTCCTGCCACAGCTGGACGGACCATAAACGCGTACCAGCAGGATTTCCTGTAAGCTCCCTCCGGTCAAGCGGGGGCGACTGAGGCTGCGATCAACCCAGACGAGGCGGTGAGAAGTGCGAAGTATCCCGACCAGAGCCTAGCTGAGAGAGCAAGATCCGAGGTATACAGAGGCCCACCAGGTTTTCCGAAATCCCGATGTCCAGAGGGTCCGCTGTCCGTATCGAGTCCTGTCCATTCTCTGAGGCCTTCCGTTTCAAGGAGCTACTCGGTGAGTACCATCGCCGGGGAGGCGTGTTGACGCGCACATAGGTTGTGCCGGTCAAGACGGATTTGGGTACACAAATCCGGTCTGCACTGTTTAGCAGTGTATATGTACTGTTTAGCAGTATATCAAGTATTCCGAAGTATTCAGTTATTGTCAAGAATTCAGCGTGGTGATTAGTTAGGCAGACTGTCATCATTGTCGATCATTGTTAAAATGTTTAATGTTTAATGTTTAAAGTATTCAGAAATGTCTTGCATATTGTGGTATGAATGATTGTTCATTGTTCACCGTTCATTATTGTGTTTTTCATATTAAGTAAATTCAAGAGTAAGTATCAGATCAGTTGTAAATATGCCGCTCTTCTCAAAGTTAAGACAGATTACTACCAGAAAAGGGGTGCTTGAAGAAGCAGTTCCTATTCCTCCTAGGGACACTCCAGGGCATTTTATGTACCATAAACATGGCTTAGATGCCATATTATTTCTTGATCTATGGGTAGATTATACCAAGGGATTACCGGAAAGTCAAAGGTGGCCCATAGCGGGAACCTGGGATGCAGAGTGCATCATGAAAGTGGAGGAAGAGTTATGGAAAAGAAAGGTCAGACAGTCACAGAAAGACGCTGTTGAGTTATGGCGTAAAGAATCTCATAGACGAACAGAAAAAGCACGTAGACAAGAAGAGAGGAGTAAAGAAAGTTCAAATAAAGTTCAAGAAAATCTATTAATTGAGGAAGGTATCCGAGTGAGATCAGAACAAGTAAATAGACAAAGAAATGCTCTTATGAATGGTATGTATCCCCTACTAGCCGAAGGATTACCTAAGGCTGCTCCAGAGATACCAAAAGACTTGCCACCCCCATTATTTCCAATTAAGGTACATCCAAAGGGGCTTCCCAGAACCGCAGAAGATGTTTTTCTTTCCTCATATCTAGATGACGCAGCTCCCGAGTATGCTAACGCCGCACCACATAGACCGACTGGCGGAGGGGTTCAACGTCAGGATCAGGTATCTGTCCCCGTGCAACAGCAAGTCCCGATACAAGCTTCGGCAAGCACATCTGTTTCCGCATCTGTCTCCGCAGTCGACTCTACAGAGGTATCGACACCCATAGTTGCTGTGTCACGTTCAACGAACCCATTCACACCCGACGCCCCAGATAGGGCCACGGGAGGTGCTAGCAGTACTTTTACACCACCTAGAATAAATAAACTTGTTTTTCAAGAGTCAGCGCATTCACGTACACCTAAATTCGTAAGTGAACGTACGCTTAAAGAACTCCTTGTAAATTGTAGATATGACCCGGTGGTTGGTAAAGAGGACGAAATGGTCCTGGCATCATTACGTATCAGGCGAGCCGCAGAGTATTTAGCGAGGTTACCAGGGATGACTACGCATCTAGACAACATATATCATTTTGTTCAAACAGGACGAGATCCAGGATGTATTAACAGAGCTATGGAATTCCAGAAAGTAGAGATACAGGGGGAACTGTTACGTTTCCTCATAAACTGTATGATCAGAAATCAAGATCGTCCGGGGGTAGACCCGAATACAATGCTTATTCTTACAAGATGGAGTCAGAATATATCAGAAGGGAGACACGATAAGCAAAATTGTATAATAGCCATGTGCCGAAAAATCCGTAAAGAAATAGAGCGTATTCATGAAGAAAGATTGGGAACAGACGAGTTTGAGCAAGATGAAGTGTCCGAATCAGGGAATTCCGCAAGACAGTCAGAGACCATAGCCTATGTAGGCAGAGGAAGATCCTGTGAAAATACTAGATGTTTTCCTGATCCAATACATTCTGTATGCCCAAAAAACAGCAGAACGTATCCGACGCCTGTAATAAATCTGAAGTCTCCTGAACATTCGTTTCAAGCCGCAGATAAGATACTACGAGAACGAAGGGGTTACCACCTCCTCGATTCCATGGATGAGCAAGAATTAGCCAGATCAGCCGTTCACTGGATTGACAGTCCTGAAAAATACGGTGATGAGACCGTAGCACACACGTTTCTCAATCTCAGTACAGATGAACAACGCTTAGCTGGAATCTATATGATTCAGCAACTCCTCATATTATATAAGTGCCAACATGCTGACCCTGGTCCTTTACCTGATATATTAACGGAACTACTCACAAACAGGTGGAGAGGTTCTAGTAACAAGCTAATTAAAGAGATATTAGTGTCACGTAAACAGTATGTCCTTTTTGTAAGTCCGGATTCTCTCTCGCTGCCCCACAGAGAAAGAACGCCGTACTATATGGATAGACAAAATCCTTTACGAGAAGTGCACCCAATAAAAGGCGAAGACAATGAGTTTCACCGTGTATTTGTTTACACACCCATATCAAAAATGGAATTATTAGAAATGAAGAAAGTAGTACCTAGTCATGACAAAGACCCAGCGGGTTTCCACCGAGAAATTAAAGACATGTTACTGATGGGAGAGTACACCTTTCCTGATATTATGACGATATTAAAGGTACTTTTGCCTGCTGGCATTTATGAAAAACTGAAAGAAAAAGAGTGGGAAGTAGGAGACCAAAAGATAGACTGGACAGCATTAGCAGAGGAAGAAAGGGGCCGAACTGCAGGTTCGGGGCTCGGGGATAAAGTTAAACTGTTACCAGGTTTACTAGTACAGGTACTGCCACGTTTATTAACTACAAAAAAGGAAGATTGGGGTGCAATCACAGCCTGCAAACAAAAGCAAGATGAAGACACAAGCGATTATTATGCTCGATTTGAAAAATGTTTTGGTATAAATAGTGGTATAAAAGCAAGTAGTGACTCATATCCACATTTATTTGTGACAAAATTGGTGGAAAATGCATTGCCTCCAGTGAAGAATAGAATATTGAAATTCGAGAGTACCTGGCAAAGTAACACTCCGTCGCAAATGCTACAAATGTTACAGTATCATCACAATAGAATTAGGGATGAACAAGAACACGAGCATAGACGCATGAAGGATACAAAAATGAAAATGCTAGTTTCTCAGACAGTACCAGCAGATGGTCACAAAAAGGGTGTGACACATTCTGGTGATTCTGCAGTTCCTGTAAAAGGAACCTGCAATTACTGTAAACAACTAGGCCATTATGTACATGATTGTCCAGTCCTGAAACGTAATATAGCTACAGGTATTGCAAAAGAGAGACCACGATTAGTTAGACAAGATCAGAATGAACAAGGAGCTATGCAGCATGGACCGTCCATGCCAGTTCAGCAACAGGCAATGCCAGCCTCACAGCAACCCATACAGTTTGTGCCAGCTGCACCACCGTTGCCTGCTACTGCCACACAAACAACGACACGACAAATGTATCAGACTGCACAGTATGAATACCCTGAATATCAGCGCTACGCATGAACCAGCCTAGAGAGGGAAGTCGACTTACCGCTTATCGAGATTCCTGTAGATCAAGAAGGACCTTATGTACATAGTGAATTATTAGGTCAAGATAGAAAATTCTTACTCGATACAGGGGCAAGTCGAACAACTATAAAACGTAGTGAAGTTCCAGGGGCACCCCTCTCAGGCTCTCAAAATGTTTCCCTTGGTTTTTCAGGAAAACCTATTGTTAATGAAGTATCACAGCCGCTACCACTTACGATAGGACCTTTGACACGAACTACAGATTTATTGCTTACTAAATCATGCCCAGAAAATCTGTTAGGAATTAAAACTCTGAAAGCACTAGGAGCCATAATATGTTGTTCTCCGGAAGGAGTAAGGTTGTTTTTGCGTGATTTTAAAGGTCACTATGTGTCTAGAGACATGGATCCCCGACTACAGACTTTACCAGTACATCTATGGGCACAAGGCCCTACGGATGTTGGCTGCATGAACATTACACCCTATCGAGTTACATTGAAAGCAGGAGTGGTACTACCACGAATGCGACAATACAAGTTACCGCATGATGCTGTAGTGGCTTTGCTGAAAATCATTGATGAGCTGATTGCCCAGGGAGTAGTTATAGAAACAGACTCCAATATATGTAATTCACCGATAATTCCGATTCTTAAACGAACTGACCCTACTGCCGCACCAGTATACCGATTGGTTATTGATTTGCGTGAACTAAACAAGTGTATTGTACCACAATTCCCTGTGGTCCCTGATATATCATCATTGTTGACAGCAATTGATTCCGAAGCAACATTTTTTACTGTAATTGATCTCAAGAATGCTTTTTTCAGCGTCCCAATAGATCCGGAAAGCCAATACTTGTTCGGATTCAGTTTAAATGGGCGCAGCTTTAAATTCTCACGCGCTCCCCAAGGATTTACAGAAAGCCCCAGCATCTACAGCCAAGCACTGAAACGAGAACTTGACAGTATCCACATGCCAGTCAATACTGCACTGCTTCAATATGTCGATGATCTGTTGATCACCGCAAGAAACGAGCCAGAATGTGAAAAGGCTTCTCTGACAGTTTTACATTTCCTAGCCGACAAGGGGCACAAGGTGTCCCCTTCTAAGCTGCAATTCTGTGTTCAGCGAGTTATTTATCTTGGTCACTCGCTGTCCAAGGAGGGAAGGCAGCTTACACCAGATCGCATCCAGTTAATTGCTAACATGTCAATACCCCAGACACAGAAGGAGGTGCGGGCTTTCATAGGCCTCACTTCATATTGTAGGCAGTGGATCCCTCAGTACGCATTTCTAGCAAAACCACTCATTCAGTTAACCACACAGGAGGCAGCCACATCGACTGTTCTCCCTTGGACTCAGGAACATACACAAGCTTTTGAAAGCTTAAAGAAAGCTTTATGTCAAGCACCTGTTTTAGCAACGCCATGTTATAGCAAACATTTTACACTTTTTGTTACAGAACGCGAAGGTACTGCCTTGTCAGTACTCACTCAGGATCAAGCAGGATCACGCAAGCCATGTGCTTATTTTTCCAGTACATTAGATCCCGTAGCTCAGGCTTTGCCTGCATGCCTGAAATCAGTGGCAGCGACAGCTTTAGCAATCAGACAAAGCGATGCCATAGTATTAGGACACCCATTGACAGTACAAGTACCACATGCAGTAGAGGTTCTTGTGAACCGAACACAAACACAACACTTGACCATAGCAAGACTTACCGGTTATGAACTGACATTGTTTCAACCACACATAGAGATCCGACGGTGTAATACATTGAATCCTGCTACACTATTACCTGTAATTGGAACAGACCCACTAGCTCATGATTGTATTGAAATCATTGAAATAAAGACGAAACCTAGACAAGACTTGACAGACGTTCCATTGTTAGATCCAGACCTGACGTTGTATGTAGACGGATCGTGCATGAGAACAAGTACAGGAGATTTAGTGGCCGCGTATGCAGTCACAACAGACACTGAAGTTATTGAAACAAATTGTATAGATACTTTGTCAGCCCAAGCAGCAGAACTTATTGCTCTAACACAAGCCTGTATTCAAGCCACAAATAAGAAAGTTAATGTATACACTGACTCACGTTATGCATTCGGAGTTGTACACGACTTCGGCGTGCTGTGGCGAGAGAGAGGTTATTTAACCTCCCATGGTGCCCACATTCAGCACGGACCCCTCATTCATGCTTTGTTAGACGCAATACATCTACCCACTGCTATATCGATTATGAAATGTAAAGCACACACGAAGGTTACTGATACCATTTCTCAAGGCAATGATTTAGCTGACAAAACAGCTAAACAGACTGCTCAGAATCGCACATTAGACATGACAAAGCCAATAGTTCAGACACCAACACAGTGTATGACAATTAAGGATCCCGCACTTGACGTAATTGACATACAGACACATGCCACAGCAGAAGAAATAAAGAAGTGGACTGAACTAGGAGGGATCCAGACAGATCAAGGATGGATGACGAAGGAGAAATCTGTATGGTTTCTCCCTGATTCCATGGTTCAAGTCATTATAGCTACAGTTCACAGTCCAGCACATTTAGGAGAGAAGGCTATGCTAGACAGCATTCAGCACATTTGGTTCAATAAACATTTACGAGCAGCAGCTAAACAAAAAGTTCGTACCTGTATGATATGTTGTCAGTTTAATCCAGGAAAGAGTGTTTCCGTAGAGCAGGGTGGATTTCAGCCTCCTGACCATCCTTTTGAAGTCCTCCAGATGGATTATATTCAGATGGAACGTTGTCGAGGATTCAAATATGTTCTCGTAGTTGTCTGCGCTCTCTCCCGTTGGACAGAGGCGTATCCCGTATCAGATTACACTGCCTCAACTACTGCCAAGCAGCTAGTTCGAGAATTCTTCCCACGGTACGGTTTACCACGTGTTGTATATTCAGATAACGGTCAGCCTTTCTCATCCGAATTAATGAAACATGTCTCACTTTTGTTGGGATATCAGTGGAAATTCCACTGTGTCCGACACCCCGAGGCAGCAGGTCTCGTGGAACGACATAATCAACTTTTAAAAATCAGATTGTCTAAAATATGTCAGGAAAAAGGTGTGGACTGGATAGTAGCCTTACCAGTTGCGCTATTCTACATGAGGATGGTAGCACACTCTCGAACAGGGCTATCGCCTTATGAGGTGATCTTTGGTAGGCCACCGAATATGTGGGGGACGCCTATACCCCGTAAAATAACTGATGTTGACTGTAATATGCTGACAGATTACCTGGCTTCCTTGATGTCTGCACTACAATCTTGTCGTTCACAGGTAGTCGCAGCTTTTCCCGACAACACCGAGGTGAAACCTCATGACGTAATTCCCGGCGATTATGTTCTCGTCAGGAATTTTGATCGGAAAACCCAACTGGAGCCAAGGTGGAGGCTTCCTAAGTTGGTCCTGCTGACGACCAGAACAGCTGTGAAGATCGAAGGAAGAAAAGGATGGGTGCATTCCACCCATATAAAAAAATTTAATGGACTTCCTCCTGACACAAACAGTACTTCCCGTGTGTCTTCCCCCATTGACTCAAAGCTACCTTTGGCTGAGGCCAGTAGCACCGAACTCTATAAACAGAAACTCAGGTCCAGATCTAAACTGTCGGACGATTTGATTGTTTAAGTCCTCTCCAAGGTGAAGCGGTTGAATCTGTCCCGACATGTATCCCTTAGGTCTGAATGATGTAGAGTCCAGAATCATAATGAAACGACATGCTTATTGTAAATCACTGCGTAGCCACTGTATTGTGACTTTATTAATTTTGTTTTTCTTGAGTTTTTTAATAGTTACTGCAAGTATATTGTTGCATATGTATTATCCTGTTTCTAAACTTGCTTTCAATATAACTGATGAACATTCTTTTAGTGACCTACCCCCACATGAGTTGTCCTATAGACTTGCGCTGCGTAATAACACATTCATTAGTATGTTACATCATTCCCATCAGACTAGTAATGCCACCAATTGTTGGGTGTGTGGCCGACTTCCTCCCTATCAGAATAACAAAGGAGTTCTGCCTTTCTTTCCACATCCGTTCACACACAATGGCTTCTGTGGAGCATGGTTTAGTTTATTAAATTCCATAGACCCAGACACAGCAGTTTATCAACAACATTGGATATGGGGAAATCTGAATCTAGTTTTATTCAAAGTCTGTCACCCCAATAAGGAGGGTCACCCCAGTAGAACAGGAACTGATTTAGAAAATGAAGTGTATAAATTAGGTAATTTTACGCCTAATCTTATGATTTTGAATGTCAAATCCGAAGTTGAACTAATTCTGCCCACTATGTCAGTATTTCCAGTTAAGGGTGAATTATGTGTGAGAAAAGTTGGTTCCATACACATGGGCCATAGCCAATGCGTTACTATAGTAGAATATAGTGATCAAGGTAAATCTTCATTTAGAGCTTCTCGCCATTCTTACTTCATATGTGGCCAGACGGCATATATGCGTCTGCCTCTAGATTGGGATGGTACCTGTTACATAGCATTCCTTTTGCCACCTGTTTTCCTAGCTCCCCCTGATTATTATCGAAATGTTCATTTAGTACACAATAGAGAGCGAAGAGATCTCCCAGTTGTCGATTATACTGAGACAGCATGGGACAAATATGTAGATTTCAATAAAGGTATCTTTCCCTATATAGGTACTATATCAAATAGTAAGCTGATACGCAGACTCACCAAGACTCTTGAAGCTGTAGTAAACGAGACTATAGCCGCCCTAGGCAATCTGACAGAGGAACAATCAGTGATGAGAATTGTTGTTCTCCAGAATCGTCTTGTCCTTGACGTCATCCTGGCCGATAGGGGCGGAGCTTGCAGGGTCATCGGATCCAGCTGCTGCATATTCATACCAGAAAATTCGCCATCTGTATATAAAGCTATAACACGCCTTCATAAGATTGTAAGCCAGATACACGAGAATCCAGGCACTTGGACGTGGTCCGGGTGGTTTTGGAGTGTGATATCAGCCTGGGGATGGAGAGTTCTATCCTTCCTAGGTATTGGCCTTCTCATACTATTCAGTTGCTGTCTATGTCTACAATGTGGACCAGCGATTTGTGGTCTGTGTGCCACATCGTGTACTCCACCACCAAGGTCTCGTTCAGAATGCCGGAAGAAGAAGGAAGAAGAAATGATGCTCCATGAGCAAATCGATGGAATGATGAAGATTGATGTCTCTTGAAGGGCAAGAAGGGGACAAGGAGGGAATGTGGAAATGTGGATTTTCCTGATCAGTTATGTCCCCTATCTTGGACCCCAACGGTTCTATATGCATGTTACAAGTACATGTATGTTCCCTCCAGTTCCAGTTTCTAAGACGCAAACATATGTGTGTCTACCGTCAACATGTTCTCTGTCAGATCCGCCATCGATGGGCTGGATATTCGATTCCTAGGTATGAAAGGCCACCGACTTTATATGGCTAAGTTACTCCATTTTTACAGTTCAGGCAAGTAGGCCCGATTCTGTCCTCAAAGCCTTTCCCTGCTCTCTGTCTCTGACAGCTTCAGCTTGAGCTCGCATCTGTATCCATGAACTTTGTCCTACTCCCTGTGCAGCTAACGATGTCTGCCTCGGCCAGTTTTCGCCTGCCTGCCAAGAAGTTGTATTTCACCTTCGAATTATCTATTTTGCTCTTCAGCCGATGCATTCCTGTCAAGTGATTTAGGTAAACATTTCCTTTAGCTCACAAGCAAGGACTCAGCCTTTCCGTCCTCCTGCAAGTGATTCATAGTCCTGCTGCCATGGAAAGTTTTCTGCCCCTCGCATCTCATATAGACACTTAGACGCTTGTACACGTACACACAGTTAGTATAGAATAGATTCTGTCCGAGAGTCCTTCCTTGTGGATAACATAGTTCTCCAAACATAGGATGGTAGATATGATTTGGGATTAGGTTGACTTGACCCCCCAGACTTCTCGTCTCCACATGTAGAGCTAAATGTCAAGTCCCCTTCACCCCCTAGTTGCACGTCAATTACACGTCATGCTGCTGCGCGCGCATCTATGCCAAGTATTATCTTATAGATCCACCTATGTCTGATAATACAAACCAATCATGTTTCTTTTATTCCTTGTTACGCCTAGTTTCGATTATGTCACTGTCACGTCATTTTTCTTATCAAATGTTACGCCTTTTTACATTCGTTTCATTGTAATGCACTTATTATAAAAATACATGTCTGTCAATGAATTATTGTACTTCACTTCCTGAACCCTCGTGGTGACGGAACCTGAAGGCCGCGACTCGAGTCGGCCATTTTGAATGGAATAAAGCCCATTAGAAAACCTCTTATACCACGGATTCTGCCTCTTGTTATTTTGAGCTATTTACTTTATTTAAGATCCCGTATGAAATTCAGTCCGGTATATTTTATTTACCACAACATCACTCATGACATGGTCAGTGGCATCACTCATGACATCACTGATGACATCATCCTTGTGATAGAATGGCGGCCACGCGAGTTATAGTTATCTGAACTAACTATAAGGGGGAATTTCATTGGGTTTTTACGAGCGAAATATCCACCTAACTATAACATGTGTAAAACCTATGGTTTTTTAAGTGAATTTGCAAGGTTTTTTAAATGCTAATTCATAACTATAACGTGTGTGAAACCTATGGTTTTTTCAGTGAATTTGTACAGTTTTTTAAATGCTAAGTTATGTATGTATTATTATTTTTTTTATATACATATTTTACAATAAACTACGTATTAAAAAAAAAAATTAAATGTTTTTTTTTTTTGGTTTTTCACCGTGCGCGCACGGTGCGCGCACCCCCGCGATTTAAAAAATAAAAAATTAAAATGTTTTTTTCTGCCTTCGGGGTCCTTCAGGGACCCCCTGACAAAGGCTAGGGCGTCAGGAACTCTCTACCCTGCCCCCTTTTCACGTTGGCCACCTTCCTTTTTCACTCTCGTACTGAAAACAAACAAAATGGCGGCCGACACTTCCTGATTTCGACCGATTCGAACGTTGACTAACATGTAACCACCAATCAGAATTATGCTCGCGCACGTTAGGGTGCTCGCATGGTGCGCGCACGGTGCGCGGCTATAGAAATGTATGTGCTTTTAACTGCAATTTTCTCAGGAACTACTGAACAGATTGACTCCATATATGCAAAAGGAACATCCCTGAGCTGAGGACTACCTCTCTGACAAATTTCAAGTAATTCTGTTCAGCCGTTCGGGCTGTACCTTGGACTAAAGGTCCCTATGGAAAATTGCATGGGGAAAACGCGTTTTGGGACCCCCCTTATTTCTCAGCCCCTGCTTGACGAATCCCCCTGAGACTTTCAGGGTAGGAGCGGAGCGGAGCGCCCCACCTATTTTGAAAATTTCGTGAGGATTCGTCAACCGGCGCCAAAGTTATTCCAAATAGAATGTTGCAGATCCCCTATGGAAACACTGTCCTAACTATAACTATCTACTGGCGACCGCGCCGCAAATTCAATATCCAAACACATCAGGTTGCCCTGCAAGGAAACGCCATCCCAATTGGAAATCTTTCCTTCTTTAATGTGGGAAGTAGGTACAGCGCATTCACCCTCCAAACAGAAGCGCCATACGCGTTTCGGGTTCTGCACCCTTAATCATTGGCTGTAAGTGGAAGTTCAAAACTGCATTTAAGGACTGTTCGTTTTAACCCCGCCTCTTGTAGGATTTCAATGCAGGTAAGCTTTCTGGGTCATGTAGTCCTAGCCTTCCCATAGTGAGCGCCTTTCAGAACTTTATTTACAATTTCTTTCCCCAAGTGGGTTCCATGGAGGGAAAAGTTTGCTGACACCACACTTGTCCAGTTGCCCACAAAAACGGCTTTCCAATTCCTCATGGCACCTCTGATTCAAGGTGCTGTCGGCCCGCTGGATGAGCGACGGGGCGTTTCCGCGGCGAGGCGCGCCGCAAATTCAATATCCAAACACATCAGGTTGCCCTGCAAGGAAACGCCATCACAATTGGAAATCTTTCCTTCTTTAATGTGGGAAGTAGGTACAGCGCATTCATTCAGTCCTTAAATGCAGTTTTGAACTTTCACTTACAGCCAATGATTAAGGGTGCAGAACCCGAAACGCGTATGGCGCTTCTGTTTGGAGGGTGAATGCGCTGTACCTACTTCCCACATTAAAGAAGGAAAGATTTCCAATTGTGATGGCGTTTCCTTGCAGGGCAACCTGATGTGTTTGGATATTGAATTTGCGGCGTGCCTCGCCGCGGAAACGCCCCGTCGCTCATCCAGCGGGCCGACAGCACCTTGAATCAGAGGTGCCATGAGGAATTGGAAAGCCGTTTTTGTGGGCAACTGGACAAGTGTGGTGTCAGCAAACTTTTCCCTCCATGGAACCCACTTGGGGAAAGAAATTGTAAATAAAGTTCTGAAAGGCGCTCACTATGGGAAGGCTAGGACTACATGACCCAGAAAGCTTACCTGCATTGAAATCCTACAAGAGGCGGGGTTAAAATGAACAGTCCTTAAATGCAGTTTTGAACTTCCACTTACAGCCAATGATTAAGGGTGCAGAACCCGAAACGCGTATGGCGCTTCTGTTTGGAGGGTGAATGCGCTGTACCTACTTCCCACATTAAAGAAGGAAAGATTTCCAATTGTGATGGCGTTTCCTTGCAGGGCAACCTGATGTGTTTGGATATTGAATTTGCGGCGCGCCTCACCGCGGAAACGCCCCGTCGCTCATCCAGCGGGCCGACAGCACCTTGAATCAGAGGTGCCATGAGGAATTGGAAAGCCGTTTTTGTGGGCAACTGGACAAGTGTGGTGTCAGCAAACTTTTCCCTCCATGGAACCCACTTGGGGAAAGAAATTGTAAATAAAGTTCTGAAAGGCGCTCACTATGGGAAGGCTAGGACTACATGACCCAGAAAGCTTACCTGCATTGAAATCCTACAAGAGGCGGGGTTAAAATGAACAGTCCTTAAATGCAGTTTTGAACTTCCACTTACAGCCAATGATTAAGGGTGCAGAACCCGAAACGCGTATGGCGCTTCTGTTTGGAGGGTGAATGCGCTGTACCTACTTCCCACATTAAAGAAGGAAAGATTTCCAATTGTGATGGCGTTTCCTTGCAGGGCAGCCTGATGTGTTTGGATATTGAATTTGCGGCGCGCCTCGCCGCGGAAACGCCCCGTCGCTCATCCAGCGGGCCGACAGCACCTTGAATCAGAGGTGCCATGAGGAATTGGAAAGCCGTTTTTGTGGGCAACTGGACAAGTGTGGTGTCAGCAAACTTTTCCCTCCATGGAACCCACTTGGGGAAAGAAATTGTAAATAAAGTTCTGAAAGGCGCTCACTATGGGAAGGCTAGGACTACATGACCCAGAAAGCTTACCTGCATTGAAGTCCTACAAGAGGCGGGGTTAAAATGAACAGTCCTTAAATGCAGTTTTGAACTTTCACTTACAGCCAATGATTAAGGGTGCAGAACCCGAAACGCGTATGGCGCTTCTGTTTGGAGGGTGAATGCGCTGTACCTACTTCCCACATTAAAGAAGGAAAGATTTCCAATTGTGATGGCGTTTCCTTGCAGGGCAACCTGATGTGTTTGGATATATATATATATATATATATATATATATATATATAAATATATATATATATATATAAATATATATATATATATGTATATTCACTGAAAAAAACATAGGTTTCAGACATGTTATAGTTAGGAATTAGCATTTAAAAAACCTTAGAACTTCACTGAAAAAACCATAGGTTTCAGACATGTTATAGTTAGGAATTAGGATTTAAAAAACCTTAGAAATTATATATATATATATATATATATATATATATATATATATATATATATATATATATATATATATATATATATATATATATATATATATATATATATATATATATATCCACAAGAAAGTTGCTCACGCAATGAGGCGCCACAATCGGCGTGTTAGTTACCCATTTATTGGCAGCTTTGAAAGGATTCAGTAATGTCCCCTCAGCTTGTTTTCCAGCATGGCCCTTCAAAGGTGTTCCTTCTGGCCAAACACATTTCAGGTATCACATTACCCTTGCTCACTGGCTCAGGCCACAGAGATTAGCAGCTTAATGCCAGCGCACCCGCGTTTCCTTAAATCCCCGCCGCGATGGGCATGTGCAACAAAGCATTCTGGTTGATGTAGTTCAACAATAATGTTCCCTCAGTGGGTGCTGCTCTGTCTCATAAGAATGTACATAAAAACCACAGTGGGCAGCTTACTAGTCCAAAACTGAGCTCTTTCCTTCTTGTTGCTCCCAACGGACATGCTCTTCTCTTAGCGCTGTGACATCTTGAGTGCTGGATCTGTATTAAACAGCCAGACAGCCTCGCGGTCCGAGCTGACCACTATAAATCCACAAGAAAGTTGCTCACGCAATGAGGCGTCACACACAGGGTGTTAGTTCCCCATTTATTGGCAGCTTTGAAAGGATTCAGTATTGTCCCATCAGCTTGTTTTCCAGCATGGCCCTTCAAAAATGTTCGTTATGGCCAAACGCATTTCAGGTATCACATTACCCTTGATCACTGGCTCGGGCCACAGAGATTAGCATCTTAATGTCAGCGCACCTGCGCTTCCTTAAATCCCCCGCCCTGATGGGCATGTGTAACAAAGCATTCTGGTTGATGTCGTTCAATAATAATGTTCCCTCAGTGGGTGCCGCTTTGTCTCATAAGAATTTACATAAAAACCACAGTGGGCAGCTTACTAGTCCAAAATTGAGCCCTTTTCTTGTTGTAGCTGCCAACAGACATGCTGTTCTCTTAGCGCTGTGACATCCTGACTCCTGGATCTGTATTAAACAGCCGGGCAGCCTGTATAATTGAGTGAATATAAGTGTCTCAGTGAGTGTATGGGTGAGTGACTAATATGTGTGAATGTCTTTATCAGTCCGTCAGTTGGTATGTGAGTGGTTGCATGGGTTGGGGAGTAGCTACATGAGTGTCATTATGGGTTATTGATTGGTTGTCTGAGTACATGTATGGGTGCCTGAGTATCTGTGGGCATGTGTGACTGCCTGCATGGATGTGTGAGTGGGTGATGTACTATGTGTATAGGTTCATCAGTGCATCTGCAAGGTGCTGTATGGGTGAGTTAGTGTGCATATGGCTGTGTCAGTGAGTGAATGGAAGTCTCAGTGGTATATGGGTGATTAACTGCATATGTGAAAGGCAGTACATGTGAGTGTTGGGGTATATAACTGACTGTATGTGTTAGTAAGTGATTGTGAAATTGGCTGTATGGATGAGTGTGTGCTTGTGTCAGTGATTGTATAAGAGAGTAAGTATGTGTTAGCATCTGTATGAATACATGCAGTGGTGCGTATATGACTGTATAGGTGAGTAAGTGGCAGTGTGATTGACTCTTTCGGTGATTGACTAGGTGTGTGAGTAGCTCTATGGGTGAGTGGCGGTGTGTGAGTGTCTATATGGGTGTATGAGTGGATGTCAAACATGAGAGTAAACCTCGGCACTCCAATCAGTTTAGTATTGATTCATAAATAATTCTCTAATTACTATGCAAATCAATTTTGACAAACCAATAAAACAATATTCCACTTGCCATTCAGTTTAATACATATATGGAACATACAAATTTGACCATATATTTAGAAGCAGGGAATTTCAATAACATTATATTTCAAAGATGGAGGGCATAATACAGTGATCCTCCTGTAGGGCGTTGGACCGGCAGCCAAACGTGTTTCAGTACAGAGTAACTTTTTCAAGGCTTGAATAAATATTGAATAAAGCCAAGAAGTGTTCCGTAGGCGTCCAAGGTCTTCCAGTAAAAGTGATCAGTCCCTAACGAGTGTTGACAAGAGAAAAGCAGGAACATTTTGTAAAAAGATCCTGATCCAAGAGTAGAAATAATTTGGTCTCTTCTGCCTCACTCAAACTTTGTAGAAAGTACAATGAGATGGCGTGTATACCTATTCAAATATTTCATATTTTTTACCCGGAACGGTAATAGCGCCACACAGTTTCAGTGGATCCAACAATAGTCATATATATATATATATTCACTTAAAAAACCATAGGTTTCACACACGTTATAGTTAGGAATTAGCATTTAAAAAACCTTGCAAATTCACTGAAAAAACCATAGGTTTCACACACGTTATAGTTAGGAATTAGCATTTAAAAAACCTTGCAAATTCACTGAAAAAACCATAGGTTTCACACATGTTATAGTTAGCTGGACATTTCACTCGTAAAAACCCAATGAAATTCCCCCGTTATAGTTAGTTCAGCTAACTATAACTCGCGCGCCCGCAATCCACTGCTGATGACGTCACATATTACATCACTCATGACATGGTCAGTGACATCACTCATGACATCACTCATGACATCTCAAATGACATCACTGATGACATCATTGATTGAGTATGTGTTTCTGAACAATTTTAATATGTTTAATATATATATAGGGAAAGGCCTGTTGAAGAATAAGTGGGTGTACAAGTGTGTAAATGGATGATTTTCTGTGGTGCGTAACTGACTCTATAAGTGAGTCATTAAATGTATCTTACTGCAGACTAGTGACTAAACTGTGTAAATGTTTGTATGTGTCTGTATGTTGGTGTATAAGTGGCTGCATGGTTTTGTGAATAGCTATATGAGTGTCTATATGAGTTATTGATTGCTTGTCTCAGTATCTGTATGGGTTCCTGAGTGTTTGTGTGGGTAGGGTGTGTGTTACTCTGTGACTAGATGTGTGAGTGGGTGATTCTATGGGTGCATGGTTTTAAGAGTGCATCTGTGATAGACTGTATGGTTGAGTGAGTGTATGTATGGGTGTATTAGGGATTGAATGTATATCTCAGTGGTACATTTGTGACTAACTACATATTTGAAAGGCAGTATATATGCGTGTAAGAGTATATAAGTGGGTAGATGTGAGAGTGAGTAATTGTGAGAGTGACTGTATGGATGAGTGTGTGCTTGTATCAATGATTCTATAAGAGTGTAAGAATGTGGTACTCTTTTTATGAGTAAGTGAACTTGAGTGTGTATAACCGCATAGGTGAGTAAATGGGAGTTTGATTATTTGCATGACTGACTAGGTGTGAGAGTACCTCTATGTATGATTGGTGGTGTGTGAGTATCTATATTGGTGTATAAATGCATATGATAGTCTTGTATGGAGTGACTGTAAGTATGAGTGACTGTAAAGGTGAATGAGTGGAGGTGTATGTAGACCTAAGAGTTAATAAGTGGGTATGTAGTTATTGGTTTTGCAGTATGTATGGTTTTGAGAATGGAACTCTGAAATTTTTAGTCGGTGTATCAAAGGTTATATTAGGGTGTGAGAAGATGTGGTAATTTATCACATGGATGACGTCATCAGTGATGTCATCAGTGATGTCATTTGAGATGTCATCAGTGATGTCATGAGTGATGTCACTGACCATGTCATGAGTGATGTAATATGTGACGTCATCAGCAGTGGATTACGAGTGAAATGTCCAGCTAACTATAACATGTGTGAAACCTATGGTTTTTTCAGTGAATTTGCAAGGTTTTTTAAATGCTAATTCCTAACTATAACGTGTGTGAAACCTATGTTTTTTTCAGTGAATTTGCAAGGTTTTTTAAATGCTAATTCCTAGCTATAACGTGTGTGAAACCTATGGTTTTTTAAGTGAATTTGCAAGGTTTTTTTAAATGCTAATTTATGAATGTATTATTATATTTTTTAAATATTTATTTTACAATAAGCTACCTATGTATATAGTTATAGATTGACTTTATCCTGTAATATGGAATGGCTCAGCTCTTTTTTTTTTAATTTGGATAAAGTTGAACAGCATAGTTAATATCTTCTATAAACGTATAAACACTTTAAAAAAAATTTTTTAAGGGGTTTTGACCGTGCGCGCACTGTGCGCGCATGGTGCGCACACGGTGCGCGCACGATGCACGCATGCGTACGTGCTCCGTGTGCGCATGTGTACGTGCTCCACGTGCGCATGCTTAAGTCGTGCGTGCTTCGTACGCACGTGCTCCGTACGCGCATGCGCGCGTGCTCCGTGCGCGCAAGGCAAGTCATGTGATTTAGAAACAACACTTTTCATTGGTTTATAGTAGTTTCAGGTCATGTGATTAAGTAAGAAACAACACTTTTCATTGGTTTATAGTAGTTTCAGTTCCAGAAACTTCCAACACCACACCCACTCCCCTCATTATTTGTTCTGATTCCCTGAGAGAAGGAGCTGAGCAGCTTTTCCAGTACTCCAGTACTTGAGAATGGCAGAGCAGCAGTCATCTTCTGGGAGTGAGCAGGAGACCCTTGTGAGACAGAGGAAACAGAAAGATTCTTTTATCTGGCAATTTTTTAGATTTCCAGAGGGGCAGAAGAAGGTGAATGCTCCAAAAGTCACCTGCACTATTTGTGGTGTTGTCTTATCAAGAGGAGATCCTAAAAAGAAATACTCTTTTAGTATCTTCACTATGATCAGGCATGTTAAAGGAGTACATCCTGCGGCTTTTGCTCGAGCTGCTAGAGACAACCCTCCAGCAGCTCAGCCAAGCACATCCGCAGCAGCTCAGCTGAGCAAATCATCGGCAGCTCAGCCGAGCACTTCATCTGCGGCGGCAGCTTCACCTGCTTCTGTTCCTCTGGATATACACCCTCTTTTCAAGAGGGTGCATATACAGTGCAATGCGTGCAATGCTCTTCTCTCTTATGGGGACACCAGCATTCCCCTAATAGAGAGCAAGATACAGCAGCACACATGCGGCACCCTATAATTTTTTTCATTTTTTTGTTCCTCTGTTCCTCAATTAACACAACTGCTCTTTTTAGAGCCACCTAACATCTAAACACTTAAATTTGATTTTTAATTCTATTTTTTTTATGATTTTTTTTCCGCCGTGCGCTTACCGTGCGCGCACCTCACGACGGTGCGCGCTCCCCGCGATTTTATAACAAAAAATAAAATGTTTTTTTCACCCTTCAGGGTCCTTCAGGGACCCCCTGACAAAAGCTAGGGGGTCAGGAACTCTGTACCCTGCCCCCTTTTCACGTTCTCCACCTTTCTTTTTTACTGTCACACACAAAATGGCGGCCGACACGTCCTGATTTCGACCGATTCGAATGTTGACTGACATGTAACCACCAATCACAATTACGCTTGCGCACGGTGCGCGCATATAGATATTTATGTACTTTTAACTGCAATTTTCTCAGGAACTACTGAACAGATTGACACCATATATGCAAAAGGCACACCCCTGACCTGAGGACTACCTCTTTGCCAAATTTCAAGTAATTCTGTTCAGCCGTTCGGGCTGTACCTTCGACTACAGGTCCTAAGGGAAAATGCATGGGGAAAATGCGTTTTGGGACCCCCTTTTTTCTCAGCCCCCGCTTGACGAGTCACCCCGAGACTTCCAGGGTAGGAGCTGAGCGGAGCACCCCATTAGTTTTGAAGATTTCGCAAGGATCCGTCAACCGGTGCCAAAGTTATTCAAAAGAGAATTTTCAGATTTCCTATGGAAACACGGTCCTAACTATAACTATCTACTGGCGACCGCCAGTAGATAATATATATATATACATATATATACATAATATATATATATATATATATATATATTCACTGAAAAAACCATAGGTTTCACACATGTCATCAGTGATGTCATTTGAGATGTCATCAGTGCTGTCATGAGTGATGTCACTGACCATGTCATGAGTGATGTAATATGTGACGTCATCAGCAGTGGATTGCGGGCGCGCGAGTTATAGTTAGCTGAACTAACTATAACGGGGGAATTTCATTGGTTTTTTACGAGTGAAATGTCCAGCTAACTATAACATGTGTGAAACCTATGGTATTTTCGGTGAATTTGCAAGGTTTTTTAAATGCTAATTCCTAACTATAACGTGTGTGAAACCTATGGTTTTTTCAGTGAATTTGCTAGGTTTTTTAAATGCTAATTCCTAACTATAACGTGTGTGAAACCTATGGTTTTTTCATTGAATTTCAAAGGTATTTTAAATGCTAATTTTTTATTTTTTTATTATATTTCTTTTTCAAAAATTTCCCTATGTATACATTTATAAATTATGTTTCCTTTAATTTTGTGTGGGTCATTTTTTTTTTACTTTGAATTTGGATAAAGTTGAACAGCATAGTTAATATCTCCTATTAACTCATGTCCACTTTATTTCTTTTTTTTTTTTCTATAAATTTTTAGGGTGCGCGCACTGAGCGCGAACCTAGTACGTTTGCGTACGTTTTTCATGTATGCAGGCGTACGTTATCTACGTACGCATACATACGTTTTAGTGCGCGCTCGCAGCGCGCACCTAGTACGCATGCGTATGTTTTTTGCGTACGTATGCGTACGTTATATACGTACGAATATGTATGTTTTAGTACGCGCTCGCAGCGCGCACCCAGTTCGCATGCGTACGTATGGATTGTGCTACTCTTATTACTATGGGTGAGAGCAGTATTGATCTCATTCAGAGGAAATTTGAGGAGCACCCTTGCACTAGGCCATAGTTTTGTTTTTTTTCGTTTTTCTCTTCCTCTGTCCCTACATTAACTCAAGGGCTCTTTTTAGAGCCACCTAAAATCAAAACACAAAAACTTGTTTTTTGAATCTATTTGCCTTTTTTTTTTTCGGGTGCACGCACCCTGCGCGCACCCAATGACATTTAAAAAAAAAATAATAATAATTTGTCTCACCTTTAGTAAACCTTCAGGGACTCCCTGACAAAGAGAGGGGAGTGGCAAAGTAATTAAAAAAGAGATGGTGTACATTTCACACATGAAGGGAAGAGAGTCTTCCTATTAAACTTTAAACTC
Organism: Triturus cristatus; assembly: GCF_964204655.1. Classification (NCBI taxonomy): domain Eukaryota; kingdom Metazoa; phylum Chordata; class Amphibia; order Caudata; family Salamandridae; genus Triturus; species Triturus cristatus. The sequence continues at coordinate 960,368,478 of NC_140585.1, read as the reverse complement.
TGCATCAGTACTTACCTATAGGTACCCTAAACCTATCAAAAAAGATAATAGCTCATTTTAGTGCTGCATTTGAATTGGCTGTATTTACAAGGAGAGGAAAAGACACACAGAGTGGCTTATCCTCTCCTTGTAAATATGGAAAAGCACCCTGCGCCACTAGTACGTCAAGAAAGGTGACGTAGTGGTGGTGCAGGTGGCTTGTAAATGTGCCCCAGAGATGTTAAGGAAATTAAGGGTAAAACAGACAAACCAAGAGTGACAGATACAGAGACAGAGAGCAAACAACTGAGAAGGAGTAAGGCAGTTAAAAAGACTAAGACATATGGATACAGAGAAAGAAACATGGATGAAAAATTAGTGAAGGAGGTAGTAAAGGTAGGGGAGTAGTAGAGAAGGAGTGAGGGAGTTACAAAAGAGTAGTAAAGCAGGAAGAGAGAGTGAGAAGAGAAATGAGAAAAGCAGAGTAAGGAGAGGTGAAGAAAAGGAAGCATGAAACGAAAGCAGTGACACATACAGATATGTTAAACTTACCTGACCATCAAAGTAAATTATTTAGAAATAAATGTTTTTATTTAATTGCAAGGAAACTGAATAACATCTTCTAAATTTTCTTTCTAGTTCTGAAAAAAAGAAAAAAGTATTAATATTCAACAACACACTTTATTAAACAGTACATGTTTTTTATATTTAGCAAAGCAATTGTTTGCCCTTTTTTGCTGTTTTCAGAATGTTTTGATTTTCACTGAAAATAGTGAAATCAATTGTATTCATCATTTAACAGTGGGCAAAAAAAAAAACAATCTGAAAGATTGTTTAATAAAGCCCCAAATGTATCCTCACTAAAACATACCTTAATAGAAGTGTCAAAAATACCTTTTAAGAACAATAACAATTTTCAAGAAATAACGTCTGTAAACCTTGTTGCAAAAGAATATTTTCCAATATAATATCTGTCAAAGAAGTCCACAATTGTTTGTTTTACCTTTCCTTGAGGCCAAATGGTAAGTTTAAAATCCCTTTTGTGTGAAATATCCAATTTTAATCCTTTTAAATTTTAATAATGCTTTCGTCCAATGCTGATGTTATATTTAAAATTTTGGTTCCAGAAAAATTAAGTAACAATTGGGTAAATCATAAGGCAAACGTTGCTTGAAAATCAATTGAGAATCATTACAGTGTCCATCCTTTTTCACATTTAAGATAAACTGTGTAATGACCAGAAGTTATAGAAGGACCATCATGAAAAATTATTGCAACTGCTACAAAAGTTTTTCCAGATATAGATAATTGGTTGCCAACAAACCTCTTTAGTAAAGTTTCCAATTTTGTTCCATCAGCTCTACAACGTTGTACCATTAAAATTACATACTGTCCATATTTCTTTAAAAATAACGTTGATAACATTTCAGATTTACATTTAGAACATTCCATGTTGTGATTAGCATCTTTAACTAATTTACTAAAAGTCACAGTTTTACTTTCTGGTAATGGTAAATATATGAACCTTTCAGAATCTACATTACTACTGCTTGTGTTCATACAGTTATCACAACAATGTTCCCATGTATAAGAGACACCAAATAAATTTTCTACTTCTACTCCTTCATCTTCCAGTACCATCAGGATATGCATCAAGAATTCCTGTGCATCTTGCTGGACATTTTGTGTAAACTGTGTACATCCAGAACATACATCTAAAAGATTTCTAACATCAGAAGCACTTTCTATTTTAGTTTTATCATTACTCAGCTTCTCATAAAGGAGACTCAGCAAAGAACAGAATCTTTTTTCATGATTTAGTATTATCTGCTCTTGCAAAGTTTCAAGATAAAATACAACATTCAGCACTACATTTGCGTAGCAGTTGACACCAGAGCTATTTTCAAAATGACAACCAACAACCTCTTCCACACTGTCCTTTTTCTTTTTGCTTGCAGTCACATCACTATCTTTTTGTTTTCTCTTCTGTACATCCTCATTACAGATATTCTCAAATCTCCTTTTCTGACAAACAACACGTTTTTCAAACACAGAATACTGACCTAAATAAGGAGCATAGCTTTTTCTTAATCTATTATACTCCTTTACACAGTTTGCATCAGCACTTACTTTTGAGTCATCAAAGTCTATCATGAATAAACCAGATAATTTTTTCACGCGTGACAAAGCAACATATGCCATACCTTCTTTGAACACAGTAGACCCAATGTTTACAAAAGCACTATCAACAGTTAATCCTTGAGACTTGTGAATAGTTACAGCATATGCTAGAGAAATCGGAAACTGCTTCCTACGTACATATAAGTCTTTCACTAGCAAAAAACGAACTGAACAACGACTAAGGACTTTAACCTCTTCAATCTGATCAAATTTTATTTTTAAGAATTCAATTCCATCTTTTTTCTGGTACTTTACAAAACCCACAACTTTACCCATAGCTCCATTCACTAAACCTTTTTCTACATCCAAATTGCGTCTTAAAATTACTCTACAGTTCATACACACATAAAGATTCTTTTCCAAACCAGCTGTTTTTGAAATGTTTTTCTCCAGAGAATCCAATTTAGTAGCCAATTTGCCTGTCAATATAATAGTTATTCGTTCATGTTGAATTTTATCCACAGCTTCCAGTTTTATGATCTCTTCATTTTCCAATTTCAAAAGTTCTTGATTGAATACAGAGCATTCATGTAGTGTTGGCATTAAGCAGATTACAGTATTTTTTTCAGCAATTTTCTTGTATATTTTCTCTGGAACTATTTCTTCTGTTGTAAACAAATTACTCAGCAATCGACTCTGTAATGCTTTTCTGCCATGTTCTGTGAATAGTCCAATTCTTATATCTTTCAGAATACTTGCATAGTCCTCATCATTGGCTTGCCTCATATTGGTAATGAGTTCCTTATACTCAAAATATGTCCAAATATTTACATTGCCTATACTTCCTAACAACTTTTTCGTGTCTTCATGTGTAAGAGTATGGAATACCGGTTGTCCTTTAACTGGAGTAAGTTGCAAAAGATCCCCAAAAACTATGACGTGTTTTCCTCCAAATAACACGTCATACTCTGTCTTCAGAATTTGCTGCATTCTTAAATGCACAAAGGCAAGCATTAAGTTTGATACCATGCTTACCTCATCAATAATGAGTACTTTCAATTTCTTCAATACTCTTGAAACTTCCAAGCATGCTTCTCCTGCTAGTTTGCGGTACTGTATTTTGTTCTCATGCTCTACTGGTAACATTAGCAAACGATGTAAGGTAACTCCTTTTATGTTATATGCTTCTAACCCAGTTGGAGCAGTAACAACACAAGACAAAATGGAATCCATTTTCTTCTGTAGGTAGCTTCTAATTACATTAATTAAGAAACTTTTTCCAGTTCCAGCTTGTCCACTTACATACATTCTCATTGGTTCGAAAGATGTGCATGAGCTCTCTTTATTTTCATGTAGTAATCCGTGATCAATTTTTTTCCTGACTTCTTCATAAATTTGTTTTTGTTCTTCACTCAGTTGCTGCTCCAAATATGTTAAGTCTACTAAATCTTCCTGAGCTTGATTCATAGCTGTTTCCACTTCATTCATGGCTATTGCTGCTTCATTTTCTACGACTGGTTGTCCTAGAGGATCTTGACTGAATGTCCCAGAACTTTGACTGTCTTGAGAACTGTCTCTAGCTACTTCAGCTGCAATTCTTGCTTCTTGTTCAATTTCTTCATTTAACATTTGAACATAAGTTGTGAAAGTACTGCATTCTATGCTGTCTTTGCTAGCATTGAAGGAATCTTCATAACTCTGGAATTCTCCAAGTAGTTCGTCCTCTGAACGCCATGGTTTAAACAGCTGCAAAAGTGCCAAGTAGTAAAATTCCTTTTTGTCAGGAGTGTTGCAACTCAGCTTCCGGTGATTTATCAAACTTCCTTTTGTTTGCTTCACCAAACATCCCTCCTCACCACTGACTTTATATTTTCCATTGTTGATATCTTCTGTGGCATTCCGTTTAAAAATGAAGTTCTGCAGCACTTCATAAAGACACATGTCCTCAAGGTTTTTTTTTTTTTTTTTTTTTTAATTTTTATAGAGCGCGTAGTCACCCTGAGGTATCCCAGCGCTAAGGATCCCTACACCTGTGGGGTCGGGGGTGAGAAAAAAAAGGGGGGGGACAGCAATTTTAAACAGATGTGGTTAAAAAAATTAAGGGAACAAGTGTGTTTTGAGTCGTTTCCTGAATCGCAGGTAGTTAGGTTCTTTCCTCAGGTCTCGGGGGAGAGCGTTCCATAGGCGAGCTGTGTGGATCGAGAAGCGCCTTCCACCCGTGCGGGCTTTCTTGAATCTCGGCAAGATGATGAGGGACTCCTTGTCCGATCGGAGGGATCTAGGGGCTTTATACGGTTGTATAAATTTCCTCAGAATGGGGGGGCCCTGATTCTGCAGTAGTCTATGGGCCAGGCTTAAGGCTTTGAATATTACTCGTTCCCTTACTGGAAGCCAGTGAAGGAGCTTCAGAGCAGGTTTGGCTGAATCTCTGGCAGGGGTGTGCGTGAGGATCCGGGCGGCAGCATTTTGGATTTTCTGTAGTTTGTTTAGGGTTGCTTCGGGTGCGCCCAGGTATATAGCGTTGCTATAGTCAAGCCTGGACAGTATGAGGCCTTGGATGAGAAGTCTTTGCGATGTGGGTGGAAGAAGGGGCAGGATCTTTCTCATCGATTTGAGTAGCCCGAAGCAGGTGCCTGCTACTTTTTTGGCCTGCGTGGAGAATGAAAGGTCTGTTTCAATCCATACTCCCAGGCTTTTTACTTCCTGTTTGGGGGCAGGGGGGGGTCCCAAACAGGGTGGCCAGATGTTCAAAGGGAAGGTGAATCCTTTCTGACCCAAAAGGAGAATGTCAGTTTTAGAACCATTCAGCTTTAAGGCTGAGTTATTCATCCACCCTTGGATCTGCGTCAAGCAGTTAAATAGGTCCGCAGGCTGTTGACTAGGGTGGGAAAGGGAGACAACTAGTTGTGTGTCATCCGCATAACTGACAATGCTCACTCCGAACGGGGTGGCAACCTCCTCCAATGGGGACATATAGATGTTAAACAATGTGGGGCTCAGGGAGGAGCCCTGAGGCACGCCACATTGGAGGGGTGTGTCGGAGGAGCGGGTGTTATTCTCCCATATCTGGAGGGAACGTTGGGCCAGAAAGGAGGAAAGCCAGGATAGAGCGGTGCCTTCTACTCCTACCTTCTTGAGCCGTTTGACCAGGAGTTGGTGGTTGACGGTGTCGAAGGCCGCGCTCAGGTCAAGGAGGATCACTGCCACTGATCCTCCCTCGTCCAAGAGCGCTCTGGCCTCCTCCACTGCTGCCAGGAGGGCGATGTCGGTGCCCTGTCCTGGGCGGAAGCCTGTCTGCGAATTTTTTAGCAGATTATTGGATTCAAGAAACTGGGAGAGTTTCTTATTCACCAGTTTCTCAGCGACTTTGCTGGTCCCGGGGAGGAGGGATATTGGTCGGTAGTTGGCCAGTTCAGCTGGGTCCAAGGAGGGTTTTTTTAGCAACGCCTTAACGACTGCCGCTTTCCAACTAGGGGGGACGACTCCCTGTTGAAAAGAAGCGTTAATCAGATGGGTGAGGGGGGGAATGATGATGGGAGCGACTTCTTTGAGGGTTCGTAGCGGTGCGGGGTCCCTAGGGGATTCGCTTTTGATGGATTTGAGCGTGTTCTCCACTTCTTCGTTGGTTATTTGTCCCCAGGAGGTTAGGCGCGGACCGATCCCAGTGTCGGGGGGATCATCAGTGTCGCTCGGATAAGTCGGAGGGATGGAGTCAAGAATTTTTTGGATTTTTTCTTGAAAGAAGCTGGCTAGCTGGTGACATTTTTCCTGGTCTGCCTTTGGATCTGGGGGATTTCTAGGTGCGGGGTCGGGGACCTTAAGAAGTTCTTTCAGGATGGTATAGGTTTCTTTGCTTGAACAGGCTGCTTTTTTGATTCGTTCCTGAAAGAATCGACTTTTTGTCTTGTCGATCAAAGATTTGTAGGCTGATAAGGAGGTGGAGTCAGCGTCCTTATTAGCGTTGGATTTTTCCTTCCTCCATTATCGTTCAGCTCTTTTACAGTCCTGCCGTAGCGACTTGAGCTCTGGAGTATACCATGGGGCTGAGGGTATGCGTTTGTTGTGTCTGAGGGTGGCGGTTTTGGGGATAAGGGTGTCCAGAGAGGAAGTGATCCAGGAGCAAAACTGTTCATCGGCCTTTATGGCGTCGGAGGGAAGCGCCGGGATAGTGTTGGAGAGGATGTCCGACCATTCTGATGGTATGAGTTTATGCCATCGTCTGTCAGTGACATTGATTTTCGTAGGCTGGGTGGTAACAGTGGGGGCCTCCCATGAAATGGGGACTAAAAGGTGATCCGTCCATGGCAGTGGCAAAGGTGGACTGGTGGTGATATTGGCATTAGTGAAGACGGGATCTAGCAGGTGTCCTTTAACGTGGGTGGGCTCGTTATTGACCAGCCTGATATTAAGTGACAGAAGGTCCGCTAGCAGGTCAGAGGCAGACCGGTCAGTGGGATCTGTAAAGTGGAGGTTCAGGTCGCCAACGATGAGAAAGTTGGAAACAGAGGCGGCTAGTTGAGAAGCCGTTTCGGTGACTGCATTGAGAAATTTCCCAAGAGTACCTGGGGGCCAGTAGATTAGGAGTCCCGAAAGGGAGTGCGTCGGGGAGGATTGAAGGGAAAATTGACAGCTTTCGGAGTCATCAATTTGGGCGTCACTGGTTCTGCAGGTGAGATGTTCCCGGTAGATTATGGCCAACCCACCTCCTCTTCCTCTTGGTCTATGGAGGGTTTGGATGAGATAGCCTGGGGGGAGGGCGGAGACAGCATCCGCATCTGTGCTGTCAGAAAGCCAGGTTTCTGTTAGAAATAATGCATCCAAGCCTTGGTCTTGGATCATCTCATTGATTTCAAGAGCATGCTTGGGGAGGGAACGGCAGTTGAGGAGACCAAGCTGTAGCCTGGGGTTGGCTGTGGTCTGAGTGGATGGATAGCAACGCGTGCAGCTTATAAAAGGTTTACCTGCATCGTGAATATATCGACAGCCGAGGTTTTTTTCGGGTCGGAGCTCCAGTAGCGTGTCTGCTAGGTACATCAGACGACTGGGAGGTGGATCTGGCAGAGTCCCTGAGCCTGGGTCCGTCCGGGCCCGGACGGGCTTGCCTTTGGCGCGCCTTTGGCGCGCTGACGGCGCGCCCGCTGCGCCCGTCCGCTGCGCGTACGTGAGATGCACATGTTTAAGTAGGCAAAGAGGGCGTGGCCTCGAGCGAGTGGGCGTGGCCACAAGACCGGCTCACTGGCTGTTGGCGGCGAATCTGGGCGTTCCCGCTGCAGCGATTAGCTCTGCTGCTTGGGGCAAAGAGAGGCGATCAGCCCAACAAAGGCACGATCAAGTGAAGGAAGGGGGGGGGCAGAGACACAGTATACACCACACAAGTTTTTAAAATTAACAAGTTACAAGTTTCTAAAAAGCGCTCCCGGCTGTGCCTCAGGAGTAGTGATCTGACCAGAGCTCGTGATCAGCTCTGTTTAAGTAGGCAAAGAGGGCGTGGCCTCGAGCGAGTGGGCGTGGCCACAAGACCGGCTCACTGGCTGTTGGCGGCAAATCTGGGCGTTCCCGCTGCAGCGATTAGCTCTGCTGCTTGGGGCAAAGAGAGGCGATCAGCCCAACAAAGGCACGATCAAGTGAAGGAAGGGGGGGGGGCAGAGACACAGTATACACCACACAAGTTTTTAAAATTAACAAGTTACAAGTTTCTAAAAAGCGCTCCCGGCTGTGCCTCAGGAGTAGTGATCAAGGTGATGACTTCTTTGTGGGTAATATGTGTCCAACATGTTTGTTCTTAAAATGTCTGTACTTTCTGGTTCGAACTCTGCTAAATATTCAATTTCTCGAATAGATTTCAATACCCGATTTCGCATTCCTGCAAGGCCTAAACTTACCCAAATTATTCTTCTAGATTTCGAGTACAGACTTGCAGATGATAACCTATCTGAGCATTCGTAGGATCCAATTTCTCGATGCGATAACATCTTTAAACTGAAACTGTATAGCTTCTTACTGACAGTCTTCTCGTGAGAAATCTCTTCCCACATTTCCTTCAATTCTGTTTTCTCAGATTTAGTGATGTAAGATGTGACATACCGAGCAACAGCAATAGAATTGTCAGCCACATACTGTATATCCATGTTAGCATTCCACATGGATAAAATGACTGGGTTGTAGTCATTTATATATTTTGACTCTTCTTTTCTTCTTAGGTTGTAGGTATTCTTAGGCGATTTTCTTGTAATAGTATGTCGCACAGCTGGCATAAAACTGTTTACTCTTCCTTTTGAAAGAACAGGTCGTGGAAATCCAAATCGACATTTTGTGTAGAATTTATCTTTATTCTTGTACTTTCGTCGACAGTATTTTCCACACCGATGACTTTGGAAACGTAAAACTTCCTCTTTTAAGTTTTTCTCTTCTGTGCTTTTAGGTATAGCACATGTTGTATATCCTTCAATGAAAGATAACACTGCTTCATCAGCATCTGTTCCAAATTTTGGGGCATCCTTGATCCACAACAGCATATGAATGTGAGGAGCACCTCTTGCTTGGTACTCTTTTCTCCAAAAGAAATCCACAACTTCTCCAAGAGGTGGATTTTTTTTATTGCAGATGAAGGACATCATAGCCTCAAATCTATGATTGAAATATCTGCAAACATTAACCGGATCTAATAAGCACAATTCTCCTGCTGTCTTGTATTGGATGTTTTCAATGTTTGAATTTGCCTCTCGCAGAAAATCCAGTAAATCATCCCAAGCGTACTCAGCACAGCTCAGGGTAAGGAACCATGTAGGAGTTCCTAAATTTCGTAACATACTCTTCAATTCTCCATGGCATCGGTACCAATATTCATTAGTTCCACGCTGACAAGCCATCAAATTGATCAATTGAGATTCCAAATGATCATCTCGCTGTTGCACTTTGTTGAGAAAGTCCTTTGCTGACACATTATGTAGATGTACTCCAGTTTCCAAAATGTGATTTACTGCATAAGATAGTGCAGACAAGTCACTTTCAAATAAAAGATGGAACAAATAAGGAATACTTTGACGAAATCTGGGATCTTCTGCATATAATCTTGCAGTCTGATACTCCGAAGCAGGAATCTGTACTGGACGTTCATCATATCGTCCACCTTCTTCTGTAGGAAACAGTTGGGGAAAACAACGAGCTTCCAAGCTCTCCTCCCATAAACTCACAGGAGTTCCTTTTGCTTTCTTCATCTGAAACAGATCAATAGCATTTCCCATAACTTCTTTAGAATGAAAAGGATGTATGCTGAAATGTTCATAAATTTCTTCTTCTTTTGACTTATCCACTTTTTCAATTTGCCCAGTTGGTATTCCTGTGTCTTCTAGTATTTCTTCTTCATCTTCATCCATATAAATGGCTTCATACCATTTATTATTTTTTTTCAAATACAAATTTGCTCTTTGTACTTTTCGTACATCCACCAGCTCCTGCCAAATTTTCTTATTCTTTGTAGGTACACCATTAACCAGAATAACTAATGGTTCAGTTTCCAAAGTATCTGCATCAATTGTTTCCATATTTTTTTTTTCAAATCCAATGGCAAATAGACAACTCTTCCTTTTAAACCTCTTTGTAAACCCGAAGGAGGTAATTTACCTGTTTTTGGCTCCATACGCACAATGGTCTGAAACGGATGGACACATTGAATGAGTATAGACTCATCCGTATTTAAATCCGAAAGTTCTGGAGGAATTTCAACCAATTCTAATTTATTATGTACAGCTCTTGCTGGCATTCTATTTTCTTCTAACTTGTTATAACAGTATTTACAAATACGCTGATCTTCACCCAAATCAAAACAATTTTCCAATTATAATTATCTTCATTTTCACTTTTTTTATACAGATCAACATTCCTTGTTTGAATTTTGTAATGGCTTCTCCGGCAACAAATACAAGTAATATTTGGTCTTTCATTAGAGATGATAGCAAATTTTGTCATTTCATCTTCAAAATTTTTACTAACAGTAAGTTCTACATTCTCTTCCACATTTTCATCAATAACTGTGTCATTTTCTGCACTTTCTTGTTCTGGACCAAAGTAACAAAACTGAATCTCATCAGTAACCTTCACTACATCTGATACAGATCCACGGAACAGAGCATTATTCAACTCATTCAACTTTAGTGCTGGACTTTTAGCAAAATACAATGTTCTCACAAACTTTCTCATTTCAGTATGATGAACAGCGAGCATCCTAAAATGGTGAAAAACACTTTGACACACTTTCATAGATAGACGAGCCAGAGAATGTCCTTGCAAACCAGTATTCTCTCTCACTCTGCATGGATCTAGTCTTTGAAGCACCTTAATTTTCTGTTTAACACTCTTTTTACTATATTCTCTTAGAAAGTCACGTAATTTATCAATAGATTCCTGACGCACAGTACAAATACTACTACAATTCCAAGTGTACACTGGGGCTTTAGGATGTCTCCCCATAACCTCATCAGCCATCACTTCTTCCTCATTTCTTGGAACCATTTTCTCCTTTTCCATTACACAACCATCCTTAACTTCATATGCTCTTCCATTGGTGTCAACTGCATGCAACAAACTATTACTTTGAAGATAACTCTCTTCATTAAAAAATGGTTCAGTACTTGAACTATGCTTCCATTCTCCTAAGAACACTTTACAAAAGTTATTTTTTTTACTTCTCTTTTCCTTTTGCTTTGTGACTTCATTGCATTGACTAATTTATCTAATCTACGCATCCTGTTCAAAATTAAAATGAATAGTTTTTTTTTTATTTCTAATGCCTTGGTAACAATACTTTCAATTAGTTTCTTTTTCTTATAAAATTTGTTTTTTTTCTTATATTTTTTCACATCCTTTAGCAAATTTAACATCACTCTTCTCTGAAACATTTTTCAACTAATGTTTTTAAAATCTATTTTCCGTGTTAAGTCACTCTTTCTTACTTCTGAGTCTGCATTAGCATTTTGTTTTTGCTGTTGACTCTGTTGTTGTTTTGTACTTGAAACACTGTTTGAATTTATCTTTCGATCATTTTTTTTTTTGGAAGATATTTTTTAAAAATTCTTTAGTTTGCTTACCAGAAGACTTTTTCTGTTTTCCAACACACGCTTCGCCTCCTATTTTTTTTTTATCAGTTGTCTTCAAATATAGTTGTTGTTTCTTTTCTTTTCTTTTTCTTGACTTTATAGGCATCTTTATATTTTTTCACTGTTGCTCAGCAATACCTGCAAAAAACTAAAAAAAATACCTTTATGTAATTTTAATTCATTACAATTTTTTTTTTCAACTTTTCAAATCCTATCACATGAGCTGATCCTTTCCTACGAGTCCAAGTCTTACAAAGCAAGAGAAACATGAATTAAATCTCTGACAACAATTCCTGTGTGCACACAGACTCATGGTGTGATTCTAGGCAGAAAACGATATGTGATTGGCAATTTGAAAGCACATTTACTTCTGTTGAGGAGCAAATGATAATTACTGTGACAGCCTGACACATTTTTCTTATATTTTAGAGAAGCAGAAAAGAGTACATGTCCTTACACCTATTTGAGACCATGACCATGTGTTACAGGGTGAGTGATTACACTAGAGCAAAGGAAAAGAGCCTTAGTGACATTCAAGCTGTGTGTGTTACACACTGCTATCTGAAACACAACACAGAGCTGAGTATTATGCATGGGAGTGTAGGAGAAGCTGCTGCATGTGTGCAAAGAGTGTATTTCTGGAGACTGTGTATTGTCAGTTGCAAAAGACATCTGCATGGAGACTTTTTCAACTGCATGAAGACTGCAGATATGTGTGTAAGACTACATGTTTGGTAAAGGTTAATTGGAGTTTTGAACATGTAGGAACTACCTCACCCATTACAAGATTGAAAGGAAAATCTACCCTGTTGATTTGAAATGTGTTACCATTTGCCTCTCATTTTTCTGATAGTGATTTCTGCTGAGTACTAACCAACACATTTGAACAAAACAAGCTGGCCCTTTCCTGAAAGTGCAAATTTTGCAGAACAACAGCAACACAAATAAAATCTCTGACAACAATTCCTCTGTCCACACAGACTCATACTGTGATTCTAGGCAGAAAACGATATTTCCTTTGGCAATTTGAAAGCACATTCAGTACTGTGGATGGAGCAAGTGATAATTACTGAGACAGCCTCACACATTTCCCTTATATTTTAGAGAGGCAAAAAAGAGCACATGTCCTAATAGCTACTTGAGACCATCAGCATGTGTTACAGGGTGAGTGATTAGAGTAGAGCAAAAGAAATGAGCCTTGGTGACGTTCAATCTGTTTGCGTTACACACTGCTATCTGAAACACAACACAGAGCTGAGTATTATGCATGGGAGTGTAGAAGAAGCTGCTGCATGTGTGCAAACAGTGTGTTTCTGGAGACTGTGTATTGTCAGTTGCAAGAGAGATCTGCATAGAGACTTTTACAAGTGCATGAAGACTGCAGATATGTGTGTAAGACTACATGTTTGGTAAAGGTTAATTGGAGTTTTGTACATGTAGGAACTACCTCACCCATTACAAGATTGAAAGGAAAATCTACCCTGTTGATTTGAAATGTGTTACCATTTGCCTCTCATTTTTCTGATAGTGATTTCTGCTGAGTACTAACCAACACATTTGAAAAAAACAAGCTGGCCCTTTCCTGAAAGTGCAAATTTTGCAGAACAACAGCAACACAAATAAAATCTCTGACAACAATTCCTCTGTCCACACAGACTCATGCTGTGATTCTAGGCAGAAAACGATATTTCCTTTGGCAATTTGAAAGCACATTTAGTACTGTGGATGGAGCAAGTGATAATTACTGAGACAGCCTCACACATTTCCCTTATATTTTAGAGAGGCAAAAAAGAGCACATGTCCTAATAGCTACTTGAGACCATCAGCATGTGTTACAGGGTGAGTGATTAGAGTAGAGCAAAGGAAATGAGCCTTGGTGACGTTGAATGTGTTTGCGTTATACACTGCTATCTGAAACACAACACAGAGCTGAGTATTATGCACGGGAGTGTAGGAGAAGCTGCTGCATGTGTGCAAACAGTGTGTTTCTGGAGAATGTGTATTGTCAGTTGCAAGAGAGATCTGCATGGAGACTTTTACAAGTGCATGAAGACTGCAGATATGTGTGTAAGAGTACATGTTTGGTAAAGGTTAATTGGAGTTTTGTACATGTAGGAACTACCTCACCCATTGCAGGAGTGGAAGGACAATCTACCCTGTTGATTTGAAATGTGTTACCATTTACCTCTCATTTTTCTGATAGTGATTTCTGCTGAATACTAACCAACACATTTGAACAAAACAAGCTGCCCTTTTCCTGCGAGTGCAAGGTTTACAGAACAACAGCAACACAAATAAAATCTCTGACAACAATTCCTGTGTGCACACTGTCTCATGGTGTGATTCTAGGCACAAAACAGTATTCCTGGGTGATACCAGGCCCTTTTCCTGCGAGTGCAAGTTTTACAGAACAACAGCAACACAAATTAAATCTCTGACAACAATTCCTGTGTGCACACTGTCTCTAGGTGTGATTCTAGGCACAAAACAGTATTCCTGGGTGATACCAGGCCCTTTCCTGAAAGTGCAAGTTTTACAGAACAACAGAAACACAAATTAAATCTCTGACAACAATTCCTATGTGCATGTTGTCTCATGGTGTGATTCTAGACAGAAAACAGTATTCCTGGGTCATACCAGTACACCTTAACTTATGGTGAAGCCATACTCCATAATATCTTTCAAGTTCAAGGCACTTAAATATCTTCCTTAATATGAAATGTAAAACACAACTTTTAAATTGGTAGGAAAAAGTACCATGCTCTTTTCAAATGTATTTGCATTTGCCTCTCATTTTTCAGATAGTGATTTCTGCTGAGTGCTAAGCAACACACTTGAAAAAAAGAAACTGCCCTTTCTTAAAAGTGCAAGTTTTACAAAACAACAGCAACACAAATTAAATCTCTGACAACAATTCCTGTGTGCACACAGACTCATGGTGTGATTCTAGGCACAAAACGATATTTTCTTTGGCAATTTGAAAGCACATTTAGTACTGTGGTGGAGTAAGTGATAATTACTGTGACAGCCTGACACTTTTTTCTTATATTTTAGACAAGCAGAAAAGAGCACATGTTCTAACAGCTCCTTGACACCATGACCATGTATTACAAAAAACAAGCTGCCCCTTTCCTGCGAGTGCAAGGGTAATAGAGCAAGACCAACATGAATTAAATCTCTGATAGCAATTCCTGTGTGCACACTGTGTCATGGTGTGATTCTAGGCAGAAAACAGTATTCCTGGGTGATACTAGTACACCTTAACTTATAGTGAAGACATACTCCATAATATCTAACATGTTCAAGGCACTTAAATATCTTCCTTAACATAAAATGTAAAACACCACTTTTAAAGTGGTAGGAAAATGTACCATGCTATTTTCAAATGTGTTTGCATTTGCCTCTTTTTTGAGAGTAACTAATTTCTGCTGAATGCTAACCATCACACTTTAAGCAAACAAACTGCCCCTTTTCTGCGAGTGCAAGGCTAACAGAACAAGAGCAGCACAAATTAAATCTCTGACAACAAATCCTGTGTGCACACAGACTCATGATGTGATTCTAGGCACAAAACAGTATTCCTCAGTGATACCAGTACACCTTAACTTACAGTGAAGACATACTCCATAATATCTTACAAGTTCAAGACAGTTAAATTTCTCCTAAATCACAAAATGTAAAACACAACTTTAAAACAAGAATGACAATTCTATTATTTATATCAAAATACACCACATACTTCCCCTCTCAAACTCATTACTCACCTTTAAAATTAATTAGTTGAGAAAGAAATGTGGCACTCAAACAGCAGATTATCAGAGCCAGAATCTCAGAGCTGTACACCTCTCTCCTCTCTCCACAACCAGTAAATGGCAATTTTTCCCTCTCTTTTTTCACACATATACATGTTAATGTAAAATCACAGTCCTTCCCACATTTTTTCAAATGGAATCACACATTTCTATTGGTTGCAACTTTCAATCCCTTTCCAAATCATCCCTTTCCCCAACATGACTTCTGCCTGCTACCATAGCAACAGCTCATGGAACACAGGTGTGAGCAGAGAGGTCAGAAGTTCAGCACACAATGTTTCAAATCCAAAGAGCAAGAGTGCTTGACTTTTCAAACCTAACAGCAAATCCAAAGTAATGTTCAGTGGGAACACATTTTTCTGTACCAATCCAAAACATGCTTTTAAAAATGTAAACATACAGCCTAGTTTTAACTGTAAAATGGTTTGAATCAGCCAATAAGTTAATTTTATTAAAAAAAAAGTATGTATGCCTCCATTTTTCAACTGTCTTTCTTTTCATATTGTCATTCTACTGAAAGACACCTCCTGAGTGCATCCTGTTCTCCTTGGAAGATGTTCACAGTGTGGATTGTAGGTCATAGCTATGTCTTCTGGAGTGAAAAGTATGCAGAAAAAAGAGGTATTTTCAAAGACCTTGCTTTGCCAAATGTAGACATTAAATGGATAGGTCAGAGAGGGTTAAAGTGGCACCAAGTAATGCCTTTGGTGAAAACCTTTCTACATCTCCCACAGCCTAACCTTATTATTGTGCACTGTGGTGGTAATGACCTAGGCACTTTAACTGGGGTAGGTCTGGAAATGCTTATTAAGGACACCTTTCTGCAATTGATGTCACTTTTTCCACAAACTGCGTTTGTATATTCGAATATATGCCAAAGGCAAAAGTGGAACTGGTCCAACCAATTTTGTCTGCAAATTGACAAAGCAAGAAAGCACGTCAATAAGTCTATTTCTGCTTTCCTCAGAGACTATGGTATGGGTTCTATATACCACAACAACTTGCGTTACAACATGCAAGACATTTATAGAGGAGACGGTGTACATTTCAATGATGAAGGGAACAGGGTCTTCCTCTTGAACTTTAGACTCTGCATCGGTACTTACTTGTAGGTACCGAAAAACACTCAATAAACACAAGGGCTCTTTTTAGAGCCACCTAATATCTAAACACTTAAACTTGATTTTTATTTCTATTTTTTTTAATGTTTTTTTTCGGGTGCGCGCAGAGTGCGCGCACCTCGCGATGTTTTTAAAAAAAATGTAAATCTTTTTTTTGGCCCTTCGTGGTCCTACTGTGACCCCCTGACAATGGCTAGGGGGTCAAGAACTCCCTACTCTGCCCCCTATTCACGTTCTCCACCTTTCCTTTTCAGTGCGACAGATATATATATATATATTATCTACTGGCGGTCGCCAGTAGATAGTTATAGTTACAACCTAGTTTCCATAGGAAATCTCAAAATTCTATTTTGAATAACTTTGGCGCCGGTTGACGAATCCTCGCGAAAGTTTCAAAACAAATGGGGCGCTCTGTTCAGCTCCTACCCTGAAAGTCTCGGGGTGATTCGTCAAGCAGGGGCCGAGAAGAAGGGGGGGTCCCAAAACGCGTTTTCCCCATGCATTTTTCCATAGGACCTTTAGTCGCAGCTACAGCCCGAACGGCTGAACAGAATTACGTGAAATTTGGCAGAGAGGTAGCCATAAGATCAAGGAAGTGCCTTTTGGAGGTCTGGTGTAAATCTGTTCAGTATTTCCTGAGAAAATAGCATTTAAAAGCATATCAATATCTATACGCGCGCACCGTGCGCGCACTGTGCGCGCACCCTGCCGTGCGCGAGTGCAATTCTGATTGGTTGTTAGATGTCGGTAAACATTCGAATCGGTCGAAACCAGGAAGTGTCAGCCGCCATTTTGTCTCTTGCAGTCTGAGGGGGTGAAAAAAAAGGTGGAGAACGTGAAAAGGGGGAAGAGTGGACAGTTCCTGACCCCCTAGCCTTGGTCAGGGGGTCACAGAACGACCCCCAAGGGAGAAAAAAACAATATATATTTTTTTTAAACATCGCTCCGTGCGCGCTCCGTGCGCGCATGGCACGCACTGCGAACAGTGGGCGCTCGGTGCGCGAAGGTGAAAAACCTGAAAAAAATCATAAATACATAACTTAGCATTTAAAAAACCGTACAAATTCACTGAAAAAACCATAGGTTTCACACACGTTATAGTTACGACTTAGCATTTAAAAAACCTTGCAAATTCACTTAAAAAAACATAGGTTTCACACATGTTATAGTTAGCTGGACATTTCACTCATAAAAAACCAATGAAATTCCCCCGTTATAGTTAGTGCAGGCAACTATAACTCACGCGACCGCAATCCTCTGCTGATGACGTCACATATTACATCACTGATGACATATGTGTCTTTATGAAAAATAAATATTTGTAATATATGTATAGCTAAAGATTAATGGAAGAAGACATGGTTAAATAAGTGTCTAAATACAGTGATGTAATATCTGACGTCATCAGTAGAGGATTGCGGTCGCGTGAGTTATAGTTGCCTGCACTAACTATAACGGGGGAATTTCATTGGTTTTTTACGAGTGAAATGTCCAGCTAACTATAACATGTGTGAAACCTATGGTTTTTTAAGTGAATATAGATATAGATATATAGATATATATATATAGACAAAAGCGTTGGGCTATGATATGCTCCTGTCCGTAAGCGTTCCGCCGTATATTGAGGCCGTCCTGAGTAGGTCGTCAAGGTTGATACTGATTTGAAGTCATTAATGTACTTTGAAGCTTCTGTTCCTTTCAAGTTGTATATATTCTTGGGAGATTTCAGAGTTATGGTATGCCTTACTGCTGAGAAAAAAACTATTTACTCTTCCTTTAAAAATGACAGGATATGGGAATCCAAAACAACATTTTGTATAAAATTTCCCTTTAACTTTATATTTCCGACTGCAGTATTTCCCACATCCATGACTTTGAAATCATAGAACGTGTTGTCTCAAGCTCTTCTCTCCTCCATCTCTTGGAATGGCACATGTAACATACTGTTCAATGAAAGACAAAACTGTTTCATCACTATCAGTTCAAAATGTTGGTGCATTTTGTATCCATTATAGCATGTGTATATGTGGTGCACCTCTGACTTGGTACTCTTTTCACCAAAAGAAATCAGATACCTCTCCAAGAGGTGGAATCTTTTTATTGCAGATAAATTACAGCATAGCTTGAAACCTGTGGTTAAAATACCTGTAAATATTCACAGGATCCAAGAAACAGAGTTCTCCAGCTGACTTCACTTGAATGTTTTTAACATTTGAATTTGCTTCTCGTAGAAACTCAAGTAAATCATCCCACGCATATTCAGCACAGCATTACAAACCATGTAGGTGTACTTATGTTTCTTAACGCACATTTAAGCTCACCATAACGATGACACCAATATTCATTGGTACCACATTGACAAGCCATCAAATTAATTAACTGTGATTCTAAATTTTCATCTCTTTGTTCAACTTTGTCCATTAACTGTTTTGCCGAAACATGTTGAAGATGAACTCCGGTTTTTAATATATGGTTCATTGCATATGAAAGTGCAGACAAATTGCTTTCAAACAGAAGATGAAATATATATGGAATGCACAAACTGGTGCTGGTCCTGCATTCCACATATGATTAACGCCAGAGGCTGCAAAACGCAGTTGCAGCTGCAACCGTGGCCAAGCAGAGCAGCACGCAGAGCTCCTGCCCTCTGCCCTGTACCTCTGCCCATTGCCAAACACCTTCGCCCGATCTCGGGTGTTCTTCTTCTCAGGCTAACCGCTGGCCCGCTACACCGCCGCTCCGCTGCCCCGTTTTGGGTGCCAGGTCCAGGGCGGCGTGGAACAGCAAAATAGCAGCAGGATAGAGCTCCTGCCCGCGGCTGTTCCGCCGCCTCGTTTTCGGAACAGCTGAACAGCATGGAACAGTGCGGTCCCTACAGGCGGTGAGGCGGCATGGCAGCAAGGCGGCAGGAGGAAAAAGCAGAAGGCAGGGGGTAAGGAGGGCAGTGAGCGCTGCCACCATAAGTAGGTGGCAGCAGAGTGTGTGCCCGGCGGACCTGCAGAAGTGGCCCAACTAGGTTGGGCTCAGCTTGCGGGGGCCGTCTGAGAGCCCTGCTCACCTCCCCCTCCCTTCCCCCTCCCTTCCTCCCAAAGTGACTGCACACCCCCCTCCCCCAAGTGATTTCTGGATCCCAGCCGGTCCCCAGGCCCCAGTGAAGGAGGTTGGTGGAAGGTTGGGGGGAGTCAGAAGGTACTAATGGGAGTTCCACGGCAGGATGAAAGCAAGGAGTGGGAGGTTGCTAAGGTGCTGGGAAGAATCGCATTCTGGTATCCCCTCCCCTGCGTCTCCGTCAATAGGCCTTGCAGCACCATTAGAACTGGCCCCCTGCAGTCAAGAGCTTCCAGGATGACCGGGCGCCAGCAGTATTCAGCACTCCTGCAGAGAGCAAGAGAGCAAGAACATAGCAAGCTCCTAGCAAGTGGCAACTGGCAAGTGGCAACTTGCAACCCGTTGACTCTGGAGAAGGCTGGGGTATTAGCCACTCAACGGAACTTAACAGAACTGAAAGGTACGCAGAGAGAACGCATAGTATACAGTAAGAACAAAAGCTGAATCAAGAGCTGTATCAAACAAGAGGAGGGAAACAGTTACATTTTAGGTAGTCATCCGTGGCACTCACCAAAAATTATCCCAAACCACTCAAGGCTATCTAAATCCCAAAACTAAAAATGAAGGAGACTCACAGAACGCAACAGCAATGAGATCAGGGAAAGAGAGACGGTTGGATACATCCATACTCAGTAAGAGTAAAAGGAAGAGCAAAGGTCTCAGTGAGATCACCAGCAATGAGAAGCAGGTAATGGAAGAGAGTACACCGCACCAGAGACTGGTGGCGCTGGATGACGCCCAGACTCAGAACCGTGGAATGGGCAGAGGTGGCTTACAGCCTAAGATCTATGCAAAGTTCTCATTCTTAAAAGACACAAGGGCAGTGTTAAATCTCAATAACGAAAGTCTGAGCGACCTTCCTTCCCCCTTTGCCCAGTGACAGCACATCATTCAAATCATCATTTTTCAGGAAAGAGAGAACATGAAGAGGGCGAGGGTGAGAAAGGAGAATTGACTGTCCCATGCCTGGATGGCCCCCAAGAAGGGCCAACTTTAAACACAGCGAAGGCTGGTTCACCTAACAAAGACCTTGTGACTCCTTTAATATCCATCCCGAGGGGCACACATGTTGGTTTAATCCAGGCTACACCAAAAGCCTTTGACGCTCTGCCTGAGTCAAGGTCAACCACTTGACAGGAAGAGAAGATGCAAACTCTAAGGACTCGTAAAATTCCAAGAAGGGGCACACGATTACCGCCACGGCCATTTCTTCTTCAACTTCAACTATGGAGGCCATCAACACTTTACAAGAGATTACAGCTCACTGCACCACGACAAGAGATGAACAAATATCGACGGCTGAAGAGCCTATTTTCTCGCCAGCGGCACAGGGAATCTCAGAACAAACCTACTTCACTTTGGAGTATGACCTGGTCACCCTGTGGATATCAAGTAGTCCTGGAGGAGAGGGGGAAGGACAAGGTGAAGCAAAAAGAGGAACTCAGTGCTACGGGCCGGATGCCAAAACATACTCTAAAACCGAACCCTCAGGCATTGAGTCCAACCGATTTCCCAACAGACCAACACTCCTGCACAAGATTGGGGAGAATCAGAAGTGCCATACTCTGAGCCTGTTAACAGTGGGCTTGACATGCAGTCTGAACAAGAGTGTCACGATCCATTAACATTTCTTGAATCAGGCAGCCTGAGATGCCAAGCGGGCATCGAAACCGTCCAAAGGAACTAGATATAGGTAGACTTTGGTCGTCCCTACTGGATACTATGCAGCTGTCCATCAAGGCAATGCAATTTCACTCTGACAAAATGGACATCCAATTAACTTTTCTCATAGAACAGAAGAGAAAGAAAATCAGCATAATAGTGACATTCCATGGATAGATACATGCATTACAGCGACATCTAATTAGTGAATTTATACGATGCAAATTCCAAGAGCAGAAGAATAATAATAAAGAAAAATAAAACAGACATTTCATAGCAGGGTCAGCTTACACAGGTCCCTTATACAACAGCTAACGAAAAACAGTGTAGGGTTACAAAGGAATCAATACATCCAAGTGTAGAGACATTACACAATAGCAGGCAATATTCAGGCCATAAGGTACAATTATTGGGGGGGGTCATGGATCTTGTCCGGGTTCTGTGGGATGCTCCAGGAGATATGATTTGAATGGGCCCCAAATATCTCGGAGAAGTGACGAGGTCAGAAGGAGATCAGCGTATGTGTATGTTTGGTCTTGCCAAAGTGTCATGTCCCCAATCCATTCCTTGAATCTGGGCGCTCTGTCTCGACCCCACCTACAAGCTACCCGGCGTCTGGCCAGTAGCAAACTGAATGAGACAAATTTACGGTGTGCCACTGGTATCTGCTCTGTGTATCCGAGCAATGCCAGGAGAGGAGATACTGGTGCGTCAAGGATGTCATAAGTTCTAGTGCTGCGAACACCTGTTGTCAGTAGACAAGGACCGAACAGCATTCCCAAGCAAGATGCAGGAAATCAGCAGCTTCCGCCTTGCATCTGTCAAACTGGTTTGTGTCCCGTAATCCAAATTTGTATAGCTTAACCGGGGTATAATAGATGCGTTGTAAAAATTTGTAATGAGTAATGCATAGCTGGCTACTAGAGGAGACGTGTTCATTCGGTTTACAGCAGAACACCCATTGTTGATCAGTGATGTCCTGCCCAAGCTCAGCGGACCATTTATTCCGAGTAGTACAGGGGGTGGAATCTGTGTCAGTGTACAGGCTATGATAGAGAGAAGACACCAGGTGAGAGGCGTTGGCAGTACGCAGTATGTGGTGCAGGGGGGCAACTACTGGGGATTCCAGAGGGTATGAGGGAGTATATTCTTTAAGCCCTTGTCGCAGCCAGACATAGAGGAAGATATCCATTGTGGAAGGTGGAGGGTCTGAAAATAATTGTTGCAAAGTGCGAAACTTGCTGTTTAGATAAAGGTTGCCCAAACACTGAAAATGGCATGTAGCTTTAACTCTCTTAAAGACATCTTCTTGCAAGAGAGGCATCTGCGGATGATAGGTAAGCAGGAGTAGCGGGGAATATAGTATGGGAGTTTGCAAATGCTGAGCAATGCGTTCCCTTGCTTTAATCATACAGTCTACAGAGGACAGGCAGGGTGTACGAGATACGAGTGTTGTCAGTATGACCCTGTCTAGCGGGATAGGGTCTGCAAGCCAGTGTTCACACGCCACATGAGCCATGTATCTAGGAGGGTGGGACCAGTAGTGGGCATGGTGTGCTTCGGCACAGAGATAATATAGTTCAAAGTTAGGAACATCGAATCCCCCCTGGGAGTAAGGCTGTGCAAGTGTGTCCCATTGTAGAAGCGGTTGTTTGCCACCCCACACTAGTCTGATAAACTCCAAACAAAGTGATGAGAAAAATTCTTGCATGGGTCATAAGGTATGTTTAAAAACAAATGTAAGAATTTGGGTAGGATCACCACCTTAATAAGGGAAATGCATACTGCCATAGTGAGGGGGGGTGCATTCCATCTAGTTATGCAACCGGTAACATGTTCTAGTGCTCACCCGTAGTTAAGTCTCATCAATTCTTCGCGATCTGTAGTGACGTGTATCCCTAGGTATTTTACTTCAGTAGAGCATCATTCAATGGGGTAATCAGTGTCAAATGGTGTCACCGAAGCAGTGAGTGGAAAAAGTTGGGATTTGGTCCAGTTGATATGGATGCCAGAGAGACCACCAAACCTAACAAATTCTCTGAGGAGCGGGTTGAGATTCTGCTGTGGTTCCTTAACACACAGGGTAACATCATCCGCATATAGAGAAATGAGTATTGGGCGGAGAAAGCAGCGAAGGGCTTTGTCTTAATGATGTTGTCTGATTTTGGCTGCCAGGGGTTCTATGGCAAGGGCAAACAGGAGAGGAGATAGCGGACAACCCTGCTGGTGCCACGGGAAAGAGGGAATGAGGGGAGACATGGCCATTAATTAAAACTTTTGCCTTTGGAGAAGTATAGAGGAGGCGAAGCCATGCTAAAAAAACAATGGGGAGCCCCATGCATTGAAGAATAGTAAATAGGTAATCCCATTCCACAGAGTCGAAGGCCTTCATGGCGTCTAGGAAGACCGCCACTAGTGCCAGTTGTGGGTCAACATTTTGTAAAATAGAAAAAAGCGTTCAGAGATTGTGGGAAGTCGCCCTACCAGGGATAAACCCGGCCTGGTCCGGCAAAACTAATTTCTCCATCAGGAGACTGAGGCGATTGGCCAATAATTTAGCAGGAATTTTTGCATCCGTATTGATGAGGGAGAGGGGACGATAGGAATCGCAGCGGTCTGCAGGTTTGCCGGTTTTCAGGAGAGAGGTAATAAGTGACTCTCTCAACGACTCTGGGAGGATCTGTAACTCCAGGACCTCCATGAAAACTTCTTTCAACACTAGAAGTAATTGATCGAGGTACGTTTTGTAAAAGTCTATGGGGAGCCCATCTGAGCCCGGGGCTTTACCTGATTTCATCTGCATAATAGCTGCTCGAATTCTGATTGTCCCCTAGCCAGCCTAATACAACATCCTCAAGATAGTGAGAGAGATCAGGGGGTTCAGTCCTATGAGTACTGTATATGTCTGTGTAGAATTCAGTGAACATGCGCAAGATTGCGAGACCATCTCTGAGGTGCACCCCAGCACCATCTACCACATCTAGGATGTAATTAGAAAAACGGGGCTGTCGAATTTAAGTTGCCAGTGCCCTAGCGGGCCTTTCCCCCTCCCTATAGCAACGGGCAGTGAAGTATTTGCCCCAAAATCTGGCTTCACGCTCAGCTGTGGTGGTATACTCAGTGAGCTTGTCTCGAAGTGAAGCATTCTGGGCACCCAATGCTCCACTCCACAGCCCTTTTTCTAATTGCCTAAACTCACTCTCGAGTTGTCGCAAGTTTTGCCGGATATCTCTGAGTACTCCGAAGCTTTTCGACATACACGAGCCGCGAATCGTGACTTTAAATGCCTTCCAGATCGAGCTCACATGTGTGACCGTACCTTTATTTCTGTTAAAAAAATCATCAATCTCCTCCCCAGGCTCTGTCTTGAAGACAGTATCTAAAAGCACCTCGGGCATAAGCCTCCAGCATCGTGGAGTGTCAATCAGGTTAGTGGGCGTAATTGTCATACATACTGGGGCGTGATCTGAGTAGGTCCTGGCCAAATGCTCTGCCGAGATGATCCAAGGAACAACCCTGCGAGAACAAATCCAGTAACCTAGTCGCAACCAGGAAGAGCATGCTGTTGTGTAATAGGTACCTTCTCTCTCATCCAGGTGTGTATGATGCCACACATCCATGAGCCCGTGGTCTGGAAGTAACTGAGAACGTGTGTCCTGGGTTTTAGTGTTATGATGTGGGAGGGGATTGGACCTATCAGCTCAGTGGCATAGGGCTGTGTTAAAATCCCTCCCCCAGATGACATGGGTGGATCCCACCTTGAGAATTTGCCCCCAGAGGGTGGTGAAATAATCGGGATTATCGGTGTTTGGTCCGTAACAGCAAACGAGCGTAATCGATTGCGTGTCCAGTGTACCCCAAAGCATGCAGCTCCTGCCTGAAGAGTCCCCGAAGATGCCGCCTAAAATGAAGGGTGTGTTCTTTTTAACTAAAATCAAAGTACCTCGGGAGTATGTAGAATAGGAGGAAACACCCGGTCGGAAGCCCATTTGCTCCCAAAGCAAATAGGGCGGCGGTGGTCAGTGTGTGTCTCCTGAAGCATTGCAACATGTACTTGATGCCCATCAAGGTAAGTAAGGGTTTGCCTACACTTGCGTTGATTGCCGAAACCTCTAACGTTCCATCTGAGCAATTTTATACATAACAATTCAGCGTTGGAAGGCATTTCGAAGGAAGAGACCCGTTCTAAGAGATGCTCTAGTAAATGGAAAGTGCGTGATTATGTCAACGTGTGCTGACAAGTCTATCTGCTGCTGGATCACATAAATAACAGTAATATTCAACAATCCTCTACCCCCCACCACCCACAACAGCACCCCAATCGTGCTGGTAATGTACTGCCCTCCCAAAAACAAAAAAACGCCCCCACGCACAACAGCACCCCAATTGTGATGGTCCAACATTGCCCACCCAGACCCCACATAACCCATGACATTACAAACAGCACCCCAATTGTGCTGGTAGTATATAGCCTGCCCGAGACCCAAAGAACCTTCAACATTACAGTCCAGGCTTGGTGAGTCCAAGAAAATTTCAATTTACAAAGGGGATCGCCGATAAGGGGGGGGGTCGCTCGTGGACCACGGAATCTTCCTTTCTACCAAAACTGCAAAGCAGCCACCCAGTGGTGAGGGGATGGGTGGGGAGGAAAGGAAGGGTGCTTGGCATAGTTCAATGTGGGATCTACAATGTACATTAGCCCCACCGCTCTAACATGTAGTGCACTTATGGTGCTTGGATCACTTATATGTTCAATTAGACCTCCAAGAAGGCGTGTAAAGCTCCTCATGATGGATGCAGACGTGAATCACCCCTCACAGCCGAGGTTAAGAAACAGCAAACAATTTAGTGCATGAGAAGTTCAGTAGAAAGCCTCCAGGGCTGGGATGTCTACTTTTAGGGTCAATCTGCATTAGGGGATGAAGAGCTGGAGATGTGGTCACTGAAGTTTCTTCGTGATGAGGAGCTCAGAGAAACAGTCTTCATAATTAAATTATCTATTTTGAGAGTCAATCTGTAGCAGGGGATGGAGACCTGGAGGGATGTTCGCTGAGATCTCGACGTGGTGAATGGTGCTTGATGGTCTTGAGGAAGTCTTCCACTTGCTGCGGATTAGTGAAGAGGGTGTGCTTGCCCTGGGATGTGACCCGCAGGTGTGCCGGGTACATAAGGGCATATTCGATTTGTGCCTTCCGGAGTTTTTGTTTGACTAGCAAGAATTTGCGGCGTGCCTCCTGAACCGCCATTGTGAAGTCCGGGTAAATAGTGAACTTACTGCCGTCGTAATGCAGCGACTTGTTCTCTCTGGCCATTTTAAGTGCGGTATCACAGTCACAATAGTTAAGAAGTTGGGCCACAATAGGTCTTGGAGTGGTGCCCGGAGTAAGCCTCGGTCCTAAGGATGAAATCTTTCATGCGGCCCGTGTTGGTGCTCTCTAGTATGCCTATGACTCTGATGTTATTGCGGCGGCTGCGGGCTTCAAGGTCTTCATTTTTGGCAGCTATGACTTTTAAGAGCTTGCCCATGTGCGTCATTTGTTACTGCATTTGAGATGTGACGTCTTCGTTGTCGGAGATGCCACATTCGGTCTCTTTAATCTGTCCATCGTGTTTATCTACTTTCAAGACAGGAAGTCTAAATGGCTGTTCATGGAGTCCATTTTGCCGGAGAGAGCAGTGAGGCTCTGCTGCATAGTCAGGAGCAAGGTTTGGACTTCATCAGCTGGGGTGGGTGATTGTGCTTGTGTTTGCTCACCATTAGATTGCTCAGAATCTTCCGAGTTGGAGTGAGGGACCACTTTTTTGGTTTCAAAAATGAGTTTGGGCTGGCGTCCGTCTGGTTTCCCCATTGTCGCAGGAGGGGAGAGAGGTATATGCCTGAGGACTGACAGTGATGGGGTTTGCACCAGTGACAGCTTATTTCCGGGGACCACGAGTTGGAGGATGACTGGTATCTGCGGCAGTGATGTCTTCCACAGGTGCAGCGAGTGCAGGGGACTAGAAGTATCTGTTGCCTCTAATAGCACGATAGTCCTGTAATCACAGGGGTGGAGTGAAACTTAACCTCCAGCAGGTCATTTCATCTGAGAGTGATAGATCTTGCTCTGAACAGTTTTCGTGCGAGCCAATGCTGAATTAGCTGCGAGGCGCACTGGGCGTGGGTGTCACTGGGTCTGGGAACCAGGACTGCTTGAAGAGTGACTGCAACGCAATGCTGTCTACTCAGGGTTAATAAACGGGCGTGGCAGCTCAGTACTCGCACCACTATACGGCAAGACTGTAGAGCGATTGCTTCTGTGTCAAAAAGGATGAGGAAATGCGGCCTGTTAGCGTCAGAGTCAATGGGAGCCAGTGTGTGGTGAATCAGATGCCGTCAATAAGGCCAGACATGGATCACCATCGCAGCCAGCTTGGAGGAGGGCCCCAGGCATAGGAAAGGTCGTGGTCCGCAATATGGTATTTTCCGGTAGTCTCTTCGTGCATGGGTGGTACCAATCGCCGCAGTTGATGGTCCCAAACAAGGTGGGAAGTAGGTCGCAGTACACCACAGCGCAACAAGTTCACATCGACCTGGGGAAGTGCCTTAGACAGCATCCACCGAGGAAGGAGAAGTAACAGCACAGGCCGAGTGCACAGTAAGTACTGCACAGCATGGCATAAAGGAGGGTCACCACCGTCTGGCGAGACTCAGCAGTAATGTGTTCACAGGGCCGCCGGTTCAGCGGGAAAAGCCCAGTATATGGAAACGATGGGTAGGCAGAGGTGCGGTGCTATTGCAAAAAGCATGTCAGCGTTCTCTTACCGCAATCAGGCGAGATGCAGCCCTCTGATGAATGGTAGGCTGGTGGGGAGACGATTAGTCCAGAGGCCGGAGAGCGGTATGCTTACCGTGAGGCCGCCTCCAAACATTGTCCGTCAGGGCCCGGCAGCAGGGAACACTTCCACAAGAGGAGCACCGGCAGTAGATCACGCACCTGCAGCTACGTATATCTCAGCAATTATTTGGCAGTCACATCCAATTAACTATTCTTAATTCAGTTGCTACTCATGTCGCACACATCGACCACACACTCACGAATATTGCCAAATTTATCCACAGGGTGCAGGAAAGAACACAACTAATGCAAGCACACTTTACCTGCTACACCATAGTGGACAAACTGTCCACACTCCCAGCAGCAATGGGGGAACTGGTGAGTGACATCAGGAATTTAACGAACAATGCCAGGACAAACCCCCAAGAATCCTTCAAAAAAGACAATACGGAGGTAATCACTAGTGGAGGAATAGCTCCCGAAGTCAAGGGTAGGGGCAACACCCCCTTAAAGGCTTCCACCAGGGATGATGGATCTATTATCTGCCCAAGACCCAGCCGGCTTATTCCATCAAATGCCACAGAGGATCATCTAATAGAGTTATCCTGGGCATAAAGGTTAAGCAGGAATGATGATAAAGCAAAAGAAGCGAGTGGCAATCTAGAACAAAGCGATCGCACACAACAGTCAGAAGGGGAACTATCGATAATACAAGCCAGTAACCCACAAGGCCTGGAAAGCGAACAATGCAAGGAGAACCAGACTCAAAACCGCAAGAAAAGGAGGAAAGGGAGAAACAGGAAGAAGATCATAACGGACTACTTTCCTCTCGACAGACCGGAACACGGGATAAAAAGCCCAGTTGATATCGTTACCTTTGAATCCTTGCCATCAAAGACAGAAAACAAAGTGAGCGATTCAACTACGATAACTCCCCATGAGGTGCCCCTCGAGTCATCTCAGGAGACGTCAGAATCAGAGGCGGAAAATCCCAGAGTAGAACTGCCCAAGCAAAAACGCTCCACGGGAGGCAAAACCACGCCGACCGTCAGCAGCACCAACCTGGTTCACATAATTAACAACATACAGGCACACTCACATGCGTCTTCTAAAACATCTGCCAGATACAAGCAGGCCGCCGGGGGTACAGCCAGCTGTTCCAACCCCCCCCCCTCAAATAGGCCAGTTAAACCAGTCCAAGTATCTCCCCATTAATACCTTAAACCAAAAAAGCCGCTCAATTCTATTCATTCCTGAATTTAAATCGAGAGGCCGGGGAGATATCCTCAATAGAGGGAATATTATGTGCATCTGATCCCATCAATCGGGAGCTTGGCAGACATTAATTCAGCGGATCTTGAAGGAATCGAGTTCAAAATCAATAAAGAACTCTTAAGTAGAGAGATGACCAAGGCAACTCCGAGGAAACAGCAAGGAGGATTCTCCTGGAGGAAGACCAATTAAAAGCCTGGGGAATAAAAATTCTCTTATACCAACAACCGGGATATCCCGAACCTCTGATTCCCAACAAGCCGGATCAACCAGACCATCTACATGCCAGGAATGTCCAATCAGTCCTCAAAATGGCGCGTAGCACGGACGAACAACCACCGGGAGGGAAAAGTCAGGACTGAGTAACTCCACAGGACAACTGGACCTGGTTAGCCAGAACAATAAACCCACAAGGAGAGGGTACTTGACTTAGCTCTACACAAGCCCCTGGGGGCGGCCCGCAACTCCAGATCTGCTCGTGAAATGTAAATGGCCTAGGAAGCAAGGCATCGGACACAGAATTTCTCTCCTATATCCTAGGCTTCAACTTAATCCTAATGCAGGAGACTTGGTTGGAAGAACCTCAGCACCTACTTGTCTACAAAACCCATCATCTTCCAGCAACTAAAGGAGCCAAATTTGGACACCTGAAGGGCGGTCTATCTATCTACTAGTCAATTAGCACCATAAGGGGGACAAGAGAAGTGGATTCCATTCTAACCACAACAAATGGACTCAAAATTCTTGCATTGGACTTAGGGGAGGGCAATGCTAAACAACAAACTATAGTGCTAAACGTTTATATTCACCCACGAGACAAAGCCAGGGGAGTTAAAATGGTGGGCACGAAAAGAACTAGATTATTCTCGGAAGAGCCAACAACTAACCTTTTACTGGCTGGAGATTTTAATATGCATCTATTAGGACCACAAATAAGGGATAATGACCTGGAGGAACAACTCACGGCTTTAAACATTCCCACCCAGGAACAGGGCAAAAATATAAATCTGTCAGCCCAGACAAGGAACTTAATACAGAATATGGAGCACCTGAGCCTCGTGGCACTAAATGGTCGCTTTGCGGGAGATCAACCGCCTGCGGCAACATACCATAAAGCTATAGCAAGCTCTACAATAGATTATACGTTGGTTACCCTGCAACTGTTTAGCAGGATCTCTAGTTTCAGGATCGGAAAAAAAGAGCATAGTGACCATCAACCCCAGGAAATTTCGATGTGCATTAAAAGGCTGCCCCTGGACTTCCCAGTGGAGGATCCAGTGACTATTTATACTGTGAACTTAAAAAGGCTCAACTGCAAAACTAGCCAACCAGAAAAACTGCAAACTCTAGCTAAGTCAACCTGGGTAAATCAAGCAGAGGCACATAGTAACGCAAGAATCCACTGGGAAACTTTGACCAAACAATTGGGGGATCAGTACGCTATAAGATCAGGTGGCCCCTTACCCAGCAGGGGAACGCCCAAAACCCAGGTTGCAAGATCACGATCCGGAAATCAACTTAACCACCTCCCCCTCTCCAATATACCAAATCTGAGGGCCCTCAAAAAAGATATAAATAAAACTCTACGAAGGCTCAGACAAAGGGGAATTGAAACTACACTACAAAAAGCACTTGCGCAGCTAAAAGCAACAAAGAAAAAAGTGATCTGGCAAGCAAAAAGGGAAGCAGAAGATACTTTGTGGGCCAAGCTCTTGTATGACTTAAAGACAGATCAAAGCACAAGATTCTGTCAAACAATAAACAACTTAGGTAATGCCATCATGCAAGGTATCAACTCTCACCTAAAGGAGGAAACTTGGACAGGCCACCTCCTGGAACATTTCAACTCAAAGGAGGAAAGCCCTGCTATAGTAAAATCGGGGTCAGGTCAGCCCGACAAGCTGAGTCCTTATGGAAACACTAGCAGAGGGCCAGCAAGCGACCCTCAATTCATGACTTTTCAGATATATGGAATGCACTGCAGAAATCTTGGATCTTCACAAAGGATTCTTGTTGATCAGTATTCTATAGCTGGAATCTGTACAATTTGCTCATCAAATCGTCCACCTTCACCAGTAGTGAATAGCTGTGGAAAACAAACAACAAGCTTCTAAACTTTTTTCCCATACACTCATGGGAGCTCCCTTTGTTTGCGTCATTTGAAATAATTCAATACTATTTCCTATAATTTCTTCTGAATGCAGAGGATGTATTGTATAATGTTCATAAATCTCTTCAGTCTTGGATTCATCCACTTTTTCAATTTGGCCACTTGACATTACTGTTTCATCTTCTAAGCATTTTACTTCCCCATCAACATTTACATTTTTATAATAAATATTATTCTGTACCAGGTATAATTGAGCATTTCTAAGTTTATTAACATCTACAAACTCTTGCCAGCTTTTCCTACTCTACACCAAGAGTTTCAATGTTTTTCTTGAAATCTAAAGGCAAGTACACAACTGTTGGTGGCAGCTTACCTGTTTTAGGCTCCATATGAACTATGGCCTCAAAAGGCTGTACAGATGGAATAGGAATAGACTCATATACATTTAAACCTGTCAGTTCCTGAGGAATAGGTACCAACTCTAAGGGGTCGATTCCGATGTCAGTCGGAAGGGCTCTGAATCGGATTCGGGTTTGCTGAATCCAATCCGGAGCCCTTGTTTCCGACCGACTCGCTCCCTGTTCCGAACGACCAAGTACGATGCCTGGAAACCGTTAGGGCTGACCTAATTGGTTCCGAAAGGCATTTGGACAGGTTGAGCCTTTCTGGAGCCGATTCGTACAGCTCCATGGACCTGGGGGCATATCAACAAGGGCTTTATCTCTGCTTTTTTGGCTGTAAAAGCCAAAAAAGGAGAGATAAAACTAGCGCCCTATCAACAACAGGGTGCTAACATGCAAATTTGCATGTTAGCCCCCTTTTACTCTACGCTTCCCCTTGCATCTCTAATGAGATGCAATGGGGGCGTTCCAGAGTAAAATAATAGGAGAAATGTCGCTAAGCGACATTTCTCCTATTATCAAGAATGTCGCTAACCCTGTTAGAGACAAAAAAAGCAGCGCTAACCGCGGTTAACGCTGCTTTTTTACATCTGGTATTTTTCTGACTTAGCCATGATATCCTATGGAAGGAGGATATCATGGCTAAGTTTGCCTGTCCCTATCAACAAGGTAACGTGAGATTATCGCTGGGTTTCCAGCGATAATCTCACGTTAGCCTGTTAGCGTGAGGATTTTTATCGCTATTGAGATAAGCGTTGCTAATAGCACGCTATCTCAGCGATAAAAATTCACGCTAGCCGGCGATAATTATCCTAGCGCTAAGTGCGCTTAGAGATAATTATCGCCGGTTGTTGTTGATATGCCCCTTGGTTTCCAAACGAGCGAGTAGGATGACCAATTCTGACAGCCTTTCTGAATCGGTTTGCCCAGCAGAAAAGGGCTGCTGGAATTGGTATTTGGGGGCCGTAGCAGGCCCCCCTTCACCCGGGGCCCTCTGAATAGGACCCGTGGGGGTACTCATGGGTCCCTAATTTCCAACCATGCACAGTGTGGCAGGCACCATGGGGAGCCCGCCACAGGGTGCAACGTTTTCCCCAACCACCCCTTTCTTCAATGGGAGCCTGTGTTCATGTTCAGAAGACAGGCACCCATTAAAGTTAATGGGAGTCCGACTGAATCATATCCAGATGCATATGGATGCATCGTGCTCGTTTGGTCGGACTCCCCCGATCTGAGTCAAACGTAAAGCATTCCTGAACCAATTTGGTCGGTATGCTTTCCGAACACGATCGGAATCGGGACCTAAGTTATTATGTACTGCTCTAGCTGACATTTTCTTCTCTTCAAATTTTTTGTAACAGTACTTACAAATTACTTGATCACTACCCAAATCAAACTGACTTACTACAAACAAATAAAGACAAAATTGCTGCCACTTATCATTATTTTCTTTTTCACTTTTTAAATATAAATTAACATTCCTAGTTTGACTTCTTTGAGTACGTCGACAACAAATACAAATATAGTTTGGTTTTTCAGATGAAACTGTGAATGAATGAATGAATGAATTTATTTATTCTGTGGTTACTTAAAACCATTACAATATACAACGTTATAAAAAAACATATAGCAATTAAGAAAATGCAAGTCATTATTGACAGTAGTAGTTAAAAGCTCCTAGTATTTAAAACCTAGCCATCAGGGAGATATGTAAACAGCCAGTATTGTCTTAGTAGTTAAAAATCATTGGGGTGGAATTAATGCTCGATGCTGCCCTTCGGAAAAATTAACTAGGGTGTTTATCTGACTCTGCTTCTGCCAACTCATCTTTCAAGAGTATGCAAGTGTGATGTACAAATTTGTCAAAGTTGTCCATGTTATTCACAATGTCCAAAGTGTACAGCTGACAGACAGCCTCCTTTGCAGTGCGAATGGCCAGTTGTAGAAGAATGGGTCTAAAATAGATTCTGCGAGCTTGCCGCGAGATTGGGTAGCATAGCATAATGTGTGCCAGGGACTCCCTTTTGTAGTTACATAGACAACAAACTGAAGCAGCTGACTGTGCTTTCCAAAATGAATATAGTTCTTTTATGGGGAGCGGATGTAGTTTTGCAGCTAATATCCGGTGTAGTGCTTGTCTCCCCACAGCCCGTGAAAGGTGGGGATTATGGGTGTGGAAAATTTGCGGAAGATATAGAGCTGCATGAAAATCTCTGCCTGCCAAGGATTCCATATCCAAAATGCGAGAGCAGGAACATAGTTGCCTTTTTATTGATGATTTGATGGTTGCATATTTCATTAAGCTGGGATCCCAGTTCTCGGTCGCTAATTGTAGCAGATGTTTTGCTATGGTAAGACTGAGGGACCAAGAATTTCTCGACATTAGAAAGATGGACTTTCTGAGGGCCTTCATGGAATTCTCAGGCGCTGTGGTTGTCAAGTAGAAGTATTTTACCAAGGCAGCCAGCTCATCTAATCTTTGTTGGGTGAGGTCAAATTCAAGGCGGAACAATGTGTTTCTTGTACAGGGGGGCAAGAATAATAACTTTGTATATGCTGGGCAGTGTATTTTTTCCAGGTCCAGTACAAACATTCCCGGAAATGCCTGTTGTGAATAATTAAGTGACAGCAGTAGTTTGGCCCGCAATACCCTTTGAATTGCCGTAGTTGTTGGGTTGTCTAAGGCGGCATATAGTTTGCAGAGAGCGTGTGTGTTAGACTTGGCATCTTTTGGTGTGTTTCCCCTGTCTTTTGCTTTCTGACCTCCAGGTTTTGACTGCTGGTTTGGTGTCCCTGCACACATTCTCACTACTGCTCAATGTTAAAGTGCAAGTACTCCTGGTGTACATTGCTGTTATGGATTGGTGATTCCATGATTGGTTATTTGATTCACTAGTCAATCTCTATTACAGTGCACTGTGTGTGTCCAGGGCCTGTACATCAAATGCTGCTAGTGGGCTTGCAGCACTGGTTGTGTCACCCACACAAGCAGCCCTTCAAAGGTAACTCAGACCTGCCACTGCAGTGTCTGTATGCAGTCTAGTAATGCCATGTCGACTTGGCAAGTGCACCCACTTGCCAGGCACTAACCTTCCCTTTTCTTACATGTGAGTCACCCCTAAGGTAGGCCCAAGGTACCCCTGTGAGCAGGGTGCAGTGTATGTGAAAGCAAGGACATGCCCTGATGTGTGCAGCATGTCCTGATAGTGAAATACTGCCAATTTTGTTTTCCCTTTTGAAAGGCTATCTGGCCCATAGGAAAGCGTGGGAGTTAATTTATAATATCTTATTATCTACTGGCGGTCGCCAGTAGATAGTTATAGTTAGGACCTATTTTCCATAGGAAATCCGCAACATTCTATTGGGAAAATCTTTGGCGCCGATTGACGAATCTTCGCGAAATTTTCCAAACTTTTGGCCAGCTCCGCTCCGCTCCTACCCTGAAAGTTTTGCGGTGATCCGTGAAGCGGGAGCCGAGAAAAAAGGGGGGTCCCAAAACACGTTTTCCCCATGCAATTTCCCGTAGGATCTGTTGTCGCAGCTACTGCCCGAACCGCTGAACGGAATGACACCAAATTTGGCAAAGAGGTAGTCCTCAGTTAGGACTCGTGCCTTTTGCATATTTGGTGTGAATCTTTTCAGTAGTTCCTGAGAAAATTAGGGTAAAAAAGTTAGAGATATCTATGGCCGCGGAGGATCCGTGGACCGTACCCGCACCGTATGCGAACCCTCCCCGAACCGAGCGCGCACCCTCCCGATCGCCTGCTGAATGCTAATTGGCTGTCAAGCGTCTCTCTACATTCGAAACCAGGAACTGTTGTCGGCCATTTTCTGCCTCGGTAGAAGCGAGGCTGAAGATGGAAGGGGAATAAGTGTGTAAAAGATATAAAGGGGGCAGAGTGGAAATACTCTGACCCTCTAGATCTGCTTAGGGGGTCCCAGAAGGACTCCCTGTGGCCCCTCCTTTTTAAAAAAAAAAGCGGCGAAATGCGCGCACGGTGCGTGCATCTTATCGCGTTGGATGCACAGATTCTCTCGTGGTGGGTGCGCGGATCCACGGCAACGTTTTTTGAAAAACAACAAGAAATCATTGGTTGTATAACAACTTTCTACACTGAAAGGTAGGGTGTATATTTTTTAAAGGTATGATTGATATTGGTTAACAAAAATAGATTGTAAGGAACATTATATATGATAAGCTGATATGTTCGTGCCTTGTGTAGGAACATTGTGTGCTGAACTTGTGACCTGTGAGCTCAGTGCAGTGTTCCATGAGCTGTTTCTATGGTTTACAGGCAGAAGGCAGATTGGGGGAAGGGTTGAAATGTATTTCAGTTGGAAAGGGTTGAAATGTTTAACCAATAGAAATGTGTGTTTGCTTTTGAGTTTATGTGCAAAGGATTGTGATTTGATGTTTACATGTATATGTGTGGAAAATGAAAGGGAAACTTGAAAGGGAAACGATTCTGTAAAAGAAAATATGGTGAGTGATTGATATACTCCTTAATCTACAAAAGAACTTGAAAGATGAGTTATTTAATTGTGAGGGGATGTATGTAGACTATTTTGATTTTAATCAGACTAATGTATTTTTCCTGCTAAAGTGTAGGGAGTACTTTTTTTCTCTACAATGTGTGTGCATGTAGAAACCATTCTGTGATAGGCAATTGTGTTTTTCATGTGTTTGTAGACAGATAACTGTGCAGTTTTTATATTTTGGTAGAATTAGAAACCAGTCATTGTTTATGAATTTGTGAAATCAGTTATGTTATGTTTCTATACTAAAATGTAGTACTACTTCTAGATGAAGAAATGTGTTTTATTATAGTGCAAGGGATAGTGTTGTTTGTCTAGAATCACACAGTGAGTCTGTGTGCATTTGGGAACCACTGTGAGAGAAGCATTTGGTAACATCGTGTATTTACTGACAGATAACTGTTTTAAAACCTGTCATGTTGTCAAGTTTTAGTAGCATTAGAAGCCAGTCTTTGCTTATGCGTTGATTAAATTAGTCAGGCATTGACATTAAAGTGTAGTTGTGAAATGTGTAGATTGTATGCAGTTCCTTTACCACTTCCACTGTAGTGAATGAGTTTTGGTAAACTCCTAGGGATAGTGTTGTTTGTCTAGAATCACACTGTGAGTCTGTGTGCATTTGGGAACCACTGTGGGAGAAGTGTTTGGTAACATCGTGTATTTGCTGACAGATAAGTGTTGTAAAACATGTTATGTTGTCAAGTTTTAGTAGCATTAGAAGACAGTTATGGCTCATGCTTTCATTATATGAGTCAGGCATTGACAGTAAATTGCAGTTGTGAAATATGTAGATTGTTTGCAGTTCCCTTACCACTTGCACTGTAGTGAATGAGTTTTGGTAAACTCATAGGGATAGTGGTGCTTGTCTAGAATCACACTGTGAGTTAGTGTGTATTTGGGATCACTGTGAGAGAAGCATTTGGTAACATCATGTATTTGCTGATAGATAACTGTTTTAAAACGTGTCATGTTGTGAAGTTTTAGTAGGATTAGAATCCAGTCTTTGCTTATACGTTGATTAAATGAGTCATGCTTTGACACTGATGTGGTGTACTTAAATATGTAGATTGTGTGCATTACCATTAACTCTTCCAGAGTAGTGAATGAGTTTTGGTAAACTCCTAGGATAGTGTTGATTGTCTAAAATCACACTGTGAGTCTGTGTGCATTTGGGTAAGGATTGTGAGAGAAGCATTTGGTAACATCGTGTATTTGCTGACATATACCTGTTTTAAAACCGGTCATGTTGTGAAGTTATAGTAGCATTAGAAGCCAGTCTTTGCTTATGCTTTGATTATATGAGTCAGGTTTTGACATAAAAGTGCAGTCCTGAAATATGAAGATTGCGTGCAGTTCGCTTACCACTTCCACTGTAGTGAATGAGTTTTGGTAAACTCCTAGGGATAGTGTTGCTTGTCTAGAATCACACTGTGAGTCTGTGTGCATTTGAGAACCACTGTGAGAGAGGCATTTGGTAACATTGTGTATTTGCTGACAGATAACTAATTTAAAACCTCTCATGTTGTCAAGTTTTAGTAGCATTAGAAGCTAGTCTTTGCTTATGCATTGATAAAATGAGTCAGGGTTTGGCACTAAGGTGCAGTACCATGTACTATTCTGTTCACTGTGGCAGAACTGAACATTTTAAAGTTTTATCTAAGCACTGTCGTAGAAGTAGTCTGATTATTTAGTCAGTTTCTAAGTGCCAAATAGACTGCTCCAAATGTCTATGCTGTATGCATGTAGTGTTCTAACATACTATACACTTGTTTTTTACACCTTCAATTCCCTAGTCAGTATCCATACACTTCCAGGAAATATCCTGTCACTTCCTTTGCAGTCCTCTAGAGACCCATTCAACAGCATGTACTAATCCATTCACTGTGCCAAAACCCAAACACTTATACATTCACCAAGACAGTCTCTTTCCAGTACTCTAATGATTCAGTCACTGCCTAAGTATTCATGCACAGAGCCAGGTCTTAGCATATGGACTTCTTCAAACCCCTATCCACTATGCATGCAGTCCTCTAAGCACCTACACACTTGTCTTTCACACCTTCAATTCCCCAGTCAGTATCTGTTCACTTCCAGCAAACACCCTGTCACTCCATTTGCACTCCTCTAGTGACCCATTCAGCATTATGTACTAATCCATTCACTGCGCCAAACCCTAATAAATGCACCCAGGCACTCTCCTTGCAGTACTCTAATCATTCAGTCAGTACCCAAGTACTCATCCAGTGACCCAGGCCTTAGTATATGGACTGCTTCAAACCCTTATCCACTATGCATGCAGTCCTCTAACCACCTATACAATTGTCTTTCTCACCTTCAATTCCCTAGTCAGTATCCATACACTTCCAGGAAATACCCTGTCACTCCCTTTGCAGTGCTCTAGTGACCCATTCAGCACCATGTACTAATCCATTCACTGTGCTTAAACCCAAACACTTATAAATTTACCAAGATACTATCTTTGCAGTAATCTAATCATTCAGTCAGTGCCTAAGTATTCATACACTGAGCCAGGCCTTAGCACATGGACTGCTTCAAACCCCTATGCACTATGCATGCAGTCTTCTAACCACCTAGACACTTGTCTTTCACACTTTCAATTTCCTAGTCAGTATCCATACAGTCCAGCACTTGTGACTGCCTTTGCACTCCTCTAGTGACTCATTCAGTACCAAGTACTAATCCATTCCCTGTGCGAAAATCCTAGCACTTATAAATTTGCCTAGGCCTTGCTGTACTCTAATCATTTAGTCAGTACCCAAGTAGTCATGCAGTGAGACAGGCCTTAGCACATAGACTGCTTTAAATGCCTATGCAGTATTGATACAGGCCTCTAATCACCTACACAGTTGTCTTTCACACCTTCAATTCTCTAGTTATTATTCATACTCTTCTAGCAAACACCCTGTCACGCACCCAGTGTGTCTCCTTATAGTACTGTAATCATTTAGTCAGTTAGCATGTAGTCTTTTAGTGAGGTAGGCTTTAGGGCATGAACTGCTTCAAAGTAATATGCACTATGCATGTAGTGTTTTAACGATCGTCACACTTGTGGTTCAGGGCTATAGTTTCTTAGTCAGTTTTTATATAAAATGTGTTTGTACAGTAATGGAATAGTATAAATTTGAAAGTTATTAATATACATTTATTTGTGATTCTTTTTTACAGATACAGAACAGGAGTGTTTCTCATCTGTTTGCACTCTTCTCGTGCAAGATTGTTTGGATGAAGGGTCCTTAGGTGTTTCATCATACTTGCTGTGCCGCACAAGTATTTTTTGTTATGATCCCCTCGTAACAGAACTCTTTGGCAAATCTTGCGAATGAAGAAGGTCTTTGTTTGCCCCTTGGAAAAAAATTAAAAAAAATTCACCACTGATGAAAAACGTTGTGGGCGTGGTGCCTTCTGCAAAAAAAAATCCTCAGATTTGGTAAATAATTTAAAGCGGCAACATTTACAGTTTTTGTAAGTTAAACTTATAAAATTTTGTTAGCTGTATACATTTTATATATCTGTGATTTGTTTCTTGTGGTATTTTGTTAAGAATACCATGTTGGGGTTTTTTTAACAATCTTTTTGATTTTTCAGGTCTGACGTCGACATCCGTGGTTCCCACAGGAGTGTTCTGCTTTGTTGTTTTGTATTATTGTTGTTACATTTTGTTTATCAGTTTATTGTTTATATTTATGTTAATAAAAATATAAAGTTTGAAAATAGTTTATCGTTTATATATTTATTTTTATAAAAAAGAAAGTTTGAAAAAAAAATTAATTATGTTTTTGGTTGTTGTCTTAACTGCTGTGTGACTCTTTCTTGTTCTTATTACTGTTATTTGATGGAGTCCACCATGG
The DNA here is from genome assembly GCF_964204655.1 of Triturus cristatus. Lineage (NCBI taxonomy): Eukaryota > Metazoa > Chordata > Amphibia > Caudata > Salamandridae > Triturus > Triturus cristatus. The sequence continues at coordinate 960,328,577 of NC_140585.1, read as the reverse complement.
TGATAAATTTTGGGGCACTTATCGATGGAATACTAGTGATATCTGTAGTTTGCACCAACTTCTGAATAGTGTGTTAGATTTATCTCAACTTTACTTCCGTTAAAGTGCTGATAATGAAATGGAGAGTAGCCGTTCCCGTGCAAAAAGACATGAGGTGCACCTTTGCGATTTATTCTAAATACTAAAATCCTGTATTGTATTGCACTGAGGTATTGGCTGCACTTACAGTGTACACACGAAATCTATTAAGAAATCTCATTGTATTTATATTGATTGGGAATAGTGCGTCAGGTGCTGGATCTTGAGGAGATACACTCCTCATGCAGCCATGGCTGGTTTGACAGGTCCTGTTCCAAAGCCTTGCGACTCTTGAAAGTTGCCTTAAAATCTAATCCCAAAAGCCGCCTGGAAGTCCAGCAAGCCAGACAAAATTATCGCACTGCCCGCCAGGTTAGGAAAAACCAGCTGAAGTCAGAGGCCTGGCAAGCACTCTTGGAAGCCTCCAGTAATAGGGATAACACCGCCTTCTGGAGAGCAGTTAATGCACCTTTTTTCCGACTTTCCCAGCCCCCAAACTTGGACTCAGCCATAACTGCCGAAATTTGGGTTAAACATTTTAGTACCTTATATAATCCTTCTGACCCGGCAGACCGTCTGAGCGTGCGGGAAAACAACTCTAATTCCCCGTCAGATTTAAATATTTCCACTCTTTTTCCCTTGAACATCTTTTTTGACCACGCCGAGGTACTTGTGGCATTAAAAGAAAGTCCTTCAGGGAAGGCTCCAGGCCCGGACTGTGTACCCATAGATGTTTTTAAATCACAGCCAGACCTATGGGCTCCTTTGCTTACCAATGTTCTGAACTCCTTGAATACCACAGGTTTTATTTCCACCTGGCCCGAGGCGATTGTCGTCCCGATTTTTAAAAAAGGCGATAGGGATAACCCCGTCCATTATCGCCCAATTTCCCTGCTAGACTCCCTCATGAAGGTAGCTGGGCGAATCATTCTAAATAGAATACATGACTGGATAAATGACCAAGACATTATCTCTAATCTTCAATATGGCTTTAGACATGGCAAAGGCACCATAGAGCAAGGTCTGAATCTGACTCTTATAATAGCCAAATACACTCAGGCTAAAAAAGGTAACCTTTTTATAACCTTTGTAGACCTTAGCTCCGCATTCGATTGCGTCGATCATGAGCTGCTATGCGAATCTCTTGTAGAGATAGGTTTAGATCCCCCCATTCTCGCATTCATCAAAGAGCTTTACAGGGGAGCATCAGCCCGCGTCAGATATGGTAGAAATGGAGAATGCTCTGATAGGTTTTACATCAGGCGAGGTGTCAGACAGGGTATGCATACTAGCTCCCCTACTCTTCACCCTCTACATTAATTCTGTAGGCCATCACCTAAACAGATCTTTCCACGACTACCCTACCATAAACGGCAAACCCATACCCATCCTCCTCTATGTGGACGATGCAGCAATTATGTCCCAGACCCGCATGGGGTTACAAAGGGCAGTCGACGAATTCACTGTCTTCATGTCAAGGAGAGGCCTTAACGTTAATGCCTCCACAACCTTCACCATGTCTTGTGGCTTAGGGATTGGGAAAAAACAATGTTCTATCTTTTTGAACGGCATAAAACTGGATAGCACTGATAGATTCCCTTACCTGGGTTTTATCTTTAACAAAAGGGGTAACTGGCGGGCTGCTGCGCAAGCCAGAGGCTTAGCATTGTCTAAAGCTATCGGTGCACTGACCAACTTCTCTTAGAAACTCGGGGGCCGCCCGATAAACCCCTTACTACAGATCTACCGGGCCAAGTGCATTTCAGCCGGCACTTATGGATCCGGGATCTGGGGGATCGAACCTGTTGACCAAATTCAATGCCTTGAGAACGCCTTCTTGCGTTATCTCTTGGCTGTTCCACGTGGTACATCCACTTATTTGGCGCACACTGAACTAGGTCTTACATATATCGCGGACACAATCAACTCTGCCCCCATTATCCTTTGGCATAAAGTCTGGACTAATCAAGAGACACCTTTTAACAGAGAAATTATCACAGATTGTCACAAATTGAACGAGGTCAAGAACATTAAATGGCTGAATTACGTAAAGAACTTGTTTTCTGATTTAGGGCACCCTGAATTTTTTTCTGATCCCTCAACTCTAAATAATATACCAAGAGTTACGTTAAAACGTCTCGTCTTAAATTACCTGAGTAGCCGTCGGTGGTCCTTAGAAAAACAAACGAGCACCATCGTCGACTATCATCAATTGACTATCACAAATGGGATTCAGCAATATTTACTCCTAGAACCATGGCCCTTTATTCGTATGCTCCTGACTCGTTTTCGCACTGACACCTTTTTCAGACTTTTAACATTCCCCAACCCAAATTGCTGGTCTAGTGTTTTGGAGAAATGCCCCTGTGACGATTCGTCAAAGCAATCTAATATTCACTGCATCTTATTCTGCAGATTCTATCAACGGCCAAGGGCTATCTTTTTGAAACCTCTGCTTAAATCATGGGGACTATATTCATGCAGAGTAGCTTACCATAAATTAAAATCTCTGGAAACCCCTTTAGCCTTGGCTGCCGTCTCATCTTATCTGAAAATGACTGTGAAATTGAGGGCATCAATGCAGATTTAGTTGACACATGTCTTAATGTCCTGTCGTGTACCTGCATTTTAATTGATCTTGTGATAGTCGAAAAATAATTGAAACTTTATCCGTTATATTCTTTTAATCATTTTAATGAATTTCTTTTTATATATTTATGTATATGTACTTTTATGATACTGTTTTTACATATCGAATAAAGTTCATTATTACCTATTGCCACTGCTCAGTTCGTATATTGTTCTGCATACGAAAAAAATCACATCACAACTTTCACACTAATTGCAATGAGAAACAAATTCCGGCGATAAGACACGTTAGCACCAGGGATTTTACACCTGCTTTCTGCTGGTGTTAAGCAGGACAACTACCTGCACCATGAAAGGGAACTCAGCCAAGAGCCACACCAGAACACCCACAGGTGCCATAAAGTCAATGAGCATGATACAGGGATACCCATGAGGGCCAGAAGACTCATCTCAACAACTCCAGGACCGCCAATGCCTCCCAAACCCATATCTTAGTAAGTGTGTCCCTGTGGTCATTGTCTTAGCATGATAGGCACGAGCCCTGCAACATCACAGTGTGCTGTCACCTCAGCGTTGGCAGTGAGCCTGGATGTGTAGCTACGCACGTATCCTCCTGCATGCACAACTGGCATGTGCTGATCTGGGGTTCACAGGTCTGTGGTAAATAATTTAATTACCGGGACTTAATTTGATACAGAAACATAATAAAAATAGCTCAGTAAATAAGAGGCAGAATCCGTGGTATTAGAGGTTCGGAATGGGCTTTATTCCAATGGACGATTCGAATCGGTTGCTCAAAGTTCCATCACCACGAAGGTTCAGGAAGTGAAGTACATACATTATTGATAATTAATCACTTTTATACAATAGGCATTACAGTGAAGCAAATGCAAGAGGCGTAACAATTGATAGCAAAGATAACATTTCACATGCGTAGCTGAAGGAGGCGTAATTGGGAGTAACAAGGAAACGTCATTGGTTGTGATGTCACATATAGGTGGACCTATGAAATAATTTCGCAATGTCAGCAGAAATACTTGGCAGAGATGCGCGCGCAGCAGCATGACGTATGATTGACGTGCGACTAGGGGGTGAAGGGGACTTGACATTTAGCTCTACATGTGGCGACAGATGTCTGGAGGGTCAAGTCAACCTAATCCCCAAATCATATCTAACATCCTATGTTTAAAGAACTATGTTATCCAAAAGAGAGGTCTCTTAGAGTAGAATCTTATTCTATACTGACTATACTGACTGTTAGTGCGTGTACAAGCGTCTAAGTGTCTACACTAGATGCGAGGGCAGGAATCTTCCATAGTAACAGGGCTATGAATTACTTGCATAAAGACAGAGAAACCGGGCCTTTGCTTGGTAGCTGGAAGAATGTTTACTTAAACTACTAGACAGGAATGCATTGGGCAGGGAGCGGAGCAGATAATTTCGAAGGTGAAATACAGTTTCTTGGCAGGCAACAGGCTGATGTCAGGCTTCGTGAGCCGCGCAGGGAATGAGACAAAGTTCATGGTCACAGATGCAGGCTCAGACTGGAGCTTCAGAGGCAGAAAGCAAGAAAAGCTTGATGACAGAATCAGGGCCTACTTGCCTGGACTGTAAAATGGCATAAGTGAACCATATAAAGCCGGTGGCCTTTCGTACTTAGGAATGGAATATCCAGCCTATTCATGGCGGATCTGAAAGAGGACATGTTGACGGTGGACGCACATGTGTTTGCGTCTTCATAACTGGAACTGGAGGAAACATACATGTACTTGTGATTCATACATGAAACCGTTGGGGTCCAAGATAGGGGACATAACTGATCAGAAAAATCCATATTTCCACATTCCCTCCTTGTCCCCTACTTGCCCGTTAAGAGATATCAATCTTCATCAATCCATTGATCTGTTCATATAGCATCATTTGTTCTTCTTTTTTCTTCTGGGACGAATGAAATTTTGGTGATGGAATACACGATGTGGCACACAGACCACAAATCGCTGGTCCACATTGTAGGCATAGACAGCAACTGAATAGTATGAGGAAGCCAATACCTAGGAAGGATAGGACCTTCCATCCAAAGGTAGATAATACACTCCAAAACCAACCGGACCAAGTCCAGGTGCCTGGATTCTGGTGTATCTGGCTTACAATCTTATGAAGGCGAGTTATGGCTTTATATACAGATGGCGAATTTTCTGGTATGAAAATGCAACAACTTGATCCGATGACCCTACAAGCTCCGCCCCTATCGGCCAGGATGACGTCAAGGACAAGACGATTCTGAAGCACAACAATCCGCATAGCAGACTGTTCTTCTGTTAAATTGCCTAAGGCGGAAATAGTTTCGTTCACTACTGCTTCAAGGGTTCTAGTTAATCTACGTATCAGCTTACTATTAGTAACGGTACCTATATAGGGAAAGAGACCTTTATTGAAATCTGTGTATTTTTCCCATGCTGTTTCAGTGTAATCGACAATTGGGAGATCTCTCCTTTCTCTATTGTGTACTAAATGAGTATTTCTGTGATAATCAGGAGGAGCTAGGAAAACAGGTGGCAAAAGAAATCCAATGTAACAGGTACCATCCCAATCTAGAGGTAGGCGTACATATGCCGTCTGACCACATATGAAATAGGAATGGCGGGAAGCTCTAAATGTCGACTTGCCTTGATCACTGAATTCTATTACAGTGGTGCATCTACTATGGCCCATATGTATGGAACCATTCTTTCTTACACATAATTCACCTTTTACTGGAAATATTGACATAGCGGGCAAAATTGGAGTAGCTTCGGATTCGACATTTAGGATCATAAGATTAAGCGTAAAATTACCTAATCCATATACTTCATTTTCTAGATCAGTTCCTGTTCTCTTGGGAAGTCCCTCCTTGTTAGGGTAGCAGACTTTAAGTAAAACTAAGTTTAAATTTCCCCATACCCAGTTGTCTTGATAAACTACAGAATTTGAATCTAGGGGATTAATTAAACTAAACCATGCTCCACAGGAGCCGTTGTTTGTGAACGGGTATGGAAAGAGAGGTAGAATTCCTTTATAATTCTGATAGGGAGGGAGTCGGCCACATATCCAACAATTTGTAGCATTGCTAACCTGATGGGAATGATGTAACATACTAATAAACGTGTTATTGCGCAGCGCAAATCTATAAGACAACTCATGCGGAGGTAATTCACTAAAAGAATGTTCAGCAGTAACATTATAAACATGTCTAGGAATAGGATAATATATGTGCAACAATATACTTGCAGTAATTATTAAAAGACTTAAGAAAAACAAAATTAATAACGTCACTGTGCAATGACTACGCAGTGATTTACAGTATGCATGTCGTTTCAACATTTTTCGGGTGTTTTCTCTATTCAGATCTAAGGGATACATGTCAGGGACAAATTCAACCGCTTCACCTTGGAGAGGACTTAAACAATCAAATTTCCCGACCGGTTAGATCTGAGTTTTAGTTTATATTGTTCGTGACTACTTGATTCAACAAAAGGAAGTTTTGAGTCAATGGGTGAAGACACACGAGGTGTGGTGTTTACGTCCGATGGTAGTCCATGAAATTTCTTGATATGACTTGAATGTATCCAGCCTTTTCTGCCTTCGATCTTCACGGCTGTCCTTGTGGTGAGCAAGACCAGTTGCGGTGACTTCCACCTAGGATCCAGCTGAGTCTTTCGATCAAAGTTCCTCACGAGGACCAGATCCCCCGGAACTATGTCATGGGGTTTCACCTCAGTGTTGTCAGGAAAAGCTGCAGCTACCTGTGAACGACAAGATTGTAGTGCAGACATCAAGGAAGCCAAATAATCTGTCAGCATATTACAGTCAATATCAGTTATTTTACGTGGTATAGGCGTCCCCCACATATTTGGTGGTCTGCCAAAGATCACCTCATACGGGGATAGCCCTGTTCGAGAGTGTGCTACCATTCTCATGTAAAAGAGTGCAACTGGTAAGGCTACTACCCAGTCGACACCTTTCTCTCTGCATATTTTGGACAATCTGATTTTCAGGATCTGATTATGTCTTTCTACGAGACCTGCTGCCTCGGGGTGGCGGACACAGTGGAATTTCCACTGATAGCCTAACAAAAGTGAAACGTGTTTCATTAGTTCGGATGAGAACGGCTGGCCGTTATCTGAGTAGACAGCACGTGGTAAACCGTATCGTGGGAAGAATTCTCGAACTAACTGTTTGGCAGTAGTCGGGGCAGTGTAATCTGAAACCGGGTATGCCTCTGTCCAACGGGAAAGAGCACAGACAACTACGAGAACATATTTGAATCCTCGACATCGTTCCATCTGGATATAATCCATCTGGAGGACTTCAAAAGGGTGATCAGGAGACTGAAATCCACCCTGTTCTACGGGAACGCTTTTTCCTGGGTTAAACTGACAACAGATCATACAGGTACGAACTTTTTGCTTGGCTGCTGCTCGTAAATGTTTATTGAACCAAATGTGTTGGATGCTGTCTAGCATAGCTTTTTCTCCTAGATGCGCTGGACTATGTATAGTGTTAATAATAACTTGGACCATTGAATCAGGAAGGAACCACACAGATTTTTCCTTCGTCATCCATCCTTGATCCGTTTGGATCCCTCCTAATTCAGTCCATTTCTTTATTTCGTCTGGTGTAGCATGCGTCTGTATGTCAATTACGTCAAGAGCGGGATCTTTAATCGTCATACAATGTGTTGGTGTCGGGACTATTGTCTTTGTCATGTCGGATGTTTGAGTTTGAGCAGTCTGTTTAGCTGTTCTGTCAGCTAGATCATTGCCTTGAGAAATGATATCAATAACTTTCGTATGAGCTTTACATTTCATAATTGATATTGCAGTGGGTAGATGTATTGCATCTAATAAGGCATGAATGAGGGGCCGTGCTGAATGTGGGCACCGTGAGAAGTTCAATAACCTCTCTCTCGCCACAGCACGCCGAAGTCATGTACAACTCCGAATGCATAACGTGAATCAGTGTATATGTTGACTCTTTTATTTGTGGCTTGAATACAGGCTTGTGTCAGAGCGACGAGCTCTGCGGCTTGAGCTGACAAGGTATTTATGCAATTTGTTTCGATGACTTCAGTGTCTGTTGTGACTGCGTAAGCGGCCACTAACTCTCCTGTACTTGTTCTCATACATGAACCATCTACATACAACGTTAGGTCTGGGTCTGACAATGGAACATCTGTCAAGTCTTGTCTGGGTTTCGTCGTGATTGTAATAACGTCAATACAGTCATGAGCTAGTGGGTCTGTTCCAATTACGGGTAAAAGTGTGGCAGGATTCAATGTGTTACAACGTCTGATTTCTATATGTGGCTGAAACAATGTTAATTCATACCCTGTAAGTCGCGCTATAGTCAAGTGTTGTGTTTGCGTTCGATTCACGAGAACCTCTACTGCATGTGGTACTTGAACTGTCAATGGATGTCCTAACACTATGGCATCGCTTTGTCTGATTGCTAAAGCTGTTGCTGCCACTGATTTTAGGCATGCAGGCAAAGCCTGAGCTACGGGATCTAATGTACTAGAAAAATAAGCACATGGTTTGTGGGATCCTGCCTGTTCCTGTGTGAGTACTGACAAGGCAGTACCTTCGCGTTCTGTAACAAAAAGTGTAAACTGTTTATTGTAACATGGTGTTGCTAAAACCGGTGCTTGACATAAAGCTTTCTTTAGGCTTTCAAAAGCTTGTGTATGTTCCTGAGTCCAAGGGAGAACAGTCGATGTGGCTGCCTCCTGTGTTGTCAACTGAATGAGTGGTTTTGCTAGAAATGCATACTGAGGGATCCACTGCCTACAATATGAAGTGAGGCCTATGAAAGCCCGCACCTCCTTTTGTGTCTTGGGTATTGGCATGTTAGCTATTAACTGAATGCGGTCGGGTGTAAGCTGCCTTCCCTCCTTGGACAGCGAGTGTCCAAGATAAACAACTCGCTGGACACAGAATTGCAGCTTAGAAGGGGACACCTTGTGCCCCTTTTCGGCTAGAAATTGTAAAACTGTCAGTGATGCTTTCTCACATTCAGATTCGCTTCTAGCGGTGATCAGCAGATCATCGACATATTGAAGCAGGGCAGTGTTCACTGGCATGTGGATACTGTCGAGTTCTCGTTTCAGTGCTTGGCTATAGATGCTGGGGCTTTCTGTAAATCCTTGAGGTGCGCGTGAGAATTTAAAGCTACGTCCATTTAAACTAAATCCGAACAAGTATTGGCTTTCCGGATCTATAGGGATGCTGAAAAAGGCATTCTTGAGATCAATTACAGTAAAGAATGTTGCTTCAGAATCAATAGCTGTCAGTAATGACGAGATATCTGGGACCACAGGGAATTGTGGCACAATGCACTTGTTTAATTCGCGCAGATCAATAACCAATCGATATACTGGCGGGGCCTTTGGATCTGTTCGTTTAAGAATCGGAATTATCGGTGAATTACATACATTGGAGTCTGTTTCCACAACCACTCCTTGGGCAATGAGCTCGTCAATGATTTGTAGTAAAGCCACTACAGCATCTGGTGGTAACTTGTATTGTCGCATTCGTGGTAGTACCACTCCTGCCTTTAGTGTAACTCGATATGGTGTAATATTCATGCAACCAACATCAGTAGGGCCTTGTGCCCATAGATGTGTAGGTAAAGTCTGCAGTCGGGGATCCATGTCTCGAGACACATAGTGACCTTTGAAATCACGTAAAAACAATCTTACTCCTTCCGGAGAACAACATATTATAGCTCCTAGAGCTTTCAGTGTCTTTATACCTAACAAGTTTTCTAGACATGATTTAGTAAGCAATAAATCTGTAGTTCTGGTCAAGGGTCCTATCGTAAGTGGAAGAGGCTGTGATACTTCATTAACAATAGGTTTTCCTGAAAAACCAAGGGAAATATTCTGTGAGCCTGAGAGGGGTGCCCCTGGAACTTCACTACGTTTTATGGTTGTTCGACTTGCCCCTGTATCGAGTAAAAATTTTCTATCTTGGCCTAATAATTCACTATGTACATAAGGTCCTTCTTGGTCTATTGGGACCTCGATAAGGGGTAAGTCAACTTCCCTCTCTAGGCTTGTTCATGCGTATCGTTGATAATCAGGATAGTCGTACTGTGCGGTCTGGTACAGCTGTCGTGTCGTGGTTTGTGTGGCAGCAACCGGCAGCGCTGGTGCAGCTGGCACAAACTGTATAGACTGTTGTGGAGCTGGCATGGACTGTGCATGCTGCGGGGCTCCTTGTTCATTCTGATCCTGTCTAAGTGGCCGTGGTCTTTCTTTTGTAATACCTGTGGCGATATTACGCTTCAGGACTGGGCAATCGTGTATATAATGACCTGGTTGTTTACAATAGTTGCATGTCCCTTTTATAGGTCCTGCTGAATCACCGGAATGTGTCGTACCCTTTTTATGTCCTTCAGCTGGCACTGTCTGGGAGACTAGCATTTTCATTTTCGTGTCTTTCATGCGTCTTTGTTCATGATCTTGTTCCTCTCTAATTCTATTGTGATGATACTGTAACATTTGTAACATTTGTGATGGGGTGTTACCTTGCCAGGTACTCTCGAATTTTAATACCCTATTCTTCACTTGGGGCAAGGAATTTTCAACTAATTTTGTCACAAACAGATGTGGGTATGATTCGCTACTTGCTTTTATGCCACTATTTATACCAAAACATTTTTCAAATCGTGCATAGAAATCACTAGTGTCTTCATCTTGCTTTTGTTTACAGGCTGAAATTGCACCCCAGTCTTCCTTTTTCGTAGTTAATAAACGTGGCAGTACCTGTACTAGTAAACCTGGTAGTGCTTTAGTTTTGTCCTCAAGTCCCGAACCTGGACCTCGGGCCTTTTCTTCATTTTCTAATGCTGTCCAGTCTATCTTTTGGTCTCCCACCTCCCACTCTTTTTCCTTGAGTTTTTCATAAATGCCAGCAGGCATCAATACCTTTAATATTGTCATAATGTCGGGATAGGTATACTCTCCCATGAGTAACATGTCTTTAATTTCTCGGTGGAAACCCGCTGGGTCTTTGTCATGACTGGGTACCACTTTCTTCATCTCTAACAATTCTATTTTCGATATGGGCGTATATACAAATACACGTTTAAACTGATTGTCCTCGCCCTTTATTGGGTGTACTTCTCGTAAGGGATTCTGTCTGTCCATGTAATACATCGGTCTTTCCTTGATGGGCAGTGAGACATGTTCTGGACATACAAAAAGAATGTACTGCTTTCTTGATTCTAGTATTTCTTTAATTAGCTTAGTACCTGAACCTCTCCATCTATTCGTGAGTAATTCAGTCAATATATCAGGTAAGGGACCAGGATCTGAATGTTGGCTTTTATATAGTATAAGAAGTTGTTGAATCATATAAATCCCAGCTAAACGCTGTTCATCTGGGGTGAGATTCAAAAATGTGTGGGCTACGGTATCATCATCATACTTTCCGGGACTGTCAACCCAATGAACGGCTGACCTGGCTAATTCTTGTTCATCCATAGAATCGAGAAAATGATAACCCCTTCGTTCTCGCAGTAATTTGTCAGCGGCTTGGAACAAATGCTCGGGGGACCTTATATTTATTATAGGTGTTTGGAAATTCCTGTTATTATCTGGACATATAGGACGTATCGGGTCAGTAAAACATCTAGTACTATTACAAGATCTTCCTCTACCTACATAGGCTATGGTTTCTGACTGTCCTGTGGGCAGTCCTGATCCTTCCTCCTCGCTTTGTTCGAACTGGTCTACCGCTAATCTCTCTTCGTGTAGGCGTTCTATTTCTTTACGGATCATTCGGCACATGGCTATTATACAGTTTTGCTTATCATGTCTCCCTTCTGATATATTCTGGCTCCATCTGGTAAGAGTTTGCATTGCTTCCGGGTCTACCCCCGGTCGGTCTTGATTTCTGATCACACAATTTATAAGGAAACATAACAGTTCCCCTTGTATCTCCACTTTCTGGTATTCCATAGCTCTGTTAATACATTCAGAATCTCGCCCTGTTTGGACAAAATGGTATATATTATCTAGATGCATAGTCATTCCTGGTAACTTCCCTAAATACACCGCGGCTCGTCTGATACGTAATGATGCCATGATCATTTCGTCCTCTTTGCCGGGCACAGGGTCATATCTACAATCTATAAGAAGTTCCTTAAGCGTACGGGCATTTATGAGTTTGGGGGTACGTGGATGTGCTGATTCTTGAAAGGTAAGTTTATTTATTCTGGGTGGCGTAGAAAAAATATTGGTAGCACCTCCCGTAGCCCCGTCTGGGGTATCGGGCGTGAAAGGATTCGTTGAACGCGATACAGCAACTATAGGTGTGGGCACAGCTATAGAAGTAGCTGTAGGAACAGATGTGGAAACAGATGTGCTGGCCGGAACTTGTGTCAGGATTTGTTGTTGTAGAGATACAGATACAGGATCTTGGCGTTGAACCTCCCCGGCCGACGGTCTATGTGGGGCGGGGTTAGCATACTCGGGAGCTGCGTCATCTAAATATGAGGAAAGAAAAACATCTTCTGCGGTTCTAGGATGCCCCTTAGGATGTACTTTTATTGGAAATAATGGGGGTGGCAAGTCTTTTGGTATCCATGGAGTAGCCTTAGGTAATCCCTCGGCCAGAAGGGGATACATACCCTTCATAAGGGCATTTCTTTGTCTGTCTACTTGTTCTGATTTCACTCGTGTACCTTCTTTAATTAATAGATTTTCTCGGACTTTATTTGAATTTTCCTTAATTTTCTCTTCCTGTCGGAGTGCTTTTTCTGTACGTCTATGAGATTCTTTACGCCATAACTCAACGGCGTCTTTCTGTGACTATCTGACTTTCCTTTTCCATAACTCTTCCTCTACTTTCATGATGCACTCTGCATCCCAGGTCCCAGCTGCGGGCCACCTCTGACTTTCTGGTAATTCCTTGGTGTAGTCTACCCATAAATCAAGAAATAATATAGCGTCTAAGCCGTGTTTATGATACATGAAGTACCCTGGAGTGTCCCTAGGAGGAATAGGAACAGCTTCTTCGAGTACCCCTTTTCTAGTTGTGATCTGTCTTAATTTCGAAAAGAGCGGCATATTGAGAACTGACCTGATACTTGATCTTGAACAAACTTAATACAATAAACACGATAATGAACAGTCATTCATACCACAATATGCAGAACGTATTAACACATTTAACATTTAACATTTAAATGAGCAAACAATGATGATGACGATCTAAGGAAAACTTAATCACTAAACATAATACTCGGCATTATCTGGATTATTCTGAATTTATATACTTGATATACTAGATATACTGCTAAACAGTACAGATACACTGCTGAAACAGTGCAGACCGGATTTGTGTACCCAAACCCGTCTTGACCGGCACAACCTATGTGCACGTCAGAACGCCTCCCCAGTAATGGTACTCACCGGGTAGCTCGGAACGGAAGGCCTCGGAACGGAACTGAACTGAACTGGACCGGACTGGACTCGACTCGAAAACTTCGGACACTTCTGAGCTTCGGGAACCTGGTGGGCCTCTGTATACCTCGGATCTTGCTCTCTCAGCTAGGCTCTGGTCGGGATACTTCGCACTTCTCACCGCCTCGTCTGGGTGTTGATCGCAGCCTCAGTCGCCCCCGCTTGACCGGAGGGAGATACAGGAAATCCTGCTGGTACGCGTTGTTGTCCGTCCAGCTGTGGCAGGAGACCGGGCCTGCAACGCACCGCCGGCGCGTGAGATGAGAAAGTGTCCCTGTTCGGGCGCCATTCATGTGGTAAATAATTTAATTACCGGGACTTAATTTGATACAGAAACATAATAAAAATAGCTCAGTAAATAAGAGGCAGAATCCGTGGTATTAGAGGTTCGGAATGGGCTTTATTCCAATGGACGATTCGAATCGGTTGCTCCAAGTTCCATCACCACGAAGGTTCAGGAAGTGAAGTACATACATTATTGATAATTAATCACTTTTATACAATAGGCATTACAGTGAAGCAAATGCAAGAGGCGTAACAATTGATAGCAAAGATAACATTTCACATGCGTAGCTGAAGGAGGCGTAATTGGGAGTAACAAGGAAACGTCATTGGTTGTGATGTCACATATAGGTGGACCTATGAAATAATTTCGCAATGTCAGCAGAAATACTTGGCAGAGATGCGCGCGCAGCAGCATGACGTATGATTGACGTGCGACTAGGGGGTGAAGGGGACTTGACATTTAGCTCTACATGTGGCGACAGATGTCTGGAGGGTCAAGTCAACCTAATCCCCAAATCATATCTAACATCCTATGTTTAAAGAACTATGTTATCCAAAAGAGAGGTCTCTTAGAGTAGAATCTTATTCTATACTGACTATACTGACTGTTAGTGCGTGTACAAGCGTCTAAGTGTCTACACTAGATGCGAGGGCAGGAATCTTCCATAGTAACAGGGCTATGAATTACTTGCATAAAGACAGAGAAACCGGGCCTTTGCTTGGTAGCTGGAAGAATGTTTACTTAAACTACTAGACAGGAATGCATTGGGCAGGGAGCGGAGCAGATAATTTCGAAGGTGAAATACAGTTTCTTGGCAGGCAACAGGCTGATGTCAGGCTTCGTGAGCCGCGCAGGGAATGAGACAAAGTTCATGGTCACAGATGCAGGCTCAGACTGGAGCTTCAGAGGCAGAAAGCAAGAAAAGCTTGATGACAGAATCAGGGCCTACTTGCCTGGACTGTAAAATGGCATAAGTGAACCATATAAAGCCGGTGGCCTTTCGTACTTAGGAATGGAATATCCGGCCTATTCATGGCGGATCTGAAAGAGGACATGTTGACGGTGGACGCACATGTGTTTGCGTCTTCATAACTGGAACTGGAGGAAACATACATGTACTTGTGATTCATACATGAAACCGTTGGGGTCCAAGATAGGGGACATAACTGATCAGAAAAATCCATATTTCCACAGGTCAGTGGAGGGGTGTGCCTATCCGGCAAGGGGAACGGGGTGTCACGGACATGTCCGTGTACAGGAAGTGTGGTAAGTGTGTCTCTGTGTTCTGGTGTGGCCTGTTACAAGAGCCGCAGATGTTGTAAAGTGGCATGTACCACCTCCAAACGGCACTGTGATGTTGTTGTTGGAATGTAGCAGGACATGCGCAAATAGGCATTACAATGGCGTGCCGTACGAGTGCACGAGATACAACAGCTCACCGTACAAAAGTGTGGGGACTCGTGGGAGGGAGGAACAGCCGTTTGGCAACATAACACACAGTGAACTTGACCATGTGCCACATGCTGGGCATCTCATCCATGATGACCACGGTCGCAGACATCCCACAACACCAACGACTGGCCTTTGTACACATCCTGTATGAATGCAGCGTGGTTTTCACTTCTATGCTCGTTCAGTGGTGTGATGTTGGCGGGTTGTGTGACTTGATTCTTTTAGGTTTCAAAACTTCTCTATTGGTTTCTTTTTAATTTTCCATATGAACCGTTTATTTTAATATTCAACAACAAATAGAAGTCAGAAGTGCAATGTATTCTATCAACAAACTTTCTAGAATATTCTACAACACGTGCAGGTTAAAAGTTCATCAATTTTTTTAAACTTTACGATATTTTTTTGTAACATTTTCTTGAACATTTAATGACAAGTGCAGGTTAAAATTTGACGATTGTTTTAAGTTCGAACAGTGCCTTCCAAATGCAAGTAGCAGGTGTGGTTGAGCTGAGCAAATTTTATCCTATGATATGTACTCTACGTTGAAACTGCTTTTTCTTAACCAATCACAAAGATGCTTTTCCACAAAACTAATTTGCACCCTACTTTTAAAAAAGAATGCTTTTCATGATATCTTCAGAGATAAGTTATAGATAGGAATTAGCATTTAAAAAACCTTTGAAATTCACTGAAAAAACCATAGGTTTCATGCACGTTATAGTTAGGAATTGGTATTTAAAAAACCTTTGAAATTCACTGAAAAAACCAAAGGTTTCAGGGGCGTTATAGTTAGGAATTGGCATTTAAAAAACCTTAGAAATTCACAGAAAAAACCATAGGTTTCAGGGGTGTTATAGTTAGCTGGACATTTCCCTCATACAAAACCCTAGAAATTCCCCTGTTATAGTTAGTTCAGCTAACTATAACTCGCGCCCCCGCAATGCACTGCTGATGACGTCACATATGACATCACTCATGACATGGTCAGTGACATCACTCATGACATCACTGATGACATCACTGATGACGTCGTCCATTGAGTATGTGTTTCTGAACAGTTTTAATATGTTTAATATATATAGGGAAAGGCCTGTTGAAGAATAAGTGGGTGTACAAGTGTGTGAATGGGGGATTTTCTAGGTGCGTAACTGACTCTATAAGCGAGTCATTAAATGTATCTTACTGCAGACTAGTGACTAAACTGTGTGAATGTCTGTATCTGTCTGTCTGTTGGTGTATAAGCGGCTGCATGGTTTTGTGAATAGCAATATGAGTGTCTCTATGGGTTATTGATTGGTTGTCTGAGTATCTGTATGGGTGCCTGAGTGTATGTGTGGGTGGGGTGTGTGTGACTCAGTGCATAGATGTGTGAGTGGGTGATTCTACGGGTGCATGGTTTTAAGAGTGCAACTGTGATGGACTGTATGGTTGAGTGAGTGTATGTATGGGTGTGTTAGGGATTGAATATATATCAGTGGTACATTTGTGACTAACTACATATGTGAAAGGCAGTATATATGCGTGTAAGAGTATATAAGTGGGTATATGTGAGAGTGTGTGATTGTGAGAGTGGCTGTATGGATGAGTGTGTGCTTGTATCAATGATTGTATAAGAGCGTAAGAATGTGGTACTATTTTTATGAGCAAGTGAACTTGAGTGTGTACAACTGCATAGGGGAGTAAATAGGAGTAAATAGGAGTGTGATTAATTATTTGCATGACTGACTAGGTGTGACAGTACCTCTATGGATGATTTGTGGTGTGTGAGGGTCTATGTAGGTGTATAAATGCATATGATAGTCTTGTACGGAGTGACTGTAAGTATGAGTGACTGTACATGTGAATGAGTGGCGGTGTATGTAGACCTAAGAGTCAATGACTGGGTATGTAGTTATTGGTATTGGAGTATCTATGGTTTTGAGAATGGACGTCTGAAATTTTGAGTTTGTGTATAAACGGTTAAATTAGGGTTTGAGAAGATGCAGTAATTTATCACATGGATGATGTCATCAGTGATGTCATTTGAGATGTCATCAGTGATGTCATCAGTGATGTCACTAACCATGTCATGAGTGATGTATTATGTGACGTCATCAGCAGTGCATTGCGGGGGCGCGAGTTATAGTTAGCTGAACTAACTATAACAGGGGAATTTCTAGGGTTTTGTACGAGGGAAATGTCCAGCTAACTATAACACCCCTGAAACCAATGGTTTTTTCAGTGAATTTCTAAGGTTTTTTAAATGCCAATTCCTAACTATAACGCCCCTGACACCTTTGTTTTTTTCAGTGAATAAATATAACTTCCCATTGGGAGCAGATAGGAAAATAAAAGCTAGTATGCCTGAACTCAGAATCTAAAGATGCATCTTTTAGTAAAGGTGATTTTTACATTCTGTGTTTAAAAATATCACTTTTAGAAAGTAGGTATTTTCTTGCTTAGCCATCCTGTGGGCACAAAGTTATACCAATCTTGGGGCTTGGCCCACGGCTCCACCTACAAAAACTGCGGCAGAAAGGGAGATGGTCACACACTATTAGAAATGGCGGTCTCTAGTTGGCAAGGGTTTGCATCTTTGTCCAAGTAGGGACCGTTCTTCCTAGTCAGGGTAAGGGAGTTACACTTCTAAAATAACCCCTGCTCATCCCCTTGGTAGCTTGGCATGAGCAGTCAGGCTTATCTCAGAGGCAGTGTGAAAAGCATTTGCACATAACCAACAGCAATACAGTGAAGACACTACAAAACAACACCACACCAGTTTAGAAAACATATTCAATATTTTGATATATCCAAAATGAAAAAAAATCACCACACAGTTGTCAGAAATCTTCAGTAATCAAAATAGACTTGAAATACAGTTCTTTGAAGTTGATAGCTCCATCTGTGGCTATCACGGCATCGTGAACAACAAATCCAAACAGTTCTGTCTGACCGTGGTGCCGCAGGCAAGCTAAGGTGTTGGGAAGACCCACAAAACAGTACCTTTAGAAATGTAGGGCATCAGCGATCTCTCCACGAGTCCCAAAGGGCCGGTGTCCACAGGCGTCAGGTCTGGAGGTCGGTGCAGGAGTTGTCGGGTTCTTCAAGTCGAGAGTGCCGGAGTCAGCAGGCATCAGGGCTGTGGTGTGAAGTGCAGTGGTGCAGGGTGTGGTGCCCTCAGGTCGTGGTGCATGCAGCTGCTCAGTGACAGTTGTCCAGCAGCATCGGTGAGATCAGAGCTGCAGTGCGAAGTGATGCGGTGCTCGTGGAGGCACTGGCAGGTCACGGTGCAAGCAGCAGCGCACGTCTTTGCTAAAGCGCTGTCGTCGGCTGACGAACTGGAGTCGATGGCGCTGGTGTTGGTGGGCCAAGGTTGCAGTGTGGGATGAGGACGTCATGTAACTTACGAGAGGTGCCCTCGAACCACAGTGCAAGCAGCGGCGTTGTTGGGGATACCAGGGCGATGGCGTGAAGCAAGGTGGTGCAGAGTGCGGTGCTTCAGGTGTAATCTGTGCACGTGAACGCCATAGGGAGGCGTCGGTACGAACTCGGCATGAAGTGCGAAGGGCTCGGGGACGTGCTGTGACGGGCCCTCCACCGATAATCTGTTGTGATGCTGGACAGGGGCCACAATTGATCCTGGCCCCCCTGGAAAGGTGTGGGCATCTAAGGCAGTATTAAAGTGGAGAAACGCCAGTGGTAACCCCCGTGTCCTTGCTGATGGCCTGATGAGGAGTTGTGGGATACCTGAGACGCAGAGGTGGGCTGCACCAGCTACTGAAATGTGTGTATGGGAGAGGAGAGAAGCACAGGCCCAAACCACGACATACCGCCTAGCGCACACTGTTGCCTGGCATTTGTAGGACACGTGGACACGCGGCTGGGGTGAGGCTCTAGTCATGAGCGCATAACTCATAATGCTCCAATAACCACGCTTGCACGCAGTTCGGGCTGTGGGGCTGATTGAACTGCCATCTTGGAGAGAGGCTATGCGATGTCTTTTGCGCCTTGCATGGGCAAAAGACCTGAACAGACTGACTCCTCAAGCCTGAGTGGAGGAGAGTCTAGCCCGACATAGTTGGCAATGCAACAAAGTGTGCTGTGAGTGAGGTACCCACGCCCTCAATATGGGGAAAGTATATAAATCCCTACCGAAATTAACCTTTGACCAGCGTAAATCAAGGACCAGAGACAACATACCGGAGGAGGGACCCGACGCGCGAGAAGAGACCCCGGAGCAGATTGAAGGAGATATCCGCACTATGCTGGCTTCTATGCAGAAAAGCCTGAGTCTAGTCTGACTGCCATAGCCTCTAAATTGGACTCTCTGTTGTACTGGATAGACAGGATGATGGAGCGTATGGACAAGCAAGTACAGAGGATTGATATGGCGGAACGCAGAGTAAACGAAGTTGAAGAGGCACAGTCAGAAATGAACACAGTGCAGAAGCAGATGACCAAAGCACTACAAACCCTGCAAGATAAGGCGGAAGACCTCGAAGCCTGTTCCCAGAGATGTAACATACGTATTACGGGCCTGCTAGAGCAGGTGGGGAACATGGAGCTCTTCGTGGAAAAACTGCTCCACACCCTGCTAGGCCCCGACAAGTTTTCTACCATGTTTGTGGTGGAAAGAGCACACCGCTCTCTGGGCCCGAGACCTACCCACGGGGACCCACCGCGACCCATCATTGCTAAAATCCTGAACTACAGGGAGTGGGATACTGCCTTGAGGCTAGCTAGAGAAAAACAATCCTTGTAGTTTGAGGGATCTGCGACCTCGCTCTATCCTGACTTTACGGTTCGAGTACAGGAAGCCCGCAAGCAATTTGCTCCACTCAAGAAGCAACTGCGAGATCAGAATATCGACTTCGCCATGTTATATCTGGCGAGAATGCGAGTGAATAGGCAGGGACAGTCTAGGATCTTCACAGACCCCAAGGTGTTGTAGAAGGAACGGAAGGAATGGGGGTTGAGATGCAGATCGCTAGAGGTCTGGGGAGGATTCACATGCCTCAAAAATGATGGTAGCTGCACAATTTGCTCAGGGTAGAGACCTTTGCCTCTAAGAGGACAAGGAGAATAATTGGGACACTTCAAGTGATACCTAATGCGAACTGACAAACAAGATGGTGGACAGTAATGGACAGTTTGCCTACCGTAGTTTTTTTTACTGCATGGGCTGGCAACATCCGCCTCCGTGTGTGCACCACAACTTGAGTATAACCTCGAGTGATAACAGAACTGTTAGATGTGATCTTGTTATGATGGTTAGGGGTTTTGTGGAGGGGTTTCGCCAATGCGCTGTTGGGGAATGCTTGGTGTGGGAGGAGGGAGGAGGGGCACTGAGACAGACACATTGCAGAGTTTTCAAGAATGTCAGGTTTGAATGTGCAGAACTACCATCGGGTCCAGCCGTACATCGCTACTCGGGCTATGCACTGATACCAATCGAGGGGAATGATAAGTCAGAGTGAACAGGATACCGACACACACACAGAGCTGAGAACCCTGACTTGGAATGTTAGGGGTCTCAATGACCATAGAAAATTACGGAAGATCATTGCTTATCTGGTGCGACATAGCATAGACATTGCCCTGTTACAGGAGTCTCATCTACCCCCGAGCAGCACCATGTTTCATTGCAGAGGTCTGTTGGGGAACACGCATGGGGTGGGTTTCACTACTCATGCGTGAGGGGTGGTAACGTGGGTGAATCCTAAGTCTCGCCTTAAACTGGAACCAGTAGATTCGGATCCGGAGGATAAATATGTTATGTCAAGATGTATAGGCAAGGGATTGGACTTAATTTTGGTTCATGTATATGGCCCGCATTATGATAACCCGAGATTCTTTACTTCCCTCACAGAAAAGCTGCGAGCCTACGCCGGGAAACTTCAACTCTGGGGGGGGGGGTGATTTTAGTTGTGTTTTGAACCCAACTCTAGATCGCTCGGGTGGCCCGGATAGACGCATCACGGCAGCGGCCCGCGCCATCGTGGCTGCAATGACACAATGAGAACTGAAAGACATGTGGCGGAAGCGGAAGCGGAACCCAGCTAGAGGTGGGTATGCCCACTACTCGGCGTTCCATGATTTACATACAAGAATTGATTACTGGCTGACTTCAAAAAACCTATACGCGAGGGTTAGGGACTGTACTGTACTCCCTTGTACTTACTCTGATCACTCCCCTATTCTTTTAGTTGTGGCCACCCGGGGGTAACAGATTTCCCTTTTTACTTGGCGCTTTCCTCCATACTCCCTGCTGGATGTAGCTTTTAGGTCAGAGGAGATAGACACCTTTTTTGCCTGTAATATTGGCTCGGTGGACACATTTGCAACTGTATGGAAAGCGTTTAAAGTATATATTCGTGGGATAGCCATGTCAAAACACTCAGGGGTGCTTCGTTCACTTTGAAAGCGTCTCTCTGATTTGGAGGGCTCCCTTACATCACTAGAACGCCGATTGGCTGCTGGCGCGTCTGACTCTGATGCAGCAGCGTTCAAAGCGCTGCTTAGATGAGTACCATGAGGCGGCAGATGCAGAGCTCAAGCACCTAGGAAAATAAGCGACGGCGCACACGTACGGTGAGGGAGAACGCCTGGGTGCAGTTCTGGCCTCACTCCTGAAGAAGCGTGGAGAAGACACGGTGGTGTCCGAAATTAGAGACGAACAAGGAGAACTCATAACGGGGGAACAGCGATATTGGAGCAGTTCCGTCAGTAATACTCGACATTGAAACGCTCCCAGAGCCGGAAATGTTAGACTATCTGACACATGTGAAGCTACCTTAGCTAGCCAACGAGCACCGCGAATATCTAATGCACCCACTTGAGAAAGAGGAAATTCCTACTGCCCTGGCAGGGATGAAGGCCAGTAGTGCTCCCAGGGTGGACGGGCTCACGGTCTCTTTTTATAAAGAATTTAAAGACTTATTGATCCCACACTTATTTACGCTGTTTGAGGACATGGTGGTCGACGGTATTATGCCGCTGTCAATGAGTGAAGCGGTCATTGTAACGATATTGAAACTAGGCAAATCCCCAGATGAATGCCCTTCGTACGACCCCTGTCCCTAATAATGTGGACACTAATCCTTGCTAACTGACTGACACCGCTAGTTCTGTACCTAGTGGCCCCAGAACAAGCAGGATTTGTCCCAGGTAGGAACCTGACCTACAATTTGAGAATGGCTTTTGGGGCAATACAGCACACCAGACAAGCTGTGCAGGCAGTGGCGATCTTTTTGGACATGGAAAAGGCCTTTGACTCGGTTGAGTGGCAATTTATGAAGCTTGTTTTGACAAGGATGGGGCTGGGTAATATATTTCTACAAATGATAGGGGTCTTGTATAACTCGCCAACCACCAGAATAAAAATTGGCGACTTAGTTACAGTTATGCATCACCAGGGGTACACGACAAGGGTGGCATTTATAACCGATTTTATATCCGCTGGTGGCCGAACCGCTAGCATGCGCATTGCGGGAGTACTATAATCATAGGGGCATATGCTTCCCGACCTACTGGCTCATAGTCACCACGTATGCTGACGACACGCTTCTCTACGTTCGAGACCCTCAGAATAATCTGTCCCCTATACTAAGTGAAGTAGTGAAATTTGGTGTGCTCTCGGGTCTCAGAGTAAATTGGGCTAAGTCAATCATTTTTCCTCTCACCCCGATCACTGTTCCTTTTACACCTGAATACCCACTACAGTGGACGACAGAGACAGTTCGATATTTAGGCATAATACTGCATACGGACACGGACGTAGTGTTCCGGGAGAACTATGGGGTGGCTATTAGTAAGTTGGGGGATGATATAGAGAGATGGATCCGGCTGCCGCTGTCACTGCTTGGGCGTATTTCGATCATGAAAATGGTAATACTCCCATGTTTTTTGTTCCTGTTCTCCAATATCCCTATGGTCCTCCCCGGGGTTTTCTTCCGCACACTCACCATGCTACTGACTAAACTTGCATGGGCTGGTAAACAAGCCATTGTCAGATGGGATGTTCTTACACTTCCTTACTGCTTAGGCGGGCTAGGAGCGCTGGATCTTGACTTATACTATAGGGCAGAACAATGCGCACATGCTTATCAGTGGATACACGGCTCTCCAGACACGCCGCATATACAAGTAGAACGAGTGGCATCCTCTCCTTTTCCACTACCCACCATGTTGTTCACACCTGCGGTCAGCAGGACTGGGATCCTAGACTCCATAAACGTGACAATACATGCCTGGCATCGCCTGTTGAAGTTACATTCTAGTGCGATTTTATATTCTCCGCTGGACGCCTTAGAGTGGTGCCATTGGCAGCCCACGTGCAAAGATACACGAGTGACTAAAGCGCTTAGTTCCATGGGAGCGACGACTATTGGGGAGATGTTCCTAGAGGGGAAAGCCAAGACATGGGAACAATTTGTAGGGCCTGACAATAATGCTACACTGCTACACAGATTTCAATTTCACAGATTGCGGCACACAATGTTAGACATCCTAGGGACTGACCTAGACGAGCCACCCAAAGTCACACCACTCACATATTCTATTAAGGCGGTTTCACCCACCAAAATTGTATCAAAAATTTACAAGCTATCATTGAGGTCTTGGACAAACTACTACACTAAGTCGAGACTAGCTTGGCAAATTGATCTTGATAGACAGCTAGACGACGTCACTTGGAGGTATTGTTGTGACAACAGGAAGCAGATCTTGCTGAATGGGAGACACAGGCTCATTCATTTTAAGTTCTTAAATAAGGTGTATTACACGCCGGAGAGACTGTGTCGATACGGACTGCGAGATACAGCTACCTGTGATCGCTGTGTGGAACCCAGGGCGGATCTTTTCCATTTAGCTTAGTTGTGCCCTGGCATTAGCAACTTTTGGGTCCTGGTATTTAAACAACTAAGCAATATCTTAGCCTTGCAGATACTACCAGACCCCATACAGGCTATGTTGGAGTACTCTAAGCCACTTCCTAAAATGGTTCGCAGGTTAGTAGACATGGGTTTGTTACTTGCTAGACGTTGTGTGGCACAGCGCTGGTTATGAAGGCCCACTTCTCTCTATCCCAGACTGGAGTAGAGATATGTTGTTTTGCAGCACGCAAACAGAGGTTTATAGTGAGCTTCTCCCCCCATGTAGTTGACCGAAAAACTTCTGGGCGCTCTACCAGACATACTTGCTGACTAAAGATTAGATAACTGGTGGTGAAGTGACAGAGACGCAAGACGGAGGGGAAATGGGTGAGCACTAACGGATATAATAAGGTGACTGAGGATTGGGCTGATAACTGCACGTCAACGCAGAGAATACATTGACCAGGGTCCTGTGGGCCAGGTATCGATAAGAGTACTTCCTATGTTGTAATTTATGTTACTCAAAGTTTTGCTGACCCTGGGGATATCGGCTGCAAAAGTTCACTGTAGGATAACTACTGATACGACTGTATGTAAGTTGATAGGCTGCCCTTCTGTACACACCTTTCTTTACACTGCAGGAAGTCATGTCTCTTTGTTTTGCTGAAAAAAAAAAGCTGCCCAAATTTCTTATATTAATGATAAAAATGGTTCAAAGAAATTCCATACTAAGCCTGGGCGGCAAAATCTGCTACACTCGCGGAGTTTGCGGATTTTTGGCAACTCCGCGTTCAGCGAAGAACGCGGAGTTAACGAAAACTCCACGATCCGCGGCATAGTGGAGTTTTTCCCTTGTTCGCGCTTTCTTTCACAATGCGTTTTTGCACGCGCAGAAGCGACTTACCGGGATCCCTGCATTCCCCGACGAGTTTTCCTATCCGTTCGCGTGTTCCACAAGATTTAGGTAGCCAGCCGCGCAATCCCGCGAGAGTGTGCGATCGCAAACACATCATTCGGACGCGCCATCGGACATCCGGCGGAAGTTTGGTGAAGTTCGCAATGCCGAACACGCAAATCTTGGGAAGAATATTGCTCAAGCAGCATAAAACCTTCTTGAAAATTATGATTTGGATGTAAAAAACTCCTTAGATTGACATTTGGCTGTACTTTTTTGTGCAAGGAGTCCTTTTTCTTTTTTTCCTTTTTTTTGGAGAGGAAGGAAGTGCCCCAGAGTCTCCAACTTCCTGTTCCTGTCCAGCAGGCTCCTCCCAGTGCTTTGTCCATGTCCTATTCACTTTTCATTTGGATTTGGAGCTGGAAGGATTACTCTTTGTGTCTGCTGCATCATATACCATTGGATTTGAGGACTTTTGGATTTGAGATATTAAAAGTAAGTTGGTGTTGTTTGTTTGATTGGGGCATTGCAGTTGCTGCAACTACAATTGTTGTACTTTTCATCATTTAAAAAAAAATGTATTATGGGTATTGGTGTGTGTTGAATTTATTTTAAACATAATTTAGGGCATGGATGGCATTGGATTGAATTACAAAATGTGTATTTTTGGGGGTATTTCACTTTTTTGGTGTGTGTTAAATAAATGCCTTTGTTGTGTGTGTGTTTGGTGTGGTTGTTGTGTAACTTGCACATCTTGTTTAGCACTGTGGATTTTCATTTTTGCATTTAGCATGCCTCCTTTGCCCGGCTATTATAGGCCTGTTTCAGATCATTGTTTTCCAGGCCTCCTGCTTGTTGTGACTGTGAGTGACCATGTGGCTGGTGGCCATTTTGTGGTGGTAGTTTACAAGTGTGTTGCTTTTGCCATATAGGCCCGCATATGTTTCCTTTTGGCCTAGGCTTCTTGTTGTTGTTGGCCTGGCCATGTGGCTGGCGGCCATTTTGAAGCCAGGCAGTGTGCTTTTGCCATAGGCCTGCATTGTCTGTCTTTCCTTTCTTGTTGTTGTGGGCCTGGACATGTGGCTGGTGGCCATTTTGTAGCCAGGCAGCATGCTTTTGCCATAGGCCTGCAATTTTGTGGCTAGTCTGCCAATAGGCCTTTCATCCAGTAGGCCCAGAACTACTCATGGGTACATGAAACAACTGTCTCTGTGGTGTCTGTTGAATTTAAACATCATTTAGGGCATGGATGGCATTGGATTGAATTACAAAATGTGTTTTGGGGGGTATTTCACTTTTTTGGTGTGTGCTAAATAAATGTGTTTTTTGGATGTGTGTGGTGTGGTTGTTGCGTAACTTTCCAGCCTTTTTTAGCTCTGTGGATTTTCGTTTTTGCATTTTTGCATTAAAGCTGTGTATAGGCATGCTTGAGTTCATTGTTTTCCAGGCCTCCTGCTTGTTGTGACTGTGAGTGACCATGTGGCTGGTGGTCATTTTGTGGTGGTAGTTTAATAGTGTGCTGCTTTTGCCATATAGGCCTTCATGTCTTTCCTTTGTTCCTCTTGGCTTACTGTTTCCATCCTCTTTGCCTGCTGCAGCTCCCTGAATGACGTGATGCGCAAATTAATGCCAAGCAGGTTCCACTTCCATTACATTTGTATTTTTGTTTTTGTTCTTCTTCTTCTTTCCTATCCTTCTTGAGTGTTGTCAAAGTCACACAAATGGCTACACTGTTATGTTTTTTATAACTTAAACTGAGTTAATAAAATGTAATAACATAACACTAACAAGTGTGACCACCACACACTAAGTTATATATTATATTTCTTTATTTGTACTAGTAGTAATTGAACTACAACAACAAATGCAACATTTCACTGATGTTCTTCTTGCTTCTTTACTTTTAGGTGCACAAAAAGATTTAGGAGGAGGTGTCATCATCATCACCCATTGTACTGCCAGACAGTAGTCCTGCTGCGCATGACGTCACGTGAAAAAGATGGCCCCAAAGAAAGGTAATAGGCCCTCCAGTACCAAGAAAGTTGCCAGTGATAAGAAGGAACAGAAGAAGGAAGTGGCACTGCCACTTACCAAGACTGATCTGCCACCTAATATGTTTTTTGGGAAACAAAAAATTACACCCGCATCAGCGGTGCCCGGGGACAAAGCTGAGAGTAGCACCTATGCATCAGCAGGCCCACCCCACCCCACCAACCTAGGCCCAAGCCCATGAGTGTAGCAGAGGTATCCAGTCTACTTGTGCAAATGCCAACAAGCAGTGCTGTTGAAATTAGGGGTGGGCAGAATTTGCGAAATTCACTTTCGCAAACTATCGCGAAAATGTTGAAAATCTCTGCAAACACGCCGGAAATATCGCGAAGACGCAGAAGTTTTTTTCCCGCCTGTTCACGGTATTTTTTGCGTGATCGCGGTTTGCCAACTTACCCATGCGGTTGCTCACAGACGCGGCCATCTTGTTTTCACTTGTGCCGCCCGCTCGCGTTCGATATGACGTGCCCGCATCCTCACGCTCTCGCTTGTGGTGGAGAATGACGTGTTCGAGATCTCAATCTTCTCATACTCTCGCGGTGCATGATCGCGAGAAGAAAGACGTGATCGTGCAACAAATTACGTGATCGCGCGATAAATGACGTTAATGCGGGAGCGAACTGTCGCGAGACAGCGCAAATGGCTACCAACAATCCAACATCTCGTGGAGAACGCGACCGGATCGGGAAAACTTGTCGGCGAATGCGGGGATTTAGGTAAGGCGATCGCGCGCACGCGAGAATATATTTTTTTACAGCGCGAGCAAGAAAAAAATTACCGGTAAAATGCGGATTGCGAACATTTTGACATTTTTGCGCTTTCCGCGGAACGCAAAAATGCCAAATTATCGCAATTTCCGTGAGCGGAACGGAATTTTAGCCCAGGCCTAGTTGAAATGTCATTATCGCAAAGTAGTGCCCAATCAACGCAGGTGGAAACTCAGCAGATAAGTGGGCAACAACAGCCGCAACATCAGCCACAACAACAGCCCACAATAGAAGTTGTTTCTCCCAAAGTAGGGGCAGTTCAGGAAATCGAGCTTCCTGCAGATGAAGAAGAGCAAGCCACTCTCTTAGAAGATCCATTGTCTTCCAGATCCCCAGCAAGGAAAAGGAGGGTTAGTTAACCCATCAACTTCTTCTTCAAGCCCCCTTCTGATGATCTAGATACCACTTAGAACCCACTGCAACAAGGCAGGCTCCAGAGGCCTTAGAGTTATGGAGGACGAAGTAGAAGAGGAGGATGATGACGAGCCAGTCATCATGAATATCACTCCCGCCCCAGTAAAGATGGAAACCGACATTATTATTACCCCATCCCAAATTGCTGTGAGGGATGTGGCACGGATACCACCAACACAGTTAACACCAACACGATCTACAGCTTCCATATTTGCATTTGCAGAGGCCCGGCAGGGACCTACATCCAGCTCAACCACCACCTCAGTAGGTAGTGGTACTGTAACTTCACAGAGTCAAATTCCAGGCACACCCTCCAGTTCATCCGGCATTGCAAGTGGAACTTCCAGCAGCACAACAAAGTTCACCTCCCAGTTTGGGACTTATTTTCGGTCAGCAGTAAGGAGGACAACGTGGCTATATGCTCAATTTGTGGACATGCTGTTAGTCGGTGTAAGCTTGGTACAAACTATGGTACCGGAGGCCAAACAACCCATTTGAAAAAACACCACAAGATGCAGTGGGAGGCACACCTACCTAGCGTACAAAAAAGTAAAACTGCACCCATTGCTGTTGGTGGGGATGAAGAAGTAGAAGAAGATATAATCGCGGTGGAAGGTGAACAAGAGGGAGACATTTTCTCTGCTACACAAAGTAGCCCTGTCCCCAGCAGTGTAGTGGTACCGCCCACATCCTCAGCAACATTTCAGTGGCACCATAGTAAGAGTCAGGCTGAGACACCAAGGCAACAGAGTCTGGCAAAGAAAAAAAGTGCATTGATGATCCTAACTGGGTCCAAGAGTCACCTGCACC
Organism: Triturus cristatus; assembly: GCF_964204655.1. Lineage (NCBI taxonomy): Eukaryota > Metazoa > Chordata > Amphibia > Caudata > Salamandridae > Triturus > Triturus cristatus. The sequence goes on along the minus strand of NC_140585.1, from coordinate 960,299,878 downwards.
AGCTGCACCAGAAAGGAACAAAATCCAGCCTACCATTGTCAGCATACTTAGGTCGGAGGGGCAGTATGAACGCAACCACCCAACGGCACGTTTGTACATTGCGAACCTGGCTAAGATGTTAGCGCTGGACCTTCTCCCTTTTTCTTTTGTGGAGGGGGTGGGTTTCCTTGAATTTGTGACAGCCGTCTGCCCAAAATTGAAGGTTCCCAGCTGGTCCTATTTTGCCAGAGTTGCTGTTCCAGCACTGCATCACGATGTGCTGGAATTGTTTGGACAAGCTTTGCAGCAGAGTGCTGTTCACAATATACACCTGACAACAGACATGTGGACCAGTTGCCAAGCCACTGATTACATGTTCCTCACGGCACACTGGATCTCTTTTGTGGGGGTTAGAGAAAAGATATCTGAAGCAGGTGTTGACACTGCTGAGATTTTTAATGCTACTCAGAAACATGCAACTGTTGCCATGTTCGCCATGGAGAAATCTCATACTGCTGCAAACATTTTCGAAGAGTTTAACAGCAAGGTCTTTGAATGGCTGCGCCCAAGAGGGCTTAAAATTGGTTTTGTTGCCACGGATAATGGTAGTAATACAGTTAAGGCCATGCAGGATGGTGACTATTTCAGGGCCCTGTGTTTGGCGCACTGCATTAACATTATTGTTCAAGACTTTCTGAAAAAAGAAGTCTGAGTCAGCAACTTACTGACCACCTACAGAAGAATATGCACACATTTCAGCCATTCTTTTAAAGCCCGGAAGCAGCTGAGGATCAATCGACGTGAGCATAGAATGCCAGTCAAAGCACTTATGTTGGAACTCAACTTATTACATGCTTTATCGTCTGTTTGATTAGTACAGACCAATCAATGAGTATGTCATGCAAAGAATAAGGGATGCGACTGTGAAAGGCATGACCCTACAGATGTACCAATGGGGTCTAGTTAAATGCCTGACAGAGATGCTTCTTCCTTTCGAGCTCTTCACACGTGAAGTCAGCAAGGAGGACTGTACTATGGACCAAGCTATCCCATTGTTGCACATGCTAGAGCAACAGCTGAAGGAGGTGTCTGAAACGTACACAGGTGTGGAGGAAAAAAATGAAGCATATGAGTTGTGGAGAGCTTATCCCGTCGCTTAGCTGAAAATACAGGGGTGTAAACTCACATTGTTTCAGAAAAACATTACATGTGTGCCACAATTCTGGATCCACACTACAAATCAGCATTGAACACTAAGACATTAATTGCTTTTTCAGAAGTGGATGTTGCCCAGTACAAAACTTGGATAACTAAGGAAGCCAGTGACTTGGAAAATGAATGTCTGGTAATTAAAGGCCCGCTACTCAAACCCACAACAAGTACTGCAGCAGAACATCCAGCGTCAATTTCAACTTCAGAGCCTGAGGGCAGTGCGTTTGGCTCAGAGCTGTCACCAACACTATTGACAACAGCAAGAACCGGATCATCAGCTCCAGTAAAATTGGCACGGGATTGGTATTTACAGCAAGGACTTGCTAGGTCCAGTGCTGATGCAAAGACAAAAGAGGCCAAGCAAAGTGGAGCACCCTTGATCATTGAACAGATGGTCCAGGCCTATCTGGATGACACAGCAGAGGTCTACATTGATCAAAACCCTTTGCTGTATTGGTATGGGAAAAGGGGCCAATGGCCAGTGCTCAGCAGGCTGGTGATAAACTATCTGGCTTGCCCTGTCTCAAGTGTCTCTTTTGAGCATATTTTCAGTGCTGCTGGTGCCATTGTAACAGTGAAAAGGACCAGTCTCTTGCCCAAAAACGTGGAGAGGTTAACCATGATCAAAATGAATCAGCACTTTATGCTACCGAATTGCAAAATACGTGAATCAACGGAGGAAGATGAGGACAGCGACTTAGGTGATGGAAGTAGTGTCTTAGATGATTACCTACTTCTGGTTGAACCATCAGAGTTTGAGAATGAGCTATACTTCCCTGACAAATAGGCTTTAAACTTCTTAATTTCTTTCTTCCTTATTTTACTTTTATTTGTGTGTGTGTCTGTCTTTCTGGTTTGAAACTTCGAATCACAACAAATCCATCACCACCGTCTTCTAGTCTTTTTATTGCCATATTGGAGTTGCAGCTCTGTGCATTTAACTTAAGTCCACTTCTCCGAGTCCTGCTCATCCTCCTGACTCATCCTAAATCCATTTCCCTCAAGCCAGATGATGATTGGATGGAGAAAAAAATGTTGCCTTGTCGAGTCCCTCCCAAAGAAGTGGAACCTGATGACTACTATAGCTATCCTCCTTTCCGAGCCGAGAGAGACTGCCCCTTAACTTAAGATGAGAACAAGGAACAGGTAATGATGGCATGCATTGGCCGCTGACTCTGAGTGATTGAAGTTTGTGTTGTTGTTGTTTGCTGTGCATGAAGTGAATTCATTGTGTACTATTATTCAATCTTCACACTAAAAGTGACTCAAGTCAATGTTTCCCTTCTTGTTGTTTAATAATAAAATTGTACTTCTAGTGCAGGCCGATCCATTGCATTTTAGAACATGGAATCTGGACTCACTCGGTACAGTGCAGGCTGAGTTGGACATCACCATGATGGTGACCACAGTGACATAATATCTTCGAAGTCAGTCAGTAGGATTAGAGATGATTGATGGTATAACTCAAGGAGTTTCATGAGTGAAATAAAAGGCAAACAAGTCAACAACAACCACAGAAGACCTACATGTCTGTGTAGTGGTGGAGTTGAGTCACAAGTGTAGTAGTGGTGGTATGACTGACAGCTGTGCATGCCATTGATTTAGTTACTTACTTTGGAAAAAGCTGTGTTGCTGTATATGTGACATGTGTGCTCTGTCTGCCTCAGTAGAAATCTAAGCTAAGTGGAGGATGGGTGGGCGCCGTGGGCCTTCTCTGTCCTGTTGCTGTTGTAGGTTAATGCTGGAAACAGACAATAGAGTAGACATGATTTATCCATGCCGCTCTGAAAGTGTTTGCACTCCTCCATAATTTATGCTTTTTTTTCTCCTTGATTTTTAACGATCCCTTTTGTTTTTCCATCTACACTTACAGGCCGACATTTACCCTGTGCTAAACGGAGAAAAACAACTCAAACTCACCTACCAATCCGCATCCGCCAGGCAGGCAGTGGCACCCAAGATTGATGGACGCAGCGTCCATGGAAGGGAGGACCAAGAGGAATGCAACTCCCCATTTTGACCAGGATAACTTACAGTAACACTTTAGTATCAACATTATCATCTTTTAAATAATTTGATTCATTTTTTCTCTTCAATCATTACGACTGTGTGTTGTTGTTTGCTCTCTGCTTATAATTGATCCCTACAGCTATTTTTTAATTTTCTTTGCTTGCTTTAAAAAGTAAGCACGGTACAACAGAAGTAAAATATATGTAATTTGGGTCTCTCTGAGGGCAGACAGGCATGGCACATTGCATAATAATTAATAATATACTGCTGCCCTGTACTGTCTACTAGACTAGTTAGTAAGTATGACTTATCATTAACCATCAAGTCATCATCATCATGCATGCATTTCCTTTTTCTCCCTTAACAGATTTATGGAGATGATGGTTGTCTGCCAAGATTATGTTTTGTTGTTTGTCCATGCGTAGTGTTTTTCTTTGTCAAACCTTTCCCCAAACCCCCCTTCCCACCCATTCATCAAACCCTAACCCTCTTCCCCCGGGCTGTGTGATTTATATTGAGGTGTGACTAAATTTAATGTACACCAATAATTGATCACACACTTGCTGGGGCGGATGTGGTGAAAGCAACACTAATTCAATTTCAAGTCAAGGAGAGGATCTTCTTCTGCTTGACCACCCATGCTCAGTATATTTGCAAGTCAATTTTTTTTCCAAAGGAACCTAATCCATCATAATTAATTGCCGGCATCAATTGGATTCATCATCCTCCTACACAGCACTAAAGGTTATGCTTGTGTCGAGTGACTCTACACAACTACAGTTTGTAACTTGTTGTACTAGGCTATCCCCACCACCATTATATTTTATTTGACTTTAGCATTGCTAATCAGCATTATTATTATTGTTTGGCAGTCTTCTTGTGTATGTACTGTACTTTGTTCTACTACTCCTCCCAGAGTCTCTCTCAGGCAACTGACTGTCTAATTTTCTTTTTTTGCAAAAGCTACTGCCAGTGTCTACTACTACCACCCCAACCATGGCATCTTGGGAAACCAAACCATCATCGCCATGCAGCCATTGCCGTGCCTAAGTTAAATATCAATCACAGGTAAGAGAAGAAGTTTGGCAGAGATATAATTAATAATATTAATTAATTAATTCACACACCCCTTGAGTCCTCCTGTTGCAGAATGCATAGAATAGGAGGAGAGACTGGCAGTACTAGTAGGACAAGTCATTAAGTGAGGGGTACCGCATCTATCTGTTTGTGTGTTACAAAATCAGCAGATTATTTTTAAATCAAACACTGTCTGCGGGCCTGCAGCAGCAAGGAAACCGTGTGATGTAAAACAGTAACGCCCCCACAAAACATTAACATTGTCTGTAAAGTTTGAGTATAAATATAATTTAATCCCCTAACAAAAATAAACTATGTAAAAGAAACACAACACCTGACCCACCCCTCTCCCTAACCCCAACCAATGTCCAACAAGAAAAAGTCCAACCAATGTCCGGTGAATAAATAAAACCCCAACGCCCAATTCCCACCCACCAAAAAAAGAAATAAAAAAGGGGCAATCCAACAGGGTCTTTAGTTTCTTATTGGATTCTGCAGGCTCTCTGTTGCTTGTCCACCAGGACCTTTACCCGCTCCTCTAGGTGCTACTCAAGGCATGCCATTCGGAGATGCATGCGGTGCTTGAATGCCCTACATTTGCATCAACGGGGGGCAGCAGTGTTGGATGTAGTGCGGCAACAGTTGGCTGCCTGACCGCGACACCTTACCACTGGAGAGGCCTGGACCTGACTGGGACCCGGGACATTGAAGGAGGCTGCAGCTGCTGCCGCCTCCTCCTCCTCCACCAGAACAACCAGGTTCCGGTATTCGTTTTGAATGGCCTCCAGCTTCCAGCGACAGGCCCTGGCTGCCAAGTCCTCACTGTCAGGTTTAGATTTCCCTTTGGAAGGAGTAGCTATGTCAAGAAGAAAAAAAAGTCTATTGTAACAATATACTTTTAGCAAAACAGTAAGACAAATTAATTCTACACACTGTGGCACAGTAGCACAAGCCAGCACAGTACATAACATTTGTGGTATGTATCTATCCTCCCACTTCCTCGGCCTTTAACATTTGTGGGAGTTTCAGGCATTATATTAGCACTATGGACTCGAGTACACAGTATACCAGTCTTCTTCTTCTTCTCTCTTGTTTAGCAAAATTATGTATCCTTGTTGTAGCCGGCATGCCAGTTCAGTCAGCTTGCACCCAAGACAAACATAGTCGTGACACAGTCGCATACTCACGTTAGTTTTATTTACTACTGTCTGCAAGTGGGGAATCTGACTACACAATCATCGTATTTTTCTATTACGGGTGGAACTGGCCATACTCTGTTACATCAAGGGCAACTGCTCAATTTCACTTTCACCCTGCCCTGACTACTACAAAAAGGCAGATGATATCTGATCCAAATGATCATTGCTTATATATGGGACGACATGAGGTACTTTGTTTTGATTGATTGTGTAAACAATAAACATGCAGCCGATAGGCCACCCATGGCAGGCTGACACAGTCGAAAATAAATTAATATAGGTGGGAGTGGGCCTCGGAGTCGGAGGGAGGCACTTGATAACAATATACATACACAATATATATGCTGTGCTTGCAAACTACTGTGAGTCAAGGGTGTATTCTGAAAATACAACTTCATTCTATTCTCCTTGGCTTTACTACTCTGGCGCAGTTTCTTTAACATTCTCTTCAAACTAAGACTCTTTATCCAGTGACAGTCTCCACCTATGCTATCTATGATGAAAACCATCCCGGCATCCATCCATTCAAAGTAAGCATGTCTATCATTCTTCTTAATCTCTCAACAAACCTTAGTTTGTTTCACCAACAACAAACATTTCTTCTTCTTTTTTTTTTTAAAACCACCGCCCATGCATCCTTCCTTCCTTGATTGCCTTAGCTTTGACTTTGACCCATGAAACACCCCGGAGGATTTTTGCCATCCACCCATACAGTTTTACCCATCCAGGCAGGCATCTTTTCTTTCACCTTCCACCCATCCTTCAACCACCCATGCATCTGATTCCTTCCTATCAGCCACCTATGCATGTATCCCGCATATCCTTCTCTGCCAGTCATAAATATGACATCTCGCCCGTTCTTTCTCCTTCCACCCTTCTTTCGCTTTTCGTTGAACCCATCCATCAAGGTCATCTGATCTGACTCTTAGTCTTCTCCATAAAACTTTCACAGCTGAGTTGAAGTCAGATAGAAGAGGCCATTAGTTACTCAACTCCTGCCGCTAATGCTATTGCTAATGGTAAGTAAAGGGTGTCTTCTTCAACCGTTGTTCACAACAACGTTGTCTCTCTCAACAGTACAGTGTACACCCTTGCAGCGAGTGTAATGTCAATAACTAAGGAATATAAATTACCACTGCCCGCCACTGCTGCTGGCTCACCCTCTGCAGCTGCCTCATCTTCTGCTCCCTCCTTACTGGCCGCGTCACCTTCACCGCTGGCCCCGGCACTGGTGGTCGGTACGCCTAGAAAAAACATTACACATTTTTTAGATGCCATATACACCTCCCTCTATTCTTTCTCACTAGCAAGATTGAAGAAAAAGTTAATACATACATATACAGCATACATCACTACTACAAATCGGGTACTACAGTAGAGTAGACTAGTAGTAATATGTTCTATCCTGTCAAAAATAATAACATATCTGGTTGGGCAATTTATTGGTGGGAATTGTCGAAAAGCCTCAAGATTAAGAAGACTGGAACAGGACAACCCAAAGGACTGGACTCAGTGGCTAGAGCTATTGGTGAATCTGAGTTTTAAAACCTTTTAAATAAAGAGTGGCCAACTGGACAAGCTTAGGTACAGACAGACTAATAGTAGTAGTACAGAGTCATAGCAGGGGCAGTTAGAGACAGGGATAACAAGAATTTAGAAACAGATATTCTAGATCAGAGAAGAATTGGTAAAAAATTGAATTAGGAAACAGAAATAATATTTCGGAAAAAATAAGGTGCAGTAAAAGTTAGGGAAGTATAATTATTAATATTAACAACAGGAGGACTTACTGGGGCCGGCAGCAGAGCCCTCGGTAGAGGAGCGGTCCTGGCCGGCATCTTGTGCAGCTGCTCCCACCGACTCCAACAACCCCGTCTTTTTGCCCCTGGATGTTGATCATGAAACATATGAGAAAGAAAGAGACAAGCATTGATGATTGGTGTGAATCAAATAAAATATTTTTAAAAACGTTCCAAAAAACATTTATGGAAACAACAGTTGCAATAAAATTGATCTATCTAACCTGGTCGACTAGTAGTATCGCGGTGCGATTTGCGGACCGTCTGGTTATTATTTATGAACACTAATCCAGTGTTCCAATTCTGATTCCAGAATACTAACTAAGCCTAAGTACCACCTGACCTAGCCCACCTATTCCAGACGGGCCAATTGTTCACTAAGTCTACATTTCCATTTATTTTAGTCCTCAGAAATGCATAGATGGAGGACACATGCATACATTTTTGCATACACCAAATTGTTGGTTGGTTGGTGCTGATGTTCTGCTAGTGCTAAGCCTATTACCACTCACTAAACAAACTACAAAAGGTTCTACAAAGGACTGGGGTAAGCAGCACTCAGCAGCACATGACGTAACAGAGGATGCATCAGGCAGACCGCTAAAAATTTACCAACTAATACTAATAAGTAACTAAACCTATCAATCCACCACTGTCTCTTAGTGACAGGAGGACAAAGGAAGGACTAGAGTCTCTCTAGCATTACCTAACTTAAGTTCTCTATAGTAAACTCTTACATATTCAGCCCAAGTGAGCGCAAAGTTGCAAACAAGTATGATTAGTAGCGCCAAGCACCTGTGGCATAACAATCACAGAAGATTTTTAAACGTAATATACCTGCAATGTAAGGAGCAGCATTCTTGCTATTTAGAAAAAAATTATATTCGCAATATATAACACAGAGCAGAACAATACTAGGGTGCCGATCACGATCCTGTAAAAACCGGGTACGAACCGTCGGACGGAGCATATTCTCCGTCCGACGCGTACCCGGTCGTCAAAATATACAAACATGGAATTACGATTCGCACGGAAACACCATTTCCGTACGAATCGTACAAAACCCCGACCGGCGAAAATAAACGTACAAATGCGATCCGGGAAAGCGCCGACGTGACGTCGGGATGCACGCAGCCTGCCATTCACGAACCAGGAATTACGATTCGCACCGGCGTCATCCCGCACGGTGAATATTTTCCGGCTGCCAAAAACTGCCGGGAAATCAGGACGACGCGAACAAGGAGTACCGGTACGCGATGGACAGACAGGACGACGCGAACAAGGAGTACCCGTATGCGACGGACAGACATGGACCCGAACCTACGTGTCATCCCGGCCCTCATAGCAGTAGACCTCCTCTACAGGTTCCGCCGCAGACGCCGCAGAAGGTCAGAACAACAAAGGGAGGGGGGAAAGGGGGGGGGGGTGGCAGGACCAGGGCAGGCCACAAAACCCCCACCAAAGTCACACAGCACACATGCCCTGGACATACCTGACCCTCAGGCCCTGGTCACTACGAGGGGGTGGGGGCGTGTCCAGCTAAGCCAGCGACCGCCACAACGGAAGTTCTTGACAACGCGAACCGGCAACACAACCAGACAGGTACGTCCCGTACCCACGCCTTAAGAGCGTGGGTACGAGTCGTACCATGCCCACACCTACGTCACCCCACCAATGGCGGGACGGCTCATACCCACGTGGCAAAGGCCTGGGTACGGCCCGCATAAGCATCACATAGCGTGGGGACGGATATGTACGGACCGTACCCCCACCCTGTATGCATGGAGCATACCCCCAACCCCAACAGTGTAAGTACGACATATACCCCCACCCGCGTATGCAAGGAGCGTACCCCCCACCCCAACAGTGTAAGTACGACCCGTACCCTCACACGCGTACGTATGGAGCATACCCCCAACCCCAACAGTGTAAGTACGACCCGTACCCTCACCCACGTATGTATGGAGCGTACCCCCACCCCAACAGTGTAAGTATGACACGTACCCCCACCCGCGTATGCAAGGAGCGTACCCCCCATGCCAACATTGTACGTACGACACGTCCCCCCACCCGCATATGCATGGAGCGTACCCCCCACCCCAACAGTGTAAGTACGACCCGTACCCTCACCCGCGTACGTATGGAGCGTACCCCCACCCCAACAGTGTAAGTACGACCTGTACCCTCACCCGCGTACGCATGGAGCATACGTCCCACCCCAACAGTGTAAGTACGACACATACCCCCACCCGCGTATGCAAGGAGCGTACCCCCATGCCAACATTGTACGTACGACACGTCCCCCCACCCGCGTATGCATGGAGCATACCCCCCACCCCAACAGTGTAAGTACGACCCGTACCCTCACCCGCGTATGTATGGAGCGTACCCCCACCCCAACAGTGTAAGTACGACCCGTACCCTTACCCGCATACGCATGGAGCGTACGTCCCACCCCAACAGTGTAAGTACGACACGTACCCCCACCCGCGTATGCAAGGAGCGTACCCCCATGCCAACATTGTACGTACGACACATCCCCCCACCCACGTATGCATGGAGCGTACCACCCACCCCGACAGTGTAAGTACGACCCGTACCCTCACCCGCGTACGTATGGAGCGTACCCCCACCCCTAAAAGTGTAAGTACGACCCGTACCCTCACCCACGGACGTATGGAGCGTACCCCCCACCCCAACAGTGTAAGTACGACCCGTACCCCCATGGAGCGAACCCACACACGTGTATGGACAAAGCGTACATATTGTTAAATAGGAGGGGTGTGTGCCAATCACTCCCAGCAGTGCCCAGAGTCAGGAGGGGTGTGTGCCTATCACTCACAGCAGTGCCCAGAGGCAGAAGGGGTGTGTGCAGAGGCCTCCCACCAGTGCCCAGAGACAGGAGGGGTGGGTGCAGAGTCCTCCCAGCAGTGCCCAGAGACAGGAGGGGTGTGTGCAGAGGCCTCCCAGCAGTGCCCAGACACAGGAGGGGTGTGTGCAGAGTGCTCCCAGCCGTGCCCAGACACAGGAGGGGTGTGTGCCTATCACTCCCAGCAGTGCCCAGACACAGGAGGGGTGGGTGCAGAGTCCTCCCAGCAGTGCCCAGAGACAGGAGGGGTGGGTGCAGAGTCCTCCCAGCAGTGCCCAGACACAGGAGGGGTGGGTGCAGAGTCCTCCCAGCAGTGCCCAGAGACAGGAGGGGTGGGTGCAGAGTCCCCCCAGCAGTGTCCATAGTCAGGAGGGGTGTGTGCCTATCACTCCCAGCAGTGCCCAGAGTCAGGAGGGGTGTGTGCAGAGGCCGCCCAGCAGTGCCCAGAGTCAGGAGGGGTGTGTGCAGAGGCCTCCCACCAGTGCCCAGAGTCAGGAGGGGTGTGTGCAGAGTCCCCCCATCAGTGCCCAGAGTCAGGAGGGGTGTGTGCCAATCACTCCCAGCAGTGCCCAGAGTCAGGAGGGGTGTGTGCCTATCACTCACAGCAGTGCCCAGAGGCAGGAGGGGTGTGTGCAGAGGCCTCCCACCAGTGCCCAGAGACAGGAGGGGTGGGTGCAGAGTCCTCCCAGCAGTGCCCAGAGACAGGAGGGGTGTGTGCAGAGGCCTCCCAGCAGTGCCCAGACACAGGAGGGGTGTGTGCAGAGTGCTCCCAGCAGTGCCCAGACACAGGAGGGGTGTGTGCCTATCACTCCCAGCAGTGCCCAGACACAGGAGGGGTGGGTGCAGAGTCCTCCCAGCAGTGCCCAGAGACAGGAGGGGTGGGTGCAGAGTCCTCCCAGCAGTGCCCAGACACAGGAGGGGTGTGTGCAGAGTCCCCCCAGCAGTGCCCAGAGTCAGGAGGGGTGTGTGCCTATCATTCCAGCAGTGCCCAGAGTCAGGAGGGGTGTGTGCAGAGTGCTCCCATCAGTGCCCAGACACAGGAGGGGTGTGTGCCTATCACTCCCAGCAGTGCCCAGACACAGGAGGGGTGGGTGCAGAGTCCTCCCAGCAGTGCCCAGAGACAGGAGGGGTGGGTGCAGAGTCCTCCCAGCAGTGCCCAGACACAGGAGGGGTGTGTGCAGAGTCCCCCCAGCAGTGCCCAGAGTCAGGAGGGGTGTGTGCCTATCACTCACAGCAGTGCCCAGAGTCAGGAGGGGTGTGTGCAGAGGCCGCCCAGCCGTGCCCAGAGTCAGGAGGGGTGTGTGCAGAGGCCGCCCAGCAGTGCCCAGAGTCAGGAGGGGTGTGTGCAGAGTCCTCCCAGCAGTGCCCAGAGACAGGAGGGGTGTGTGCAGAGGCCTCCCAGCAGTGCCCAGACACAGGAGGGGTGTGTGCAGAGTGCTCCCAGCAGTGCCCAGACACAGGAGGGGTGTGTGCCTATCACTCCCAGCAGTGCCCAGACACAGGAGGGGTGGGTGCAGAGTCCTCCCAGCAGTGCCCAGAGACAGGAGGGGTGGGTGCAGAGTCCTCCCAGCAGTGCCCAGACACAGGAGGGGTGTGTGCAGAGTCCCCCCAGCAGTGCCCAGAGTCAGGAGGGGTGTGTGCCTATCATTCCAGCAGTGCCCAGAGTCAGGAGGGGTGTGTGCAGAGTGCTCCCATCAGTGCCCAGACACAGGAGGGGTGTGTGCCTATCACTCCCAGCAGTGCCCAGACACAGGAGGGGTGGGTGCAGAGTCCTCCCAGCAGTGCCCAGAGACAGGAGGGGTGGGTGCAGAGTCCTCCCAGCAGTGCCCAGACACAGGAGGGGTGTGTGCAGAGTCCCCCCAGCAGTGCCCAGAGTCAGGAGGGCTGTGTGCCTATCACTCACAGCAGTGCCCAGAGTCAGGAGGGGTGTGTGCAGAGGCCGCCCAGCCGTGCCCAGAGTCAGGAGGGGTGTGTGCAGAGGCCGCCCAGCAGTGCCCAGAGTCAGGAGGGGTGTGTGCAGAGTCCTCCCAGCAGTGCCCAGACACAGGAGGGGTGGGTGCCTAACACTTACAGCAGTTCCCATGTAACGCAAAGGGTGGAGTAGCCACAGATACCATGCCCACAAATGTCAGTCAGGTGCACAAAGACCCTGCAGTACATGTAACCACATGTGTGCGAGGCTGGGAGTATACGCATGCATAGCGCAGAAAAGAAAACATGTCCACATGAAGTCATGTCAATAGTCCACATACACAAGTACAATGACTATCAAGAATGCCACGAATGATGCAGGTGGAGACATCGCACAGCATGCATGTGCAAAGTAGAAGGAGTCCGTCACACACCCAGCTAATGTACACACAGCTCTGCGCTAAATATTGGGAACACCCTGCAGGGAAGATGTCAGGGTACACAGAGGAAGGAATACACCTTTGGACAATTTCACCATGCAGCAACTGCTTACATGAACACAGACACCTAGCTAACACCGTGTGATGGCACACAGATCCCAGGGTCCCCCCTATGACCAGCACACTACTACATTTCCCACACAACCAACACATGATCACCACCCAAAATCATGTAGCAGCCCCACCAACAGCAATATCAGAAAAGCAGTACTGTTCAAAGGAAACAAAAATGGCTTTAATCAGCATGATCAAAAATTGTATGTTCGTATAAGGTTTAATATTTACAAAGCCCATTGGGCAGTCCAGAAGTCACAGCTGGATGGGGGACGCAGTGGGATGCGTGTCCCCTAGCTTGTCTGCACAGTTACATTCCGTTGTCTTCCACAGGGGTGAGGGCATCAAGTGGGGGGGAAGAAACAGGCACCGCAGGGACAGGAGGGTGAAGGGTAGGCGTCGTGGGTGCAGGGATGGAGGACTCCACCACAGGGGGTGGGGCAGGGCCAAAGGCGGAGGCCAGGATCTCGCTGCACACCTTAGCAAGGTCCTCCAGGGAATCCCCTGCACCCGAAGGAACCACAGGCCCCAAGGGGGGGGGGTCAGAGGGATGGGTCCCAGCGCCACTGGGGGAGGGTGTAGACAGAGGGGGAAAATCAACCACCCTGACCGAGGTCTTCCTTGACCGCTTGCGTGGTGGCGTCACTGTGGGGCTCAGGGACAGAGCGGCCATGAAGGAGTCTTTGGGGGAGATGTGGCCAGGAGAGCTGAGGGGAGGGGATTTGGAGGGAGTGGATTGGGTGGAATGCGGACTCCCACTCTGGCTGCGTGTCACACGTTTGCCCCCCGACCCAGTGGGTGTGCCTACTTCACCCTGTGTGTGCGTGTCAGGAGGTGTGCGGTGGACCTTCCCTGCTGGTGTGGTGCCTGTGTGTGTTTTGGTGGGTGCATGCTGACGTCTGGGTGTACGTGGGACAGGCATGGGAGTGGGAAGTGTGGATGGGGCAGGGGTAGGGGGTGGGACGTAGCGCTGCAGGAGACCCACTGCTGCAGTCAGTGTCGACTCTATCGACCTCAGCAAGCTGCATTGGTCAGCCTGCGATGAATGAATGCCCTCCAAGTATGCCTCCATGTTGTGCAGCACTTGGCTTTGGCCATGGAGGACATTAAGGATCGCAGCCTGACCAACCTGCAACTGCCGCTGGATGTCCACAGACTCGGCATTGGCGGCAGCAGTGGAGACAGGGGCAGGGGGTGCGGTGCCTGGCAGGAAGGAGACGTGTGGTGACCGGGCACGTTGGGAAGGGACACGAGCAAGTGGGAGGCAGCTGATGGCAATGGAGGGGGCGGGGCGAGATGTAGTGCCGCTGTCAGCTGCCGGTGCAGCCGCCGCCCACTCGGAGAGATCATCCACGGACCCGTCAGCTTCATACTCTGTTGTGCCAGTCGACAGGTCCCCGGGTTCACTCTCCTCCACCTCAGTCCCACTTGATGTGCCAGCCCCGATGTCACCGCTGGCACTGGTGCTCGGTCTCTCTGCTCCGTCTGTGCCCATGTCTCCCTCCGTGTCCCCCGACGATGCTGTGGGCAGGGTGAAGAGACAGAAATTAATCATACACCTGTATACATATGTCACATGAGTCCAATCTACATAGGTCACAGTGCATAGCCTGAAACAAAAGAAGAGTTACATCTACAAAACAAGGTACATATGTAGGGCATGCAAGACACAGTTGTTTGACCCACCATGCCACCTAAAAACTATGGAGAGCATGACACAATAGCAAATGAGATGGAATGGAATTTTGACTGAGGAGCAAGGCCCTGGGGACAATCCAGAACTGCATCTGCACCACACAGCGTGGCAGGAAATAGGGATGAGCAGGGACCATATCCAGTAACAAGAGGCACATGCAGCATAGGTCATACTGAAAACATGCCCACCATGACTGGCCCACTGCACCTTGAGTGCATGTCCAGACAAACATCACACACTGGCCAGTCCTAGCAAGGAGATATCCGGTTGTGACATGAAGGCCATGCCCGCACCACCCACCCCCTACATGAGACTATTATTTGTAGACACAGGAAGCACATACATCCCTTAGTCTGGGTGAAATACACATGGGATGCAACAAATCAAGGTTGCACACAAAATACCCAAGGTGCGCCTGTCCAAATAATCATGTACAAATGGGCATCATCAGATGATTGTAACAAGACACACAGGCAATGTCCACCGTGAGTATGAACAAGGAAAATCAGGTCAGGCTGTACAGTGGACACTTGTACCACATTTCACATCAATATACATTTGGCCAGGGGAGAATGGCACAGAGCACAACCTATGCTGTAGACACAGAGATTGTCAACATATTCGGATTACACACATGATACCTAGGAAAATATGCCCCTGGGGACAGTAGTGGCCACACAACTCCATGCTCCTGAATGGGAATGACTGCAACACACGCTACCATCCCCGCACTATGCGTACCGCACACTCATGCACATCATGTCACAGGCCACCACATAGGACATGCGTGCTGTAAGGCCTCACACTTGAGAGACTAACTCCCATGTCTGGACTCATCATTAGTGTCAACTGACATGGAACCCACAAGATCAGAACTGGACAGGGCACAGGCAAGGTCCCAAAACCTGTTACACACCACCCCCACACATGATGCTGCAGGCATTGTACATGTGGAGAAGGATGCCAGGCTACATAACCTTGTGACGGAGTGACTTCACACAGACCAGGAAACACATTGCAAGGAGGGGAAGGGAGGCAGGAGAGCACTGCAATACTGAGGGTAACAGGACATAGCATGTGTGTCACACCTGGACACAATGGCAGAAGTCACAGTCACAAAAAAAGGGACACAGTCTGTGCTAGTAGCTCTGCACTCACCTGATACCCTGGTCGCCCATACAGCATGGGGTACTGTGGGAGGATCACATCTAGCAGAGCCATGTTCTCCTCCAGGGTGAAGGGCTGTGACCTCTCCACAGACCTTGACATGGTTCCAGGGAATCAGTAGCAGCAGCTGGGTCGTGGAATACAGAGATGTGCAGGCAAGTGCTCCCTCATGGGGCCTGGCTGCCTTATATCTGCCTTGCTGTCCTGTTTCATGCACAGGCGTACAGAGTGATTGGTCACTCACATTTGCATCCTATGTTTCCTCCAATCCCTTCAAACCTAGCACAGTCAGTGGGTTCTTATTGTGTTTTTTTCTTCAGCATGATGTCGACCCCACAAACACATTGCAACAAAGTAGATTCATTCCAACTGACTTCTGCTGTGCACCTTCCAGAACAAATTCAAACTTAAAACTTGGTCTCCATGACAACCAGCATGCATGTAGGCCTTAATACTTGTCCCTCATGTGTCCCCTATGTAATTTTGAGCTTCACACACAGGTTCGGTGCGTTCCGGGGCCCTAGGGCACCCCAAATGCATAGCAACGGCCCGTACAGGCGTGCGTACTTTCACTATCACTATGGGTGTGCTCGCGTATGCGTACTCGTAGTGGTACGGCCCGTACACACGCCTGTACGCTCACTATCACTATGGGTGTCCTCGCGTATGCGTACTCGTATTGGTACAGCCCGTACACACGCCTGTACGCTCACTATCACTATGGGTGTCCTCGCGTATGCGTACTCGTAGTGGTACGGCCCGTACACACGCCTGTACGCTCACTATCACTATGGGTGTCCTCGCGTATGCGTACTCGTAGTGGTACGGCCCGTACACACGCCTGTACGCTCACTATCACTACGAGTACGCATACGCGAGGACACCCATAGTAATAGTGAGCGTACAGGCGTGTGTACGGGCCGTACCACTACGAGTACGCATACGCGAGGACACCCATAGTGATAGTGAGCGTACAGGCGTGTGTACGGGCCGTACCACTACGAGTACGCATACGCGAGGACACCCATAGTGATAGTGAACGTACGCACGCATGTACGGCCCGTACCACTATGGGTGTTCTTGTGTATGCGTACTTGCTGACCGTACACATGCCTGTACGCTCACCATCACTATGGGTACACATTAGGGGTGGGCGGAATTTGCGGAATTAACCTTCGCAAATTATCGCGAGAATGTTTAAAATTATCGCAAACAAGCAGAAATATCGCAAAGATGCGGAAGTTTTTTTCCGGCATGTTCGCGAGATTTTCTGCATGGTTGCGGGTCGCCAACTTACCCATGTGGTTGCTTGCGGGTGCGGCCATCTTGTTTTGAGTTGTTCTCGCGGTGCATGATCGCGAGAAGAAAGACGTGATCGCGCGACGCATGACGTCACTGCGGGCGCGAACTGTCGCGAGACAGCGCAAATGGCTAAAAACAATACAACATCTCATGGAGAACGCGACCGGATCAAGAAAACTTGTCGGCGAACGCAGGGATTCAGGTAAGGCGATCGCGCGCGAGAATGTATCATTTTACAGCGCGAGCAAGAAACAAATTATCGCCAAGCTGCGGAAACCGGAATTTTTGACATTTTCGCGCTCTCCGCGGAACGCAAAAATGTCAAATTATCGCAATTTCCACGAACGGAACGAAATTTTTGCCCAGGCCTAGTACACATACGGCAGCACTCCCATAGTGATATGGGAACGTACACAGGCCCTCTTAGCAGCAGTACGGTGGTATTCACACATCACAGTGGTGACAGGCAGCACACAGGAAGGAATAGGGCTGACATACTTGTCCATGGATGGACATCAAGGCATTGTCTGGGCAGTACTACATGTGTGGGGCACAGGTGTGACAGGCTGTGATGTGGCACATTACTCCTGAGTCGAGAAGGCACCAGATGTATGATGAGATGTGTACAGATGTTATGTGTGACGGTGCAATGTGTGCCAGGCATGCCCTTGACTCCTTTGACATGTGTGCATGTCGTACTGCACACTTGGGATGAGCGTCACTGGCATGGCACGGACAGCAACACACGGAAGTGTCCCCTGATGCCCGGTACAGGGGTTACCACACCTGACATGTCACTACCCACGGTGCACGATGTGACTATGTCATGTATGTGTGGGGGGTTCCCATTAGGTTGATGTCGGAGCACCCTCAAAAGCTGCAGCTGTTGCAACAACCAACATGTGTCTGTGTGTAGATTGACATTGCACACTGTTCCGCACACCATGCCACATGTGGTATCGGATGTGAGGTGCATATGTATGCATGGGACACGGAGTAGCGTAACAAGGACATGTCTGCATCCTCTCTATGAATGTGGGGTGAGTCATGACATGTACACCTTAATGGCAAGGTGTGTGGGCTGTCCTAGTGTACTGTCATGTGACCTGTGGCTCTAGTGTTCTGCTACCAGTCTCTGCAATCGACATCCTACTTCTGCTGATGTGTGGATGTATGTCACTCCTGTCTTGCGTCTGGCTGTTCACTTGCACTGGGACACAGCTAATCCCATGCCATGGCATGTGGAGGTTCAGAATCTCCGTGTGTAGCTGGGTCTTGGTAGGAGTGTCACCTGCCAGCCATACATGTCCAGGGCATGTGGCACATACCTGACTCCGTATGTAGCATATGTGTATAGACAGATTAACATGTGCTCAGTACAAATTATTTGTTGTTGTGGTGCACTCACTCTTCCTTGTCACTTCCAAATTACTGCAGTGCGCCGCCTCTTCCCCGAGCAATTCCGGACTTGGCTGACATGCGTGAGAATGATCGTATCCGGTGCTACCGCTTCCCCCAACGGTTGATTCTGGAGTTGACGGCAAGACTGGCACCACACCTGCAACCGCTGCACAGGTATCCTACGGCACTGACACCCAAGCTGAAGGTAATGGCAGCCCTACATTTTCTAGCCACGGGTACCTTTCAAAATATCATAGCTCATGTTGGTGGCATGTCCCAGAGCATGTTCTGCCGTGTGCTGCATGATTTCTTAGAGGCCATGTTGATTCACCTGGATGACTTCATACATTTCCCTACCCCAGAAATGTTGACTGGGGTCAAGCGTGGATTCTATGCCCTGGGAGGGATGCCCCATGTCATTGGGTCCATAGATGGGACACATGTTGCTTTGGTACCACCACAGGCACAGGAGGTAGCGTACCGGAATCGCAAGCACTACCACTCCATCAATGCCCTTGTGGTGTGTCTGTCCAACATGGTGATTTCACATGTCTGTGCTCGTTTTCCAGGATCAGCACACGATGCCTACATCATGAGGCGTAGCAGGGTGCCTGAAATGATGATGCAGCTGCGCAACGAACGAGCATGTGTTGTTGGTGGGTACAGTCTGTCTGTCCTATATTTTGCATAGACTACCAGCACGACCGCTTCTCCTGTTATAACGATGTCCATGTGCTTCCCATGTAGGGGACGCTGGCTATCCCAACCTGCCATGGCTGATCACACCTCTCCGCAACCCCATCACGCCGGCCCAGCTCCGCTACAACACCGCCCATGGCCGGACTAGGCGAGTGATAGAGAGGACATTTGGCCTGCTGAAGAGCCGATTCAGGTGCCTACACAAGACCGGCGGCGCGCTCCCATATGCCTGCTAAATCTTCATCGTCTGCTGCATGCTGCACAACATGGCAGTTGATAAAGCTGTGCCACTCATCCTGGATCAAGATGACGAGGACCATCCACCCATGGAGGACGAAGGGCTTGGCAATGGGGCTAGTGATGTGGAGGATGTGGAGCCGCAAGAGGACATCCGGAGTCGGCTCATACGCGACTTCTTTGCTTAGTGGTGAGTACCAGTGTCTGAGTGTGCACGCATTAGTCCCCGTGTGGCATGTGTTGTGATGTGTGTCTCCACCTGCATGTATGGCACGTGAGTCAGAGGTGTGTGTGGGAGTGTCACTGGAGTGATGGTGCCAGTGATGGTTGTATTTCCCCAGTCATAATTGTGACCTAGCATGTTGTCATCCATACATGTGTCGAGTAAATGCACATGCAAGTGGCTGTGCTTTTTGTGGCTGACTTCTTGTGTGTCTCTCTTCCCCAGGTACTTGCGCATGCCGTCTGCTGCTTGCATTGTTGTGGTACTGCTATTCCTCATGGACACGTCATCGTGTGCTGACTCAGCATTACAGGCACGGACACGTTTGGAAGTCTCCTTGGGGTAAGGGATGCATCAGGGGTGTATTGGGTGTGGCAGTTGTTCACGATGTATGCACACTGCCCCTGTCGATGTTTGGTTCCTCTGCAGCCATGTTGCATCACCATGGTACACATGACATGCAGCTGGGTACACCTGAATAGATGGTCAGGCTTGTTGACAGTCATCAGTGATGGGCTAGTGGATTGTGATGATGGCATCAATGTGTGTAACACTGCCCTCGGACACATACGGTTTGCATTGGCTTGACATGTTGTGGGACATCCACATCAGCGGATCAAAGGTGTATGGCAGTCTCTCCGTGAGCAGCTGTGGGTGTTTAGCTGTTACCCGACACTTGTGTGCCAGTTCCATGGCTATCACGCATTTGTGCTGCAGAAGGGGGGTGCCAGTGTTGGACCCACATGTTACTCCACATGAAGTGCTCATGTGTACTTCAAGTTGCCTCTGCAATCCCGAAAACATGACTAATAAAGGTGTCCCTATGCCTCCAAGGTGCCCCTTCTCAGTCAATGCTGGTGTGTTGCCACGGTGCATCCAGCATGTCTGGCATGGTTTTCCCTGATAGTGGCTATGTGTCTATGTGTCGAGTAGCAAGATGCAAGCTGTGTGTGTGGGATGAGAGTGTGTATTGTGCATGATGTCCATGACTGTGTGGGTATTGTGACATGTGCCATCCCCATGCATCCAACGTTGGCCAGGCCCCCATTATCTGCATCCACCGGACTCAAGCTTGCAGGACATGGTTCTGCCACCTGTCTACACATACCTGGGTGCCCCCCAGGACACTGGACAGGATCCCTGACCTCTGCGCATGACTGTTGCTGTACTCAATATGTCTGTCAGCACGGTTGTGCGGCCACCCCCTCAGCTGGTTGGGCCCATCACGGGTGTGTATGGTGCTCCATGTCTGTCTTGCCTCATACACTGTGACCCGTGTGTCCTGTGCCAGACTCAGGCCCCAGGATGTGGATGGTTGAAGTCAAAAGAGAACTCAGGCATGTTTAGAGTTTACAAGACACATGTAAGGTAATAATGAAACCAGCAGGCATCTTCTCTTCATGGTGTGACTTTTTATTTTAGTGGGGGGGGGTATGACATGAGGGGCTTTCCGGGTGTTTGGAATCCAAAGTTCAGTTGGGGAGTTGGTGTCCTTGCCATTTGAAATCCTCAGAGTCCATGCCACAGTCTTTGTCGACATTGGTCAGACAGTGACCAGCAAGGCCATGTGGCAGAGAATGTCTTTTGATGCTGTGCTGCTGTTGCTCCAGTGGGCCAGGTGCCAGGCCAGGTGTATGGGAGATGGCGCTGTAGCGCCGACCCTCACGGTCCTTTCCGTGGACGACCCGGCCTCCTGCGGGGACCCTCAGAAGCAGGCCGTGACGATGTTTGGGATGCTCCATCGGATGTTTCCTCCTCCTCCTCCTGATCCCTCCCTGTGGGTGGTGATGTTCTACGCCTTCTGGCACAGGGAGGGTTGCCCATGTTGTCGGCCATCCGACGGAGTGTATTGTGAATTCCCGTGTACACCGTCACGAGCTCAGCCTGTCCGTCCTCCATCCTCCGTTGGTGTTGCAGTAGACAGGCATGTAGCTCCGTATGTTGCTGGGCCTGCTGGGTCTTGATCCCCTCGAGGACGGACACAACCTGGGCCATGCCCGTGGTGTCCTACCGGTATGTGTCTAGGATGTTTCGGACATGGGAATATACCCCCCACCCCTGCCCACTTGCACCTGGCCTGCCCTTGGGGGCACATCGGGTCTCCGGGACCCCTGAGGGGTGGCATTGGCGTTGTCGCCTGCCTCCTCCTGGGTGCCCGGGACACCGTGTCCCTCCTGGCCAGCCTGGCTGCTTTGTGGTGGTGGGGCAGGGATCCTGGGTGTCTCCTGGGATGTGGCAGGAGTGGGGGTGGTGGTTGGCCCCGTTGTACCTGACGCAGGTGCTGCAGGTCGTTGGACACAAGAAGGGCCAGGTTGGTCGGGGTCGTCCACAGAGTGGTGAGAGTCGTCGCTGCCGGTGGGATCGGCCTCCCGCAGAGCCGGGTCCTGTGAGTCTTACCCCCCAGTGTTGGGGGGTGAACCACGAGTTTGACCTGTGTGTGAGAGAGACAATGTTAATTTTGGTCCATGCAACATCCATGTTTCATCAGTTTCAAAGTTGGAACATTTCCTCTGGGAATTAGGATCTGTCTTGCATTCCACTCACAGTGCACTTGTGCATGGGTGTGTCCCTTGGGCACCACTTTGGCGCCTTTAACTATGTGTGGCACAGTCTTACTTGCTGCGTCAAGTGTGACTGCAGTCAGCAGTGGAGTGGGCAGGTGTGGCGAGCCGTGCATTGGCACCTTCCGTGTTGCACTGTACGTGGGCACATGAAGTTGTTCCACACACTTCAATGATGCAGGTAGCTGTTGTTGTGCTCGTGCACAGGTTGTGACATGGCCCTGTGTTTTGCCATGGAGGAGAGGGGGGGTGCTGGCACTGGCCACCCTTGTCTACATGCACGCAGTCCACCTGCTGACGAGCAGACATTCCCACACACCACAAGGCTGATTTGCTCTCCCTGTGTCTCCCTCCCTCTGTGTCCCCCTCTCCCTCCCTCTGTGTCCCCCTCTCCCTCCCTCTGTGTGTCAGCCTCCTCCCTCTGTCCGTCTTCCTGTGTCTCCCTCCCTCTGTGTCCCCCTCTCCCTCCCTCTGTGTCCCCCTCTCCCTCCCTCTGTGTGTCAGCCTCCTCCCTCTGTCCGTCTTCCTGTGTCTCCCTCCCTCTGTGTCCCCCTCTCCCTCCCTCTGTGTGTCAGCCTCCTCCCTCTGTCCGTCTTCCTGTGTCTCCCTCCCTCTGTGTCCCCCTCTCCCTCCCTCTGTGTCCCCCTCTCCCTCCCTCTGTGTGTCAGCCTCCTCCCTCTGTCCGTCTCCCTGTGTCTCCCTCCCTCTCTGTCCCCCTCTCCCTCCCTCTGTGTGTCACCCTCTGTCACCTCAGCCCAGCTTCCTGGGCACACACTGTTAGCAGTTCTTTGAATGGCCCTTGGATTGTTGCTGTGAGTTTGTTTCTGATCTCCAGGCACCCATTGGGTGTAGTGTCTGTGTGTGCGCTGCTGCTGTGGTGGTGTGTGCTGCCACTCTTTCACAGTGTTGGCTGTTCATTAGCTGCTGTCATGTGCAAAAACGTGCCTTCACCCCCATGTGTTAATGCAAGGCGTCCGCCATTTGCTGGCAAGTCTTTCCTGTGTGGGGACACACTGTTTGTCTGGCTGTGACCTAGGCCATATGGGCAGAGGGCATTGTTGTCTGCTTCTGAGTTGCACTCTGTGATTTTTGGGGCCCACCCTCCCGCCATCCGGGTTACCGTGTCATGTGTTGGTGTCTTCTGTGGCCTGTGACTTGACATTGTCCAGCTGGGTGCATGGGGCATGGTGGCGCCAGTGGCATGTGCGTGTTCATGGAGTGTGGTTGAGTCATGCGATAGCTTGGGGTGGTTGCGTGCCTGTTTGTGAGTTTGGTTGTGGATGACGTTCCCCCCATGTGAGGTGCGTTGTTTGTGTACTCACCCGGGTCTCGGAGTCCTCCTAATCCATCCACTGCCTCCACCGGCAGTATTGCCATCACCCTCTCCTCCCAGGGATGGTAGTGTACGGGTCTGCGGGACGGCCCTCCTCCAGTGACGTTGGCCTGGTTGTGTTCATCCGTCATCTTGGCTCGGACCCTCCTCCGCAGATCGTACCACCTGGCTTGGCATTCCTGCTTGTTCCTTCTGGTGTCCGCAACAGCATTCACAGCATCGACGATGGTCTGCCACATGGCTGTTTTTTCTGACATGCTGGTCTGTCTGACCAATGTTCCAAAGAGGTGTGGCTCGACTCTGAGGATTTCATCGACAAGGACCTCCAACTCTCAGTTACTGAACTTTGGATTCTTGTTAGAGGGCATGGTGAGGGGTGTGGGTGTGGATGGTGGGGGGGGGTGTGGATGGTTGTGGGTGTGTGGGTGTGTGGGTGTGGTTGTGCAGGTGTGTGTGTGAATGTGATGAGGCGGTGTTTGTGAAGGTGGTTGTGTGAAGGTGTGCAAGTGTAAGGTGTGGTAAAGCTTCTAGTTTGGTGCTGTAGGTTGTCTGTGGGGTCTGGCAGCAGTGAGTCTGTTGCAAAGGCTCATGGTTTGTGTGTGTGGGCCCTTTTTATTGGTCCATTGGTGGGTGTGGCTGTGTTTGAAGTTTGGGTGGGTGTGTTATAAGGAGTGGTGGTGTTTGGGCCCTCTGTTTGTTTTTGGCAGTTGCAGGTCAGTGAATGTGTTGTTTTAGTGGTTGTTGGACATGTTTAGTGGCTTTGTGCCATTCGAATGGTGTATTCTTGTGTCATTTTGGTCTGTCCTGGTTGTGTACATGCGTTTTTAGCGTGTGTACGGGGTGTACATGGGCCATTTTGTTGTACAGTGCTGTCCTTGTGTGTGGCTTGGTACGACTCGTACATGCGGTTGTGATGTTGGGGCCTGGGGTGCGCTCCGTACTTAGGAGGTTGTGGTGGGGGTGCGACTCTGACGTACACGGGTGTACATACACGGGTGGGGGTACGACACGTACAGGGGTGTACATACACGGGGGTACGGCACGTACAGGGGTGTACAGACATGGGGGGTACGACACGTACAGGGGTGTACATACACGGGGGGTACGGCACGTACAGGGGTGTACATACACGGGGGGTACGACACGTACAGGGGTGTACATACACGGGGGGTACGACACGTACGCGGGTGTAAATACACGAGGGGGTAGGACACGTACACGGGTGTACAGACTCGGGGGGTACGACACGTACAGGGGTGTACATACACGGGGGGTACGACACGTACAGGGGCGTACGTACACGGGGGGTACGACACGTACACGGGTGTACAGACACGGGGGGTACGACACGTACAGGGGTGTACATACACGGGGGGTACGGCACGTACAGGGGTGTACATACACGGGGGGTACGACACGTACAGGGGTGTACATACACGGGGGTACGGCACGTACAGGGGTGTACATACACGGGGGTACGACACGTACAGGGGTGTACATACACGGGGGGTACGGCACGTACAGGGGTGTACATACACGGGGGGTACGACACGTACAGGGGTGTACATACACGGGGGGTACGACACGTACACGGGTGTACATACATGAGGGGGTACGACACGTACACGGGTGTACATACAGGGGGGGGTACGACACGTACAGGGGTGTACATACACGGGGGTACGACACGTACAGGGGTGTACGTACACGGGGGTACGACACGTACACGGGTGTACAGACACAGGGGGTATGACACGTACAGGGGTGTACATACACGAGGGGGTACGACACGTACACGGGTGTACATACAGGGGGGTACGACACGTACAGGGGTGTACATACACGGGGGTATGACACGTACAGTGGTGTACATACACAGGGGGTACGACACGTACAGGGGTGTACATACACGGGAGTACGACACGTACACGGGTGTACAGACACAGGGGGTACGACATGTACAGGGGTGTACATACACGAGGGGGTACGACACGTACACGGGTGTACATACAGGGGGGTACGACACGTACAGGGGTGTACATACACGGGGGTACGACACGTACAGGGGTGTACGTACACAGGGGGTACAACACGTACAGGGGTGTACATACATGGGGGTACGGCACGTACAGGGGTGTACAGACACGGGGGGTACGACACATACAGGGGTGTACATACACGGGGGTACGACACGTACACGGGTGTACATACACGAGGGGGTACGACACGTACACGGGTGTACATACAGGGTGGGGTATGACACGTACAGGGGTGTACATACACGGGGGTAGGACACGTACACGGGTGTACAGACACGGGGGTACGACACGTACAGGGGTGTACATACACGGGGGTACGACACGTACACGGGTGTACATACACGGGTGGGGGTGTACATACACGGGAGGTACGTCTCGAACGTTAGGGGGCTGGGGGGAGTGTTGGGCACGTATGCGGGCACATGTCTCCATTGTTGCTATGGGCGTTCGGTGCGGACGGTGTTTTTTCCATACGGTTGTAACATCGGACGCACGGGATGGATCGTGATTCCTCGGTCGGACTTCACTTTTCACATTTGTACGGTAAATCGTCCGAGGACGTGTCGGACACATTTTCCGACCCGAGGACGTGTGGGGAATAATTCCCAATGCGATTCGTATGGTCTTTTTCCCATGCGAATCGTAATTGGCGGTTTGTACGGCACGTGTACGATTCGTACGGTAAAAAGACCGGATACGAGCCGTACGGGGAATTTTTTTACCGGATCGTAATTGCCACCAAAGTAGTAATATTAAATAGCTACTCACCAAGCCCCGGTACCTCAACTCCTAGCAGGTCCAGCAGGTCCTGCTCCCGGTCTAGGATATCGGACCACCTGTGCGTAAACTGGGTAGGGGTACGCCGGACCCCAGAGCAGCGAAACACTGCCCGGCGCACCCTTCCTCACCGCTGGTGATGCTCCTGGAGCCTGTACCTAGACCCAGGCCTGCCGCCTGCTTCCAGGGTTAAGGGGAGGTGGCGCTGCACACAAAAAAAACAAGTGCGGCCACCTCCGCCTCTCCAAATAAGGCCCGTGCCTGCACCCCTATTGGGTGCCGCCTTCCGCAAGGAAGGCAGTCACGGCTCTGGCTGTGGCAACGCGCCTTGCCCTTTGCCATGGTTCTGGACATATGGGTTGGAAAAGAAAAGGTAGGAATTAAAAAAGTAAGTAAAAGAAATGAAAAAAGCAAGTAATAGAAAAAGAGTGAAAAAGTAGTGAAAAACACACAAAAAAAATAGGAAAAAACTCAAAATCTAGAATCAGGAAAATAGAGAGATAGATAAAGATCAAAAAGATTTAAAAGAAACGTTTCCAGAAACAAGGGATTGAAAAGATAGAGGGCAGATAGAAAAGCAGGCCCAGAACCATAGTAAAAATTTGAAAAACAAGATGGCCGTGCCCGTTGCGACTGCATGGGCAAGTTTGTGCGATATTTCCCCCCACTGAGCACGCAAAAACCATTGTGAACACGCAAAATGCGTTTGCAAATAGGAAATAGGCATCGTGAACCGGCAGGAACACGCAATACGCGTTCCGGAACAGGAAATATGCATCGCAAATGGGCGGGACAAGTGAAAAACAAGATGGCCACGCCCATTGGCGACGTCATGGGCAAATTCATAAATTCGTGAGATATCTCCCCCCGAGCGTGCAAACAGCGTCCCGAACAAACAATACACGTTCCCGAACAGGAAAAACGCATCGTGAACAGGTAGAACAAGCAACTCCGCGTGCTCGTGGGATTCCGCGTAGCTCACAGAGTTTTTGTACCACTTCGCAGAAGTCTGCGTAGCATGACAACGCAAACTCGGCCCAGGGTTATTCCATGCGCAAGAAATACTTGAAGTCTTCCGTGATTTTTATGAAAAGTTATACACTCAAAACATCAATGCAACATATCTGTTTGTCAGCAGTTTCTGAATTTGATTCCTACGAATTGTATTTCGCATTCCGATATGATTGAATTGGGGGAATCGATTGAGACTGACAAGATAATTCAGGCTATTTAAGCTACTCGGTCAGAGAAGGCTCAAGGACCAGATGGGTTCCCTATTGCCTTTTATAAAACATTTTCGTCCTCAATAATCAAATATCTTAAGGAAGCTTTTGATAATGTTGTCCTTTCTGGCAAGGTCTCTGGCTCAGCTGCTGATGCTACTATTGTCGTGATTCCGAAAGATGGCAAGGATCATTCTGATTCTATGAATCTCCGGCCAATTTCATTAATAAATATGGAAGCTAAAATTTTTGCCAAGATCTTGGCGAAGCGCTTAGAATATCCCTAGTCTTATCCATGATTCCCAAACTGGTTTTGTTAAAGGGAGACTCGCTAGAGACAATATCCGAACCTTTTGTCATATTTTAGAAAAAGCAATACTTTCTGCATTGCCATCGGCGACGATCACCCTTGACACCGAAAAGGCTTTCGAGAAAGTCTCTTGGCCTTTTTTACAAGCAGTGCTAGAATCCCATTACCTCGGTTACTCCTTTATTAATATACTAATGTCTCTCTATGCACAGCCAAAAGCTAACATCAAAGTTAATGGGGCTACATATTTTTTTTTAATCTCCATCAGGGCACCCCTTCTTTTTCTATTGTCTATAGATCCACTCCTTTGTCTACTCAACTTAAACCAGGGTATCAAAGGCTTTCAATTTGGTTCACATACGCTTAAAACAGCCGCCTATGCGGATGACGTTCTTATCTTTTCTGCGTTGCTGTGATTCCGGTTATTTCTAACCTCATTAGAGAGTTTTCGCTTGTTTCTGTCTATACTCGTAACAAAGAAAAAATTGAAATGTTTCCCCTCAATTTGGTGTGTTTCTCTTCTCACATGGGCGGCTCAGGATTTAAAAGGCAATCGACTCGTATTAAATATTTAGGAATTTGGTTTTGTAAGGACCTTTCAGATACTGTTTCTTATAATGAATCCCACATCATAGCTAAAGGTAAATATCTTTTGTCCTCCTGGTCTCCTAAATATATCACCTGGTGGGGAATATTGCAAACTCTTAAGATGATGATAACCACGATTATTAATTTCCTATCTTCCATGTTACCTATAAAGCTTTCTTCTTCCTTCTTCCATGAGATTGATTCACTCACTTTAAAATTTTTGTGGAACGACAAGAGAGCTAGAATCGCTTATAAATACCTCCGAAAGCCCTCTGTCCTGGGTGGGTTTAATCTTCCAGATTGGAACTTGTATCAAATCGCCTTCTTAGCCTCTCAAGGTGCTCTTTGGTTCTTACCAGATTCCCAGCATGCACCCAGTGGATTTATATTGAGCGAGATTTGTGTACTCCTCTTTCTACTTCCTAGTTTCTCATTGCTTCTAAGCTCATTCTTGGTCATTCCCATCGTATTATATTAGACACGATTAATGCACTAAAATATATTGACAAAAAAGTATCTAAACCTAGTCATAAGTCAAGGTGGTCCTCGTTATGGTACAAACCTAAAATTGTTACTGATATTGATCCTGGTATGGTTTCTTTGTGGGATGCTAGTGGTATTAGATTGGTAAAAGATCTTTATGATTCCAATCACGACCCTCTTCCCTTCTCTTTTTTAGCTAGAAAATATTATCTTAATAATATGGACTTTTACTCTTTTCTGAAATTAAAGGTTGTACTTTCTAAAGTATCCCTTTCTACAGATGCGGTTACTGTTTCAATTCTTTCTATGTAGTCTCGCTCAGGCCATACTGCATCGAAAATGTATAAACTTGTATCTGCTCCACTTCCTTCACAGTCTGCAATCACATATGATAAATGGTCTCATCATTTTGAAAATTATATTTTTAAACATATTTCACAAGAGACCTGGCAATTGATTGGGAAGTTATCCCTATGTAATAAGATTGTTCCTTCTATTATTCAATCTAAATTCTTTACATTAAATCTTCTTCATTAGACCCCTGAAGAATTACACATATTGAAACTATGGGATAGCGATCTTTGTTGGAATTGTAATTTGGAACCAGGCACTCATCAACATATGTTTTTTGAATGTACGTTATTGCAATCCTTTTGGGGTTCCATAAGGAAACATTTATCACTAATCTTTAATAGATCGTTAGAGATTTCCTTACCTATGATTCTTTTGGGCCCTTGGGCTACAGCTATTCCTTTACCCCTTGACAATACGGATATGGAGTTATTGGATTTACTTATATCAATTGCTGTTAAAGTTATACTAATGGAATGGAAATCTTTTCATCTTCTGTTTTAACATACCTGGTGGGCATGGGTATCATACCTGCGTAGAGCTCATACTTTTGTTGAGGAGAAGCATACGCACCTTCCATTTCTAGTAATGTATGGCGGTCACTGGACAATTATATGAATTTGTCCTCTCAGGGGTTGGTAGATCAGTATCCTTTTGACTCTACTTTTTAAGTTTTTTCCTTCATTGAGGCATATGTCCCCATCTCTCCCTTTCTTCTTTTTTCTTTTCTTTACTTTTTTCTGTCTTTTCTTCTTCTCCCCTGCTTTCTTTTGTTATGCAATCTTATTTATTAAGCACTACGACTGGTTTATGACCTCAGCATGATATAGGCTGTTGATCTTGTTAATTCCTTCTATCTGGGTTTTGTAATATTATCTGACTCGATTTATAACATATAATAAGTGTCATTTACATATTTTGTTTCCCTTGTCTGAATAACGATATGTTTACACTCCTTTTTAGCCCAGTTCATTAACTCTTGATGTGAAATCTATTTTTGATTCTGTAATTCTTTTCCCTGTGTACAGCTGAAAGGGAGAGGCTGCCGCTCAGGAGAGATCTGCATAAAGCAGCTTCAGGAGCAAGGCCATCTAAAGAGCTGCAAACAGCCCTGGATGTTTCATGTTGTTTGCAAATTAGAGGGGCCTCGCACATTCCTTTTCTGCCTTAGGCTCCAAAAAACTTAGACCCGCCCGCCCCTGGGTGCGTGATTCAATCGTTAAACATAAGGCACCTGAGCCTAACTAGACAGACCCTCTAGTTTTGTCTGTGAGCTGAAAAAAGATTCATCCAAAGTCTGTTCTCTAGTGAACCCATCAACCCAATTAAATATGAGATTAAAGTATCGTCTTCAGTGATCTATACTGTACCCTAGAGCCAAACTGTTTTTATCCACATTATCCGAGCATTAGAAAAAAAACGCTTTCTAATACATAAAACGTGCTATGAAGTGTTGCTGAGATTCAAAATAACACATCACTCCAGATATGACAAAAACATTGTGTCCTCAAAGGGATTTAGTTTAAAACACATGCTAAACTTTCGCGTGCAATGTTTTTATAATGAAATATGTGGTTGTGCTTGATTGTACTGCCACCTTGTGGGCGCATAATTTTTAAGCGCAGCGCGGAACTATTGCGAGAAATGGCATCCAAACAATTCGGCAAACACCCGAGAAAATGGAATGCAATTACTTCTTTACGGAACTGACAGTTGTACTTGTTGTGTCTCCTAGGCCTACACAATGTGATGCTAATTTCTACCCTGTGCAAAACAACCCGACTTCTTCAAAAAAATGTTCGAATTATTAGATAGTTCACTTGCCATCAGAATACAAATAATACCGAGTAGGCAGAAGGGGAAAATTGTTCCAAAGGACATGAAGGTTAACATTTTTCAGCTTCTGTTTTTGACGCCTGCTTGGAATTAGCAATAAAACAATGCTGGATACTGTTTTTTAAATACACATTTAGATATTGCTGCAAACGTATGTAAGCATTGTTATGAATACACATTGATTTTAACTTGTGTTTTTGTAGTTTTTCATCTTTTAATCCGTGTATTTTTTTAATTGTTTGTTGAATTAGCATATTCGTTTTTAACCCATATAATATAGATATTGAGCCTGAACCAAAACAGAAGTACCTGACTTCTATTAAAGTCGCTTTGCAGCCTTACCTTCTACTACTACTACACGTTGCTCATGACCTCACACAACATAACTGGTGATGAAACCGGCGACACCTCTGACCACATCGTGTGCGTATTTATCATTATACATTTTTTCTATGATGACATTGTGCGGGAGTATTGCTGGAGCGGGTAATGCAAATTTTTTGTATACCCACCCCATTTTGCATGTTTACTAATTGGATTAATTAATTAATTATATTCGAATTAATGAATTGAAGTGGAAATAATTAATCAACCTTATTAATGACTGAAATACACGTGGGATTGCTTTGCATGACTTTATTAAATCGTATACTAAATTATGTACGCATACTAATGATAGACAATTAGAATATTGCGTGATATATGTCGCTTTTGTGATGTATTTGTGATTTGGGCTTTATTTTGTAAGTATAAACCCGCTTGAGTGTTGCTTATTGCTAGATAAATACACACACATATGGGTATTAGTGAGGGAATAACATTTATTTAGTTATTTCTATGTATTAATTACATTTTGTGTTTCTTTTGCTTAAGTTGACCATTTGGGCCTGCCACAAAATGGCTGCCTCTGGTACCTAATCCGACTGTCGACGCTGAACGAGGCTTGGGTAAAGTGCGCCTGCGCTGACGCCAGCTACAGTGGCCTCATCATGACCCTAACCAGACTGCACCCTTCAAGGTTATCCTGGGAAGCAAGCCAGCTTTTCAGAAAGAACAATAATGTGCTTCTAAAAACCGGAACAATCAAGATTGATTACATCAGAGACATTATTTTGGTGTGAATCCTGTCAGACGACTTCGATTGACCAATCAGAAGAACTGAGACCCGTTTTTGTTACAATTTGTCAATGATTTTTACAAAAAAATTATGGTAGAATAGAGAGGTTGGTGCGGGTTTGTTTCTGGCCTTTCTCGATTTCCTGACGTTATGCTGACGGAGAGGACGGTGACACTGCAGGACAGCTGTTTCCCTGAATCTTTGACGGACTGAATTAATGCCCAAACTCCTGATGAACTGAATTTACTAAATTTGATGGGCATAGATTTGCGAGACAGCTAGATTTGACATAGAGGACGACAATTAGCCAGAATAGGTAAATATGAATGGCGACTTGATTAAATGAATGATTTAATTTGCATTAATTAGATAAAGATTGAATTGAATAACTACAGAAATGAGTTGGGTTGTTTATTCATTGAAAATGTGTTAACGCAAAGGTTAATTAGAGAATTAGAAATCCACCTAAACCTGCAACTAACTGATCCGTCCCGATTTATGAGAGGAATTCTGAAGGTGAAGTTCAGGGCCTAATGAGTATCAGAAGGTTGTGTAGATTTGTCACTCATTAGGGTAAAAAGTGGTATTTCCTTTCATGCCAGCGTTTGGAAGATAATCGCCTCCCAAGAAACACAGATTGATGGTGAGTGAATGTTGGTGTATGGGCCCCACCAGCGAACGTATGGATAGTGTGTGTATGTGAGGTCTTTGGTCTGTGACGGAGGGAGGGATTTTGCACTCCACGCTGGAGCAGTATCGTAATCTATAAAGGAATATGAGGGCATGATTTGGCTATGATGGCCCTTCAAGGTATAGAACAATATTGTGAGAAATCAAAACCTGTTTGCATTGTCCCCCCACTTTTCCCCTCATTTTGACTCCTAGGTGCTGGTTTTCTGACTCTGATTGTGCCCTGGGCTCTGCTAATCAGACCCAACGTCTTTGATCTGATTAAAAATGCATGGTTAGGTATGATTATATGTTACAATGACTGACCCCTGTAAGTCCCTAGTATATAATAAGGCAAGGGGGATTCAAAGTACCTATAAGTCCATAGCATATAATAGGCCAGGGAGGTGTCGAGGCCCAATAGATTTCCTGCACTTGAGTGTGAATTGCTGCTTTGCCTACTTTTGTTTTAAAAGCCAGCCCTGCCTTGCAGGCTGCTTTTAAATTTTAAATATGTGCAAATTTGACTTTGGAATAAAAGTTACTTCCAAAGTCTCAAACTACCCTACTTTTACATATAAGTCACCCCTAAGGTCTCCCCTAGGTGCCCCAGGGGTAGGGTGCCTTGTAACTATAAGCAGGGACATTAGAACATATGTTTTATAAGACCTGGTGAGGGGAAAACTGTCAATTTCATTCATTATAGTGAATGACTCCATAGGCTAACATTGACATATTTTTTTTAAGTATAAATATTGGCAGGAGCCACCTAAAAATATAGTTTAGGGTATCTAATTAATAGTAAAGATAAATTCAACAACTTGCCACTGTTAGATTTCTAATAACTATTACAGAAAACAAGTTAATAAACTTTTGTTTTCTATGAGCCAAAATCCTTCCAGCTTCCCTCTCCTGACTGGCCAACCTTTCCCAGGCTGAGCCTGAGCTGCTTGATGAGGTGTGAAGTGTCCTGTCAGAGTAGACAATGGATTTCCTGTGGGTGGAGAACTTTAGCTGCAGAAGCCAAAAGGCAGGAACAGGGTGGGGGAGCCAAACTAGTCATCAAAGGGAAAACAACAGTCTGGGACCAGCACAGGCAGACCCCATATCCCGCACCCCCAGGCACACAGGAGCCTCAGTAATTAGATTAGTCAGGGGATTAAAGGGATGTGTTAGTGAAACGTAGCCAAAACAGTGGGTTGGCTTAGCCAGATCCAACTCCAAAGGAGAGACTTTCTACATGTTGGAGTTTGAGAGAGTGGCTCTTTCTGGAACAAGAATATGCCACACTTTGGAGGAAGTGGCCATACATCCGGGTGGCACTCTGCATCCCATTGGTCAGAAGTGTCCCCATGCTTGACACCCAGAAACTGTGAATGCTAGACCTGGCTTTTACAGTGGGTTTATCCACAGATTTTTTGCTGTGTGGCCTTCTTTGACCTGTTTTTGTTGGTTTTATGACTCTGGGCACTTTACCACTGCTGATCTTTTCTAAAGTGCATATGCTCTCCCTGTAAATTGTATGTATGGATTGGTGTTTGCATAATTGGCTGATTTGATTTACTAGTCAGTCTTTACTACAGTGCACTGTGTGTGCCCAGGGCCTGTAAATTGAATGCTACTAGTGGGCCTGCAGCACTGATTGTGCCACCCACATAAGCAGCCTGTAAATGTAACTCAGGCCTGCCATTACAGAGCCTGTGTGCAGCCTGGTACTGCTATGTCGACTTGGCAAGTGCGCACACTTTCCAGTCCCTAACCATCCCTTTTCTTACATGTTAGTCACCCCTAAGGTAGGCCCAAGGTACCCCCGTGGGCAGGGTGCAGTGTATGTGAAAGGTAGGACATGACCTGGTGTGTGTGTCATGTCCTGATAGTGAAAAACTGCCAATTTCTTTTTTTACTATTGCAAGGCTACCTATTACAAAGGAATAGAATGGGGAGTTTGCTTATAACATCTTACAAACATAACTACCCCGGGAACAAGATAGGAAAATAAAATTTAGTATCCCTGAATGCAGAATGTTGAAATGCATCTTTTAGTGACGGTGATTTTTGTATTGTGTGTTTGAAAATACCACTTTTAGAAAGTAAGTATTCTCTTTCTTAGCGTTCCAGTGTGCCTCTGCTAGGATGTGTATTGACTGCCTGGCTTTGGAGTGACAGGGGCTGGGGATGTGCAGTGGCTCCAGAGAGTCTGGATGAGTCAGGGCTGGGCTGATTAGGCCTGGGCTGCATTCAGAGTAGGGGGATAAGTTCTCACTAGTACCTGAATAGGCCCGGTCTGCATTTAGAGCGGTGGGAGGAGATTTCCCTTGCAACTGAACAGGCCCTGTCTGCATTACACAATACTGTCTCCATCTCATGCCAGAAAGCTGCACCAGAGAGGACAGAACTGGATTTGGAAGGGCAAAGAGCTTCTCTGCCGCCAGAGAACAAAGGAATTTGTGCTATAAATATTTGGGGCCCAGACCCCAGAACTTCAGATCTCTTCTGGGAAATCAAGAGGAACCTTTTTCAGGGAGAAGAGCTGGAGAGACTGAGGAGGAGTACAACACCTGTGCTCTTTGCTGTCTGGGGTTGGCCTGCAGTGGCTACTTTCTGCCAAGGAAAGGGAAAATGACTTTGCTGTTTGCTGTGTCCCCTGCTTGAGGAAGATCTCCAAGGGCTTGAAGAAGAGCTTACCTCCTGTTCTGAAGTCTCAGGAACGGTAAATAGACATAATATGGAAAATTTAATATCGAACAACAAGAATATCGAAGTAAAAATATCGATATAACATTAATATCGAAGTGTAGAATATCGAGGTAAGTAATATCGTTTATTTTGTGTTCAGTAAAATATCGAAGTATGAAATATCGATGTAGTAATATCGTTTGTAGATAATATCGATTGATTAGTTTTGTTAAAAATATCAAAATATAATATATATAATGTTAAAAAAGTCTATTTAGTGTATATTGAATGAGTAA
Organism: Triturus cristatus; assembly: GCF_964204655.1. Classification (NCBI taxonomy): domain Eukaryota; kingdom Metazoa; phylum Chordata; class Amphibia; order Caudata; family Salamandridae; genus Triturus; species Triturus cristatus. The sequence goes on along the minus strand of NC_140585.1, from coordinate 960,264,284 downwards.
ATTGTTTAATTATATGTAAAAAAAAATTATTATTTTTTAAAATATAATTAATAGTGTTAAGTAATTTATTGTATGATATGTTTTAGGAGCGGGATGTTGGGTTATTAGGGGATAAGGGTGGGGAGTGTTTTAAAAATATGAGTGTAAAATCAGATAATAATTTAAAAATATTAAATAATAAATAATTATAATTTTTAAATTGTAATCAAATTTCGAAATTAAATATTTATAATTTAGAAAATAATTTCGAAATTATATTTATATTTTAGGAGCGGGATGTTGGGTTATTAGGGGATAAGGGTGGGGAGTGTTTTCAAAATGTTAGTGTAAAATCAGATAATAATATCCAAAATTTAATTAGTAAATAATTTCTAAATTATAAATTGTAATGTAATTTCGAAATTATATCATAATTTTTTTGTCAATAATGTAGACATTATATTTATGTTTTAGCAGTGGGATGTTGGGTTTTTAGGGAATAAGGGTGGGGAGTGTTTTAAAAATAATAATATAAAATCAGATAATAATGTAAAAATATTTAATATTGAAGAATTAGAAATTTCTAAATTTTAATGTAAATTCGAAATTATATAATTTAAAATTACAAATTTATAATGAAATTTTATATTGTTTTATGGGTGGGATGTAGGGTTATTAGTGTATAAGGGTGGGGAGTGTTTTAAAAATATTACTGTAAAATCAGATAATAAATTATAAAAATTAATATTAAAGAATTAGAAATTTATAAAATGTAATGTAATTTAGACAAATTTTATTTAAATTTTTCAAATTAATTTCCAAATTATAATTTTGTTTCATGTTTGGGAAGTTGGGTTCTTAGGGTGTAAGGGTGTGGAGTGTATTTTAAATATTATTACAAAATTATAGATTAATTAAAAAATGTTTATTTGGAAATATTTTACATTTGTGAAAATTTAATGTAAAATCATGATTATATACTTTTGATTAGAAATTCTAATTTCTATTTTTATTTTGTATTTATGGGTGGGATCTGGGTATATTAGGGGAGAAGGGTGGGGAGTAATTTTTAAAACCAATAGTCTAAAAATAGATCATAAAACAATAAAATGTATTAGTAAATATTGTGATATTTAACATTGTAAATAACAATTATAATAAAATAACTATATAATTTCAATTTTTAGGGAAAAAATATTGTACATTTTTTATATGGAATTAGGGTTAATATGGGATAGGGGTGGGTATTGTTGTAACTATATTATTGTTAAATTCTATAGTTTTAAAAATATATTTCATTGTTAATACATTTTTATTTTTATTATTTTAAGTGATGTTATAACCAGCACCTTCTCTGACTTTGATCTTTCTGGAGTGGGAATAGTAAGTTATATAGGGTTAGTGTCCACCACCTTCATTTACTTTATTTTAACTGGAGTGGGAATAGTAAATTATATAGGGTTACTGTCCAGCACCTTCTCTGAATTTATGTTAACTGGAGTGGGAATAGTAAATTATATAGGGTTACTGTCCAGCACCTTTCCTGACTTTGTTAACTGGAGTGGGAATAGTAAATTATATAGGGTTACTGGCCAGCACCTTCCTTGACTTTATGATAACTGGAGTGGGAATAGTAAATTATATAGGGTTACTGTCCAGCACCTTTCCTGACTTTATGTTAACTGGAGTGGGAATAGTAAATTATATAGGGTTAGTGTCCAGCACCTTCATTGACTTTATGTTAATTGGAGTGGGAATAGTAAATTATATAGGGTCACTGTCCAGCACCTTCTCTGAATTTATGTTAACTGGAGTGGGAATAGTAAATTATATAGGGTCACTGTCCAGCACCTTTCCTGACTTTATGTTAACTGGAGTGGGAATAGTAAATTAGATAGGGTTAGTGTCCAGCATCTTCTCTGACTTTATGTTAAGTGGAGTGGGAATAGTAAATTATATAGGGTTACTGTCCAGAATCTTACTTGACTTTATGTTAACTGGAGTGGGAATAGTAAATTAAATAGGGTTACTGTCCAGCATCTTCCCTGAGTTTATGTTAACTAGAGTGGGAATAGTAAATTATATAGGGTTACTGTCCAGCACCTTACTTGACTTTATGTTAACTGGAGTGGGAATAGTAAATTATATAGGGTTAGTCTCCAGCAACTTCCCTGACTTTATGTTAACTGGAGTGGGAATAGTAAATTATATAGGGTTACTGTCCAGCACCTTCCTTGACTTTATGTTAACTGGAGTGGGAATATTAAATTAAATAGGGTTACTGTCCAGCTTCTTCCCTGAGTTTATGTTAACTGGAGTGGGAATAGTAAATTATATAGGGTTACTGTCCAGCACCTTCCTTGAGTTTATGTTAACTGGAGTGGGAATAGTAAATTATATAGGGTTACTGTCCAGCACCTTCCTTGACTTTATGTTAACTGGAGTAGGAATAGTAAATTAAATAGGGTTACTGTCCAGCATCTTCCCTGAGTTTATGTTAACTGAAGTGGGAATAGTATATTATATAGGGTTACTGTCCAGCACCTTCCTTGACTTTATGTTAACTGGAGTGGGAATAGTACATTATATAGGGTTAGGTGCCGATCACGAACCGGTAAAAAATTCCCCCGTGCGACTCGTATCGGGTCTTTTTACCGTACGAATCGTACAAGTGCCGTACGAACTGGCAATCACGATTCGCATGGTAAAAAGTCCATACGAACCGCACTGGGAATCATTCCCCACACGTCCTCGGGTCGGAAAATGTGTCCGACACGTCCTCGGACGATTTACCTTACAAACGTGAAAATCCAAGTCCGACCGAGGAATCACGATCCATCCCGTGCGTCCGAGGTTACAACCGTATGGAAAAAACACCGTCCGCACCGAACTCCTACTGCAACCATGGAGACATGTGCCCGCATACGCGCCCAACACTCCCCCCAGCCCCCGTACGTCCGACACATACCCCCGTATATGTATACCCCCACCCGTCTAGGTACACCCCAGTACGTTCCAGTCGAACCCCCACCCCAGTACGTGACATAGCCCCGTCTACCTACACCCCAGTACGTTCCAGTCGTACCCCCACCCCAGTACGTGTCGTACCCCCGTGTACCTACACCCCAGTACGTTCGAGCCACACCCCCACCCAGTACGTGTCATACCCCCCGTGTACCTACACCCCAGTACGTTCCAGTCGTACCCCCACCCCAGTACGTGTCATACCCCCCGTGTACCTACACCCCAGTACGTTCCAGTCGTACCCCCACCCCAGTACGTGTCGTACCACCGTCAATGTACACCCCCCCACCCCTGTACGTGTCGTACCACCGTCAATGTACACCCCCCACCCCTGTACGTGTCGTACCACCGTCTATGTACACCCCAGTACGTTCCAGTCGTACCCCCACCCCAGTACGTGTCGTACCACCGTGAACCTACACCCCAGTACGTTCGAGCCCCACCCCCACCCCAGTACGTGTCATACCCCCCGTGTACCTACACCCCAGTACGTTCCAGTCGTACCCCCACCCCTGGACGTGTCGTACCACCGTGAACCTACACCCCAGTACGTTCGAGCCCCACCCCCACCCCAGTACGTGTCATACCCCCCGTGTACCTACACCCCAGTACGTTCCAGTCGTACCCCCACCCCAGTACGTGTCATACCCCCCGTGTACCTACACCCCAGTACGTTCCAGTCGTACCCCCACCCCAGTACGTGTCGTACCCCCCGTGTACCTACACCCCAGTACGTTCGAGCCACACCCCCACCCCAGTACGTGTCATACCCCCCGTGTACCTACACCCCAGTACGTTCCAGTCGTACCCCCACCCCAGTACGTGTCGTACCCCCCGTGTACCTACACCCTAGTACGTTCGAGCCACACCCCCACCCCAGTACGTGTCATACCCCCCGTGTACCTACACCCCAGTACGTTCCAGTCGTACCCCCACCCCTGGACGTGTCGTACCACCGTGAACCTACACCCCAGTACGTTCGAGTCGTACCCCCACCCCAGTACGTGTCGTACCACCGTCAATGTACACCCCCCCACCCCAGTACGTGTCGTACCACCGTCAATGTACACCCCCCACCCCTGTACGTGTCGTACCACCGTCCATGTACACCCCAGTACGTTCCAGTCGTACCCCCACCCCAGTACGTGTCGTACCACCGTCAATGTACACCCCCCCACCCCAGTACGTGTCGTACCACCGTCCATGTACACCCCAGTACGTTCCAGTCGTACCCCCACCCCAGTACGTGTCGTACCACCGTCAATGTACACCCCCCCACCCCAGTACGTGTCGTACCACCGTCCATGTACACCCCAGTACGTTCCAGTCGTACCCCCACCCCAGTACGTGTCGTACCACCGTCAATGTACACCCCCCCACCCCAGTACGTGTCGTACCACCGTCAATGTACACCCCCCACCCCTGTACGTGTCGTACCACCGTCCATGTACACCCCAGTACGTTCCAGTCGTACCCCCACCCCAGTACGTGTCGTACCACCGTCAATGTACACCCCCCCACCCCAGTACGTGTCGTTCCACCGTCCATGTACACCCCAGTACGTTCCAGTCGTACCCCCACCCCAGTACGTGTCGTACCACCGTCAATGTACACCCCCCCACCCCAGTACGTGTCGTACCACCGTCCATGTACACCCCAGTACGTTCCAGTCGTACCCCCACCCCAGTACGTGTCGTACCACCGTCTATGTACACCCCAGTACGTTCGAGCCCCACCCCCACCCCAGTACGTGTCATACCCCCCGTGTACCTACACCCCAGTACGTTCCTGGCGCACCCCCAACACAACCTCCTAAGTACGGAGCGCACCCCATGCCCCAACATCACAACCGCATGTACGAGTCGTACAAAGCCACACACAAGGACATAATCGTACAACCAAATGGCCCATGTACACACCGTACACACGCTCAAAACGCACGTACACAACAGGGACAAAACAAAACAACACAAGAATACACCATTCGAAAGGCACACAGCCACTAAACATGGCCAACAACCACTAAAATAACACAATCACTGACCTGCAACTGTCAAAAACAAACAGAGGCCCAATACACCACCACTCCTTATAACACACCCACCCAAAATTCAAACACTGCCACACCCACCCATGGACCAATGAAAAGGGCCCACACACACAAACCATGAGCCTTTGCAACAGACTCACTGCTGCCAGACACCACAGAACCAGACTACAAGCTACACCACATCTTACACTTGCACACCTTCACACGACCACCCTCACAAACACCCTCTCATCACATTCACACACACACACAACCATCCACACCCCCCCCCAACATCCACACACCCCCCACACCCACACCATCCCCACCCACATCCCTCACCATGCCCACTACCAAGAATCCAAAGTTCAGTCACCGAGAGTTGGAGGTCCTTGTTGATCAAATCCTCAGAGTCGAGCCACAGATCTTTGGAACATTGGTCAGAAGCACCAGCCAGGCAGCCAAAACAGCCATGTGGCAGACCATCGTCGATGCTGTGAATGCTGTTGCGGACACCAGGAGGACCAAGCAGGACTGCCAGAACAGGTGGTACGATCTGCGGAGGAGGGTCAGAGCCAAGAGGCAGGAGGAACACGACCAGGCCAACGCCACCGGAGGAGGGCCCTCCCGCAGAGCCGTACAGTACCATCCCTGGGAGGAGAGGGTGATGGCCATACTGCCGGTGGAGGCAGTTGAAGGAGTAGAAGGACTCCGAGACCCGGGTGAGTACACAAACAACGCACCTCACATGGGGGGAACTGCAACCACAACCAAAATTAATAACAGGCACGCAACCACCACAAGCCATCGCATGACTCAACCACACTCCATGAGCAGGCACATGCCACTGCTGCCACCATGCCCCATGCACCCAGCTGGACAATGTCAAGTCACAGGCCACAGAAGACAACAACACATGACACGGTAACCCGGATGGCGGGAGGCTGGGCACCAAGAATCACATAGTGCGACTCCAAAGCAGACAACAATGCCCTCTGCCCATATGGCCTAGGTCACAGCCAGACAAACACTGTGTCCCAACACAGGAATGACTTGCCAGCAAATGGCGGACGCCTTGCATCAACACATGGGGGTGAAGGCACTGTTTTGCACATGACAGCAGCTAATGAACAGCCAACATTGTGAAAGAGTGGCAGCACACACCACCACAGCAGCAGCGCACAGACACACAGCAGACAAAATGGGTGCCTGGAGATCAGAAACAAACTCACATCAACAGGCCAAGGGCCACTCAAAGATCTGCTAACAGTGTGTGCCCAGGAAGCTGGGCCAAGGTGACAGAGGGTGACACACGGAGGGAGGGAGAGGGGGACACAGAGGGAGGGAGAGGGGGACTGAGAGGGAGGGAGACGGACAGAGGGAGGAGGCTGACACACAGAGGGAGGGAGAGGGGGACAGAGAGGGAGGGAGAGGGGGACAGAGAGGGAGGGAGACACAGGAAGATGGACAGAGGGAGGAGGCTGACACACAGAGGGAGGGAGAGGGGGACAGAGAGGGAGGGAGAGGGGGACAGAGAAGGAGGGAGACACAGGGAGAGCAAATCAGTCCTTTGGTGTGTGGGAATGTCTGCTCGTCAGCAGGTGGACTGCGTGCATGTAGACAAGGGTGGCCAGTGCCAGAACCCCCCCTCTTCATCATGGCAAAACGCAGGGCCATGTCACAACCTGTACACGAGCACAAGGACAGCCACCTGCATCATATAAGTGTGTGGATCCACTCCATGTGCACATGTACAGTGCTACAAGGAAGGCGCAAATGCATGGCTCGCCACACATGCACACTCCACTGCTGACTGCAGTCACACTTGACGCAGCAAGTAAGACTGTGCCACACATAGTTAAAGGGGCCAAATTGGTGGCCAAGGGACACACCCATGCACAAGTGCACTGTGAGTGGAATGCAAGACAGATCCTAATTCCAAGAGGAAATGTGCCAACTTTGTAACGGATGAAACATGGATGTTGCATGGATCAAAATTAACATTTTCTCTCTCACACACAGGTCAACGTCGTGCTGCACCCCCCAACACTGGGGGGGAACACTCACAGGACCCGGATCTGCAGGAGACCGATCCCACCGGCAGCGACCACTCTCACCACTCTGCGGACGACCCCGACCGACCTGGCCCCTCTGGTGTCCAACCACCTGCAGCACCTGCGTCAGGTACAACCGTGCCAACCACCACCCCCACTCCTGCCACATCCCAGGAGACACCCAGGATCCCTGCCCCAACACCACAATGCAGCCAGGCTCGCCAGGAGGGACACGGTGTCCCGGGCACCCAGGAGGAGGCAGGCGACAACGCCAATGCCACCCCTCAGGGGTCCCGGAGACCCGATGTTCCCACAAGTGCAGGCCAGACGCAAGTGGGCAGGGGTGGTGGGAGTGGAGGACGGCGGAGGCGCGAGCCTGACCAGTTGGCTGGGGATCCGGTATTTTCCCATGTCCGTAACATCCTGGACTCATACTGGCAGGACACCACGGGCATGGCCCAGGTTGTGTCCGTCCTCGAGGGGATCAAGGTCCAGCAGGCCCAGCAACATGCGAAGCTAATAGCCTGTCTACAGGTACACCAACGGAGGATGGAGGACAGACAGGCTGAGCAAGTGACGGCGTCCCAGGGGATTCACGCTGAACTCCGTCGGATGGCCGACACCATGGCCGACCCTCCCTGTGCCAGAAGGCGGAGAACATCACCACCCACAGGGAGGGATCATGAGGAGGAGGAGGAAACATCCGACGGAGCATCCCAGACGTCGTCACGGCCTGCTGCTGAGGTTCCCCGCAGGAAGCCGGGTCGTCCACGGAAAGGACCGTGAGGGTGGCTGCTACATCACCATCTCCCAGGACACCTGGCCTGGCACCTGGCCCACTGGAGCAACAGCATCACAGCATCAAGAGACATTCTCTGCCACATGGCCCTGCTGGTCACTGGCTGACCAATGTTGACAAAGACTGTGGCATGGACTCTGAGGATTTCCAATGGCAAGGACACCAACTCCCCTACTGAACTTTGGATTCCCTAATCCCGGAAAGCCCCTCACTTTGTCCCCCCCCCAATAATAAATGACACTATTAAGAGTAGATGCCTGCTGGTAGCATTATTACCTAACATGTGTCTTGTACAGTCTAAACATGCCTGAGTCATCTGTTCACTTCAACCATCCACACCCTGGGGCCTGAGTCTGGCACAGGACACATGGGTCACAGTTTATTAGGCAAGACAGACATGGAGCACCATACACACCCGTGATGGTCAGAACCAGCTGAGGGGGTGGCCGAACAACCGTGCTGACAGACACATTGAGTACAGCAACAGTCATGCGCAGAGGTCAGGGATCCTGGCCCGTGTCCTGGGGGGCACCCAGGTATGTGTAGACAGGTGGCAGAACCATGTCCTGCAAGCTTGAGTCCGGTGGATGCAGAGAATGGGGTCATGGACAACGTTGGATGCATGGGGATGGCACATGTCACAATACACACACAGTCATGGACATCATGCCCAATACACAGTCTCAGTCAGTCAGTCAGTCAGACTGACTGACTGACTGACAATACACAGTCTCAGCACACACACACAGCTTGCATCTTGCCACTCGACACATTGACACATAGCCACAATCAGGGAATACCATGCCAGACATGCAGGATGCACCGTGCCAACACACCAGCACTGACTGAGAAGAGGCACCTTGGAGGCATAGGGACACCTTTATTAGTCATGTTTTTGGGATTGCAGAGGCAACTTGAAGTACACATGAACACATCATGTGGAGTAACATGTGGCTCCAACACTGGCACCCCCCTTCTGCAGATGCGTGATAGCCATGGAACTGGCACACAAGCGTCGGCTAACAGCTAAACACCCACAGCTGCTCACGGAGAGCCTGCCATACACCATACATCCGCTGATGTGGAAGTCCCACGCCATGTCAAGACAATGTTAACCGTATGTGTCCGAGGGCAGTGTCACATACATTGATGCCATCATCACAATCCACTATCCCATCACTGATGACTGACAACCAGGCAGCCCATCTATTCAGGTGTACCCAGCTGCATGTCGTGTCCCATGGGGATGCCACATGTCTGCAGAGGAACCAAACCCCGACCGGGGCAGTGTGCACACATCGTGAACAACTGCCACACCTAATACACCCCAGATGCATCCCTTACCCCATGCAGACTTCCAAACGTGTCCGTGCCTGTAACGCTGAGTCAGCCCACGATGTCATGTCCATGAGGAATAGCAGTGCCACAACAATGCAACCAGCAAACGGCATGCGCAGGTACCTGGGGAAGAGAGACACACAAGAAGTCAGCCACAAAAAGCACAGCCACTTGCATGTGCAGTTACTCGACACATGTATGGATGACAACATGCTAGGTCACAATTATGACTGGGGAAATACTACCATCACTGCCACCATCACTCCAGTGACACACCCACACACACCTCTGACCCACGTGCCATACATGCAGGTGGAGACACACATCACAACGCATGCCACACGGGGACCAATGCGTGCACACTCAGACCCTGGTACTCACCACTAAGCAAAGAAGTCGCGTATGAGCCGAGTCCGGATGTCCTCTTGCGGCTCCACATCCTCCACATCACTAGCCCCATTGCCAAGCCCTTCGTCCTCCACGGGTGGATGGTCCTCGTCATGTTGATTCAGGATGAGTGGCACAGCTCTTTCAACTGCCATGTTGTGCAGCATGCAGCAGACCATGAAGATCTTGCAGACCTTCGCCGGGGCATAAGGGAGTGCACCGCCGGTCTTGTGGAGGCACCGGAATCGGCTCTTCAGCATGCCAAACGTCCTCTCTATCACTCGCCTTGTCCGGCCATGGGCGGTGTTATAGCGGAGCTGGGCCGGCGTGATGGGGTTGCGGAGAGGTGTCAGCAGCCAAGGCATGTTGGGATAGCCAGCGTCCCCTACATGGGAAGCACATGGACATCGTTAGAACTGGTGTAGCGGTCGTGCTGGTCGGCTATACAGAATACAGGACAGACAGACTGTACCCACCAACAACACATGCCCGTTCGTTGCGCAGCTGCATCATCATATCAGGCATCCCGCTACGCCTCATGATGTAGGCATCGTGTGCTGATCCTGGGAAACGAGCACAGACATGTGAAATCACCATATTGGACAGACACACCACAAGGGCATTGATGGAGTGGTAGTGCTTCCGATTGCGGTACGCCACCTCCCGTGCGTGTGGTGGTACCAAACCTACATGTGTCCCATCTATGGACCCAATGACATGGGGCATCCCTCCCAGGGCATAGAATCCACGCTTGACCTCAGTCATCTGTTCAGGGGTTGGGAACTTGATGAAGTCATCCAGGTGAATCAACATGGCCTCCAAGAAATCATGCAGCACACCGCTGAACATGCTCTGGGACATGCCACCAACATGAGCTATGGTATTTTGGAAGGTACCCGTGGCCAGAAAATGTAGGGCAGCCATTACCTTCAGCTGGGGTGTCAGTGCCGTAGGATACCTGTGCTGCGGTTGCAGGTGTGGTGCCAGTCTCGCCGTCAGCTCCAGAATCAACGGTTGGGTGAAGCGGTAGAGCCGGATCCTGTCATTCTCCTGCATGGTAGCCAAGTCTGGAATTCTTTGGGCAACAGGAGGCGCTCTGCAGTAATTTGGAAGTGACAAGGAAGAGTGAGTGCACTACGAGAACAACTCATGTCTACTGAGCACATGTAAATCTGGCAATACACACATGCCACATAGGGAGTCAGGCATGTGCTACATGCCCAGGACACGTATGGATGCAAGGTGACACTCCTTCCAAGACCCAGCTACACACGGTGATTGAGAACCTCCCCATGCCACGCCATGGAAATAGCTGTGTCCCAGTGCAAGTGCACTGCCCGACGCAAGACAGGAGTGACATACACCCACACATCAGCAGAAGTGTGATGCCGATTGCAGAGACTGGTAGCGGAACACTGGAGCCACAGGTCACATGACATTACACTAGTCCAGCCCACACACCTTGCCATGAAGGTGCACATGTCATGACTCACCACACATTCCTTGTGAGTTTGCTGACATGGCCTTGTCACGCTACTCCGTGTCCCATGCATACATGTGCACCTCACATCCGATAACACATGTGGCATGGTGTTGGGAACAGTGTGCAATGACAATCTACACACAGCCACATGTTGGTTGCTGCAACGGCTGCAGCTTTTGAGGGTGCTACAACATCAACCTGATGTAAATCCCGGACACATATATGACATAGTCACATTGTGCACTGTGGGTAGTGACAAGTCATGTGTCATGACCCCTGTACCGGGCATCATGGGACACTTCCGTGTGTTGGTGTCCGTGCCATGCCAGTGACGCTCACCCCAAGTGCGCAGTCCCACATGCACACATGTCAAAGGAGTCAAGGGCATGCCTGGCACACATTGCACCCTCACACAGTACACATGTACACATCTCATCATACATCTGGTGCCTTCTCCACTCAGGAGGCATGTTCCACTTCACAGCCTGTGACACCTGTGCCCCACACATGTAGTAATGCACAGACGATGCCTTGATGTCCATTCCTGGACAAGTATGTCCATCCATGGACAAGTATGTCCGCCCTATTCCTACATGTGTGTCGCCTATCACCACAGTGATGTGTAAAAACCGCCGTACTGCTGCTGAGAGGGCCTGTGCATGTTCCCAAATCACTGTGGGAGTGCTGCCGTATGTGTACCCATCGTGATGGCGAGCGTACAGGCATTTGTACGGTCCGTACCACTACGGGTACGCATACGCGTGCAGACCCAAAGTGATAGTGAGCGTACATGCGTGTGTACGGTCCGTACCACTACGGGTACGCATACGCGTGCAGACCCATAGTGATAGTGAGCGTACATGCGTGTGTACAGTCCGTACCACTACGGGTACGCATACGCGTGCAGACCCATAGTGATAGTGAGCGTACATGCGTGTGTACGGTCCGTACCACTACGGGTACGCATACGCGTGCAGACCCATAGTGATAGTGAGCGTACATGCGTGTGTACGGTCCGTACCACTACGGGTACGCATACGCGTGCAGACCCATAGTGATAGTGAGCGTACATGCGTGTGTACGGTCCGTACCACTACGGGTACGCATGCGCGTGCAGACCCATAGTGATAGTGAGCGTACATGCGTGTGTACGGTCCGTACCACTACGGGTACGCATACGCGTGCAGACCCATAGTGATAGTGAGCGTACATGCGTGTGTACGGTCCGTACCACTACGGGTACGCATGCGCGTGCAGACCCATAGTGATAGTGAGCGTACATGCGTGTGTACGGTCCGTACCACTACGGGTACGCATACGCGTGCAGACCCATAGTGATAGTGAGCGTAGATGCGTGTGTACGGCCCTATCACTATGGGACTGCACGCGTATGCGTACCCGTAGTGGTACGGACCGTACACTCGCATGTACGCTCACTATCACTAGGAGTACGCATACGCGTGCAGACCCATAGTGATATAGAGCGTACATGCGTGTGTACGGTCCGTAACACTACGGGTACGCATACGCGTGCAGACCCATAGTGATAGAGAGCGTACATGCGTGTGTACGGTCCGTAACACTACGGGTACGCATACGCGTGCAGACCCATAGTGATGGAGAGCATAGGCATGCATGTACGGGCCGTTGCCATGCATTTGGGGTGCCCTAGGGCCCCGAAACGCATCGTACCTGTGTGTGATGCTCCAAATTACATAGGGGACAAGTATTGAGGCCTACATGCATGCTGGTTGTCATGGAGACCAAGTTCAAAATTCGAAATTGTTCTGGAAGGTGCACAGCAGAAGTCAGTTGGAATTCTTCTACTTTGTTGCAATGTGTTTGTGGGGCTGACATCATGCAGGAGAATGAAACCGATAGAGAACCCACAGACTGCTAGGTTTGAAGGGATTGGTGGAAACATAGGATGCAAATGTGAGTGACCAATCACTCTGTACTCCTGTGCATGAGACTGGGCAGAAGGGCACATATAAGGCAGCCAGGTCCCATGAGGGAGCACTTGCCTGCACATCTTTGCATTCGTCGACCCAGCTGCTGCTACTGATTCCCTGGAACCATGTCAAGGGCTGTGGAGAGGACACAGCCATTCACCCTGGAGGAGAACATGGCTCTGCTGGATGTGATCCTCCCACAGTACTCCATGCTGTATGGGCGACCAGGGTATCAGGTGAGTGCATAGGCCACTGCCACAGACTGTCCCTATGTTGTGACTGTGACTTCTGCCATTGCGTCCAGGTGTAACACACATGCCATGTACTGTCGGGGGGGGTCCCAGGGGGGGGGGTGCCTGATGTCTCCCAGCAGTGCCCTGAGACAGGAGGGGTGGGGGCCTATCACTCCCAGCAGTGCCCTGAGACAGGAGGGGTGGGGGCCTATCACTCCCAGCAGTGCCCTGAGACAGGAGGGGTGGGGGCCTATCACTCCCAGCAGTGCCCTGAGACAGGAGGGGTGGAGGCCTATCACTCACAGCAGTGCCCTGAGACAGGAGGGGTGGGGGCCTATCACTCACAGCAGTGCCCTGAGACAGGAGGGGTGGGGGCCTATCACTCACAGCAGTGCCCTGAGACAGGAGGGGTGGGTGTGATGCACAGTGTGAGCCTTGATCATTGATTGTGACATTGCCATCATTCCACCTGTGTACCCACTGTGGCACGTACTGCTTTTTCCCTCACCAGGGGATGATGTCCCTATGACAAAGGTGCAATGCGTTGGCTGCATGACATGCCTTGTTGTAACCAGCTAATTTGTACCCATATGTCTCTCTGTGACATGTGGCTGGTGTATTGATGTGGTGTCACTTGTTCCTCCTCACAGGTAGGCGCCACTGCCAAGGAGCAGATCTGGCTGACCGCCGTCAGTGCCGTGAGGGGTGTGGATGGTCGGAGGCGGAGCCTGCCCCAGGTGAGGAAACGCTGGCAGGATATCCGGTGCTGGACGCGGAGGATTGCACGGCTCCTGCTGGGGGACTCACCTGAGAGCCACAAGAACCGCAGCCGCCGCCGTCTGAGCCACCTCCACAGGCGTGTGCTGCCGGTGGTCTTTCCAGACCTGGAGAGGCGCTTACAGGCGATGCAGCAGCCGGAAGGGGGTAGGTACATGTGTGTTTGTTGTGTGTCACCGGCATTTGTAAGGGCACAGTAGCATGAATTCACTGGCAGGGTTTAAAGGTGCTGTGCAGATCCTGTTTGCCCCAGTATAGCGCTGTGCCCCTGCCACCCTTCCCCTCCTTGCAATGTGTTCCCTGGTCCGTGTGTAGTCACTCCTTCACAAGGTAATGTAGGCTGGCGCTTTGTCCACGAGAACAATGACTGTAGCATCATGTGTGGGGGTGGTGTGTAACAGGTTGTGGGACCTTGCCTGTGCACTGTCAAGTTCACTGCATGTGGGTTCCATGTCAGTTGGCACTGATGCTGACTCCAGACATGGGAGTTGGTCTCTCATGTGTCATGCCTTACAGCGCGCATGTCCTATGTAGTGGCCTGTGACATGATGTGCATGAGTGTGCGATACACATATTGCAGGGATGGTGACGTGTGTTGCAGTCATTACCATTCAGTAGCATGTAGTTGTGTGCCCACTACTGTCCCCTGGGGCAGCTCTTCCTCAGTGGTGTATGTGTCATCATAAACGTGGCCAATCTCAGTGTCTACAGCGTAGGTTGTGCTCTGTGCCATTGTCCCCTGTCACCATGTATATTGACGTGCTATTTTGTACAGGTGTCCACTGTGCAGCCTGACCTGATTGTCCTTCTTCATACTCACAGTTGCCAGTGCCTGTGTGTCTTGTTATACTCATCTGAGGATGGGCACTGGTACCTCATTATTTGTACAGGCGCACCTTGGCTGTTTGGCGTCCAATCTTGCTTTTTGCCTGCCCCTGTGTGTATCACCCAGACTATGAGATGTTGGTGCCACCTGTGTCTCAACAATTTGCCTCGTGTAGGGTCTTGTTGGGGCGGGCAATGCCTATGTGTCAAATCCTGATTTCCACTTGCTGGGTCTGGGCAGTGTGTGATGTGTCTGGACACACACGCAATGTGCAGTGACCGAGTCATGTTGGGCATGTTTTCAGCATTACCTATGCAGCATGTGTCTCAAGTTCATGGATATGGTCCCTGGTCATCGGTATTTTCGCCAACGCTGTGTGGTGCAGATGCAGTGCTGGATTGTCCCCAGGGCCTGGGTGCTATGTCAGACTCCGTTTCCTGTCTTTAGCTATTGTCTCATGCTCTCCATGGTATTTCAGTGGCATGGTGGCTCAACCAACTGTGTGTTTCATGCCCTACATCGGTACCCTGTTCAGTAGATGTTAGGGATCTTCCTTTTCAGGCTATGCAATGTTACCTATGTAGATTGGACTCATGTGACAGATGTGTACAGGTGTCTGATTAATTTCTGTCTCTCCACCCTGCCCACAGCATCGTCGGGGGACACAGAGGGAGACATGGACACAGACCAGGCGGAGGGACTGAGCACCAGTGCCAGCCGTGACATCGGGTCTGGCACATCGAGTGGGACAGAGGCGGAGGAGAGTGTGGCCGAGGACCTGTCGACTGGCACATCAGACTACGAAGCTGACAGGTCCGAGGAGGATGTCTCCGAGTGGGCGGAGGCTGCACCAGCAGCTGACAGCGGAACAACACCTCGCACCGCCCCCTCAGTTTCCATCAGCCGCCTCCCACTTGCTCGTGTCCCTTCCCAGCGTGCCCGGTCACAGCATGTCTCCTTCCTGCCAGGCACCGCACCCCCTGCCCCTGTCTCCACTGCTGCCGCCAATGCAGAGTCTGTGGACATCCAGCGGCAACTGCAGGTTGGTCAGGCTGCGATCCTTAATGTCCTCCATGCCCACGGCAAAACCCTCACCAACATCGAGGCTTTCTTGGAGGGCATTCATTCATCGCAGGCTGACCAACGCAACTTGCTGAGGTCCATAGACTCCACACTGACTGCAGCAGTGGGTCTCCTGCAGCGCGACCTCCCCCCACCTACCCCTGCCCCATCCACACTTCCCACTCCCATGCCTGTCCCACGTACACCCAGACGTCGGCATGCACCCACATCAACGGACACGGGCACCACACCAGCAGGGAAGGTCCACCGCACTCCTCCTGACACGCACACACAGGGTGAGGTAGGCACACCCACTGGGTCGGGGGGCAAACGTGTGACACGCAGCCATAGTGGGAGTCCGCATTCCACCCAGTCCACTCCCTCCAAATCCCCTCCCCTCAGCTCTCCTGGCCACATCTCCCCCAAGGACTCCTTCATGGCCGCTCTGTCCCTGAGCCCCACGGTTACACCACCACGCAAGCGGTCAAGGAGGTCCCCGGTCAGGGTGGTTGAGTCTCCCCCCCTGTCTCCACCCTCCCCCAGTGGCGCTGCGACCCATCCCTCTGACCCTCCCCTCCTTGGGGCCTGAGGTCCCTTCGGGTGCAGGGGACTCCCTGGAGGACCTTGCAAAGGTGTGTAGTGCCATCCTGGCCTCCGCCTTTGGCCCTGCCCCACCCCCTGTGGTGGAGTCCTCCATCCCTGCACCCACAACGCCGCCCCTTTGCCCTGATGTCCCTGCGGTGCCTGTTGCTTCCCCCCCCCCGATGCCCTCACCAGTGTGGAAGACGATGCCATTTGACTGTGCAGGCAAGGTAGGGGACACGCATCCCACTGTGTCCCCCATCCAGCTGAGAATCATTGACTGCCCTATGGGCTTTGTGAAGATTGAACTGCCTGCGATCCACGGACATTGTGCTCATGCTGAATAAAGTTAATTTTTTTTTCATTATCACACTACTGCTATGCTGGTATTGGTGTTGGTGGGGCTGCTACATGGTTTTGGGTGGTGTGTAAGGGTTTGGGTGTGTGGGATGTGTAGTAGTGTACTGCTCATTGGTGGGACCCTGGGATCTGTGTTGTAAATTAAAGCAGAATGTGATTAAGCATTTACTGAAGACATTAATGCTTCCCCTTTAATCGTGTTTTCCTCCTTATGTTGGCCGAAGTCCGGACTCCATTTTGTATTGACATGCTGCCATGTGTTCACCACGAGGAGAGTCCGACCTCTGTGTTAGTTGCTCTTGTAATCTGCCTAGCAACAGTTTATAAATAGCCCTCTTGTCCATCTGGCGCATGCCCAGACTTGACCACATCTGTTATAATTAGCTTTGCTTGACCATGTGTTTTCACGGGCCTAAGGAGTGTGTTAGCTCCGCCCATGTATTGATTCAGTATCGAGAATGACCCTAAATGGTAATGTTCTTCGACTTCATGTGGTATCCACCCACTCATGAGCCCCTCTGTTGTGTATAAAAGGGGACTGTGTACGCAAGTTCTGTGTGCTACTCCTTGCAATACTGAAGAGTGTTGTGTGGATTGTAGGACCACCCTTAAGGGTTAATAAACGTTGTTTTTGTACTTTGCAGTTTCCGTGCCAACTTCCTTATAGATTTCGTTACAGAAGAGCGAACCCTTGTCTCTTGCGGGCCTAGCTGGGGCTTGTATTCATCAATTGGCGCCCGTCACGTGGGGCTCATCGGCGACTCGGATGCTCGAAGGACTGGTCGCGACGAAGGTGAGGAGTTTGGCCGGGGACGTGATCACTGCCAGCGGCGTCTTAGCCCTGGCATCCCGAGGTTTTTCCTCCTTCCCTTCCGAGCTGACCGTCTGGGTGGCGCCGGTCATCGACTGAGACCTCTTCTGTCGGTCCTGCCGTGAGAGTCGTTTGGGCGATTGTGGAGCTTGGCAGTTGGAACCTGGACTCTTGATTGGTAAGAACCGTTGTACGGTACTTGCTCCGAGTTTTGAAGCCTGGTCTGGCTATTTGAGTTTGATTGATGGTGACTAGTCATATTTTGAATTTGTCTTTGTGAAAAATATATGCGTTGCAACACATATAGGCAGGTAATGTGGAGAAATTTCTCCGGAGCTGTGTAAACTTGGAACGGCGCAACGATTAAGTGCCATTTTTCTTGATAATACTGCATATTTTGCATTATTCCTAGCATGCCTGCTTTTAGCGCACTCCGTAAGTGGTGCTGCTGTTTGGGTAACCGGTTGAACCTCGAGGAATCTGCTCCAGCTCCCCCAGAAGGGACTCCTAATAGAGATATGTATGTGAAGCATGGTCTTTCTTCCATAATGTACAGCACGTTATGGAGGAAATATACTAGGAAGGATCCTGAGTTGCGATGGCCTTTGTATGGATCGTTTGATATACGTAAGATTGAGTATGTGGAACAGTGTATGTGTAAGCGACGTGCTCGTCAGGATATGTTTGAGTGTGTGCGATTATGGGTGAAGGAAGTGCGTGAGCGAGAGAAGCGTGAGAAAGCGCTGTTTGATAAAGAGCAACGGAAGAATGATCATGTGCGAGCGCAGGAAGCGAAGCGTCGGGAGGACAAAGAGCAGACGGATAGACAAGAGAAAGAGCGTAGGCTACAAGTTTCGGGTCAATATGTTGTTCGCCAGCCGCTTTATCCTGTCCTTAATAATCCTGATGATGATTTTTATTTGCTAGATCGCTCTCCGCCCCCTTATGTTGGCGCATCCGCTCCGCGGCCGCAAGATTCTGACCCGGCTTCGGGTAAGGTAGACACACGGTCCATGCTGCCGGCCGAGCAAATGGCTGAGCTTCGGCAAATTTCCTTCCGTGCGCTCAAAGGCAAGGTATCCATGGAGGAATTATTTCAAATTTGGGGGCCATGGCAGGAGAGAGATAAAGTGTATTTTCTGGGTCATTTCGCGGACGAAGTGATTAATGCTTTCCGAAAATATTCTCATGTTTTTGAGCCTGACGAAGTGTCTTCGGATGCCAGAGCAATACGTAACGGTGCTTTTTCTCCCTCTAAGGCTCCTGAGGCGGCTCGGCGGCTGTTCGCCTTGCGGGACGAGGTGCTGGCCCTTCGAGAGAAAGCACGCCAACGAGCGGAGGAGGAGAAGCGGTCGGATTCAGTTGCGGCAGGGGGCCACCCATCCACCTCCCAGTCAGATAAGGATAATGTAGTGCATGCTAAACCGATGCGAGAGGCGGCACCTTTGTATGTTCCTCCTAAGGGAGCAGGGACTAGCTCGGATGTTAACTCCGCCGATGCAAGGGGATATTTTGTATATAATTGGGTTTATACTCCATGGCATAGGGCCGATGTTATGGCATTAAAGAATGCGCTGCCTGACCCCCGCAAGAATCCAGCGGCCTTCTATGAAGAAGTCGAGGGGGCCTTGAATTCTTGCATTATGACCTTAGCGGATATAGACCTGTTCTTTGGCCTTATCCTACCGCCGGATACGTGGCGCTCTGTCCGGAAGGTAGATGATGCGGTTGCCTTCAAGGCCCGGTGGTCTGACCTTGAGGATGAGGATAGGGAGCGGAAGCCTGCACAGAAACCACCCCAGAATATTCTAGATCTCCCTGCTGCTATTGTGGCTAAATTGAAAACAATAATCCCCCCTAAAAAGATTGACTGGAATATGTTAGCGGCATGTAAGCAGAAAGTTGATGAGTCAGTTGCAGATTTCTTCACGCGCTTCGAAGAAACGTTCCATGACTTTAGTGGCCAGTCGCTTACCGACGACACAGGCCGCCACCTTTTCGCGGACAAATATGTGGCCAATCTGCTGCCGGCAGTTGCGGCCCGGTTAAAAGCGAGTGAGAGTTCTTGGTCCTCCGCGACACCGACGGCCCTTCTGACCATTGCTCAGTATTATGAGCGTCAGGAGCACGAGGCGAAGGGCCAGGAGGAGAAGAAATCGAAAGATCTTAAAACCAAAGTGATGTTAGCACAAGTATATGGCCCGCCCCGCCGGGGTAATAATAATAGGGGAAGGGGCGGAGCTTATGGTCCCCCTTCGGGCCGATCTGATTTGAATAAGAACCAATGTGCGTACTGTAAGCAGTTGGGCCATTGGGCCAGGGAGTGCCCAGCATTGCGTGCTTCGCGGCAGGGGCACACTCCGGGTGGCCAGAGAGGTAGAGGGGGCTTCTCGAACTTTAGAGGGAATTCTAACGATAATGTCCGTTTCGACACTGCTGGACAGCACCGAGATAGCTCAAACGTTTTCGATCGCCAGCATCAGTATCATGTATCGGACATCGATCACTCGGGATATCATGATCCTCAGCATGCATAGGAATGCGTTGGATGGGGGTCTGAATCAGTTGAGGTGCCGGTCGATCAGACGGGTCCTTATGTATCGGCTGAGGTTTTAGGTTCTACTGATCAGTTCCTCGTGGATACAGGAGCGACACGTAGTGCATTGTCTAGGTACTTGGTTCCGGGGGCTCCCCCATCCGGCTCAATGGTTACATCGGTAGGGTTTGACGGTACACTCTCCCGAAGCCCTCTTTCACAGCCCCTTGCATTTAAAGTTGATTGTTTTTCTGCGCCTTGTCCGTTTCTGCTTGCTCCGTATACACCGGATAACATTATGGGCCTTGATATGTTAAAGTACTTTAGGGCTACAATCCGCTGCTCCCCTGAGGGTGTGAGGGTGATCTTGAATGACAACTACCCCCGGTCTGGGCGGATGTGTACGATATCAGAGGATGCGTTGTTGGCTACCCTCCCCCGAGCTTTATGGGCGACTTCGGACACAGATGTGGGACAAATGGTGATTCCTCCGGTCCACATTAGTGTCCAGGAGGGGGCGGTGCTACCACGCCTCCCACAGTATCGTATTTCCCAGGAGGGCGAGGAAGCTCTCATACAGATTGTGCAGGATTTGATCGCAGTAGGAGTAGTGGAAGAAGTTCCCTATAATATCTGTAACAGTCCGATTCTCCCTATTCTGAAAAAGGACACGGATGCAAAGGTCTATCGGTTCATAATTGATTTGAGGGAGGTAAACAAGATCGTGATACCTCAGTACCCGGTGGTTTCCGATATCACGACGTTGCTTACCTTGGTCCCGCCTACGGCGACCGTGTTCTCAGTGATTGATTTGAAAAATGCCTTCTTTTCTATTCCCATTCACCCTGATAGCCGATTTCTTTTTGGGTTTACATTAAACAATAGATCTTATCGTTTTTGTAGAATTCCCCAAGGCTATACAGAAAGCCCTAGTATCTATAGTCAGGCTTTGAAGCGACAGTTGGATTCCTTTGCCTTACTCGAGGGGGTCGCCCTCATTCAATATGTCGATGACATCCTGTTGGCGGCTGACACCCTGGAGTTGTGCGAGAAAAGCACGATAGCCTTACTTTCCTTTTTAGCCTCCCACAATCACAAGGTCTCTAGGAAGAAATTGCAATTCTGTAGACCAAAGGTGACTTATTTGGGTCACCTTTTGTCTAAGGAGGGGCGTGCACTCACACCAGATCGTATCCAAGTAATCTTGGACACACCGAGGCCATCCACGCAGAAGGATGTGCGTGCATTTTTGGGCCTCGTTTCTTTTTGTAGACAGTGGATATTGGGGTTTTCACACATAGCTAAGCCATTACTAGCGCTCTTGACAAAAGACACGCCTATCCCAATCCCTTGGTCAGATGAGTGTGATGCTGCTTTTCAGCAATTGCGACAGGCCCTTTGTTCAGCACCAGTGTTAGGGACCCCTGATTATACAAAACCCTTTTCGTTGTATGTGCATGAGAAAGATGGATGTGCATTGTCAGTCTTAGTACAGATGCACGGCGACAAGCAGCGCCCTTGTGCATACTTTTCGGCTGTGCTTGATCCTGTCGCCCGAGCATTACCAGGGTGTTTTCGCTCGGTAGCGGCGACAGCTGTGTCAATACGCCAAAGTGAAGGAATTGTGTTGTCCCACACATTGTTGGTGTTAGTTCCCCATGCTGTGGATGCCCTGCTTAATCAAACAAAGACGCAGCATTTGACCAGTGCCCGTTTAACGGGATATGAGCTGACGCTTTTGGCTCCTCATATTACGCTGAAAAGGTGCGTAACGTTAAACCCGGCCACATTGTTGCCATACCCCGAGACCCAGCCTGAGGCGCAGAAAGCGCATGATTGTATTCTTGTGACTGAGGAACAAACAAAGGGTCGTATTGATCTCCAGGATACGCCCTTTTCAGAGGTGGATGGAGAATTGTGGGTAGATGGATCATGTCTGAAGCTACCAGATGGTACGGCTTCAGCAGCGTATGCAATTACCACGTTGCGGACGATAGTGGAGACAGCACGCATACCACAGAAATCAGCTCAAGCAGCGGAACTGATAGCGTTAACACGAGCGTGTGAGCTCAGTACAGGATTGTGTGTGAATGTTTACACAGATAGCCGCTATGCCTTCGGAGTAGCGCACGATTTCGGCCTACTCTGGAAGGAGAGAGGGTTTCTAACGTCACATGGGGTACAGATAATGCATGGGGAGTTAGTCCACAATCTTCTAACTGCATTGACATACCCGAAGAAAATTGCCATTGTTAAGTGTAGTGCGCATAGGAAAGTAGTTGATAAAGTTGGAGAAGGGAATGAGTTAGCAGACCGAGTGGCACGGGAGACTGCGATGCAGCCCGGTACTACTGCCATGTATGTAGTGAAATCACAGGTGGAGAGATGGCGTGATGCAAAGGAAGAAGTGCGAGAAATACAAAGGACCGCTTCTGATAAAGAGCGGGAGCAATGGGCTAGCGAGGGAGAGTTGGATGACGAGGGTTGTTGGAGAAATAAACAGATGGATAGATGGAAGTTACCCACGGCTTTTGTACAACCTATGGTTCAAATGGCACATGGGCTAGCACATGTTGGAGCTTCCGCAATTGTGAAATTGCTTACCCAAGTCTGGGAGCATCCAGAGATTGCTAGCACGGCAAAGAGGGTGGTGCAGACCTGTATGATCTGTCTGAAGTATAACCCAGGGAAAGGCACGCGAACCCCAGCAGGAGGATTTGCGACGCCCACTGCACCCTTTGAGGTTCTGCAGATGGATTACATCCAGCTTGAGCGCTGTAACAATTTGAAGTATGTTCTAGTAGTGGTTTGCGCCTTCAGTAAATGGGTTGAGGCGTACCCTACGAAAGACAATACTGCAATGACCACGGCGAAGCTACTGCTAAAAGAGTTTTTCCCTCGATACGGCGTCTGTAGACTTCTGTGGAGTGATAATGGCCCTCACTTTGTAGCGGATGTTATAAAGTATGTCTTGAAGGGCCTAGGCATCACCCAGAAGTTCCACGCCGTGTTCCACCCTCAGTCTGCAGGACTAGTCGAGAAGTATAATGGTACGCTGAAGCTTAAGATCGCCAAAATCCAAGCTTCAACATCTTTGACCTGGCCGGACGCCTTGCCACTGGCGTTATTGTCAATTAGGTCGGTGCCACACTCTCGAACCGGCCTTACACCCTATGAGATTGTATTTGGACGCCCAATGAATATTTGGGGTCCACCAAGACCTAAGGCTGTGTATGATGTACCTTGTGTGATGATGAGTGATTATCTGGCACAGTTAACGGATAACTTGGTTTCTATTCATCAACAGGTCCGAGAGGCGCTCCCTGATCGGTCTACTGGTGAAGGACATGGTCTCCGGCCCGGAGATCATGTGATGATAAAGGTTTTCGACAGATCGAACAGTTTGGAGCCGAGATGGGTCGGACCTGAGCAAGTCCTTCTTGCAACGAGGACGGCAGTGCGAGTCTCGAACAGGAAGAATTGGATCCATTCCTTGCACTGTCGAAAGGTACCGCCCGGATTGGTGGAGTCTGCCGTGCTGACCGATCAACGAGAAGTCCTAGCAGCAGAGACAGGCTGTGCTGCGGGGCCAAACGACACTGAGGAGCTCTTTTCGGACCACACGACTTCTGGAGGAAGGCGATATTATCTGCGACCAAGGAAGTGAGGTTTCCAGTACCGGGACATACTGTCAGAACGGCCCTTGGGTTAGTGAAACGGAGAGCCGATGAGGCAAGGGGGGGGGATCAGCCCTGCATTAGTGTAGCGACACCCGTCTTGGCCCGCTGGTGAAGAAATCAACCGCTGCCCAAGGGGAAGAGTTCTGACAGACTTTTTAGTTTCAGGAAGACATCAGGGTATTGTTTCCTTTGACATGGAGAAGAAGAAAATTTTTTGTGCGTTGGGGTTCATGCTAACAGTAGCTATCGTTGGTATAACCACATGGTTTGTGGAGGAGGCAACTCCTGCCCGAGAGACACTTGTGTTGACGACTCCAGTGCCTGCGGAGCACTACTTTTATACATTGCCATACCAAGAGTTGAAGCATCGACAATCCTATTTGAATAACACTTTCATTCAGATGCTGCATCACACCCACGTTGCTACGAACGCTACGAACTGTTGGATATGTGGGATGATGCCAGCCCATCAGAAGAAAGGAGGTACGCCATTCATACCACTTCCTTTCTCTCATAATGGCTCTTGTAGAGCATGGTACACTTTGTTGTTTGCTACTCGGAAACCGACAGTGGGACGATTGCTTTTCAGACTTAATAAAGAATGTCATCAGGACAGAAATGGATATCCACAAGCAAATGGAACAATTTGGGAATGGGAAGAGTACCGACCGGACAATGAATCCATTCCCTATATCTTCACGAATACCAGAGACACTGTGGGGAAGGAAAAATTTGTGATCCAAGTGGCCCAAGCCCAAGCGGACCTGTGTGTCCAGAGTGTGGGTTTTATCCCTGTTGGTGTCAGTGATTGTATAACCGTATTAAACATCGATGGGCTGAACAACAGCACCTTCCTAGCATCCCATAATACCTATTTCGTATGTGGAAATAAAGGTTATTACCGTTTGCCGGCTGGGTGGTCTGGGGTATGCTATGTATCATTCCTATTACCTCCTGTATTTCTAGCACCCGCGTCATATCATAAGGATTTGAAGTTGTTGAATAATGTGACTGTAAATAGATATAAACGAACTTTATCGATTGATGATGTGGATCAAACTGATACCAGTTTGCAACAGTATATTGATTTCAACTTAGGACTGTTTTTCTTTGTTGGAGCTGCTTTGAATAGTAGGAAGATCCGGAGATTAACGAGAGTGGTAGAAGCTGTGACTAATCAGACTGCTGCTGCTCTTGGGAATCTTACGGAAGAATTACAGATAACCAGGATTGTTGCATTGCAGAATCGTATGGTATTGGATGTGATGCTAGCTGATCGAGGAGGAGCCTGTAAAATTATTGGAAGTAGCTGCTGTGTGTTCATCCCTGATCATACGCCATCCGTTTATAATGCCATTAATAAACTGCACAAAATAGCAGCTGAAATCCACACAGAAAACGGCACCTGGTCCTTTTCTGGATGGTTTTGGGCGTTGGTTACTGCCTGGGGTTGGAAGGTTCTAACTGGTCTCTGTATTATTGTAGCAATTCTGTTCCTTTTTTGTATGTGTATTCAATGTGGACCATTGTGCTGTTCCGTATGCATTTCATTTTGCATTCCAGATAAGAAAGCTATTGCCGATGTTGCCCGCCAGAAGGGTCTAGCTAAAGAGGTTAAAGGAATGATGATAATTGACATATACGATGATTATTCTTGGAAACCAGATGTCTTCAGTAAATGCTGAAAGGGTCGTCTGTTGTAAATTAAAGCAGAATGTGATTAAGCATTTACTGAAGACATTAATGCTTCCCCTTTAATCGTGTTTTCCTCCTTATGTTGGCCGAAGTCCGGACTCCATTTTGTATTGACATGCTGCCATGTGTTCACCACGAGGAGAGTCCGACCTCTGTGTTAGTTGCTCTTGTAATCTGCCTAGCAACAGTTTATAAATAGCCCTCTTGTCCATCTGGCGCATGCCCAGACTTGACCACATCTGTTATAATTAGCTTTGCTTGACCATGTGTTTTCACGGGCCTAAGGAGTGTGTTAGCTCCGCCCATGTATTGATTCAGTATCGAGAATGACCCTAAATGGTAATGTTCTTCGACTTCATGTGGTATCCACCCACTCATGAGCCCCTCTGTTGTGTATAAAAGGGGACTGTGTACGCAAGTTCTGTGTGCTACTCCTTGCAATACTGAAGAGTGTTGTGTGGATTGTAGGACCACCCTTAAGGGTTAATAAACGTTGTTTTTGTACTTTGCAGTTTCCGTGCCAACTTCCTTATAGATTTCGTTACAGAAGAGCGAACCCTTGTCTCTTGCGGGCCTAGCTGGGGCTTGTATTCATCATCTGTGTGCCATCACAAGGTGTTGGCTAACTTTCTTTGTTCATGTAAGCAGTTACTGCATGGTGCACTTGTCCCAGGGTGTATTCCTTCCTCTGTGTACCCAGCTTTCTTCCCTGCAGGGTGTTCCCAATGTTTAGCGCAGAGCTGTGTCTACATGAGCTGTGTGTGTGACGGAGCCCTTCTACTTTGGCCATGCATGCAGGGCCATGTGTCCACCTGCAACAATCGTGGCATCCTTGGTGATCACTGTACTTGTGTGTGGAGTCTGTTGACATGAGTTCATGGGGACATGTTCCCTTGTAGCCAGTATGCATGTGGATAATTCTGGCCTCACACACATGTGTTACACCCCTCCTGTCTCAGGGCACTGCTGGGAGGACTCTGCACACACCCCTCCTGTCTCAGGGCACTGCTGGGTGGACTCTGCACACACACCTCCGATTTCAGGATATGTACGCTTGGAACATACACGGTGGGGGTACGCTCAATGCATTCGAGGTGAGGGTACGAGTCTACTTACACTGGTGTGGTGGGGGTACGCTCCATGCATACGCGGGTGGGGGTACGGGTCGTACTTACACTGTTGGGCTGGGGGGTACGCTCCATGCATACGCGGGTGGGGGTACGGGTCGTATTTACACTGTTGGGCTGGGGGGTACGCTCCTTGCATACGCGGGTGAGGGTTTGAGTCGTACTTACACTGTTGGCATGGGGGGTACGCTCCATGCATACGCGGGTGGGGGTACGGGTCGTACTTACACTGTTGGGCTGGGGGGTACGCTCCATGCATACGCGGGTGGGGGTACGGGTCGTACTTACACTGTTGGGCTGGGGGGTACGCTCCTTGCATACGCGGGTGAGGGTTCGAGTCGTACTTACACTGTTGGCATGGGGGGTACGCTCCATGCATACGCGGGTGGGGGTACGGGTCGTACTTACACTGTTGGGCTGGGGGGTACGCTCCATGCATACGCGGGTGGGGGTACGGGTCGTACTTACACTGTTGGGCTGGGGGGTACGCTCCTTGCATACGCGGGTGAGGGTTCGAGTCGTACTTACACTGTTGGCATGGGGGGTACGCTCCATGCATACGCGGGTGGGGGTACGGGTCGTACTTACACTGTTGGGCTGGGGGGTACGCTCCTTGCATACGCGGGTGAGGGTTCGAGTCGTACTTACACTGTTGGGCTGGGGGGTACGCTCCTTGCATACGCGGGTGAGGGTTCGAGTCGTACTTACACTGTTGGCATGGGGGGTACGCTCCATACATACGCGGGTGGGGGTACGGGTCGTACTTACACTGTTGGGCTGGGGGGTACGCTCCATGCATACGCGGGTGGGGGTACGGGTCGTACTTACACTGTTGGGCTGGGGGGTACGCTCCATGCATACGCGGGTGAGGGTACGGGTCGAACTTACATTGTTGGGGTGGGGGTACGGTCCGTGAGTCCGCGGGTGGGGGTTCGAGTCGTACTTACACTGTTGGCATGGGGGGTACGCTCCATGCATACGCGGGTGAGGGTACGGGTCGAACTTACACTGTTGGGGTGGGGGTACGCTCCGTACGTCCGCGGGTGGGGGTACGGGTCGTACTAACACTGTTGGCATGGGGGGTACGCTCCTTGCATACGTGGGTGGGGGTACGGGTCGTACTTACACTGTTGGGCTGGGTGGTACGCTCCTTGCATACGCGGGTGAGGGTTCGCGTCGTACTTGCACTGTTGGCATGGGGGGTACGCTCCATGCATACGCGGGTGGGGGTACGGGTCGTACTTGCACTGTTGGGCTGGGGGGTACGCTCCTTGCATACGGGGTGGGGGTAGGGTCCGTACATATCCGTCCCCACGCTATGTGATGTTTGTGCGGCCCGTACCCAGGCCTTTGCCACGTGGGTGCGATCCGTCCCGCCATTGTTGGGGTGACGTGTGTGGGCGTGGTCCGACTCGTACCCACGCTCTTCAGGCGTGGGTACGGGACGTACCTGTCTGGTTGTGTTGCCGGTTCGCGTGGTGACGGACTTCCGTTGTGGCGGTCGCTGGCTTATCAGGACACGCCCCCACCCCCTCGTGGTGACCAGGGCATGGGAGTCAGGTATGTCCAGGCCATGTGTGGTGTGTGACTTATGTGGTTGTTTTGTGGCCTGCCCTGGTCGTGCCACCCCCACCCCACCCCACTTTCCCCCCTCCCTTAGTTATTCTGACCTTCTGCGGTGTCTGCGTCGTAACCTGTAGAGGAGGTGTACTGCTATGAGGGCAGGGATGACTCGTAGGTTCGGGTCCATGTCTGTCCGTCGCGTACTGGTACTCCTTGCTCGCGTCGTCCTGTCGCGTACGGGTCCTCCTTGATCGCGTCGTCCTGTCGCGTACGGGTCCTCCTTGGTGGCGTCGTCCTGTGTGTCCGTCACGTACTGGTCCTCCTTGTTCGCGTCGTCGTCTGTCCGTCACGTACTGGTGGTCCTTGTTCGCGTCATCCTGATTTCCCGGCAGTTTTTGGCTGCCGCAAAATATTCACCGTGCGGGGTGACGTCGGTGCGAATCGTGATTCTTGGGTCGTGAATGGCTGGCTGCGAGCGTCCCGACGTCAGGTCGGCGCTTTCCCGGATCGCATTGGTAGGTGTTTTTTTGTTCGGTCGGGCTTTTTTACGATTCGTACGGTAATGGTGTACCCGTGCGAATCGTAATTCCTTGTTTGTGAAAATTGACGACCGGGTACGCGTCGGGCGGAGATTGTGCTCCGTCCGACGGTTCGTACCAGGTTTTTGCAGGATCGTGATCGGCACCTTAGTGTCCAGAAACTTCCCTGACTTTATGTTAACTGGAGTTGGAATAGTAAATTTGATAGGGTTAGTGTCCAGCACCTTTCCTGACTTTATGTTAACTGGAGTGGGAATAGTAAATTATATAGGGTTAGTGTCCAGCACTTTTCCTGACTTTAATGTAGGTGAAATGGGAATAGTAATTTGTATAGGGTTAGTGTGCAGAATGTATATGTATTGTGGTAATGAAGTATGTTTTTGGATTTAATGTTGGAAAAAAAGTGATTATTAACATTTTAAAATAATTACATTAGCTACATTATATATTTGATAGTAATAAATTATGGAATTCAATGACACATTTTATATTTTTACATAAGCTTTATTTTTGTTGAAGAAAGTAGAGAGATGATTGCTTTTTTTATTTACAGAATGAAGTATACATTAGTAGAGATACAGCAAATATCCATACATTTATGTATTTTTTAAATGTTTTAAGGAAAATAACATTTATTGATATCATCACATTTTATAACAGAAGTATTGATAATTAAAAAAAAACATACATAACATTTATAACTTTTTTACATTGTTTGCAAATAAACATATTCTTACAGTATTGATATAATAATGTTTTTGTTGGATATATACATAAAATAAATGATTGCATATTTAATTTCTGAAGAATATTGTGTCATTTTTATGTTGTTGTTGTACATAATTACTACATGACAAAGTATATCCTTATGCTATGTATTTTTAATGATGATTAATAATATTATTGTAGGAAATATAAATATTATTAACATTTCTATTTTATAATTATATGGAAAAAAAATATTCAACTTGTACATTTTGTAAAAAACATTTAAATTATAAAATAAAAGTGATTATAGTTTGTACAGTTGTGAAAAAAAATTACTGTATTATAATCATAATAATAATGTATTTATAATTATTATGAATATAATTGTTAAAGGTATTGTTTATTAGAAATTCCTTTTTATAAATTAAGATAAATTTATGTTATATTTATATATGATTATAATGATGTTTTTTAATGTATTTACACTGATTTAAGTAGGGATTTTAATTTGCATGGGATTATTTTGTAACCGCTTCATGTTATTTTGGGTCATTTTGGACTGAGAAAGCTCGCGGTTGGAAGCTGCGTCGCGTTGAGCAAGGTAAGGGGTGTTTTAAGTATTAAATGTTATTAAATACTTATGTTTAGGGTAGTTAGGATGTTTATAGTGTATTGATTGATAATTTAAAATGTTTTTGGTGTTTTGGAGGTGTTAGTAATGTTTTAGTTACGTGTGGTTGTTTACTGGTTGTGACGTAGTTTTTGAAGTAAATATTGTGATTAAATATGTGTTGTTTTGAAATGATGTAATTGTATTTAATTCATGTATTTGGGTGTGATTGTGTGGGTGGGTATGTTTTGTTCTTTTTTCAGGCAAATTTTGATCGATGTTTTCTCGAAGACCAAGACGCGTTTTTTTTTAAGTGTGTGTTACTTGATTTAAGTAATATTGTTAATACACTTTTTAACTTTTAACCGGATTTCATGGAGCGTTTATTTTGATCTTTCACATATTTTCGGGTTTTTTAGGGTTTGGATATTATGATGGAAAGAGAGACATTATTTTTTTTTTTAACAAAAGTGTGTTTTAGTTAATGAAACTAATAAAGTTATCACACTTTTTTTTCCCGGGATTTCCAGGAGCGTTTGTTACTATTTTGACCTATTTTTCGGGTTTTTGAGGGTTTCACTCTTTGGGATTTGTCGACGATGGATTTACATTGGATGTGTTGATTTTTTGCATTTTTGGTGGGGCTAAATTTTTATTATTACTATGGATTGACATACAAATGGAAGGAGTCTTGGTGGAATTGATCTTCTATGGCTACATCAATGGTAAGATATATTTTTTCATAATTTGGGTGGGAAATGTTATTATAGTTTATTGTTATATATATTATATTTTGAGAAATAATATTTAATTGTACATATATATTTCCTATATGAAAAAGAAATGTATTTGACAATTATATATTATTTAGGAAAATATAGTATTAATATATGATTGCAATTGTTTCTTGTATTGACCTATTTAATTTATTAGCTGCGGGTATGTTCATTATAAAATGCTTTTGGCTATAGGTGATAGGTAGTCTAGGCCACTTGTGGATGGGTATAGGTTTACTTGACTTTGTAGTAGATCAAACATTTGTTTGGTTTGTTTACTTAATTTAGGACCTATTTGAGTAACAGATTGTTGCATCCGTAATTCTTGGTAGCTTTGTTCTTTTTGTAGAGATTCCAGTAGTTTTTGTTGGGTAGGTTTCACTCTGCTTGTAGTTGCTTGGAAGGCATTATGCCATCCTTCAACACTATTGTTTGTTTTGGATTGTTTATTTAAGGTACTCAGGTATACCTTCCACCAAGGAATGTGGAACTTTGGTTGTCTTCTATGTCCTGATCTGTGTAATCTTCCCAACCAGGTGTCCTCAAAGTAGTCTAGGAGTTGGCTTAGTTTGTCTTCATTCTTTTTGTAATAGGGACTTTCTATTAGAATATTATAGTGTTCTGCTACATCTGTTACTGGTACGTATGCTAGTGCTATTAGTTTTTTAACCTGGTAGGCAAAAGTACTATCTGTAGCGTATTGTACACTTATGGTGGACTTTTGCAGATGTCTCCATAGACTCTGGTTAAAATGATAATAGCAACCTTGGATTGCTGTGTATGGAAACATTTTTAGTATTGAATTGATCATGGCTAATTCAAAATCAATAATTATTTTTTGTGGGAAATAATTATTGGTTTCTTCTTTAATTTTGGTTAACATTTCTATGTATGTTGTTTGCTGTTTATTTGGTAAGAGGGCATAGATGAATGGAATGTTAGAATGTTGGTACAATCCATGCACTGTGTACAGCTGGTAGAATGGTTTTGGACAAACTTTAAAAGTTCCATCCATCATCCAAGTGTGACATTGTTGTAATTTCACTAAATTGTTTGCAGTAGCAAACATAAGTAATCTTTTATCAGGAGATTTGTTATCAAAAAAAATAAATGGTTCATTACTGTGAGTTATGCTTAATTCTGGGGGAATGATTACTGTATCAAATGTTTTAGGGGTAGGTAGAGTTTTGGTAGTTTGTTTTTTTTGTCTAGCAATAGTTCTTTTTAAACAATCAATTGAGGGTAATTGTGCTGATGCATGGTGTGGTATTTTTAATAATTGTTCTTTGAGTATTTGGGTGGTGGGTTTATCAGTGCTAGTACTTGCTTCTTTAATGTTTTCAAGAGCATTTCTAACTTCTATCTCTGTTATATTGGGGGGGTGATTATGTTCTTTTACAGAAAGAACAGTGGTTTCTTTTGTAATAGCTCTCCCATAGCATTTGTTTGAGTAGTATTTGCTACATTTCCAAAACATTTTCAGACCAATTTGTTTTTCCTGTGTATATACATAACCCATATAACATAACAACATTTTATTTTTTTGAGACGTTATAAATTCAGCACCTTCAGTCATGTTGTTCTGTATTATGCTAGGGGAGATGAAAAAAATATTTTGTAAATATAAACAATGTTATAGATATTGTAAATATATTTAAATTTTAGTGAATATACTTACAATGTTTAATTTGATGTGTTGAAATATGTGAATTAGCTGATTTCAAGCTTTCAGTTTAATCTTGGAGATAGATATTCTGTTGGTAAGAGAGAAAAATTAGTTAATAGTTGGATACATTTTTTGGAATGTGATACTGTTTTAAGGGGAAAGTAACATTCTGGCTGCGTATTTTAGGCTGTTTAATGATTGAGGTTTATATACTTACATATTTATTTGGTGCAGTAGGTGATTGCGTAGAAGGTAGTTTTGGATGGTTTAGTGGTTTTCTGTAGAGGAGAGAAATAAGTCATAAATATGTTTTAGAATTATTTTTTTAATTAATACTTGTAGGTGGGTAGGAACAATTTAAAATATACTTACATTGATTAATATTAGAGTTGTGGGGATGTCCAAAAGATTTCTCTCTGTTTAGAAGGTATCTGTAGAGGACATATGAATGTAATTAAATAAAGTGTAGTAAATCCATTTATCCAAATAGTTTCAGCTGTAGCATTCTAGATTTGTTGCTTTATAAATAGAGTTTAACTTACTTTCTGTAGTTGTAAAATTTTCTTTTGGACTGTAAATATTCTTTCAGGAAACAGTTGAGTAGGCCTGGGCGAAGCACTACGCTACGCTCGCGTAGTTTGCGAAGTTCGCGCTACTTCGCACTACGCGAACTGCACGTAGCACAGTGCGAACACGCGTAGCGTAGTGTTGCGTAGTGCTGCGGTCATTTTTTGCTTGCTCGCGGTCCTCAACGTCAAGTTGGCGACCGCGAGCAAGCAAAATGACATCCTGGTGAGACTTTTTCCTTGTTCGCGATCGCCAGCATGGAAAATAAACCTCCCGGCGAGATTCCCAACGCGAGAAGGTCAGGTTTCTCATTGTGAGGGGTCGCGTATGCTCGCGACCGCTCGCGATGAGAAACTACCAGTTCGCGTTGAGAAAGCTGCAGCTCGAGTAAAAATCTACTCGAGCAGCAGAAAACTACAGCTCGCACTGTGCAAGATGCCATTTTCAATGATTGCACAGTGCCGGTTGCTTGTACGCACTGTGCAATCATTGAAAACAACATCTTGCACAGTGCGAACATGTTACTTCGCAGTTCGCGAAGTGCTACGCGTAGCTCGCGTAGTGCGAACTTCACTTTGCGTAGCTTCGCGAAGTGCTACTTCGCGAACTACGCCCACCCTTACAGTTGAGTAGAGTTTCGTCTTATTTGTTCTTTTCAGTTTGTAGTGTGAAAGACATGTTGAAATGTAGTGTTTTTATAGTGTGCAATTAATTAGTTGCTTCATTTCATTGGTTTAATTTGAAATGTGAGCATTTCATTGGTCCACCTTGAATTTTTTTTTTTTTTCTGGCAGTTTGTTTCCATGTAAGGGAAACGCTAATTAGCAACTTATTAGTATTAAGTGATTGTTTATTTGTAGTATTAAATGCTTTAAAGATATTTTTAAATGTGGTTTAATGCATGTATAATAATTATAAAATATTTATGTAGTGAAATGTATTCATATTGCTTATGGAATGTTTATTTTTAAATGTATGTGTTTGAACAAAAATGTTTAATGTTATTTAAGTGTTTTATTATGTATTACAATGTTAATGTATGTGTTGTGCTAAAAGTATATTTTTTTCATAGTTTTTTACATAGTCGATATTGTGAAATATTCTATATTTTGGTTGTCTATATTTCGGGTTTCGATAATTTTGTCATTTACATAGTAATTTCAGGGTAGACGATATTTGTGTTAACGATATTTATTATTTCGATATAATGATATACGATATTTTGTAAAGACGATATTGTGTACTCGATATTTTAGTATTTTCTTTAATAAGTATAGTGAGTCGATAATGTTGTAGTCGATAATTTGGCAACGATATTTTAAGTAGTCGATATTTTGGTAATCGATATTATGTCAGTGATCCCTCAGGAACACAAAGACTTCACCCCCAGCTCCCCTGAACTTCCTTGCTGGGAGTTCTGACCTGCCAAGAGGTGCCTATAGCTGTTCTGGGCCTCTGAAGGTTGTTCTGGTGTTGGGAGCTGGAAAAGCAACGCAACAACAAGAAGCGTGACTCATCCTTGCCTGTTTCCAATGCATCGCCTAAGAATTGACGCAGCGCCTGCCCGTGGCTCGAGAAGCCGCTGCACACCGCATCGAGTGCATCGGTCTCCAAAGTCTGAGATCACAGCACCGATTCCGACGCAAGCCCTGCTGTGCAGATGCAAGAAACTATTCATCGTCCTGGATCATCGCATCGCAGCAAGGTGCCAGGTCTGTCACAACTTTGGGGGATGCAGTAAGAAATTGACGCATCCCCTCCCCACAAAGTAAGAAATCGACGCATTATCTCCTCTCCGGTAAGGAACCGACGCATTACTTCTCCTGTGCAGCAGTAAGAAATCGACATATCAGCTCCCCCGGAGCAAGGAACGAACGCATCACCTTCCCTGAGTGTAAGGAATCGACGCATCACCTTCCCTGCGGCCCTTTTTGTTTGTGTGCGCAACACATGTAAGGTACTTTGGGGCTTATTTACAAGCCCCTTGCGCCACCCGTACGTTACATTTCCCATGTTAAAAATTACACAAAAGTGGCACAAGGGGCTTGTAAATAAGCTCCTTTGTGTGAAAAGTGTCACATCAACAATTTGCTTTGAACTGAACTATTTCTACCATTTGAAAGTCATATTTTTATTACTGTATTGTGGACTTTTGTTGTTTGGTCTTTTTTTGGTTTAGATAAAGAATACTTATTTTTCTAAACTGGTGTGGTGTCCATTTGTAGTGTTTTCACTGTATTATTGTATGTGTTCACAAATGCTTTACACACTGCCTCTGAGATAAGCCTGCTCGTGCCAAGCTACCAAGGGTGTGAGCAGGGGTTATTTTAGAAGTGTATCCCCTTTACCCTGACTAGGAAGAAGCGTCTCTACTTGGGAAAAGGTACATACCTCTGCCAACTAGAGACCCCGATTTCTAACAGTGAATAAATATGGAAGAGCTGCATTGCAACTCAGATATGCTGCCTGAAACCACAAGGAGAAGAAGGACTGCCCTGCTGGAATCTGGATCTGCACTCAAAGGACTGAGATCTGAAGGACTGCATCTGCTGCACAATATGATACTACAGCCATAAGGACTTTGGCTTGCTTCAAGAAGGATTCAGGGGTGGACCCCCTGCAAGGTACAGGTTAACTGAGCTCTCCTGCATCATCTCCACCAGAAGTCCCCATCCTAGAGTGGGTCAAGTGGACTTTTAAGGATTTGGCAAGTATCATTGTCGAAATTGTAAACAACATCCCAAAGACCATCTCAGAGATTCTAGACCCCTTTATTGGTGTTATGGACACTTTGAGCCCTCAAGGAGAAACTGCAGGAAAAAGTTCCAGAAGTTTGGAGAAGTTTGGAGCAATGTTTATAAAAAGCTCCTTAGGCTGACCAGGTACATTGTGGGAGTTGTAGTCCCAGGCCCCAAGAGGCAAACCAGAACATCTGGCCCCTTGGCTGGTGCTAGGGATCACTTTCCTGCAGCAAGAAACCCTTCAGGAAGTAAGTTTAAAGAACTCTTGACTTTATCCCAGTACAGTAAAACTTTTTTTCAACCCTTTGATTGCTGTTTGCCTCTAAGCGCTAGTTTTACTTTAAATCTTAAATAATTCATATCTCTGGTTTTCTACATTGGGATTTTGTCATTTTGGTGTCTATTTGTTCATACAAATTTAATCTATTTTTATAAATTGGTGTTGAATTTTTGTTGTGTGATGTGTCTTTCTTATTTAATGTATTAGTGTTTCTAAAGGTGTTACACATCTATATCCTAACTTAAGCATATCTCCTTGCAGCCAACTGCCAAGGGTTGAGCAAGGGCATCATTTTTTGAGACCTTGACTGGACCTAGTTTTGTCTTTGTGGCCTTGTTACTAGTGGTAGGTCCATACTTATCACTACTGATAAACCACTTACCAACATATATTTTTATGGAATAAGACAATGACCCTTATGTATATGAAGATGTTTAGAAGCAGGGAACATCCATTAGAATTAGCCTGGCTAGATGTAAAAGCAGCCAGGAAAACTGTGGTCCAGTCTGTTATTATGTATAGACTGGACTACTGTAATGTTCTATATCTCAGAGTTTTGCAGTCTCACATGATGTGACTCCAGAGGGTACAGAATATTGCAGCACATTTTCTGATGAACTTGCCTAGACACTCTCCCTCAACTCCTGCCTTAGCCAAATTGCATTAGCTCCCATTGAAAGAATCAGTTCCCTTCAAAGCTCTATGCTATTGCCATAGAATTCTTAATAGCAAAGGCTCTGGCTACTTGGACAATATGATTTCAACCTACTCTCCATAAAGATCTCCCAGATCAGCCTCTGCCAAAAACCACACATCAGAGGATGCGTATTTAGCTTTTTAATGGCTAAACTGTGGCACTTATTACCCCTTTGACTTAGACAGGAGAAGTCAGAGGTCTGTTTTCGAAGAAAGTGGAAAACTTGGCTTTATAGATTTATCTAGTCCAGTTTCAAGTGTTTATGCTCATGTTAGAGGACAGGAAACCCTAGCACTAGGACATGTCTATGGACGTAACTGTGCGCTTTATAAAATGCCTTACTATTATTATTACCCTGCAGTCTTTACAATGACCAGCCTTTACAACGAAGATGTGATGTTACCACGTGTTACTTTACCACACAAGTCATTACAATGTCTAGCTGTAGGGGGCGCGTTGTTGGGCTGGTGTTAGATTTTCTAAGTTTAACACATTTCCTACTGTTGCGTAGACTGGAGTTGCATTAGTAATTTATACTAATCCAAAGTCCAGCATCACCTAAAGGAAGTTGTTGTCATGAGTTGTGTGCTAAAGTAGCATGTGGTATTGTTGCACACGGGGTACTTGCTGCGTTGTAAAGACGTTAGGGGCACTAACTCTGTTCAGTCTCTCGTTGGCAAAGCCACTATCCTGCAAACTCATCTGCTCAATCATCCACTCAAAGGCACTCGCAAATTTAGCCAGACAGGAATGTACCTAATGACAGAGTCAGTGAGACAATGATTCAGCCACTCAGAAACCCATTTAAATAATGGTTCACTCAGTCACAGAGCTACTTATACACTGATGCGCCACTTACATTCCCACTAAGAAACTTGTGAAGGCTATAATAACGCTATTCAGAGTTAAGTGCATAGGTATTCTGACATGTATACAGTTGTAAAAGCAGTTAGAAAAACATTTTATTATGTATATAGTTAAAAATATAATAAACAATTTAAATTGTGTTGGTGAGCATTGAGTATGTGCTTTTGGTTTGCAAATCCACGATGGGTTCACGAATCTCAAAAATATTTTACAGTAATATCGTTTTAAAAGACACACTTTCAAGTATTGGGTTATAGCGTGGCTCTGAGATGTGTTGTTGTTTTTATTATCTTTTATCCTAACAATGGTTCACAGTGTACACAAAATACTCTTAAAAATAGCAAATATTTGAATCAAAATACAACAAACAACAACAAATTTTTGGAAAAGAAGATTATAGAAATATATATGGCCCTTATATAGAAAACAAATTTAGTTATAGAAACATATAAAACATAATTTATTTTATGAAAAATAGTATCGTGAGGCTCTGACATATAAGCTGGTACATATAACAATTAATAGACATACACAACCAGACAAGTGGCATACAGAAAGAGGTTACAAAAAAGTCGAAGTTCCAAACCAACACTGGAACTACTACACACAAAACAATGTGTCCTCCATAAATTATGGCCACAGTTGCGTCAACGGCGTTTCGACCTTTGTTATAAATACATGGTCATCTTCAGGACTGATAAGTTATTGAGCATCCCACCAAATAATTTACAAAAATGAAATGGACCGTCTTCGGAATTCAATTTCGAAACTTAATTCAGCCGCTGTATAACTTTAATCATATCCAGCGCGCAATGAATGAAAAAATCCTATAGCTGTCTTTGTAGAAGAGCTCCCAGGCATTAGTAAATCTTTAAATTGTTTGCAACTCAATTGCCGAATCTTCGTTTTATTATGGCTTTGTTGCAGCTACATGTAAGTGTGGATGCACAGTTTCAGGTTTCTGAGAAACACCCTGTTTCCTTCATTTGTGAAGTGAACTCCATCACTTCTATAGATTTTATCCAAAATGCAAATTGTTCTAATATATAGAGCCCATGTTATGGTCTCTGAGGTAAGCAGAAACAGCTTTATTAACATGCTTCCTGGCATTGTCAATCGGTGGACAGAATTTATTTGACCACTTCTATTTCTGTCTTTGGCATATATTAGAGTACACAAAGACAGTGTGAGGGAAAAGTGACATCAGTTGTGCAAAGGTATCCTTAATTAAGATTTCCAATCCCACCCTAGTCAGTGTGCCTAGGTCATTGTCACCACAGTGCACAATCATGAGGTTAGGGGGTAGGAAATTCAAAATGCTTTTGATCATAGGCAGCAGTTAGTGCCACTTTAATCCTCTTTGTGCAAACCATTTAATATCCACATTGTGCAAACCCAAGTCTTTGTCCACACCTATGACTCCAGCATACGTTTTTCGCCAGAAAACATAGCTGTGACCTACAATCCATACGGTAAGCATTTTGAAGGCATATGAGCAAGGAATCAAACGATGTCTGTAGCTGAGTAAGACAATATAATGAAAGGTGGACAGAATGTGGTTTAACAAAAAGGAGATAAGTAATTGGAAGCTTTTTCCCTACTGTTCAATGATGATGCTACGTTCAAATCACCATGTACAGTGAAGTTATATGCAATCTGAGAACAGTTAAAAGGGAAACTGATACCGGTATCTAATTATAATACAATGTGATTACGTTTTAAATGTAATATTGATTTTTTTTCAGATAATATACTTAATATTTAGTAATAGTTATACTTCAAGATTGAAAATGACCATAGTACTGTTTAGGACAATACTACTCCCAAAATATCGTTACTAAATTATCTTTCAAAATTACTTCAAAGGTAAGAGTATAGGATCTAATGTTGCTGGTGAACTGTATATTTATTAGAAATAAGCTGTGAAGTGGTAGAGAAATGTCAGTTTTAAAACATGTTGCCAAATGTATTAACCTCTATCCTCATCCATGTAACTCTCTTCAATGGTACACTGCACGTAGGCCATAAGTAGTGAGGGGGGTGCCTCAAACAGAAAGCATAGTCTGACAAGTTTG
Source organism: Triturus cristatus (assembly GCF_964204655.1). Lineage (NCBI taxonomy): Eukaryota > Metazoa > Chordata > Amphibia > Caudata > Salamandridae > Triturus > Triturus cristatus. The sequence goes on along the minus strand of NC_140585.1, from coordinate 960,224,461 downwards.
AATGTCGGACTGCTACCATCTCTTAGATATGTCTGTATTTGTACTTGTAGTCTGACACGTGTGGTGCAGCTGATAACCCTAACCTAAAAACTTTAGAATCTATCATACCCCTGGACAAATATTATCAGAGCTACTTCAGCATTCAGTACCAGAAGTACAGATCTCTTAGCTAGGCAGGCCTAATGGAAGCACTTGCACACACAGCTGCTTACCACTGTGCCCTGTATAAAAATCAGAAAGTCATCCATGTAGCTTCTTCTACACACATTTACAGGCCATACAGTCTGAAAGAGAGGTAGTATTGTGTCTATAGCCTACTTTAAATGTGTCATCTCACCCTTAAATGGCATTGACACACTCTTTGAGATCTCTGGGGCAATGCTGACACCAATCAGAGTAGCATGGTAGGCGTCAGCCTTTCATTTTGGGCTAGACCTGACACTGTCAGCTCTGTCTCATTAATCAAACTGGTAGAGAAACGTGAGGTTATAAACATGTTCCCAAATGTATTATCCCACTATCATAGTCCATATAAGTCTTTACAAAAGTACACTCAAGTAGGGTGTAGATTCTGATGTGTGTGCTTGAAACTGAAAACATATTCTGTCAAGTTTCAATGTCTGACCTCTTTCATATTTCAGCTATGTCTGTACTTTTACATGTAGTGTGAGACGTGTGATCCAGCTCTTGATCCTAAGTTGAAAACTAAACAGTCTATCATACCCCTGAGAAAATATTGACAGAGCTACCTCACATTTCAATCTCAGAACCACACATCTCTTTTCTAAGCAGGGATTGCAAAAGCAATAAAACACAAAGCTTCATATCCCACTACTGTGTATAATAAGCAGAAAGTCATCCATGCAGCTTCTTCTACACACATTTACAGAGCATGCAATCAGAAACAGAGATAGTCCAGTGCATATTGGATACTTTACATGTGTCATCTTACCCTTAAAAGGCACTGACACACTCTTTGACATCTCTGGAGAGATGCTGACACTAATAAGAGTAGCATGATGGGAGTTGGCCTTTCAGTTTGGGTTAGGCCTGGCACGATCACTTCTGTCTCTCTTATCATACTGGTAGAGAAATGTGAGGTTTAAAACATGTTCCTAAGTGTATTAACCACTAACCTAGTCCATATAAGTCTCCGCAAAGTACACTGCAAGTAGGTTGTAGATACTGAAAGTGTGTACTTTAAACTGAACACATATTCTGTCAAGTTTCAATGTCTGACCTCTTCCATATTTCAGATATGTCTGTACTTTTACATGTAGTCTGAGATGTGTGGTGTAGCTGATGATCCTAAGTTGAAAACTGAATGGTCTTTCATATCCCTGGGCAAATATTGACAGAGCTACTTCACCTTTCAATCCCAGAAAAACCCATCTTTCTTCTAAGCACTGCTCGTGAAAGCAATAAAACACAAAGATTCATACCCCGCTGGCGAGTAAAATAAGCAGAAAGTCATCCATGCAGCTTGTTCTACACACATTTACAGTGTATGCAGTCTGAAACAGAGTTAGTCTAGTGCTTATAGGTTAATTTACATGTGTCATCTCACCCCAAAAAGGCACTGACACACTCATTGAGATCTCTGTAGAGATGCTGACACTAATAGGAGTGGCATGACAGGAGTCAGCCTTTCATTTTGGGCTAGGCATAGAACTCTCAGCTCTGTCTCACTAATCAAACTAGCATACAAATGTGAGGTTTAAAACTTGTCCCTAAGTGTATTAACCACTATCCTAGTCCATATAAGTCTATGCAAACGTACACTGAACATAGGTTGTAGATACTGATGGGTGTACTTTAAACTGAAAACGTTATCTGTCAAGCTTGAATGTCTGATCTCTACCATATGTCAGCTATTTCTGTACTTTTACATGTAGTCTGAGATGTGTGGTTCATTTGATGATCCTAACTTGAAATCTAAACAGTGTATCATACACATGAGCAAATATTGAAGAGCTACTTCACCTTTCATACCCAGAATCACACATCTCTTTTCAAAGCAGGCCTCATTAAACCAATAAAACACAAAGCTTCATACACAGCGGCCCTGTGTAATAAGCAAAATGTCATCCATACAGCTTCTTCTACACACATTTACAGAGCATGCGGTCTGAAACTCAGGTAGTCTAGTGTCTATAGGCTACCTTGCATGTGTCATCTCACTCCTAAAAGGCAATGACACACTCTTTGAGATCTCTGGATTGATACTGACACTAATAAGAGTAGCATGACAGGAGTCGGCCTTTCATTTTGGATTAGGCCTGGAACTGTCAGCTCTGTGTGTCTAATCAAACTGGTAGGCGAATGTGTGGTTTAAAACATGTTCCCAAGTGTATTAACCACTGTCCTAGTCCATATAAGTCTCTGCAAAGGCACACTGCAAGTAGGTTTGAGATACTGATGTGTGTGCTTGAAACTGAGAATGTATTCTGTCAAGTTTCAGTGTCTCACTTTTTCCTTGTCCCAGCCATGTCTGTACTTGTACATCTAGTCTGAGACGTGTGGTGCAGCAGATGATCTTAACATGAAAACACTCATGCCATCTGACTGGCACTACTCCGTCACTGATCTAATCACTGAGGCACTATTCATGCACTCATCCAATCATCAAGGTAGTTCTCTTCCAGTCATCCAATCACCCAGGCACTACTTATTCACTCATCTATTCACCCAAGCTCTACTCATGCATTTATACAATCAACCATTTCCTACTCATACACTCATGCAATTGTATAGCACCACTTATACACTTATCCAATCACTGAGACAGTACTAATCCAACCACACAGCAACTACTCATACACTCATTTAATCTAACAGGCACTCATCCACTGAATCCGGCAATACTCATGCACTTATTTAATCACTAAGACAATACGTATCAAACCACCCACTCACTCCTCATGCACTCAGCCAGTCAGTCAGGCACTACTCATGCACTCATGCAATCACCCAGACACTATTCATAAACCCATTCAATCACCTAGACACTAACTATGCAGTCATATATCCACACACACACACTACATTTGCACTCACCCAACCACCCAGGCAATTGGCATTCACCCATACATACACTTATGCACCCTTTTACGCATATATACATGGAACCATCCACCCATTCAATCACACATACACATAATCACCCATACACTGAGTAGAACATGTAGTCAAGCACTCATTCACTCAGCCATTCACCCACCCCGTTAGTGGTGCCGGTCTCAAGCAGCGTCGAAGAGACAGCAGATCTATTTAACAGCAGCATGGCGCAGGTAAACCAGTGAGGTCCAATTGCCTAAAATTGAAAGACAGAGATGCTTTTGTTAGGTACTGACACCTTTTTTTGATCACCTAGATGGTGGCCCCCCCAGCTTTGGAGACTTTACAGTTCCAGTGCAGAAGGTGAAAAACTTAGGGTTAATTTTTGATGACAAACTGACATTCAAAAATCAGATCAATAAACTCACTTCAACTATTTTTTTCAGAGGAGTTGGCCTAACGGCTAGGGTGGTTGCCCTCGAATCTGGGGAACTGGGTTTGCATCTCGGCAATGACGCTGAACATCCTGTGATTCTGGGCAAATCACTTACAGGCACATGCATCAAAAGAAAAAACGGTCGCAAACGGGCAGATTCTCAGAATCTGCCCCTTTGCGACCGGTATTTTTGCATTTGGGATGCATCATCCCAAATCCAAAAATCGCAATTTAAGTAATCTCTAAGTTGTGATTACTTAAATTGCGATTGCATTTAAGGAATCGCAAATTGAGATTCCTTAAATGCAATGCATTAAAGTAATAAAATTAGCAATTTCGTTAATAGGGGGCGCAAATTGTACAGGTCAATTCCAGGGGTGCAACAGGGTGTCCTTTTGACACCCTTGCACCCTGAAATTGCATGCACAATTTCCCCTGCATTCCTATGGGCCTATAGACCTATAGGAATGAAAGGGAAGCTATTCCTTATTTGCCAATCGCAATTTGCGAATCGCAAATAAGGAATGTGTAGGAATCGCTATAATTATAGCGTTCCTACAAGCATAGGATTTTGCGAGTCCTTAATTGCGAATCCTTAATATTCGCAATTAAGGACTCACAAAATCCTAGCTTGATGCATGTGCCAGTTAATCTCCCTGTGCCTAACACAAAAAAAATGTGTCCTCATGTAATGCAACTGGTGCTATGTAAAGCGCTTTGATACCTGATTCGGGTCAAGTTCACACTATGCAAAACTCTGGGGGATAAAAATAAATAAATCTTAAAAATGATGCAGAAAATCCACCCTTCATCCCGCCCTACTCCCTGAAAACACTTGTAACAGCATTAGCCTTGTCCAGTTTGGACTACAGTAATGCTTTGTACATGGGCATCCAATCGCAGTCTCTAGAGAGGCTACAGCTTCTCCAAAATGCGGCAGGTAGACTACTGCCAGACATCCCCAGGTTGCAGTCAGTCTCCCAGTGTTTGAGAACCCTGCCCTGGCTTCCAGTAGATAAGAGGATCACAGTTATTTCCCAAGGCCTAGCTTTTAAGGTATTACATGGTGCCGGTCCTCAATTTCTGAAGAAACATCTGAACTGGAATGTGCCTTTCAGAAATCTAGGATCTGCACATAGCAAACTCCTACAAACACCCAAGTTCAAGAAAGTCCGATGGGGCGTAAGAAGCTTTTTGTTAGGGACAGTCAAAACATGGAACTCACTTCCAGTCTGCCTAAAGAACAGCCCTATGCTGTTCTCCTTTAGGAAATCGCTAAAAACCTGGCTCTTCGCCAACTAACATGTTCATCTACAGTTTCCTCTGTAACCTTACTGGATACGCTGGTATCAGCGCCTAGATGCCCCTGGGCATCAGTGCATTATATAAATGCACAAATCAAATCAAATACATGCACACATGCACCCATTCACTCACACATACATGCACTCATCCACACCTTCAAACTGAGAAACACAAAATCATCTACTCATACACTTATCAATACATACAGTTGGGGGGCGGAGCTTGCCGGCGTAGATGGCGGACGTGTGAGTGCGGCGCTCCCTGCCTCGTTCCTCACAAAATCCGTCTAATTATCCTCTGCTGCTGAGCTACACGGCGCTGAGACTGTGGGAACCCCTACAGGTGCTGGCGACCATAGAAGCTGATCCCGGCTGCCCTTGGAGAAGACGACAGGAGCGCGCGAGGGTGGTGGAGATCGGCGCGCGGAGCTGGGCCTCAGTCCTCGGCCTGTAGTCGGCGGAAGCCCGCGCTGCGTGCTCCGGCGTGCGGCAGAGCTGAGAGGCGTTTACCCGGTCTCTCGGAGACCCTCGCGGAGGAACGGCTGCGGGGATCGGCGGAAGCAGAGACGACATCGCGGAGCCCCCTCTCGCACTGGAGAGTACTCGGGGCCCTCTGCCCCTGGCCTTGTGGTGACTGGCGCTGGCGGAGCCGTCCGCACCGGACTGGGAGCCCAGGAGACATCGGCGACGGGCGGCCCTTGAGGCGCGGACAACATCGAGCGGCGAGGCTTCCTGGGGGTGACCTGGTGTGCGGTGCCTGGACTCCGGAGGAACAGGGCGGCTCCCGTCGGCGAATCCCCCAGGTACCTGAACCAATCGGGCCTGGGGGACTGGGTGTGCGGAACCAAGCCGCGTGCTGGTTGAGGAGTCTCCAGCTTGTTTGCCCCCTGGGGCGCGACACCCTGGCGTTAGTGGCGGAGCCGGGGAGCCCCGAACAGCGGAGTGGTTATTCTGGGGGCCGCCTGGAGTGACCCGCGGCGAGACCGCGCTCCAGCGTGGGATCTCAGTGGCGGCGTGAGCCTGGCCGCGGGAGGGCCTTGAGCAGTTGGCCTAGACGAGGGTCTGGTGGACCTCCCCGGGTGTTTCCTTACGTACCAGCTCCAATTGACGATCCCGGATTCTGCAGCGTCGCCCTGACTGAGGACTACAGGCCTGGTAGTGTGGAGGCTAAGAGGCGTAGCCATGGTGAAGGGCGATAAAACGCAGCCCAAACTCTCGTTTGACCCGCGCAAGCCGAAGGGGGCCACAAGCGCTGGCGCGGGGCAGGAGGCATCTACAGGCGGGGCAGGTGCGGAGACCTCGGCGGGCACGGACATCAGGGAGATGCTGGTGGCGATGGAGAAGGGCCTGCAGGGTAGTCTGACCGCTATTGACGCAAAATTGGATGCGCTCACCTACCGCATGGACCGTATGTCGGAGCGCGTTGACAAGAACGCGGAGAGGTTGGACACGGCCGAAAGCAAAATAATGAAGGTGGAAGAGGCCCAAACAGAGTGGGATGCGGACCGCAAACAGCTCAGCAAGCTACTACAGGTCATCCAGGACAAGTCCGAGGACTTGGAGGCCAGGTCCAGACGGTCGAACATTTGCATAACAGGAGTAGCGGAGTCGACCCCGACCGGTAAGATGGAGCTTTTCGTCCAAAAACTTTTGCGTACATTGCTGGGCGACGATGTGTTCTCGCCCATGTTTGTGGTCGAGCGGGCTCACAGATCGTTGGGCCAGCGCCCCCGGCCGGGGGCGCCAGCACGGCCGATCATCGCGAAGCTCCTGAATTACAGGGACAGGGATGTGGCTCTCCGGGTGGCCAGGGAAAAAGGCAAGCTGCGCTACGAGGGCATGGACATCTCGATTTTCCCTGACTTCACGGTGAAAGTACAAGAGGAGAGACGACAGTTTGCACCAATTAAGCAACAGCTGCGGGACCTTGGCCTGGACTATGCCATGCTCTATCCGGCTCGGCTCCGGATTAACAGGCAGGGACATTCCCACTTCTTTACGGACCCGAGAGAACTACAGAAATCCCTGAAGGTATGGTCTAGGGAGCGGCAGAATGGCCCCAGAGGCCAAGGGGACGTTTTGGAGGGAGCCTCGGGCCTGGAAGGGCAGGACTAGGTGCGGATGGGGGGCCTGACGCGGTTTGCAAATGGCCTGCTTGGCCTCACATGCCGCTTGTGGGTGGTATGATGTCCAGAGATGCCCGTGTCCGGCTCTCTAATTGCCGTTTGAAGAACAGACACTTACGTTCTGCGGGGCACCCCTCCTGATGACTTTTTTGTTCTTGCCACCAGAACGATGATGTTCTCATAAATTGCACAGGTCGCTGATCTATTGGAGACTAGACGCTGGGAGGTGGCAGGCTGCCGACTGTCCTACATGTTGGGCGTGGAATGGATGGAGTCCTACTTGGGCCTGAGCGGGAGGGGTGACTACTGAGATCTGTCGTTGGGTGAAGACGGTGGGGGGTCCACTGACATCTGGGAGAGAGATTGGGAAGTAGCTCACCAAGCAGCTGGGTTTCCTGAGGGCGGGGCGGCGGGGGAGCGCTTAGGGCTGACCTGTTGCCTGATTGCGACTTTCGAAACGCCTGGTGACCTTGGCCCCAGCGCAGTTGTCTAGTAGGATGAGGGGGGGTGTGATTGGCGGGATGTTTGCGAGGAGTGCTTGTTTTGGGGGAGGGGGAGGGTGTTTTTGGGAACTGTCTGGCCAGGTTGGGGGAGGTCGGCTGTGGGTGGGGGGGTGGATTGGAGTTGGGGTTTGGGGGTTTGCGTGCGCTGTGCAATGGCAGGCAGACTGTTTCTTGGCGTTGTTTTTGGATGGGTGTGTCTTCCGGTTATTGATGAGGGACGCGTCTCACTGGATCGATTGGGATGAGTTTGCTGATGCGCGAAGTTCCTGCAATGGGAGACCCTAGGGATTTGACTGGCGAAAAAGACAATGCTTCCCTACGGGCGCTGACATGGAATGTTAGGGGACTGAATGACTTCCGCAAATTGAGGAAAGTGCTGAGTTACTTGAATAGACATCATATAGATCTGGCGCTCTTGCAGGAGACGCACCTCCCACTAGCGAGTCATATACTGAATGCGAGGGGCTTGGCGGGCACCTGCGTGGCGGCTGGCTTTACCTCGCACTCCAGAGGGGTGATTACCTGGGTGAATCCCCGATCCAGCTTGGTGTTGACAGTGCTGGAGGCGGACTCGGACGGGCGATATCTGATTGCCAGATGCGCTGGGAAAGGTCATGACCTCATAGTAGTAAACGTGTACGGTCCCAACTACGACAACCCCGAGTTCTATGCAGCGTTGGCCGTCAGCTGTCGCCGCTACGCGGGTGCCCGCATGGTGTGGGGGGTGACTTTAACTTTACGTTCGACCCGGCTTTGGACCGCTCCTCCGGCCCGACGCGTCGCCCGGCGGCAGCGGCATCACTCATGCAGGCGGAGCTCACCAGACTAGACTTGGTGGACGTCTGGAGGCAAGGGCACCCGGGTAGAGGGGGTATACGCACTACTCTGCTTACCACGATGTCCACACCAGAATAGATTATTGGCTAGCGTCGCAGTCGATATTTGAGTTGGTCAAGAGTTGCGAGGTCCTCCCGCGTACGCTTTCAGATCACTCCCCGCTGCTCCTCGTATTGGACACCCCGGTTAAACGTATCCCTCCATTCACTTGGAGATTTCCGCCGTATTCGCTACTAGATGAGGTTTTCCGGGGTGAACTGGCGGAGGACATAGAGACCTTCTTCGCCACCAATTTGGGCTCGGTTCAAAGTTTCCACATGATCTGGGACTCGTTCAAAGCATACATCAGAGGCATGGCCATGGCCAAGCATTCTGGTGTTCTCAGATCTATACGGGGGAGGCTTAAGGCGATAGAGGCCCAGCTGGTGCAGCTGGAGGAGAGACGACAGTCGTCTGTCGATACAGAGGTGGAGGCCCAGATTCAAGCGCTAATCTCGGAATACCATAAGGAGGCGGACAGGGAGGTAAGGCATATGGGCAAATACGCCACGGCCCGCGCATACGGGGAGAGCGAGCGCCCGGGATCACTGCTAGCTAGAATACTGAGAAACAGCAGGAAACCCCTGGTCATCGACGAGTTGATTACTGGGGATGGTACGGTGGTCTCCGAGGCGGGGGCGATTAATGCCGAGTTTAAGAACTACTACGAGGGGCTATACGCAGCCAGGTCTACCCAGATGGAGGAGGAAATTGAGGATTACCTCAGTTACATCAAAATGCCCTTCTTATCCGACTCCCAGAGGGAATTTCTGTCGCTCCCCATTCAGCAGGACGAGATCTTGGAGGCACTAGAGAAAATGCGGGCGGGCAGCGCCCCTGGGGCTGATGGGCTGACTGTGGCCTTCTATAAGGCCTTCAAAGATAAGCTCCTCCCCCATCTGATCACCTTGTTTGATACCATATGCCAGGAGGGCTACATGCCGGACACTATGCGTGAGGCACTGCTAGTTACCATCCTGAAGCCAGGGAGGCCCCCTAACGAGTGCGGGTCGTACCGGCCGCTCTCGCTTCTAAATGTGGATGTGAAATTATATGCCAAGGTGCTAGCTACGCACTTGGCATTGCTGGTGCCGGAACTGGTGGCGCCGGAGCAGGCTGGATTTATACCGGCCAGGAACCTAACGTATAACATCCGCACAGTCCTGGGGACAATGCAACATGTGCGTCCGGACACCAAGGCCTTGGCCATTTTCCTTGATATGGAAAAAGCCTTCGACTCGGTGGAGTGGCCCTTTATGGTACGTGTGCTGCGCAAGATAGGCTTGGGTGAGCCCTTCCTGCAGATGCTTGGAGCACTATACTACCAGCCTACAGCCAGGCTCCGCATGGGCGATCAGGTAACAGAGGCCTTTGGGATCGGCAGAGGGACAAGGCAAGGCTGCCCCCTCTCCCCGCTCCTTTATGCCCTGGTGGCGGAACCACTGGCTTGCGCGATCAGGGAGTATCACCGATACGAGGGCATTAATTTCCCTACATACCAAATAGGTATCTCTGCCTACACAGATGATACGCTGCTTTATGTCCGCGACCCGGAGGAGAACCTTTCGTCAGTCTTGCGCGAAGTGGTTAGGTTCGGAGAGCTGTCTGGCCTTCGAGTGAATTGGAACAAGTCGCTGGCGTTCCCGCTGACGCCGGTAACGACCCAATTCCCGATGGAATTCCCACTGCAATGGACTACAGACTCGGTCAGATACTTAGGGATACAGATACACAAAGACCCTGAGGTGCTTCTCAGAGAAAACTATGGCGTAGCCTACGCAGAGGTGCCGATTAGGATCCTGGAAAAAATTTCCCCAACCCAATTGAATCTGGACTTTTTTCCGTACAAATGGTAAAAGCGCCGTACAAACTGCCAAGTACGATTCGTATGGGAAAAAGTCCATACGAATCGCATTGGGAAAATTCCCCCACACGTCCTCGGGTCGGGAAAAGTCTCCGACACGTCCCCGGACATTTTTACGTACAAATGGGAAAACTGAAGTCCCAATGCGCAATTACGATCCGTCCCATCCGTCCGATTGTACAACTGCATGGAAAAAAGACCGTCCGGAGCGAACTCCCATAGCATCCATGGAGATGTCCAAACAAGTGCCCAGTACGCGCCGTCCCCACCCCCCCAGCCCCCCGTATGTACGGAGCGTAACCACCAGCCCCCCATATGTACGGGGCGTACCCCCGTACCCCCCAGCCCCCCGTATGTACGGGGTGTACCCCTGTACCCCCCATCCCCCCGTATGTACGGAGCATACCCCCGTATGTACGGGGCGTACCCCTGTACCCCCCAGCCCCCCGTATGTACGGAGCGTACCCCCAGCCCCCCGTATGTACGGGGCGTACCCCTGTACCCCCCAGCCCCCCGTATGAACGGAGCGTACCCCCTGGGGGTCCGCACTGTACATACGGGGGGCTGGGGGGTACGCTCCGTACATACGGGGGGGCGGGGGGGGGTACGGCACGTACCGGGCCCCCTAATCAGCTCGCATCGCCGCGTACTTAGCTTTTCCGGCACTTTTTGGGTGCCGTAAAAATATTCCCATCCGGACTGCAGTCGGTGCGAATCGTAATTGCTGGTATGTAAAAACATGCCTAACTCCGTCCGGACGTCACATCCGCGGTGTCCCGGATCACATTTGTATGTATTTTTCTGTCGGTTGGTCTTTTTTCCGATTCGTACGGAAATGGTGTTTCCGTACGAATCGTAATTGCATGTTTGTAAAGTTTTACAACCCGGTACGAGTCGGACGGAGAAAACGCTCCAACCCACGGTTTGTACCGGGTGTTTCCAGGATCGTAATCGGCCCCTAAATTGGTAGACGATGTCGAGTCGTGGAATCGACTGCCGTTGTCGCTGCTGGGCAGAATAGCCATCATGAAGATGGTCATCTTACCGAGATTTTTGTTCCTCTTTACCAACATACCCATAGTACTGTCTAAGGCCTTTTTTAAGCAGCTGACTCACACCCTGATCACATTGGCTTGGGGGAGCAAACAGCCTAGAGTACAGTGGAAGGTGTTAACCCTTCCGTATGACATGGGGGGGCTGGGTGCTCCGGACATGGAAAGATATTACAGGGTCGCGCAGGCGGCGCACCTCCACACGTGGATACATGCCAGCGCGGATGTCCCTCATGTTATTCTGGAACGTCTGTTTGCGGACCCGCTCCCATTGCCTGCGGTCGTCTCCCAGCCTGCGGGCCGCTCGGTCGGGAGCCTGGACTCCCTCACAGCCACGACACATGCGTGGCAGGAGTTGAGGAGGGCGCATGGCTGTACATTGCTGTACTCACCTCTGCTACCGGTGGAATGGGCAACTTGGCTCCCGCCACTGCCGGAGAGGGGAGTGATTCAGGCGTTGAAGGCGTTGGGCATCGTGTGGATGGAAGATTTATTTTTGGATGGGGTTGCCAGAACGTGGGACCAGCTTGAGCTGGCTCAGTCCACCCCCACGCTCCTGCAGCGTTTTCAGTTCCACAGGGTCCGTCGGGCTCTGTCGGTTGCGCTGAGTCCGGGCATGGTGGAGCCCCCGGTGGTTCCGGAACTTACCTATGTAATCAAAACGGTAGCCCCGCCAAAATTGATTTCGAATCTTAAAAGAATAGGAGACAGGCACTTGGCGCGTCAGTATGATGTGGCGCGGCTAGCCTGGCAAGAGGACCTACAACTGGAACTCACGGACGAGATGTGGAGATATTGCTGTGCTAGCACCAAGAAGATTTCGCTCAACGGCTGGCACAGGTTGGTGCATTTTAAGTTCCTACAGAGGGTGTACTATACCCCGGAACGGCTGCATAGGTATGGGCTCAGGCCGTCAGCGGAGTGTGAGCGCTGCCATTATCCTGTGGCTGACTTTTGCATATGGCCTGGCTCTGCCCGGGAATGGCGAAGTTCTGGACGGAGGTCTTTGCAGAGTTGAGCCGGATCTTGGGCACTGAGGTTCCCCCCGACCCCGCTCTGGCGTTGCTGGGGTACTCAAGGCCTCTTCCGGTGGCTCAGCGACGCTTGGTTGACAGGGCATTGCTTATTGCTAGACGAGTTGTCGCACTTTGTTGGATGAGAGGGCCCCTCCCCACCATGAAACGGTGGGCTAGGGACATGCTGTACTGCAGCACACAGGCTGAGATTTACAGTGAATTGCTGCCGCTGAGGAGTCGCCCTAAGAATTTCTGGGAATTATACATAACGTACCTCACCTCTGCAGCTCCGGGCCCAACTGAAGAAGGGGACTCACGGGGGGAGATCATAGATTTGCGTTCTCCTGAGGAGCGCGCAGCTGCTTCTGACATGCTCTCAGGGTGAAGGTGTGGTTGTGTTGTGCGGTATGGTGAATTGGAGGGGTCGATTGTCTAGGGAGCATGCGGGAGGGCCTTCGGTTTGCCCCGGGAGATCCGGGGAGTGGGAGCCCTAGGAGAGTAGTGGTGCGGGGCAGTGAGGTGGACGGTCTGATAGTGGTGGAGTGCCGCGCCTGGCTTGGGCTGCAGTGGCAGCTGACACACTTAGGCAAGGTCACCTGACCAGACAAGAAGATGTGCGCGTGAGGGGGGGAGGGAGAGTAGGGAGTTGGGGTTTTGGTTGGAGTTACTGAGTGTGTCGTTGGTTTCGCTGATGCCGGCCGACGGCCTATGACGGCCGGAGTCATATGCAGACTATGGCGTGGGCCAGAAGTAGCGCAGCGGCGGTACGCTGTCAGGCGCGAGGTCGCACATTTGTCATGGGTTTGGTGTTCACGACGCCGCCGGTCCTCCGGGATGTCGGCTGAATGGCTGTGTTATTGCTCTTAAGGGGACCCGCTCGCTTGGCAGCTCGTGGCCTTTGTATACTGTACGGCGGGCAACTGCCTTATGTTCCTCCTATATTGTCAATAAAGGTTTTTGAAACTAAAAAAAAAAAAAAAACAATACATACAGTTACACACCCATTCACTAAGCCATACATACACATTTATACCCATTCACTCATACGTATATACAATGATCCACTCATTCAAACACACATACATGCAATAATCAACCCATTCACTGTCCCATACATTTACTTATGCACCAACTCTCAGACAAATAGGTGCACTGATTCACTCACGCACACATGCAAGTATCCATCCTTTTAAATATATGCATGCAATAATACATCCATTTACGTAAACATACATACAGAAATGTACGCACTCTCTCATACATACATTCAATTATACATCCATTCAGTCTTACACACATGTACTGAAGCAGTCAATGACTCTCCCATATACACATTCATCCAGTCTTTCACTCAACCAAACATGCACTGATGCACCCAAACACTCACCGATACACAGAATCATATAACCATTCAGAAATCCATACGTGCACTTATCCATGTATGTACTCATACACCCAATTACCTACCTATAAATGCATTACTGCAATCATTCACTGCTTTCTAAAAAAATAGAAAGATTACATCTATGTTCAAATCAGTAAATGCTATTTTACAATATTAATAGAAATCATATGGAGAACTACCACAAATAGAGGCATTAAACTTACACAAAATCTTTTTTTTTTAAACTTAGAAATTCACAGAAAAAAACAAAGGCTACAGGGACGTTCTAGTTAGGAATTAGCATTTGAAAAACAATAGAAATGTACTAAAAAATCCAAAGGTTACAGAGACATTATATTTTGGAATTAGTATTTAAAAAAAAACTTCCAAATTCAATGAAAAAAGAAAGGTTACAGGGACGTTATAGTTAGGCTCATGTTTCACTCATACAAAACCACTGCAATTCAACAGTTATAGTTAGGTGAGCTAACAATAACTTGTGCCCCCACAATGTACTGCTTATGACCGCACATATTCGACACTCATGACATAGTCAGTGATGTCACTGATGACATCGCTGATAACATCCCAAAATGACATCACTGATGGCATCATCCACTCAATCACTGATGTACCTGCTCACACCCCAATATAACCTTTCATACACCCACTCGAACTTCTATACAATGATTCTCAGAAGCATTGAAACACCCATAGCAGAACTTACACACCCACTCACTGATACAGAAGTGTACACACACATCTACTCAGTCACCCATAACACCATTAATACACCAACTCATTCATTAATACAGCCACTGATATATCCACTCATACATCCATACAGCCGCTCACACATTGTCAGTGACTGACCCATAGAGCTACTCGCACATCTATTCACTCACCCATTGAGTCAATCACACAGCCACTTATCACCCATACAGTTGTACACATACCCACTCAATTATTCATACAGATGATAATACATACTCACTCACCTATACCGTCACTGACACAAGAAAACACACACATCATTACAATCACTCTCACAATCACTCACTCATAGACATAGTGACTGATATACTCTAACACTCACCTATACTGCCATTCACATATGTAGGTACTCATCCTTATACCACTGACACGTCCATTCACTCACAAACACAGTCATATATACACTTAGTCACCCATATAGCCCCTCATAGATACACTGACTAACCTATTCAGTCACAGACTTACCCATCCATGCAGGCAGTCACAGGCCACCTCATCCACCCACACAGACACTCAGACAACCAACCAATCACCTATACAGCTACGTATATACCCACTCACCAATCCAAACAGCCCCTTAGACACCAACTGACATACTGATACAGACATTTACTGAGATATTTATTCACTCACTTATGCAGTCAGTTACACACCCACTGAATCATCCATACAGGCACTCATGCATTCACTGATAAACCAATACACCTTAGTATATATATTTAATGCCCATAAACATTTTTAAAACTCTCACAGTCATTGAATGATGTCATCAGTGATGTCATTTGAGGAGTCATGAGTGGTGCACTGACCATGTCATGAGTGATATAATATCACAAGTCATAAACAGTGCCTTGCGGGGGTACATGTAATATATAGTTAGCTTTTATATATATTATATATATATATACACACACACACACATACATATATATATATTTTCACTGAAAAAAACAAAGGTTACAGGTACATTATAGTTAGGCTCAGATTTCACATGTACAAAACCAGTGAAATTCAGCAGTTATAGTTCCCAGAGCTAGCTATAACTTACACAACCGCAATGCACTGCTTATGACCTCACATATTACATCACTCATGATGTGGTGAGAGATATCACTGATGATATCAACACGTGAGTGTAAGTGTTTTTAAGGGTTTATGGTTGTTAAACATATATACTAACCTGCTACAAAATTTAAATTAGCATCCTAGGTGCACTACTGCTGATTTTTCTTCCAACTTATATTACGTGAGAGGCTGTGCGACTGTATGAATCCTTGTGTGTATGGGTGTGTTAGGGACTGTATAAGTGAGTGTGTGAGTAGCTGTGTGGGTGAGAGAGATGCTATGTGAGTGCCTGTATTGGTGAGTGGGTGCATCAGTGGCTGTATGGGAGAGTGAGTGGCAGTGTGAGTGGCTCTGTGGTGTAAATGATTGGGTGTGTAGTGACTGTATGGGTAATTGGGTGTCTCAATGGCTAAATGAGTGAGTAACTGGGTGTGTAAGTGGCTGTATGGATGAGTGAGTGGCTGTTTGAGTGTATATTTGATGAAGTCGGTAGGTGAGTGAGTGGCTGTATTAAAGAGTGAGTGCATAAATGGCTGTATGGGTGAGTCAGCAGATGTATGAGTGCTTATATAGATGTGTGAATGGGTATGAAAGTGATTATGTGGGTGGGTGAGTGAGTGCTTGTATGGTTGAGTTAGGGGCTGTGTTGAGAGGCTGTATGGGTGAGTGAGTGGGTGTGTGAGTGACTGTGTAAGTGAATAAGTGGTTGTGTGAGCAGCTGTATGGCTGCCTGTTTGGCTGTGTGAGTGGCCATATGGATGAGCAACTGGTTATATGATTAGCTGTATGGGTGAGTGAATGGTTGTGTGAGTGGCTGTAGGAGTGAGTGGGTGTGTGAGTTGCTCTGTGTATGATGTCATCAGTGATATCATCAGAGATGTCATTTGAGATGCGCAAGTTATAGTTAGCTCAGGCAACTATAACTGCTGCATTTCACTGGTTTTGTGAAATCTGAGCCTAATTATAATGTCCCTGTAACCTTTGATTTTATAAGTGAATCTCTAAGGTTTTCCAAAATCTATTTCCTAACTTTAATGTCCCTGTAACCTTGGGTTCTATGTTTTTTCAACTAATAGTCACGTTTGCAGAGTGATGGAGAAAGGGAAGCCTCTGAGCAGCTCTCAGGAATCATGCTGTGTCAGACTTACTGGAGGTAACAGGAGGGCTTCTGGGCCCCCAAAGACCCTCAGCATCTAAGAGAACTTCATCCTCCAACCAGCAGTGTGCCCGGAGGTGTGTTGGCAGAGTGGTGGAGAAAAGAGGCATGGCCTCTGAAGACCTTTCAGCAATTCTGCTGTGTGGGACTTACTGCAGGTAAAAAGAGGGCATTTTGGCCCCAAGGACACTATAGAGCCAAGGGATTTCATCCCCTTCACATCGAGCAGTATGCCAAGAGCCGCATGTGCAGAGTGATGGAGGAAAGGGACGTGGCCTGTGGTGAATTTCTGGTTATTTTATTTCTTACTTGTTCTATTTATTTGGGGATGTTTTTGCCTTTATTCAATGGGGCAGCATGGTCCATCTCCCCAGGCTGTTTTTGACCCCAGGGGCCTCATTCCCTGGGGCCTGGCCTTTTTAAAAGAAATGTCTTTATTTAAAGGGAGGGTAGCTGAGCGAAACGGGCTGAATTTGACCCGTGGCACCCTATCCCCGGGGCCTGGCCTTTTTTTAAAATGAAAAACAAATAAGGTGAGGGGGCTGTGCTGCCCCCTACCGGGCTAATTCCGGCCCCTGGGTCCCATCCCCCAGGGCCCAACCTCTATAGTGCGGTCCCTGCCAGCTGCCCACCTCCTGCTGGAGGCGGCATTGCTTTTACACACAGGGAGCTGCGTAACATGCAGCTCCCTCTGTATTAAAGCAATTTTCAATGCTCTCACTTGCTAGAAGCGGCGCGTTTGCTATGGCTTGGCGGGAAGGGTAAAAGTCCTGCCAAGCCATAGGAAAGAGCTATATCCCAGGGGTGGGCACCCTGGGACATAGCAGGAGCCTTCCCTCCTCTTTTATTGTAGAGCCTGCCCTGTGAGGGGGGCAGTCTCTGGGGCAGAGAGTGGCCCCCTCCCATTTAAAGAATGTTTACTTGTCCTCTGAGGGCCCAACTCTAAAACTTGGGGAGGTGGTGTTACCCAGGGCAAGAGGGGTCCAAAAGGCCCCTCACAGAATGCATAAGCCCCAGGGAGGTGGTGGTCCCCAGGACAAGGACCCCCCTGGTTTGTTTTTAGTATATGGTCCCAGGGAGGAGGTGGTCCCCAGGGCCCAGGGGGGCCTAGAGGCCCCCCATTTATAATTATTCAAGCACCAGGAAGGTGATGATCCCTGGGGCATAATAAGCCTCAGGAGAAGGGACCCATGCACCCCCTTCTTTATTTTGAAATGCCCCCCATGACCTAGCCCATCCAGAGCTAATAATCAACAAAGCGCAAGAGACTGCTCTTCGTTAAAATAATTATTTTAAATAGTGTTTTTAGGGCCCTGCGGGATTCCTGTGGAACCCCCCCCCCCCCAAATAGACCTAAGTGGTCAGGGTATTTCTACCCTGCCCCCTGTTCTGTTTTGTATGTTTTCCTGGGACTCAGCTCACGCCGACTCCCCAAAATGGCTGCTAGCACTTCCTGGTTTGAAGAAGTGGCAGCCAATCAGATCTTAGCACAAGATCGGCAGGGTTTGCAGTTCCACTGCATCTCTAGATATACAAATTTGGATTTCAGTTGATATTTCTAAAACTACTGAACGGATTTACGCCAAATAACAAAAAAGCACCTGCCTGGAACAACATCTACCTACCTGCCAAATTTGGTGTTATGCCATTCAGCAGTTCGGGCTGTAGCAGTGTCGAACGGTCCTATGGGAATTAACATGGGGCAAACGCATTTTGGTACGCCCCCTTTTTCTCTGCATCGCTTGACGGATCACCCCAAAACTTTCAAGACAACAGCTGAAGTGAGCAGCATATTAGTTTTGAAAATTTCATTAGGAATCTTTAAATTGCACCAAAGCTTTTGGCAAATGAAAAAAACGCTCTCGCTATGAAAAATATGTCCTAACTATAACTACCTACTGGCTACCCAAATACCTTCGCGCTGGGGTCGCGAATCCCACCAAAATTATAAAACAAATGAAGCGCGGGATACCTGGTGGGCTAGTTAGACCCCAGGTACCCTCAGGATTGAAGGGGACTAAATCTCCCAACTTAAAATGCGCCACAGGTGCATTTGCACAGTGGTGAA
Source organism: Triturus cristatus (assembly GCF_964204655.1). NCBI lineage: Eukaryota > Metazoa > Chordata > Amphibia > Caudata > Salamandridae > Triturus > Triturus cristatus. The sequence goes on along the minus strand of NC_140585.1, from coordinate 960,205,780 downwards.
GGCAGGGGGCGGGCCTGATGTGACAAGTGTGCAAACGCACTCCATGGCACATTTTAAGTTGGGGGATTAAGTCCCCTTGAATCCTGAGGGTCCCTGGGGGCCAACTAGCCCACCAGGTACCTCCAGTAAGTGCAACAGAGTCGCGTTGCAGGGAGGTGTAAAAAGGGGCATAGCCGCAGACCACCTCTCTGCAACGCAGCCCTGTGGCGCTTACTGGACATACCTGGTGGGTTAGTTGGCCCGCAGGCACCCTCAGGATTCAAGGGGACTTAACCCCCAACTTACAATGTGCTCGGGGCATGTTTTCACAGTGGTGCAGGGAGGGGGCGGTGCCTGATATAAGAAGTAAGAAATCCTGATGTGTGGGTTTTACTGGTGGTAATAAAAGGGATAACTTGCCCCCAAGGTTGACATTAGGGGATAACTACTCCTCCTGTTACCTCCAGTAAATCCCACACAGTGGTATTGCTAAGAGGTGTTTGAAGGCCACGCTCACCTTTCTCCACCACTCTGCAAACGTGACTGCTATGTTATAGTTAGAAATTAGCATTTAAAAAACCTTTGAAATTCACTGAAAAAAAACATAGGTTTCAGGGACATTATAGTTAGAAATTAGCATTTAAAAACCATTGAAATTCACTGAAAAAACCATAGGTTTCAGGCATGTTATAGTTAGAAATTAGCATTTAAAAACCATTGAAATTCACTGAAAAAACCATAGGTTTCAGGCATGTTATAGTTAGAAATTAGCATTTAAAAAACCTTAGAAATTCATTGAAAAAACCATAAGTTTCAGGGATGTTATAGTTAGTTGGACATTTCACTCGTACAAAACCAGAGAAATCCAGCGTTATAGTTAGTTCAGCTAACTATAACTCGCGCCCCCGCAATGCACTGCTGATGAGATCACATATTGCATCATTCATGATTTGGTCAGTGACATCACTGATGACATCACTGATGACATCTCAAATGACATCATCCATGTGATAATCTGATGCACCTCCTCACACCCACTGTAAAATACAGACTACCCTTTTCGAAACCATCGAAACACCAATACCAGTTACTACATACGCACTCACTGATTCCTAGGTCTACACACACATCCACTCATTCACCCATACAATCACTCATACATGCAGTCACTCATCAATACAACAGTATCATATGCACTCATACACCTATACAGACACTCACACACCGCCACTCATCCATGGAGCTAAGCACACACCTAGTCAGTCATGCAAAGATATCAATCACACTCCCATTTACTCTCTTATACAGTTATACACCACCTCACTTATTCATACAGATACTAATACATACTTACTCTCTTATATAATCACTGATATAAGTATACACTCATCCATACAGCCACTCTCACAATCACTGACTCTCACGTATAGTCATTTATATACTCCAACTCTCACATACACTGCCTTTTACATATGTAGTTACTTGGACATGGACCACTGAGATATATTGAAGGACAGTGGTATTGTGTTAGGCAGATGGCGCTACACAGGAGAGTGACACAGATATTAATGTGGGAAATAATATATTGTTCTTGGTGCTGCAGGGAGAGGAGAACCACCACACTCCCCAAAACCGGTAGCAAAAGCTATCCCCAAACATTAAAGAAAACACTCCAGCACATTTCGTGCTGGGGGTTTTCTTTAATGTACTACTGAGACATCCATTCACTCACCAACACATCCATACACACACTCACCCACCCATACAGCTGTTTCCACATACACTGTTGAACCCATACACCCAGTGACTCAACCACTCGCACATCTATGCACAGAGTCACACACCTCTCACCCACCCACACACACACCCAGTCTCCCATACAAATACTCAGGCAAGCAATCAATAACCCATATAGACACTCATGTAGCTACTGACCAACCCATGCAGCAGCTTACACAACAACAGACAGACTGATACAGACATTCACACAGTTTAGTCACTAACCCATGCATTGAGTATGATACATTTAATCACTTACTTATACAGTCACAAACCTACTAAAGCCTCCATCCAGACACGTATACACCCACTCATTCTTCAATACACCTTGGCATATATATATAAAACATATTTAAACTTTACAGAAACACACAGTATCTGGATGATGTCGTCAGTGATGTCATTAGTGATGTCATTCGAGATGGAATCAGTGATGTCATCAGTGATGTCACTGACCATGTCATGAATGATGTAATATATGACATCATCAGCAGTGTATTGCAGGGGCGCGAGTTATAGTTAGCGAGTTAGCTTAACTAACTATAACTTTTTTTACAGAAACAAAGGTCCTTAAAAAACACAATAAAATATGATAAATGTAGACTAGAATCAGCGCTATATTTAAGATGTAAATATAGCGCTGATTCTAGTCTATATTTATAATGTTTTTGAAGGACCTTTGTTTCTGTAAAAAAGCTGACACCCAAGGTCCTTATCTACCTTGTGGGTTTCCTTGTTTGATTTAAAATATGAACTAACTATAACGGCAGAATTTCTCTGGATTTGTACGAGTGAAATGTCCAACTAACTATAACGTTCCTTAAACTTTTTCAGTGAATATATATATATATATATATATATTCACTGAAAAAACCAGAGGTTTCACACATGTTATAGTTAGCTGGACATTTCACTCGTACAAAACCATTGAAATTTCCCCGTTATAGTTAGTTCAGCTAACTATAACTCGCGCGCCCGCAATCCACTGCTGATGACTTCACATAATACATCACTCATGACATGGTCAGTGGCATCACTCATGACATCACTGATGACATCTCAAATGACATCACTGATGACATCACTGATGACGTCATCCATTGAGTATGTGTTTCTGAACAATTTTAATATGTTTAATATATATAGGGAAAGGCCTGTTTGAACTGAGTGGGTGTACAAGTGTGTAAATGGATGATTTTCTGTGGTGCGTAACATGATTCTATATGTGAGTCATTAAATGTATCTTACTGCAGACTAGTAACTAAACTGTGTAAATGTCTGTATGTTTGTGTATAAGTGGCTGCATGGTTTTGTGAATAGCTATATGAGTGTCTATATGAGTTATTGATTGCTTGTCTCAGTATCTGTATGGGTTCCTGAGTGTTTGTGTGGGTAGGGTGTGTGTGACTCTATGCATAGATGTGTGAGTGGGTGATTCTATGGGTGCATGGTTTTAAGAGTGCATCTGTGATGGACTGTATGGTTGAGTGAGTGTATGTATGGGTGTGTTAGGGATTGAATGTATATCTCAGTGGTACATTTGTGACTAACTACATATGTGAAAGGCAGTATATGTGCGTGTAAGAGTATATAAGTGGGTAGATGTGAGAGTGTGTGATTGTGAAAGTGACTGTATGGATGAGTGTGTGCTTGTATCAATGATTCTATAAGAGTGTAAGAATGTGATACTATTTTTATGAGTAAGTGAACTTGAGTGTGTATAACCGCATAGGTGAGTATATGGGAGTGTGATTATTTGCATGAGTAGGTGTAAGAGTAGCTCTATGGATACTTGTTAGTGTGTGAGTGTCTATATAAGTGTATAAATGTATATGATAGTTTTGTATGGAGTGACTGTAAGTATGAGTGACTGTACAGGTGAGTGAGTGGAGGTGTATGAAGACCTAAGAGTTAATAAGTGGGTATGTAGTTATTGGTATTGCAGTATGTATGGTTTTGAGAATGGAACTCTTAAATTTTGAGTCGGTGTATTAAAGGTTATATTAGGGTGTGAGAAGATGTGGTAATTTATCACATAGATGACCTCATCAGTGATGTCATCAGTGATGTCATTTGAGATGTCATCAGTGATGTCATGAGTGATGTCACTGACCATGTCATGAGTGATGTAATATGTGACGTCATCAGCAGTGGATTGCGGGCGCGCGAGTTATAGTTAGCTGAACTAACTATAACGGGTAAATTTCAATGGTTTTGTACGAGTGAAATGTCCAGCTAACTATAACATGTGTGAGACCTCTGGTTTTTTCAGTGAATTTGCAAGGTTTTTTAAATGCTATTCCTTACTATAACGTGTGTGAAACCTATGGTTTTTTCAGTGAATTTGCAAGGTTTTTAAAATGCTAATCCCTAACTATAACGTGTGTGAAACCTATGGTTTTTTCAGTGATTTTGCAATGTTTTTAAAATCCTTTTCTTTTTTTCTTTTTTTTCTTTTGAATTTTTTTTTAAACAATATGCTACCTATGTATATAATCATTGATTTACTGTATCCTGCAATATAGAATGGTTCACCTTTTTAAAAAAAATGGTTAGATATAGTTGAATAACATAGTTAATATGTTCTACAAACCTTTTTTTTTTTTTTTTGTTTTTTAAAGAATTTTTTACCGTGCGCGTACGGTAAGCTCACGGTACGCGCACGGTACGCTTTATGTACGGTGCGCGTACATAATATTTATGCTCCGTGTGCGCATGCGTACGCGATTTACGTACACGTCCATACTTCCTACGCGTAGGTGCGCGCGCTTGTTACGCGGAACCGCCGTACGTGCGTGCGCGCATGCTTCTAATGTGCATGCGCACCTGCGTGCGTCTTACGTACGCGCATGTGTACTTTTACCGGTGCGCGGACGGTAAGCGTACAGAGCGCGCACGGTAGGTCATGTGATCCAGAAACAACACTTTTCATTGGTTTAAACTTGTTTCATTTCCAGAAACTTCCTACACCACACCCATTCCCCTCATTACTGCTTGTGATTCCCTAGGAGAAGGAGCTGAATTGTCTTTGGGATACAATGGCAGAGCAGCAGTCCTCTTCTGGAAATGAGCAGGACAGCATTATTAGACAGAGAAGGAGGAAACAGAAGAATTATTTTGTCTGGGAATATTTCACATTTCCAGAGGGGCAGAAAAAAGTCAATGCTCCATTAGTCACCTGCAGACTTTGTGGGCATGTCTTATCTAGAGGAAATCCAAGGAAGAAGTATTCTTTTGGAATTTTCTCTCTTTTTAGACACATTAGGGATGTACATCCCAAGACTTTTGCTCGAAATACTGAAGTAACCCCTCCAGTAAGTCAGCCGAGCACATCCGCAGAAGCTCAGCCGAGTACATCTTCGGCAGCTCAGTCGAGCACTCTTCCTCTGCGGTGGGAGCATCACCCTCTTCTGCTCCTCTGGACATCCACCCTCGGTTTCAGAGAGTACATATAAGGTGCAACACTTGTTACTCTCGTATTGCTATGGGGGAAACTAGTATTCCTCTAATAGATAATAAGATTGAGCAGCACAAGTGCGGTACCTTTTAATATTCCCATTCTTTCTTTCCTCTGTCCCTGTATTAACTAACCCCGGGCGTAGCACTACGCTTCGCCCACGTAGTGTACGTAGCGCTGCCTGCTTCGCACTTTCCGAAGTAGGCGAAGCAGGGCAGCGCTACGCACATGCCGAGGGCGAAGCGTAGCTGCCTGCCACCCGCCACCCACCTCCCGCCTGCCCTCCTTTTAATAATATCAGCAATGAAAAATAAATTAAAGTAAAGCGACTTACCATAAGCGCGGCGTCTCCGGGGCTCCCTCTTTCTCGTTTCTAATTTCTTCTGGCAAATGCGCATGCGCGGACACCCGCGCATGCACATTTCTTGCGAGAAATGCGCATGCGCGGGCGTCCGCGCATGCGCATTTGTCAGAAGAAATTAGAAACAAAGAAGAGGGAGCCCCGGAGACGCCGCGCTTACGGTAAGTCGCTTTACTTTAATTTATTTTTCATTGCTGATATTATTTAAAAGGAGGGCGGGCGGGAGGTGGGTGGCACGTAGTGGGGCTACGCGAAGCGCGTAGTGTGCGTAGATTTGGGCACACTACGTGCTGCTTCACGTAGTCCCACTACGCCCACTACGCCCACCCTTAGTATTAACACAAGGGCTCCCTACCTCACAATTTTTTTTAATTTATTTTATCACTTTTCTTTACAAAAAATATTTACTGTGCGCTCCTTATTTATTTTTTTTTTTTTTTAAATAAAATATTTATTTCTCCCTTCAATGTACTTGAGGGACCACAAGGGAAATGAGAAAAGCAGAGTGAGGAGAAGTGAAAACAAGGGAGTACGAAAGTAAATGTGTGATAAATACAGATATTTCAAACTTACCTGACCAACTTAATTATCATTAAATGGGTTTTTTTAATTGCTAGAAAAAAGGATTAATTTTCCTAAATTTTCTTTCTCAATCTGTAACAAAAGAAAAAAAGTATTAATATTTAACAATACATTTTAGAATACAGTACACATATTTTCATATTTAACAAAGACATGTTTTGCCCTTTTTTTGTTGTTTTCAGAATATATTGAATTTCACTGCAAATTGTGAAACCAATTGCATTCATCACTTAACAGCGGGCAAAAAAATTAACAATCTGAAAGATTGTTCATAAAAAGCCCTGAATCTCTTCTCAGTAAAAAATACCTTGATAGAAATGTAATATTTATAATAAAAATATCATCTAACAACAATAACTATTTGCAATAAATAACGTCTGTAAATCTTGTTGCTTAAGCTCATACACCCAAATAATATCTGTCAAAGAAGTCCACAAGAGAAATTTTTACCTTTCCATGAGACCAAATGGTAATTTTTAAATTCTTTTTGGATGAAATATCCAATGGTAATCCAATAAAATCGCAAAAAATTATTTGTTCAGATGTTGCAATTTGTATCTAAAATGTTGGTTTTAGAAAAAATAAATAGGAATTTGGTAATTCTGCAGGCAAACGTTGCTTGAAATTCAATTGAGATTCATTACACAGGTGCCGATTAGGATCCTGGAGAAACCGGGTACGAACCGTCGGACAGAGGGTTTTTTCCGTCCGACTCGTACCCGGTTGCAAAACTTTACAAACATGCAAGTACGATTCGCACGGAAACACTATTTCCGTACGATTCGTACAAAACACCAACCGAGGAAAATAAACATACAAATGACATCCAGAAAAGCGCCGACGTGACATCAGGACGTATGCAGCCTGCGTTCCACGAACCAGGAAGTACGATTCGCACCGACGTCATCCCGCGCGGAGAATATTTTCCGGCAGCCAAAAACTGCTGGGAAATCAGGACGACGTGCACAAGGAGCACCTGTACGCGACGGACAGACATGGACCCAAACCTACGTGTCATCCCCGCCCTCATAGCAGTCGACCTCCTCTACAGGTACCGACGCAGATGCCGCAGAAAGTCAGAACAACACCCAGGGGCAAAGGGGGGGGCAGGACACAAAACCCCCACCCAAGTCACACAGCACACATGCCCTGGACATACCTGACCACCAGGCCCTGGTCACTTCGAGGGGGTGGGGGCATGTCCAGCAATGCCAGCGTCCGCCACAATGGAAGTGGGCGACGACGCGAACCGGCAACACAACAATACAGGTATGTACCGTACCCACGCCTTAAGAGTGTGGGTACGAGTCGTACCACGCCCACACCCACGTCACCCCAACAATGGTGGTACGGCCCGTACCCATGTGCCAAAGGCCTGGGTACGGGCCGCACAAGCATTCCACAGCGTGGGCACGGGTACGTATGGACCGTACCTTCACCCGCGTATGTATGGAGTGTACCCCCACCCCAACAGTGTATGTACGGACCGTACCCCCACCCGCGTATGTATGGAGCGTACCCCCACCCACATATGTATGGAGCGTACCCCCACCCCAACAGTGTATGTACGGATCGTACCCCCACCCATGTATGTATGGAGCATACCCCCACCTGTGTATGTATGGAGCGTACCCCCACCCCAACAGTGTATGTACGGACCGTACCCCCACCCGCGTATGTATGGAGCGTACCCCCACCCGCGTATGTATGGAGCGTACCCCCACCCCAACAGTGTATGTACAGACCGTACCCCCACCCGCGTATGTATGGAGCGTACCCCCACCTGCGTATGTATGGAGCGTACCCCCACCCCAACAGTGTATGTACGGACCGTACCCCCACCCGCGTATGTATGGAGCATACCCCCACCCACGTATGTATGGAGCGTACCCCCACCCCAACAGTGTATGTATGGACCGTACCCCCACCCGTGTATGAATGGACCGTACCCACACCCACGTATGTATGGAGCGTACCCCCACCCCAACTGTGTATGTACGGACCGTACCCACACCCGCGTATGTATGGAGCGTACCCCCACCCCAACAGTGTATGTATGGACCGTACCAACACCCGCGTATGTATGGAGCGTACCCCCACCCCAACAGTGTATGTATGGACTGTACCCCCACCCGCGTATGTATGGAGCGTACCCCCACCCCAACAGTGTATGTATGGAGCGTACATGCCCAGACGCAGGAGGGGTGGGTGCAGAGTCCTCCCAGCAGTGCCCAGATGCAGGAGGGGTGGGTGCAGAGTCCTCCCAGCAGTGCCCAGACGCAGGAGGGGTGGGTGTAAAGTCCTCCCAGCAGTGCCCAGATGCAGGAGGGGTGGGTGCAGAGTCCTCCCAGCAGTGCCCAGACGCAGGAGGGGTGGGTGCAGAGTCCTCCCAGCAGTGCCCAGACGCAGGAGGGGTGGGTGCAGAGTCCTCCCAGCAGTGCCCAGACGCAGGAGGGGTGGGTGCAGAGTCCTCCCAGCAGTGCCCAGACGCAGGAGGGGTGGGTGCAGAGTCCTCCCAGCAGTGCCCAGACGCAGGAGGGGTGGGTGCAGAGTCCTCCCAGCAGTGCCCAGACGCAGGAGGGGTGGGTGCAGAGTCCTCCCAGCAGTGCCCAGACACAGGAGGGGTGGGTGTAGTGTCCTCCCAGCAGTGCCCAGACACAGGAGGGGTGGGTGTAGAGTCCTCCCAGCAGTGCCCATGGAATGCAAAGGGTGGAGTACCCACAGATACAATGCCCACAAATGTCAGTCAGGTGCACAAAGACCCTGCAGTACATGTACCACATGTGTGCGAGGCTGGGAGTACACACATGCATAGCGCCTAAAAGAGAACATGTCCACATGAAGTCATGTCAACAGTCTACATACACAAGTACAGTGACCACCAAGGATGCCACGAATGATGCAGGTGGAGACATCGCTCAGCATGCATGTGCAAAGTTGAAGGAGTCCGTCACACCCCCAGCTGATGTAGACACAGCTCAGCACCACATAGTGGAAACACCCTGCAGGGAAGATGTCAGGTTACACAGAGGAAGGAACACACATTGGGACGATGTCACCATGCAGTAACTGCTTACATGAACAAAGTAATTTAGCCAACAGCTTGTGATGGCACACAGATACCAGGGTCCACCCTATGACCAGCACAAGACTACATTTCCCACACACCCAACACATTATCACCACCCAAAATCATGGAGCAGGTCCACCAACAGCAATACCAGATGAACAGTAGTGTTCCAAGGAAAAAACAAATTGCTTTATTCAGCAGGATGTAAGTAATAATCATCATAAATGTCAATATATACAAGGCCCATAGGACAGTCCATGACTCCAATCCGGATGGGGGACACAGTGGTACGTGCGTCCACTAGCTTGCCTGCACAGTCAGACTCCTTTGTCTTCCACAGGGGGGGGCATCATGTTGGGGGGAAGGACCAGGCACCGCAGGGACAGGAGGGGCAAGGGGAGGTGTTGTGGGCGCAGGGACGGACGACTCCAACACAGGGGGTGGGGCAGCGCCAAAGGTGGATTCGAGCACGGCGCTGCACACTACTGCCAGGTTGGCCAGCGTCTCCCCTGCACCCGAAGGAACCACAGGCCCCAAGGAGGGGGGTGTTGGAGGGATGGGTCGCAGCGCTACTGGGGGGTGTGTTGACAGGGGGGGACTCAACTCCCCTGCCAGTGTCCTGCCTCCACCGCTTGCGGGGTGGTGCCACACTGGGGCTGATGGACAGACTGGGCAGGACTGACCCTGTGTCCGACTCTTGGCCAGGAGAGCTGAGGGGAGTGGATTTGGAGGGTGGTGGTCGTGAGGAATGTGGAATCCCACTCTAGCTGCGTGTCTTCCGTTTCCCCCCCGACCAAGTAGGTGTGCCTACTTCACCCTGTGTGTGCATGCCAGGAGGTGTGCGCTTTGCCTTCCCTGCTGGTGTGGTGCCTGTGTCTGGTGGGGTGTGTGCATGCTGACGTCTGGGTGTACGTGGGACAGGCATGGGAGTGGGAAGTGTGGATGGGGCATGGGTAGGGGGTGGGACGAAGTGCTGCAGGAGACCCACTGCTGCAGTCAGTGTCGAGTCAATAGACCGCAGCAAGTTGCGTTGGTCAGCCTGCGATGCTGAAATGCCCTCCAAGTATGCCTCCATGTTGGTGAGCACTTGGCTGTGGCCATGGAGGACATTAAGCATCGCAGCCTGACCAACCTGCAACTGCCGCATGATGTCCACAGACTCGGCATTGGTGGCAGCAGTGGAGACAGGGGCAGGGGGTGCGGTGCCTGGCAGGAAGGAGACACGTGGTGACCTAGCACGCCAGGAAGGGACACGAGCAAGTGGGAGGCCGGTGATGGCAATGGAGGGGGCGGAGAGAGATGTTGTGCTGCTGTCAGCTGTTGGAGTAGCCTCCGCCCCCTCGGAGAGCTCAGCCTCAGACCCGTCAGCTTCATATTCTGTGGTGGCAGTGGACAGGTCCTCCGGCTCACTCCCCTCGGCCTCAGTTCCACTCGATGTGCCAGCTAAGATGTCACTGCTGGCACTGGTGCCCGGTCCCTCCGCACGGTCCGTGCCGGTGTCTCCATCCGTGTCCCCCGACGATGCTGTGGGCAAGGTGAATAAACAGGAATTAATCAGACACCTGTATACATCTGTCACATGAGTCAAATCTACATAGGTTACAGTGCATAGCCTGAAATGAAAGATGAGTAACATCTACAATACAAGGTACATATATAGGCCCTGCAACACACAGTTGGTTCACCCACCATGCCACTGAGAAACTATGGAGAGCATGACACATTTGCAAATGACATGATATGGATTTGGACAGAGGAGCCAGGCTCTGGGGACAATCCAGCACTGCATCTGCACCACACAGTGTTGCCGTAACTAGGGATGAGCAGGGACCATCTCCATGAACTTGAGGCACATGCTGCAAAGGTAATACTTAAAGACATGCCCAACATGAATGGGACACTGCACCTTGAGTGTATGTCCAGACAAACATCACACACTGGCCAGACCGAGCAATGAGATTTCAGGTGTCGACATGTAGGCCTTGCCCGCACCAACCACCCCCTACATGAGACAATTTGATGAGACACAGGAAGCACTTGCATCTCTTAGTCTGGGAGAAATACACATGGGCTGCCAGAAACCCATATTGGACCCAAAATACCCCATGTGCGCCTGTACAACGCTCTCATTTATAAATGGCCATCATCAGATAATTGTAACAAGACACACAGGCACTGGCCACCGTGAGTATGAACGAGGAAAATTAGGTCAGGCTGTACAGTGGGCACTTGTAGAACACGTTACGTAAATATACATGGTGCCAGGGGACAATGGCTCAGAGCACATCCTATGCTGTAGACACTGAGAGTGTCCACATATTGTGATGACACACATGATACCTAGCAAAATATGCCCCAGGGGACAGTAGTGGCCACAATATTCCATGGTCCTGAATGGTAATGACTGCAACACAGGCCACCCTCCCTGCACTCTGCGTATCGCACACTCATGCACATCATGTCACAGGCCACAACATAGCACATGCTTGCTGTAAGGCATTACACTTCAGAGACATACTCCTATGTCTGGACTCAGCATCAGTGCCAATTGACATGGACCCCACAAGTACTGAACTGGACAGGGCACAGGCAAGGTCCCAAAACCTGTTACACACCACCCCCACACATGATGCTGCAAGCATTGGTCACGGGAATGAACTGCCAGCCCAGATGACCTTGTGAGAGAGTGACTACACACAGACCAGGGAACACATGGCAAGGAGGGGAAGGGAGGAAGGACAGCACCGCTATACTGTGGGTGACAGGACCTGCACCGCACATTTAAACACTGGCAGAGTATCCATGCAACTGCGCACTTACAAATGCTGGTGACACCCAACAAACACACATGTACCTACCCCCTTCCTGCTGCTGCTTCTCCCGTAAGCACCTGTCCATGTCTGGAAACACCACCGCCAGCACACTAAGGGTGGGCGTAGTTCGCGAAGTAGCACTTCGCGAAGCTACGCAAAGTGAAGTTCGCACTACGCGAGCTACGCGTAGCACTTCGCGAACTGCGAAGTAACATGTTCGCACTGTGCAAGATGTTGTTTTCAATGATTGCACAGTGCGGACAAGCAACCGGCACTGTGCAATCATTGAAAATGGCATCTTGCACAGTGCGAGCTGTAGTTTTCTGCTGCTCGAGTAGATTTTTACTCGAGCTGCAGCTTTCTCAACGCGAACTGGTAGTTTCTCATCGCGAGCGGTCGCGAGCATACGCGACCCCTCGCAATGAGAAACCTGACCTTCTCGCGTTGGGAATCTCGCCGGGAGGTTTATTTTCCATGCTCGCGATCGCGAACAAGGAAAAAGTCTCGCCAGGATGTCATTTTGCTTGCTCGCGGTCGCCAACTTGACGTTGAGGACCGCGAGCAAGCAAAAAATGACCGCAGCACTACGCAACACTACGCTACGCGTGTTCGCACTGTGCTACGTGCAGTTCGCGTAGCGCGAAGTAGCGCGAACTTCGCAAACTACGCGAGCGTAGCGTAGTGCTTCGCCCAGGCCTACAGCACACGCTTGTGGATGTGGGTCAGACGGTGACGCCCATGGTTCTTAGGGCCCACAGGTGAGTCCCCCAGCAGGACCCGTGCGATCCACCGCGTCCAGCACCGGATATCCTGCCAGCGTTTTCTCACCTGGGCCAGGCGCCACTTGCGACCCTCCGTCCTCCTCACGGCACTGACAGCGTCTCTCCAGATCTGCTCCTTGGCAGCGGCGCCTACCTGTGGGGTTGAAAAAGTGAGACTACATCAATACACCTGCCACATGTCACAGAGACACACATTAGAACAATTTTGCTGGTTTCAACAAGGCATAGTATGCAGCCAAAGCATTGCACCTTTGTCATAGGGACATTTTTCTCTGTGTAAGGCCAAATGCACCACGTGCCATTGAAAGTACACAGGTGGCATGAGGGGTACGACACAATAAATGATCCAGACTCACACTGTGCATCAGAAGGTACACCAGGATTATGTGCAGCACCTCAAAGCAGTCACATGCCACAGGCCTCTGACGCTACCTCAGCAGAGTACACAGACACACACAGGCACAGGACATTCACCTGCCATTGCCAAATGAAGCTACAAACATCACTCTGCACATGTGCCACTAGACTGGGGGGGCTCACAGGTGTGAGGCTGGCTCTGCACGTCAGACACACAGCACTGCTCCCTGCTCGCATCAGATGGGCAGGGTATATCCATCCCTCATGCAGCTTGGGTGCTACACTCCACATATGCACCCACCCATATGACAGGGGACTTACACACACACCGATGTCCAGGGTACGAACACATCATGTGGACACTCTCAGCACAGGTACAATGAACTAACACACATCTGTGGGTACAGTCACCTGTCACACTGGGCTGACCACAGAATCACATGAGGACTGTAGAAGCAACATTCCCAGGAGGATTAGACAGGCAGAATGTGGCATGCACCATGCAGTGATTGTCACAGTAAACACAATGCAAATGAGGACGGCAGACATGCACCACAGCATGCTCTGGCTGGGAGACATCAGGCATTCCCCCCCTGGGACCCACTCTACAGTACAATTGATGTGTCACACCTGGACACAATGCCAGAAGTCCCAGTCACAAAAAAGGGACACAGTCTGTGCTAGTGGACTCTGCACGCACCTGAAACCCTGGTCGCCCATACAGCATGGGGTACTGTGGGAGGATCACATCCAGCAATGCCAGATTCTCCTCCAGGGTGAAAGGCTGGGCCCTCTCCACAGACCTTGACATGGTGCCGGGGAATCACGAGCAGCAGCAGTGTTGTAGAATCAAAAGATGTGCAGGCAAGTGCTCTCTCATGGGACCTGGCTGCCTTATATCTGCCTTGCTGCCCTGTTTCATGCACAGGAGTACAGAGTGATTGGTCACTCACATTTGCATCCCATGTTTCCTCCAATCCCTTTAAACCTAGCACAGTCAGTGGCTTTGCTTTTTTTATTTCTTGAACATGATGTCAACTCCACAACCACTTTGCAACAAAGTAGATTCTTTCAAACTGACTTTTGCTGGGCACCTGATGAAAAAAATTCAAACTTTAAACTTGGTCTCCATGACAACCAGCATGCATGTAGGCCTTTATACTTGTCCCTCATGTGTCCCCTATGTAATTTGGAGATTCACACACAGGTACGGTGCGTTCAGGGGCCCTAGGGCACCCCAAATGCATAGCAACGGGCCGTACAGGCGTGTGTACGGTCCGTATCACTATGGGTACGCATACGCGAGCAAACCCATAGTGATACGGACCGTACACACGCGTGTACGCTCACTATCACTATGGGTGTGCTCGCGTATGCGAACCCATAGTGATACGGACCGTACACACGCGTGTACGCTCACTATCACTATGGGTGTGCTCGCGTATGCGTACCCATAGTGATACGGACCGTACACACGCGTGTACGCTTACTATCACTATGGGTGTGCTGGCGTATGCGTACCCATAGTGATACGGACCGTACACACGCCTGTACGCTCACTATCACTATGGGTGTGCTCGCGTATGTATACCCATAGTGATACGGACCGTACACACGCGTGTACGCTCACTATCACTATGGGTGTGCTCGCGTATGCGTACCCATAGTGATACGGACCGTACACACGCCTGTACGCTCACTATCACTATGGGTGTGCTCGCGTATGCGTACCCATAGTGATACGGACCGTACACACGCGTGTACGCTCACTATCACTATGGGTAGGCCTATGGCAGCACTCCCATAGTGATAGGGAACGTACACACGCCCTCAGAGCGAATGTACGTACAGTGCCTTACACACATCACAGTGGTGACAGGCAGCACACAGAAAGGAATAGAGCTGACATACTTGTCCATGGATGGACATCAAGGCATTGTCGGTGCAGTACTACATGTGTGGGGCACAGGTGTGAAAGGCTGTGATGTGGCACATTACTCCTGAGTTGTGAAGGCAATAGATGTATGATGAGATGTGTACAGATGTTATGTGTAACGGTGCACTATGTGCCAGACATGCCCTTCACTCCTTTGACATGTGTGCATGTCGTACAGCACACTTGAGATGAGCGTCACTGGCATGGCACAGTCAACAACACACGCAAGTGTCCCCTGATGCCCGCTACAGGGATTACCACACCTGGCATGTGACTACCCACGTTGCACGATGTGACTATGTCATGTATGTGTGGTGTGTTCCCATTAGCTTGATGTTGGTATTCCCTCAAAAGCATCTGCTGTTGCTGCAACCAACATGTGTCTGTGTGTAGATGGCCATGGCACACTGTTAAGCACACCAGGCCACATGTGGTATCGGATGTAAGGTGTGTATGTATGCATGGGACACGGAGTAGCGTAACAAGGACCTGTCTGCATCCTCTCAATGTATGTGTGGTCAGTCATGACATGTACACCTTCATGGCAAGGTGTGTGGGCTGTCCTAGTGCAATGTCATGTGACCTGTGGCTCTAGTGTTCCGCTACCTGTCTCTGCCATCAACATCCTACTTCTGCTGATATGTTGATGTATGTCACTCCTGTATTGCGTCTGGCTGTTCACTTACACTGGGACACAGCTAGTCCCATGCCATGAGATGTGGAGGTTCACAATCTCCGTGTGTAGCTGGGTCTTGGTAGGAGTGTCACCTGGCAGCCATACGTGTCCAGGGCATGTAGCACATACCTGACTCCGTATGTAGCATATGTGTATTAACAGATTAACATGTGCTCAGTACATATAAATTGTTGTTGTAGTGCACTCACTCCTCCTTGTCACTTCCAAATTACCGCAGAGCGCCGCCTCTTCCCCGACCAATTCCGGACTTGGCTGACATGCGGGAGAATGACTGTATACGCTGCTACCGCTTCCCCCAACCGTTGATTGAGGAGTTGACGGCAATGCTGGCACCACACCTGCAACCGCTGCACAGGTATCCTACAGCACTGACACCCAAGCTGAAGGTAATGGCAGCCCTACATTTTCTTGCCACGGGTACCTTTCAATATACCATAGCTCATGTTGGTGGCATGTCCCAGAGCATGTTCAGCCATGTGCTGCATGATTTTTTAGAGGCCATGTTGCTTCACCTGGATGAGTTCATCCATTTCCCAACTCCTGAACAGTTGACAGGTGTCAAGCGTGGATTCTATGCCCTGGGAGGGATGCCCCATGTCATTGGGTCCATAGATGGGACACATGTGGCTTTGGTACCACCACAGGCACAGGAGGTAGCGTACAGGAATCGCAAGCACTACCACTCCATCAATGCCCTTGTGGTGTGTCTGTCCAACATGGTGATTTCACATGTCTGTGCTCGTTTTCCAGGATCAGCACACGATGCCTACATCATGAGGCGTAGCAGGGTGCCTGAAATGATGACGCACGAGCATGTGTTGTTGGTGGGTACACTCTGTCTGTCCTGTATTTTGCGTAGACTTCCAGCCCGACCGCTTCTCCTGTCCTACTTATGTCCATGTGGTTTCCATGTAGGGGACGCTGGCTATCCCAACATGCCATGGCTGATCACACCTCTCCGCAACCCCAGCACGCCGGCCCAGCTCCGCTACAACACCACCCATGGCCTGACAAGGCGAGTGATAAAGAGGACATTTGGCCTCCTGAAGAGCCGATTCAGGTGCCTACACAAGACCGGCGGCACCCTCCCATATGCCCCGGCGAAGGTCTGCAAAATCTTCATGGTCTGCTGCATGCTGCACAACATGGCAGTTGAGAAAGCTGTGCCACTCATCCTGGATCAAGATGATCAGGACCATCCACCCGTGGAGGACGAAGGGCTTGACAATTGAGCTAGTGATGTGGAGGATGTGGTTCCGCAAGAGGACATCCGGAGTCGGCTCATACGCGACTTCTTTGCTTAGTGGTGAGTACCAGTGTCTGAGTGTGCACGCATTGGTCCCCGTGTGGCATGTGTTGCGATGTGTGTGTCCATCTGCATGTATGCCACGTGAGTCAGAGGTGTGTGTGGATGTGTCACTGGAGTGATGGTGCCAGAGATGAGTGTATTTCCACAGTCATAATTGTGACCTAGCATGTTGTCATCCTTACATGTGTCGAGTACATGCACATGCAAGTGGATGTGCTTTTTGTGGCTGACTTCTTGTGTGTCTCTCATCCCCAGGTACTTGCGCATGCCGTCTGCTGGTTGCATTGTTGTGGCACTGCTATTCCTCATGGACACGTCATCGTGTGCTGACTCAGCGTTACACGCACAGACAAGTTTGGAAGTCTCCTTAGGGTAAGGGATGCATCAGGGGTGTATTGGGTGTGGCAGTTGTTTACGATGTGTGCACACTGCCCCTGTCGATGTTTGGTTCCTCTGCAGACATGTCGCATCACCATGGGACACATTACATGTAGCTGGATACACCTGAATAGATGGTCAGACTTGTTGACAGTCATCTGTAATGGGATAGTGGATTGTGATGATGGCATCAATGTGTGTAACACTGCCCTCGGACACATACGGTTTGCATTGGCTTGACATGGTGTGGGACTTCCACATCAGAGGATCAATGGTGTATGGCAGCCTCTTTGTGAGCAGCAGGGGGTGTTTAGCTGTTACACAACACTTGTGTGCCAGTTCCATGGATATCAAGCATTTGTGGTGCAGAAGGGGGGTGCCAGTGTTGGACCCACATGTTACTCCACATGACCTGTGTATGTGTACTTCGAGTTGCCTCTGCATTCCGGAATACATGACTAATAAAGGTGTCCCTATGCCTCCAAGGTGCCTCTTCTCAGTCAATGCTGGTGTGTTGCCACGGTGCATACGGCATATCTGGCATGGTTTTCAGTGATAGTGGCTATGTGTCTATGTGTAGAGTAGCAAGATGCAAGCTGTTTGTCTGGGATTAGACTCTGTATTGTGCATGACTGTGTGGGTATTGTGACATGTGCCATCCCCATGCATCCAACGTTGGCCAGGCCACCATTCTCTGCATCCACCTGACTCAAGCTTGCAGGACATGGTTCTGCCACCTGTCTACACATACCTGGGTGCCCCCAGGACACTCCACATGATCCCTGACCTCTGCGCATGACTGTTGCTGTACTCAATATGTCTGTCGGCACGGTTGTGCGGCCACCCCCTCAGCTGGTTGGGCCCATCACGGGTGTGTATGGTGCTCCATGTCTGTCTTGCCTAATACATTGTGACCCATGTGTGTCCTGTGCCAGACTCAGGCCCCAGGGTATGGATGGTTGAAGTCATATGAGAACTCAGGCATGGTTAGACTTTACAAGACACATGTAAGGTAATAATGCAAAATGTAGGCATCATCTCTTGATCGTGTAAGTTTTTATTTGTGTTGGGGTACGTGTTGGGGGGGTATGACAAGAGGGGCTTTCCGGGTGTGTGGAATCCAAAGTTCACTGAGGGAGTTGGTGTCCTTGCCATTGGAAATCATCAGAGTCCATGCCACAGTCTTTGTCAACATTGGTCAGACAGTGACCAGCAAGTCCATGTGGCAGAGAATGTCATTTGCTGATGTGCTGCTGTTGGGCCAGTGGGCCAGGTGCCAGGCCAAGTGTCCTGGGAGATGGTGCTGTTGCGCCGACCCTCACGGTCTTTTCCGTGAACGACCCGCCCTCCTGCGGGAACCCTCAGAAGCAGGCCGTGACGATGTTTGGGATGCTCCGTCGGATGTATCCTCCTCCTCCTGATCCCTCCCTGTGGGTGGTGATGTTCTTCGCCTGGTGGCACAGGGAGGGTTGCCCATGTTGTCGGCTATCCGACGGAGTGAACGGTTAATTCCCGTGAGCACCGTCACGAGCTCAGCCTGTCTGTCCTCCATCCGTCCATGGTGTCACTGTTGACAGGCATGTTACTCCGCATGTTGCTGGGCCTGCTGGGTCTTGATCTCCTCGAGGGTCCCCTTCATCTGGTTGAGGGTGGACACAACCTGGCTCATGCCCGTGGTGCCCTGCCGGTGTGTGTCCAGGATGTTTCTTATATGGGAATATACCGGTTCCGCAGCCAACTGGTCAGGCTCGCGCCTCCGCCGTCCTCCACTCCCACCACCCCTGCCCACTTGCACTTGGCCTGCCCTTGTGGGCACATTGGGTCTCCGGGACCCCTGAGGGGTGGCATTTGCGTTGTCCCCTGCCTCCTCCTGGGTGCCCGGTACACCGTGTTCCTCCTGGTCAGCCTGGCTGCTTTGTGGTGGTGGGGCAGGGATCCTGGGTGTCTCCTGGGATGTGGCAGGAGTGGGGGTGGTGGTTGGCCCAGTTGTACCTGACGCAGGTGCTGCAGGTGGTTGGACACCAGAGGGGCCAGGTTGGTCGGAGTCGTCCACAGAGTGGTGAGAGTCTTCGCTGCTGGTGGGATCGTCATCCCACAGAGCCAGGTCCTGTGAGTCTTCCCCCCCAGTGTTGGGGGGTGATCCACGACGTTGACCTGTGTGTGAGAGAGACAATGTTATTTTTGTTCCATGCAACATCAATGTTTCATTCGTTTCAAAGTTGGCACATTTCCTCTGGGTATTTGGATATGTCTTGCATTCCACTCACAGTGCACTTGTGCATGGGTACGTCCCTTGGCCACAGCTTTTGAGACTTTACCTATGTGTGACACAGTCTTACTTGCTGCGTCAATTGTGACTGCAGTCAGCAGTGGAGTGAGCAGGTGTGGCGAGCCATACATTGGCGCCTTCCGTGTTGCACTGTACGTGGGCACATGTAGTTGTTCCACATACTTATATAATGCAGGTAGCTGGCGTTGTGCTCGTGCACAGGTTGAGACATGGCCCAGTGTTTTGCCATGGAGAAGAGAGGGGGATTCAGGCACTGGCCACCCTTGTCTACATGCACGCAGTCCACCTGCTGACGAGCAGACATTCCCACATCACTCAAGGCTGAATTGGTCTCCCTGTGTATCCCTTTCTCACTCCCTCTCTGTCCCCCTCTCCCTCCCTCCCTGTGTCAGCCTCCTCCCTCTGTCCGTCTCCCTGTGTCTCCCTCCCTCTCTCTCCCCCTCTCTCTCCCTCTGTGTGTCACCCTCTGTCACCTCAGCCCAGCTTCCTAGGCACACACTTTTTGCAGATCTTTGAATGACCCTTGGCTTGTTCATGTGAGTTTGTTTCTGATCTCCAGGCACCCATTGGGTGTAGTGTCTGTGTCTGCGCTGCTGCTGTGGTGGTGTGTGCTGCCACTCTTTCACAGTGTTGGCTGTTCATTGGCTGCTGTCATGTGCAAAAAGTGCCTTCACCTCCATGTCTTCATGCAAGGCGTCCGCCATTTGCAGGCAAGTCTTTCCTGTGTGGGGACACACTGTTTGTCTGGCTGTGACCTAGGCCATATGGGCCTAGGTCCACTGCCACCACCGGCAGTATGGCCATCACCTTCTCCTCCCAGGGATGGTATTGTACGCGTCTGGGGGCCGGCCCTCCTCCAGTGATGTTGGCCTGGTTGTGGTCGTCGGTCATTTTGCAGCGAACCGTCCTCCGCAGATCGCACCCCCTGGCTTGGCATTCATGCAACAGCATTCACAGCATCGACAATCGTCTGCCACATGGCTATTTTTTCGGAAATGCTGGTCTGTCTGACCAATGTTCCAAAGAGGTGTGGCTCGACTCTGAGGATTTCGGCAACAAGGACCTCCAACTCTTGGCTAGTGAACTTTGGATTCTTGTTAGTGGGCATGGTGAGGGGTGTGGGTGTGGATGGTTGTGGGGGGTGTGGGTGTGGATGGTTGTGGGTGTGTGGGTGTGGTTGTGCAGGTGTGTGTGTGAATGTGATGAGGGGGTGTTTGTGAAGGTGGTTGTGTGAAGGTGTGCAGGTGTAAGGTGTAGTGGAGGTTGTAGTATGGTGCACTTGTTTCTCTGTGTGGTCTGGCAGCAGTGGGTCTGTTGCAAAGGATCATGTTTTGTGTGTGTTGGGCCTTTTTATTGGTCCATTGGTGGGTGTGGCTGTGTTTGAACTTTGGGTGGGTGTGTTATAAGGAGTGGTTGTGTTTTGGGCCTCTGTTTGGGAGTTTGGCAGTTGTTTTGTGGCTTTGTGCGATTTGAATGGAGTCTTCTTGTGTTGTTTTGCTTTGTCCTGGTTGTGTACGTGTGTTTTTAGCGTCTGTACGGTGCGTACATCGGCCATTTTGTTGTACAGTGCTGTCCTTGTCTCTGGCTTGGTACGACTCGTACATGCGCGATGTTGGGTGAGGGTGCTGGTGTTGGGGCCTGGGGTGCGCTCCGTACTTAGACTGGTGGGGTGTGTGTTCGCTCCGTACATACAGGGGTGGGGGTACGGTCCGTACATATACGGTTGGGGTGGGGGTATGCTCCATACATACGCGGGTGGGGGTACGGTCCGTACATACACTGTTGGGGTGGGGGTACGCTCCATACATACGCGGGTGAGGGTACAGTCCGTACATACACTGTTGGGGTGGGGGTACGCTCCATACATACGTGGGTGGGGGTATGGTCCGTACATACACTGTTGGGGTGGGGGTATGCTCCATACATACGCAGGTGAGGGTACGGTCCATACATTCACTGTTGGGGTGGGGGTACGCTCCATACATACGCGGGTGGGGGTACGCTCCATACATACGCGGGTGGGGTTATGTTC
Organism: Triturus cristatus; assembly: GCF_964204655.1. Taxonomy (NCBI): domain Eukaryota; kingdom Metazoa; phylum Chordata; class Amphibia; order Caudata; family Salamandridae; genus Triturus; species Triturus cristatus. Next base: position 960,183,958 of record NC_140585.1, on the reverse strand, counting down.
CATACATACGCGGGTGGGGGTACGTTCCATACATACGCGGGTGTGGGTACAGTCCGTACATACACTGTTGGGGTGGGGGTACGCTCCATACATACGTGGGTGGGGGTACGCTCCATACATACGCGGGTGAGGGTACGGTCCGTACATTCACTGTTGGGGTGGAGGTACGCTCCATACATACGCGGGTGGGGGTACGGGCCGTACGTACACGGGTGTACATGCACGAGTGGGGGTTCGGCGCGTACATACGAGGGCTGGGGGGTGGTTGGGCGCGTACATACGGGGCTGGGGGGGTGTTGGGCGCGTATGCGGGCACATGTCTCCATGGTTGCTATGGGAGTTCGGTGCGGACGGTGTTTTTTCCATACGGTTGTAACATCGGACGCACGGGATGGATCGTACTTGCGCGGTCTGACTTCACTTTTCACATTTGTACGGTAAATCGTCCGGGGACGTGTCGGACACATTTTCCGACCCGAGGACGTGTGGGGAATTATTCCCAATGCGATTCGTATGGACTTTTTCCCATGCGAATCGTACTTGGCAGTTTGTACGGCACTTGTGCGATTCGTACGGTAAAAAGACCGGATACGAGTCGTACGGGGAAAATTTTTCCAGGATCCTAATCGGCACCACAGTGGGTGTGGTTGTGCAGGTGTGTGTGTGAATGTGATGAGGGGGTGTTTGTGAAGGTGGTTGTGTGAAGGTGTGCAGGTGTAAGGTGTAGTGGAGGTTGTAGTATGGTGCAGTTGTTTCTCTGTGTGGTCTGGCAGCAGTGGGTCTGTTGCAAAGGATCATGGTTTGTGTGTGTTGGGCCTTTTTATTGGTCCATTGGTGGGTGTGGCTGTGTTTGAACTTTGGGTGGGTGTGCTATAAGGAGTGGTTGTGTTTTGGGCCTCTGTTTGGGAGTTTGGCAGTTGCAGGTCAGTGAATAGGTTGTATTTGTGCTTGTTGGACATGTTTTGTGGCTTTGTGCGATTCGAATGGAGTCTTCTTGTGTTGTTTTGCTTTGTCCTGGTTGTGTACTTGTGTTTTTAGAGTCTGAACTGTGCGTACATCGGCCATTTTATTGTACAGTGCTGTCCTTTTCTCTGGCTTGGTACGACTCGTACATGCGCGATGTTGGGTGAGGGTGCTGGTGTTGGGGCCTGGGGTGCGCTCCGTACTTAGACTGGTGGGGTGTGTGTTCGCTCCGTACATACACGGGTGGGGGTACGGTCCGTACATATACGGTTGGGGTGGGGGTACGCTCCATACATATGCGGGTGGGGGTACGGTCCGTACATACACTGTTGGGGCGGGGGTACGCTCCATACATACGTGGGTGAGGGTACGGTCCGTACATACACTGTTGGGGTGGGGGTACGCTCCATACATACGCGGGTGTGGGTACGGTCCATTCATACACGGGTGGGGGTACGCTCCATACATACGCGGGTGGGGGTACGCTCCATACATACACTGTTGGGGTGGGGGTACGCTCCATACATACGCGGGTGGGGGTACGGTCCGTACATTCACTGTTGGGGTGGGGGTACGCTCCATACATATGCGGGTGAGGGTACAGTCCGTACATCCACTGTTGGGGTGGGGGTACGCTCCATACATACACGGGTGGGGGTACGGGCCGTACATACACGGGTGTACATGCACGGGTGGGGGTTCGGCGCGTACATACGAGGGCTGGGGGGGTGGTTTGGGCGCGTACATACGGGGGCTGGTGGGGTGTTGGGCGCGTATGCGGGCACATGTCTCCATGGTTGCTATGAGAGTTCGGTGCGGACGGTGTTTTTTCCATACGGTTGTAACATCGGACGCACGGGATGGATCGTACTTGCGCGGTCGGACTTCACTTTTCACATTTGTACGGTAAATCGTCCGGGGACGTGTCGGACACATTTTCCGACCCGAGGACGTGTGGGGAATTATTCCCAATGCGATTCGTATGGACTTTTTCCCATGCGAATCGTACTTGGCAGTTTGTACGGCTCTTGTGCGATTCGTACGGTAAAAAGACCGGATACGAGTCGTACGGGGAAATTTTTTCCAGGATCCTAATCGGCACCACAGTGTCCAGCCTTTTTCACATTTAAGATAAACTGTGTAATGACCAGAAGTTATCGAAGGTCCATCATGGAAAATTATTGCAACTGCAACAAAAGTTTTTCCTGATATTGATAAATGTTTTCCTACAAACTTCTTTATAAAAGTGTCCAATTTTATTCCATCAGCTCTACAACGTTGCATCATTAAAATTACATACTGTCCATATTTCTTTAAAAATAACGTTGAAAACATGTCTGATTTACATTTAGAACATTCCATGTTGTGATTGGCATCTTTAACTAATTTACTAAAAGTGACTGATTGACTCTCTGGTAATGTTAAATATATGAACCTTTCTGAATCAACATTAGAGCTGCATGCGTTGAAACAGTTTTCACAACTATGTTCCCATTTATAAGAGAGACCAAACATATTTTCTATTTCTACCCCTTCTTCTTCCAGTACCATAAGGATATACATCAAGAATTCCTGAGCATCTTGCTGGACATTTTGAGTAAACTGTGTACTTCCTGAACATACATCTAAAAGTTTTCTAACATCAGAAGCACTTTCTATTTTAGTTTTATCATTACTCAGCTTCTCAAAAAGAAAACTCAGCAGAGAACAAAATCTTTTTTCATGATTTAGTATTATCTGCTCTTGCAAACTTTCAAGATAAAATACAACATTCAGCACTACATTAGCGTAGCAGTTGGCACCAGAGCTATTTTCAAAATGACAACCAACAACCTCTTGAACACTGTCCTTTTTCTTTTTGCTTGCAATCACATCACTCTCCTTTTGTTTTCTCTTCTGTACATCCTCATTACAGATATTCTCAATTCTCCTTTTCCGAGAAACAACACGTTTTTCAAACACAGGATACTGACCTAAATGAGGAGCATAGGTTCTTCTTAATCTATTATACTCCTTTACACAATTTGCATCAGCACTAACTTTTGAGTCATCAAAGTCTATCATGAATAGACCAGATAATGTTTTCACTCGTGACAAAGCAACATATGCCATACCTTCTTTGAACACAGTTGAACCAATGTTTACAAAAGCACTATCTACAGTTAATCCTTGAGATTTGTGAATAGTTACAGCATATGCTAGAGAAAACGGAAACTGCTTCCTACGTACATATAAGTCTTTCACAAGTAAGAAACGAACTGAACAACGACAAATGTCTTTAACCTCTTCAATCTGATCAAATTTTATTTTTTAAAAATTCAATTCCATCTTTTTTCTGGTATTTCACAAAACCCACAACTTTACCCGTAGCTCCATTCACTAAACCTTTTTCTACATCCAAATTTCTTCTTAAAAATACTCGACAGTTCATACAAACATAAAGATTTTTTTCTAATCCAGCTGTTTTTCGAAATGTTCTTCTCTAGAGAATCCAATTTATTTTTCAGTTTGCCTGTTAATGTAATAGTAATTCCTTCATGCTGAATTTTGTCCACTGCTTCCATTTTCTTAATCTCTTCCTTTTCCAATTTCAAAAGTTCCTCATTGAATATCGAGCATTCACGTAGTGTTGGCATTAGGCAGATTACAGTATTTTTTTCTGCAATGTTCTGGTATATTTTCTCTGCAACTATTTCTTCATTTGGAAATAAATTATGTAGCATCCGACTCTGTAATGCTTCTCTGCCAACTTCTGTAAGTAGTCCAATTCTGATATCTTTCCGAATACTTGCCTAATCTTCATCGTTTGCTTGCCTCATATTGGTAGTGAGTTCTTTGTACTCAAAGAATGACCAAATATTCGCATTACCAATACTTCCTAATGACTTCTTTGGGTCTTCATGTGTCACAGTATTAAACACTGGTTGTCCTTTAACTGGAGTGAGCTGCAGAAGATCCCCAAAAACTATAACATGTTTTCCTCCAAATAACAGGTCATAGTCTCTCTTTAGAATTTGCTGCATTCTTAAATGCACAAAGGCAAGCATTAAGTTTGATACCATGCTTACCTCATCAATAATGAGAACTTGCATCTTCTTCAAAACTCTTGAAACGTCGAAGCATGCTTCTCCTGTTAGCTTGTGATATTCTATTTTGTTCTCATGCTTCACTGGTAACATTAGCAAGCGATGTAAGGTAATTCCTTTTATGTTATATGCTGCTAACCCAGTTGGAGCAGTAACAACACAAGACAAAGTTGAATCTGTTTTTTGCTGTAGGTAGCTTCGGATGACTTTAATTAAGAAACTTTTTCCAGTTCCAGCTTGTCCACTCACATACATCCTGATTGGTTCAAATGATGCACATGAGCACTCTTTCTTTTCATGTAGTAATCCATGATCAATTTTTTTTGTGACTTCTTCATAAATTTGTTTTTGTTCTTCATTCAGTTGCTGTTCCAAATATGTTAAGTCTACTAAATCTTCCTGAGCTTGATTCATAGCTGTTTCCACTTCAGTCATTGCTATTGCAGCTTCATTTTCTATGATTGGTTGTCCTAGGGGTTCTTGACTGAGTGTTCCAGAACTTTGGCTGTCTTGAGAACTGTCTCTAGCTACTTCAGCTGCAATTGTAGCTCCCTGTTCAATTTCTTCATTTAACATTTGCACACAATTTGTTTAAGTACTGCATTCAATCGTATCTTTACATGCGTTAAAGGAATCTTCATAGCTGTGAAAATCTCCAAGCAATTCATCCTCTGAACACCATGGTTTAACAGCTGTAAAAGTGCTAAGTAGTAAAATTCCTTTTTGTCAGGAGTGTCGCAACTCAGCTCCTGTGATTAATCACGCTTCCTTTTGTTTGCTTCACCAAACATCCTTCCTCACCAATGACTTTATATTTTCCATTGTTGATGTCTTCTGTGGCTTTCCGTGTAAAAATGTAGTTCTGCAGCACTTCATAGAGACACATGTTCTCAAGATTACGACTTCTTTTTGGGTAATATGTGTCCAACATGTTTGATTTCAAAATATCTGTACTTTCCGGGTCATTCTCTGCCAAATATTCAATTTCTCCAACAGATTTCAGTACCCGATTTCGCATTCCTGCAAGGCCTAAACTTACCCAAATTATTCTTCTGGATTTGAAGTACAGACTTGCAGATGATAACCTATCTGAGCATTCATAGGATCCAATTTCTCGATGCGATAACATCTTTAAACTGAAACTGTATAGCTTTTTACTGACAGTCTTCTCGTGAGAAATCTCTTCCCACATTTCCTTCAATTCCGTTTTCTCAGATTTAGTGATGTAAGATGTGACATACCGAGCAACAGCAATAGAATTGTCAGCTACATACTGAATATCCATGTTAGCATTCCACATGGATAAAATGACTGGGTTGTAGTCATTTATATATTTTGACTCTTCTTTTCTTCTTAGGTTGTAGGTATTTTTAGGCGATTTTCTTGTGATAGTATGTCGCACAGCTGACATAAAACTGTTGACTCTTCCTTTTGAAAGAACAGGTCGCGGAAATCCAAATCGACATTTTGTGTAGAATTTTTTTTTACTCTTGTACTTTCGTCAACAGTATTTTCCACACCGATGACATTGGAAACGTAAAACTTGCTCTTTTAAGTGTTTCTCTTCTGTGCTTTCAGGTATAGCACATGTTGCATATCCTTCGATGAAACTTAAAACTGCATCATCAGAATCTGTTCCAAATTTTGGGGCATCCTTGATCCACAACAGCATATGAATATGAGGAGCACCACTTCCTAGGTACTCTTTTCTCCAAAAGAAATCCACAACTTCTGCAAGAGGTGGATTTTTTTTATTGCAGATGAAGGACATCATAGCCTCAAATCTGTGATTGAAATATCTGCAAACATTAACCGGATCCAATGAGCACAATTCTCCTGCTGTCTTGTATTGGATGTTTTCAATATTTGAATTTGCCTCTCGAAGAAAATACAGAAGATCATCCCAAGCGTACTCAGCACAGCTTAGGGTGAGAAACCATGTAGGAGTTCCTAAATTCCGTAACATACACTTCAATTCTCCATGGCGTCGGTACCAATATTCATTTGTCCCACGCTGATAAGCCATTAGATTAATCAATTGAGATTCCAAATGATCATCTCGCTGTTGCACTATGTTCATAAAATCCTTTGCAGACAAATTACGTAGATGTACTCCAGTTTTCAAAATGTGATTTACTGCATAAGATAGTGCTGACAAGTCACTTTAAAATAAAAGATGGAACAAATAAGGAATACTTTGACGAAATCTGGGATCTTCTGCATATAATCTTGTAGTCCGATACTCAGAAGCAGGAATCTGTACTGGACGTTCATCATATCATCCACCTTTTCCTGTAGGAAACAGCTGGGGAAAACAACGAGCTTCCAAGCTCTCCTCCCATACACTCACGGGAGTTCCTTGTGCTTTTTTCATCTGAAACAGATCAATAGTGTTTGCCATAACTTCTTTTGAATGAAGAGGATGTATTCTGAAATGTTCATAAATTTCTTCTTCTTTTGACTTATCCACTTTTTCAATTTGCCCAGCTGGTATTCCTGAGTCTGGTAGTAAAACTTCTTCATCTTCATCCATATAAATTGTTCATACCATTTATTATTTCTTTTCAAATATAAATTTGCTCTTTGTACTTTTCGTACATCTACCAGCTCCTGCCAAATTTTCTTGTTCTTTGTTGGGACTCCATTAACCAAAATAACTAATGGTTCAGTTTCCAATCTATCTGCATCAATAGTTTCCATATTTTTTTTCAAATCCAATGGCAAATAGACAACTCTTCCTTTTAAACCTCTTTGTAAATCCGAAGGAGGTAATTTGCCTGTTTTGGGCTCCATACGAACTATAGTCTGAAAAGGATGGACACATTGAATGAGTATAGACTCATACGTATTTAAATCACTAAGTTCTGCAGGAATTTCAACCAATTCTAAATTATTATGTACAGCTCTTGCTGGCATTTTATTTTCTTCTAACTTGTTATAACAGTATTTACAAATACGGTGATATTCACCCAAATCAAAACAGTTTTCCAGAAATAAATCTGTAGCAAAATCCAACCACTTAGTATTATTTTCTTTTTCACTTTTTTTATAGAGATCAACATACCTTGTTTGATTTTTATAATGGCTTCTCCGGCAACACATGCAAGTAATATTTGGTATTTCATTAGAGATGGTAGTAAATTTTGTCATTTGATCTTCAAAATGTTTACTAACAGTAGGTTCTACAACTACATTCTCTTCCACATTTTCTTCAATTACTGTGTCATTATCTGCACTTTCTTGTTCCGGACCAAAGTAACAAAAGTGAATTTCATCAGTAACCTTCTCTACATCTGATACAGATGCCCTATTCAACTCATTTAACTTTAGTGCTGGACTTTTAGCAAAATACAATCTTCTCACAAACTTTCTCATTTCAGTATGATGAACTGCCAGCATCCTAAAATGGTGAAAAACACTTTGGCAAACTTTCCTAGAAAGACAAGCCAGAGAATGTCCTTGCAAAACAGTATTCTCTCTCACTCTACATGGATCTAGTCTTTGAAGCACCTTAATCTTCTGTTTAACACTTTTTTTTACTATATTCTCTTAGAAACTCACGTAATTTATCAATAGATTCCTGTCGTACAGTACAAATACTACTACAATTCCAAGTGTACACTGGGGCTTTAGGACATCTCCCCATAACCTCATCAGCTATCACTTCTTCCTCATTTCTTGGAACCATTTTCTCCTTTTCCAATAAACGACCATCTGTCACTTAATAAGCACGACCTCTGGTGTCAACTGCATGCAGCAAACTATTACTTTGAAGATAACTCTCTTCATTAAAAAATGGTTCAGTATTTGAACTATGCATCCATTCTCCTAAAAACACTTTGCAAAAATTATTTCTTTTCACTACTCTTTTCATTTTGCTTTGTGACTTCATTACATTGACCATTTTATCTAATGTACGGATCCTGTTCAAAATTAAAATGAATAGTTTTCTTTTTAAATCTAAAGCCTTAGCTACAATTGATTCAATATCTTTTTTTCGCTTATAAAATTTCGCTTTCTTCTTATATTTTTCCACATCCTTTAGGAAATTGAACATCACTCTTCTCTGAAACATTTTTCTACGAATGTCTTTAAATGCTGTTTTTCTTTTTAAGTCAATCTTTATTGCTTCTAATTGTACATTAGCATTTTGTAATTTCTCACTTTTGTCCTGTTGTTTTCTACTTGAAACTCTATTTGCAGTGGGGACATTTTTCAAATTTGTTCTTTTTTTGAAGATATTTTTAAAAAAATCCTTGGTTTGCTTACCAGAAGACCTTTTAATTGTGCACTGTGGTGGAAATGAACTAGGCACTTTAAGTGGGGTAGGTCTGGAAATGTTTATTAAGGACACCTTTGTGCAATTGATGTCACATTTTCCACAAACTGCCTTTGTATATTCTAATATATGCCAAAGGCAAAAGTGGAACTGGTCCAACCAATTTTGTCCGCAGATTGACAAAGCAAGAAAGCACATCAATAAGTCTGTTTCTGCTTTCCTCAGAGACTATGGTATGGGTTCTATATACCACAACAACTTGCGTTACAACATGCAAGACATTTATAGAGGAGATGGTGTACATTTCAATGATGAAGGGAACAGAGTCTTCCTCTTGACTCTGCATCGGTACTTACTTGTAGGTACAAAAAAACACTCAATGAACACAACGACTCTTTTTAGAGCCAACCAACATCTAAACATTTCAATTTGATTTTTAGTTCTATTTTTTTAAATTTTTTTTACCGCCGTACGCGTACTGTACACGCAGGGTACGCGTACGCCGCGATTTAAAAAAAATGTATTTTTCACACTTCTGGGTCCTTTTTGGACCCCCTGACAAAGGCTAGGGGGTCTGCAACTCTCTACCTTGCCCCCTTTTCACGTTCTCCACCTTTGTTTTTTAGTGTGAGACACACAAAATGGCGGCCGACACTTCCTGATTTCAACCGACTGGAATGTTTACTGTCATGTAACCACCAATCAGAATTACGCTCGCGCACGGCAGCGTGCGCGTACGGTATGCTTACCGTACGCGCACGGTGCTCGCCTATAGATATATATGTAGTTTTAACTGACATTTTCTCAGGAACTACAGAACAGATTGACTCCAGATATTCAAAAGGCACATCCCTGACCTGAGGACTACCTCTCTGCCAAATTTCAAGTAATTCTGTTCAGCCGTTCGGGCTGTACCTTGGACTAAAGGTCCCTGTGGAAAAATGCATGGGGAAAACGCGTTTTGGGACCCCCCTTTTTTCTGGGCCCCTGCTTGACTAATCACCCCGAGACTTTCAGGGTAGGAGCGGAGCGGAGCACCCCACCTTTTTTTGAAAAATTCGCGAGGATTCGTCAACCGGCGCCAAAGTTATTCAAAATAGAATTTTCAGATTTCCTATGGAAACACGGTCCTAACTATAACTATCTACTGGCGACCGGCAGTAGATAATATCTATATATATATATGTATATATATATATATATATATATATATAGATATTATCTACTGGCGGTCGCCAGTAGATAGTTATAGTTAGGGCCGTGTTTCCATAGGAAATCCGCAACATTTTCCCCATGCATTTTTCCATAGGACCTTTAGTCCAAGCTACAGCCCGAACGGCTGAACAGAATTTCTTGAAATTTGGCAGAGAGGTAGTCCTCAGGTCAGGGATGTGCCTTATGCAGGTCTGGTGTAAATCTGTTTGGTATTTCCTGAGAAAATAGCATTTAAAAGCATATATATATATCTATAGGCGCGCTCCGTGCGCGTACGGTAAAACTTACCGTACGCGCACGCTGCCGTGCGCGAGCGCGATTCTGATTGGTTGTTAGATCTTAGTAAACATTCGAATCGGTCGAAACCAGGAAGTGTCGGCCGCCATTTTGTCTGTCGCAGTGTGAGGGGATAAAAAACAAAGGTGGAGAACGTGAAAAGGGGGCAGGGTGGACAGTTCCTGACAGGGGGTCCCAGAAAGAACCCTAAGGGCAAAAATGTTTTAAAAAAATGTTACGAAAAATCGCGGAGTACGCGTAGCGTGCGCGTACGGTGTAAACGAAACAATTCTGCGAATTGCGTAACGTGGGCGCTCAGTGCGCGAAGCGCACCGAGCGCCCACAGCGCACGCACGGTGCGCACGGTGCGCACGGTGCGCACTCACGCGACCGCAATCCTCTGCTGATGACGTCAGATATTACATCACTGATGACATATGTGTCTTTCTGAAAAAAAAATATTTGTAATATATGTATAGCTAAAAATTAATGGAAGAAGACATGGGTAAATAAGTGTCTAAATACAGTGATGTTATATCTGACGTCATCAGCAGAGGATTGCGGTCGCGTGAGTTATAGTTGCCTGCACTAACTATAACGGGGGAATTTCAATGGTTTTTCACGAGTGAAATGTCCAGCTAACTATAACATGTGTGAAACCTATGGTTTTTTAAGTGAATATATATATATATACATACATATATATATATATATTTTCAAACTTCATTCAGCTCCTCCTGGGATATCCGCCCATAGTCTGGTGGCGCACGGGGCCGGTAGAGCCACAGCCGGCACAAATGATAAATCCAATTTTCCAAAGTAAGGCGCGCTCTCAGTTTAGGGTATAATAGCGATCTTTTATTCCGACGTTACGCGTTTCGAGAGTAAACTCTCTTGCTCACACGTCGAATGCCAGTGACCCTGTGCATTACATAGAGTTCGACAGCTCAACATAGAAAACAGACTCATAGTGAGGTAATGTTTCAAGGTACACATGGTCGCCATCTTGGAACATGTCATATTCTATACATACAACTGTTCAGTGCCGTTATGCCAACAGATATTATTGTTAAAACAAATTGGTGCATACACAATTAATGCCACGTAGTATTCCTTTTCAGTTAATACAGTTCATGTTCACTGTAACAACATAGAATATAATTCGTGCACCTTTTAGTACGTATCTCGCATGTAATGCAGAGCTTATATGCTACAGACTGCTAACTCCTAATGCGCGTCATAGCAGGGAATTACTACAGACAATGGAATTTATTAATTGCATCAACGTCGAGTGGCGTGCAGTAAGGTGAATAGTGCGCAGTGACCGCCTTACTCATGGTAGACTACTTCTAATGTCCTATTGTAGCGCCTTATGCTATTGTCGGAATAAAAGATCGCTATTATACCCTAAACTGAGAGCGCGCCTTACTTTGGAAAATTGGATATATATATATATATATATATATACTCACAGAAAAAACCATAGGTTTCACACACGTTATAGTTAGGAATTAGCATTTAAAAAACCTTGCAAATTCATTTAAAAAAACCATAGGTTTCACACAGGTTATAGTTAGGTGGACATTTCACTCATAAAAAACCAATGAAATTCCCCAGTTAAGATCAGATAACTATAACTTGCGTGCCCGCAATCCACTGCTCATGACGTCACATATTACATCACTCATGACATGGTCAGTGGCATCACTCATGACATCACTCATGACATCATCCTTGTGATAGAGTGGCGGTCGCGCAAGTTATAGTTATCTGAACTAACTATAACGGGGTAATTTCATTGGTTTTTTACGAGTGAAATGTCCACCTAACTATAACCTGTGTGAAACCTATGGTTTTTTAAGTGAATTTGCAAGGTTTTTTAAATGCTAATTCCTAACTATAACGTGTGTGAAACCTATGGTTTTTTCTGTGAATTCGTACGTTTTTTTAAATGCTAAGTTATGTATTTATTATTATATATATTTTTTTTAAGGTATTTCACCGTGTGCGCATGGTGCGCGCACCCCGCGATTTTTATAAAAAAATATAAAATGTTTATTTCACCCTTGGGGGTCCTTCTGTGACCCCCTGATAAAGGCTAGGGGGTCAGGAACACTCTTCCCTTCCCCCTTTTCACGTTTTCCATCTTTTTTCCCCCTTTCCTTTTCAGTGCGAGAGATAAAATGGCGGCCAACACCTCCTGATTTCGACTGATTCGAATGTTGACTGACATCTAACAACCAATCAGAATTTCGCTCGCGCACGGCACCGTGCGCGCACCGTGCGCGCGTATAGATATTTATATGCTTTTAAATGCTATTTTCTCAGGAAATACTGAACAGATTGACACCAGACCTGCAAAAGGCACTTCCCTGACCTGAGGACTACCTCTCTGCCAAATTTCAAGTAATTCTGTTCAGCCGTTCGGGCTGTACCTTCGACTAAAGGTCCTATGGAAAAATGCAAGGGGAAAACGCGTTTTGGGACCCCCCTTTTTTCTCGGCCCCCGCTTGACGAAACACCCCGAGACTTTCAGGGTAGGAGCTGAGCGGAGTGCCCCATTAGGTTTGAAAATTTCGCGAAGATTCGTCAACCGGCGCCAAAGTTATTCAAAATAGAATTTTGAGATTTCCTATGGAAACACGGTCCTAACTATAACTATCTACTGGCAACCGCCAGTAGATAATATATAGATATATGTATCTTGTTGGCGGACACCAGTAGGTAGTTATAGTTAGGACCTAGTATCCATAGGAAAAGTGTTTTTGTTTTGCGAATAACTTCGGCTCCTTTTTATGAATCTTCATGAGATTTTGTAAACTAGTTTGCCACTCACTTCAGCTGTTGTTTGGAAGGTTTCTAGGTGATTTGTCAAGCGGGCCGAGAAGAAGGGGGAGCAAAAATAATTTTTCCTTGCAATTTCCCATACAGATTTTAGACACAATTACAGCCCGAAACACTGGACGGAATTACACCAAATTTGGCAGAAAGCTAGATATTGTGTCTTCGCTATGCACTGCTAATTACCTCACATATTACATCATTCATGACATCTTCTATGACATCACTGATAATATCACTACAACATTTGCAATAAAATTATTGATGAGAAAACTGTGCATGATGGGTGCACGACTTATAGTTACTTTAGGACATGAGTTATAGTTTCTTGAGATAAGTATAACTGCTGAATTTCTATGATTTTATGTGTGTAAAATCTGAACCTAACAATAATGTCCCTGCAATCTAAGCTCCTCTCCAAGCTGTAGAAATTGGTGGGGCCCTGGAGATGCAGTCCCCAGGGCTAAAATCGGCATGAGAGGGGGCCCCACAGCCCCCTCTGACTATTCTATTTTGGCCAGGCCCCGGGGATGGGGTCCCCTTGGCTGAAATGATCGTGGTGCCTCCCTCTGTTTTTGAATTCAGCCTGGGAGGGGGGGCTGCTGATTTCCCCCCTCCCCCATAATATAAACTGCAATTCCCCCAGGATGTGGCCACATCCGAGGGGCAAAAAAGCAAGCACGGCCCCCCTTCCCCTAAATTCATATTGCTATGCCCCAGATGTGGTACTCTCGGGGACCAGCCCGAGGATCCTACCCTTCCCCCTTTTGGCTGTTTTGGCATTTTTGTTTGGAACTTGGGTTGAGTCCTGAGTCCCAAGATGGCTGCCATCTATTCCTGGTTGAAGTGTCGACAGCCAATCAGTAAACCTGTTACATGGTTATGATGGAACGCTGCCTCATGCCCTGTCATTGGTTTTGCCTCATTGTGAACGGATGAGAGAGGAAAGCAGTATCTCAGTAAATATCAAATCTGAAGCAAATATTATAATTGGGGTACCTTAATCAATGTATGCTATGTGAGATGGAAATCAGTGATGCAAATCTGTGTTAGTCCTATACCATGAATGTGAGGCTGGATGAAAGAGGCACCATTCTGGGGAAATGCAAACAACGTTGCCAACACCAATCTCAAAGTGCTACACTCAATGTACGATGGGTGCACAGGTACAACTGTTGATGAAAGATGTAAACTCATCTCAAGCCTGTTCTCATTGTGAATGGGGTAGGATGAGTGGCAATGCAAGATGGCACACCAAAGAGAAAGTCAGCACTGAAGCAAACAGTGGTCGTATATTGTCTCAAGTTATGGCAAAATCTCACAATACAGACCAGAACTGCCCTTCGCTGGCCATCTTGTTTGTATGCCAGTACTAAAGTAATTATTACAGCTCTTGCATGCAATTTCCAATTTAATGCTTCACATTATATCAATAATTGCTCGCAGGCCATTGTAGTAGATCAAAGCAGTGTATTCTATGGAGAGTAATGTCCCAAACAAAGACCTTGAAGGTCCTGTTGATCAGCTGGTCTAGATGCTTTGGGCACTTTGCCACTGCTGGTCAGTGCGAAAGTGCAAGTGCTCCCTTTGTACATTTTTGTGATGGATTAGTGATTCCATGATTGGCATATTTGATTTACTAGTCAGTCCCTAGTACAGTGCACTATGTGTGCCCAGGGCTTGTAAATCAGTTGCAGCACTGATTGTACCACCCACAGAAGCAGCCTGTGAAATTTAACTCTGGCGTGCCATTGCAGAGCATGTGTGCAGTCTGGGACTGCCATGTCGACTTGGCAAGTGCACACACTTGCCAGTCCCTAAACCTTCCCTTTTCTAAATATTAGTCACCCCTAAAGTAGGCCCAAGGTACCACTGTGGGCAGGGTGCAGTGTATGTGAAAGGTAGGACATGCCCTAGTGTGTGGCTTGTCCTGATAGTGAATTACTGCCAATTTCATTTTTCACTATTGCAAGGCTACCTGTTCTATACCACAGAAAGGGGAGTTTGTTTATAACATTTTATAAACATAACTGGCCCTGGGAACAAAGTAGGAAAATAAAGTTTAGTAGGCCTGACGTCAGAATGTTAAAATGCATCTTTTAGTGAGGGTGATTTTTACATTCTGTGTTTGAAAATACCACTTTTAGAAAGTAGGTATTTTCTCGCCTAACCATCCAGTGTGCCTCTGCTAGGTTTGTGTATTGCATGTCTGTCTTTTGGATGGCAGGGGCTGGAGAAGGGCTGTGGCTCTAGAAGTCTGATGAGTCAGGGCTGGGATGAATAGACCTGGGCTGCATTTAGAGTAAGGAAAGGAGATTTCCTTTCACCAGAATGGGCCTGGTCTGCCTTCAACAATGCTGCCTCTACCTCCTGCCAGGAAGCTGCACCAGTGAGGACAGAACTGGTTTTTGCTGGGTACAGACACTCTCTGCCTTCAGGGATTTGTGTGTATAAAAAGAGGGGCCCAGACCCCAGACTTTTAGATCACTACTGGGAAATCAAGAGGAACCTTTGCCAAGGAGAAGAGCCGGAGAAGCTGAGGAGGAATACTGCCCCTGTGCTGTCTGGGGTTGGTCTGCAGTGGCTCCTTGCTGCCAAGGAAAGAAGAAAAGGACTTTGCTGCCTGCGTTGTACCCCTGCTTGAAGAAAAGATCTCCAGGGTCTTGAACTGAGCTTGTCCCCTGTTCTAGAGGTCTCAGGAACATCAAATACCTCACCGTGTCTGTGGGCACCATCTCTGATTGTCTCTGCAGAATAAAAGGGTAACCAACTCTGTTATCGAGTCCGTCGCAGGATTCCGTGTCCTGAAAGCCCTGCTGAGAGCAACGCCTCGCTTTGCAACGCAACCCTGGACTCACCGACTCCGTCAACGAGCCGCTGCTTGCACCGGGTTCTTTGGACATCATACTCCACAATGCTTCGCTACACGCTGCAAGGATGTCACCGACTCTGTCGCTGCCCGACCCGAACATCGCCCAGCTCCGTCACCGCACTGTGACTTACCAGCACCGCAGCAAGGAACGTCTCAGCTTCAGCGCAAGCCCTGGTCTCACTGACTCCGTCAACGAGCCGCTGCCTGCAATGCATCATGAGGACACCGCCTGCCGCAACGCTCCGCTACACAACGCAACCGCAACGTTTGCCCCGACCGACTCGCACCGACATGTTGGTCGCAACAAGAAAGGTACTGTGTCTGAGTCTGTCCATTCTTTAGCTGGCCCGTATCGACGCGGTCAGCTGGAATTGTTAGACTCTATCGTATTCAGTATAGCGTTAGCCTCAGGAGGAGCTACCAAGCCGGAATTTATTAATTTTCCTGCAATTTAAAGGTTATTTTGCACATGTACTATTTTTCAAGAGCATTGTATGTTGAATTTTTATTGTATGTGGTCTAGTTGGTTTAGATAAAGATTACTTATTTTTCTAAACTGGTGCGGTGTCCATTTGTAGTGTTTTCACTGTATAACTGTATGTGTTCACAAATGCTTTACACACTGCCTCTGAGATAAGCCTGCCTGCTCATGCCAAGCTACCAAGGGGGTGAGCCGAGGTTATTTTATCCTCCTTACCTTGACTATAAGCAAGGGTCCCTATTTGGACAAAGGTACCTACCTCTGCCAACTAGAGACACCCATTTCTAGCAGATTGCAAATGGAAAAAGTTAAAACAATGTTCTCATTGAAGAAATCAGAAACAGAACCTTTGGGATTATGATAACTTCAATCATAGGTGGATAGAGTTTTCATTCCAGTGGGTGTAGGGGGCATATTTACAAGGAAATGTCAGAGCGCAGAGCTGCACCAAATTTAGCAGTTCCGCGCTCCTACATTTCCAAAACACAGGGATGCACTGTATTTACAACAATACCGCACACCCCTGTGTTTTCCCTAGCTCTGGCACTAAAATTAGCTGTCTAGCTTCTACGCAGTCACCCTTGCACTACATTGTTTATGTGCAAGAAGGTTCCTGCACATAAACAATCAATAATTGCGTTTTACTCTTTCTATGTGTGCTGCAGGATGCAGCACACATAAAACAAGCTAAAACTAGGAGAAATAAAAGTATTTCTCCTCGTTGCGCCACTCTAACGCCTGCTATTGCGAGGCATTCATTTTTGGCACTGCCTCAGATTTACACATCCATGTAAATCTGGGTCTGCGTCAAAATGCAAAGGGTGTTGCGGTGGAATGCCCACAGCAACACCCATTGCACGCCCTTTCACGCAGAGTGATGTTTGTAAAGGGACTTTATTTATAAAGCGACGTTAAGCCACTGAAAGTGGCTTAGCACCGCTTTATAAATATGGAGAACAGCATAGCACCACCAGAACATCGCTAAAAGTGACATTCTGGTGGTGCTATCACCTTGGAAATATACCCCTAAGTTTCTGAGGGAGTGGAGCAGAGTAAGGTGAAGGTGTTGGGTGTATGTGAAGCAGAGGATGGCTTCAGTCAATGAGATTAACAGCAATGGGCATTGGGCTGGTGCTGCTCAAGAGGAGGCAGAGAATTGGTGTCATCCAAACAAGGGTGGTGGCTTGGATGTCAGTAAGGGCAAACTTGGGGGCATATTATCAAGAAACGGTGTTAGAATTATCTAAAGAGGCGATAATGGGCTTGATAATATGCCCTTGAGAATTCCAATAGAAGCCCATGTTCTGGTGTCAACATGGGCTTCTATTGGAATTCTCACGGGCATATTATCAAGCCCATTATTTTTTCAGAAATATACTGAAGCACATAGCTTTTAGTCATGTACAGTGGTGGTTTAATACAGGCAACCAACCTACCACGTGGCCAACTGCCAGCTGCACCTGCAGTGTGCACGTTAAAACTAATTCTTGTACCTCAACGTTCTTGCAAATCTATCAAATAATGACAATGTTACGGGCATATCAAAGATTTGTTTGATAAACCTTTAACATACCTTTGTCCAATCTGCATGAACTAACCTGGGACCCCTACATTGGACTTAATTACACATGGCAATAGGAAATTAAACATACAAATTCTGTAAACACATTTTGTGTGGATTTGTCAAAGTGTTTCCAAGTTATGGGAAAATGAATACTTTTTACACTCACTTTAACCATGTCCCTTTGATGGACCTGTGTAAGTTGAGCATGCCAAAGTTATTAGCAAGTGAAATATTTTTGACCAATCCCTCTAACTTTGCCTCCCCCTTATTGAATCTCACCGAAACCTGAAATCCCTGCAATAAGCTTAACTCTCTAATGACCTGCAACATTTCATACAGATGTAATAAATAGTGCTAACAGTTATCAGCAAATTAACACTTGTTTAATTTCCCCTTTAACCTTGCCCAATTTCTTGGTGTATATGCATGAAACACAAAATATCAAGAGTGATCAATACATGGGAAGCATCCGCCAAGCAGTAAGCTAAACATGAGAAGTATGCAGATTGGTGAGAATGCCCCAAAGTTATTAGAAAATCAATACATTTTTTAACCAGACTTTAACTTTGCCCACCCTTCTTGGATTCGCATGAAACATGAGAATCCTGCACTAGGTGTAACTTGCTGACAGCCTGATAAACGTATTGCCGATTCATTAAAAAGCATCAAACGTATTAGCACACAAATATGCTTCCTCACTCTTTTAACTATGACCCCCTTGATTAATCTGCACAAAATGCCCCCTTCTTATAGAAGTCTAATGAAGTTACATTTCATGTGAATTCATCAAAAGATGTCACAATTATTAGTAAATTAATACTTTTCTGGCACCTTCCACATTAACTGTGCACAATCATGGGATCAATTGTGTCATCAATTTACTCATTTGAGATGTCGTCAGTGATATCAATTATGTCATTTAACATGTCATGAGGGATGTAATATGTGAGGTTATATAAGCAGTGCATGATGGGGGCACAAGTTAATGTTAGCTTACTGAACTATAACTGGTGAATTTCAGTGGTTTCCTCATCTTGTTTTGTAACCATAACTGCTTTTTAACTAGGGGTATTCAATGAATTTCTGTAGTTTGTTTTTAGCGTATGCACTAGACCTCAAAATAATGTCTTTTAAAGATATTTTTTCAGTGAATTTCTGTGTTTAAAAAAAAGAAAAATTGTTAAGATCTTTTTACTAAACATAACTGTAATGTCATTACAACCTTTGGTTATTTCAGTGACTATATGCAAATAGATATATAGCTATGTATATATGCATATATATATCCATATATATATGTGAATATGTAATAGATTTATATGGACAAATAGCTTATGTCACTTACAATTATAATTTTAAATTAAATTACATTTAAATTAAAATGAAGTAATTATTCAGTTTAAGAGAACTTCATTTGTCTTTAAAATTAAATCAATTATTATGTAGATTTACGAGTAATAAATATAGTCTTATTTAAATTATAAAACTAAAAATTGATTTTAAAATTTCAAACTAAATAATTTAGTGTATGGGTATATGGTTTTAAGTTTCTAAAGTTCATATGTGATTAGCGAGGGTTGATTAGGGTGAGGAATGGGTAGTGTATGGGAGACATTATGGATTTTTAGGGTTCAGAGATGTGTAACGTATAGGATTAGTAAGGGGATTTTAGGGTTCATGAATGTGCAGTGTATATGGGCAGTGAGACGTTTTAGGTTGGTTTCATTAATGGGTAGTGTATAGGAATAGGAAGAAGATTTTATGGTTCAGTGGTGGTAGGATATAGGGTACAAAGGCATTTTTAGGCTTTATGGATGGGTAGTGTAAAGGGTTGTAAAGAGTTTTTAGGATTCAGGGATGGATTGTGTAAGGGGGAGTAAGGAGCTTTTATGGTTCGGCAGTGGGTCATAGATAGAGATATTAAAGGGTCAATAGGTATCAGGGATATATTGTCTTCAGTGGTAGTAAGGAGAGTTTAGGTTTCAAGGGTGAGTAGTGTATATGAGTAGTAAGGTGTTTCTTTCGGTTCAGGCATTGTTATTGTACAGAAGCAGGAAATAGTTACTAGGGTTAATGGATGAGCAGTGAAAAATATTAAATTAAATGCGTTGAAGTGTGATTAATTGGATCATCTGGTCAGGCCCTACAATGAAAGAGCTGTTACATCCTGAAAATATGATCCCCTTCGATCCCCTTCGACTATGCCCATGGTTAGATGAGCTGTACAGGATTGAGACTTCTGCATCAAACAGAATGTACACATCAATCATAGTGACATAACTATTTAAAATCAAGAGCCCTGTACAGCAGATAGAATTGTATATGAAGATGCTCATTGGTGGTGACAGAGTTTCTTGTAGATTAAACAAAAATACAGGATTTTTGTTGATTTAAACTAATGCAAAGTGCTTTGCTATGGTACAAATTATGCCTTTTCCCAAAATATTACAAAAACATTGTTGGACTGTGAAAAATTGGGTTACTGGTTGAGGCGGGTGAAACCCTACTCAAGCAACAACCACAATCCTTGTCAGCGTGAGGCACAATCAAAACCCAAATTAACTTGTGCTCTCTTGTGCTCTACCCTCTAGCAGCTTGGCACAGAGCAGTCATGCTTAACTTAGACACAATGGGGCAGATTCCGATACCGGCCGCAAAACGAACCGACCGACACGGACCCGGACCGAATACCGACCGACACGGACCAGCGCCGTACGACCCGTGCAGTACGATGCAACGCGAGTGAATTACAACCGACACGTATGGAATACAAGCCGTACGACCGAGCCGTAGGGAAAATAGTGATCCGGATGAAATACCGACGAGAATTTCACCGACCGACACAAACCCGAAATGAACCCAACCGACCCGTACCCGTGATGTCCGATCCACGCAGTATGATGCAATGCGTGTAAAACCAGACCGACTCACACGGAGACCACGCCGCACCACCGACACGCACAGAAAACCGGGCACACAAGCAATAGAGACCTTCACAACCTTCGCGTATCAAACACTGAAGATAGGCAGCGTGAATGAGGCGGAGAAGCCCACACGAGACAACAGCAGCGTCCGTTTCCGTCACATGAACTTCTCCTTCATGCCTACAAAACCCAAAGGAAAAAAGAAAAAAAAAGGACCAAACAAGCAATGACAAAGCCAATAAATACCAAATAAAAAAACATGGGACAAAGACACACCCACAACTCCAACTATATAAAGGACTACAATCACTACCATCATCCTTTGCAAACAGGAGACACAGCCAGCAGCAAACACCATTACACAGCAATCACAGACACACTCACAACTCACCCATCATACAACCCACACACCATCAGCACATCATCCAAAAGCACACACACATACAGCCAGCAAAACCAACACCAACCCACCCTCACTTGCACCATCACACACACACATCCCTCACCACCACCACCCATCACCATGCCCCCAAAGAAGAATCCAAAGTTCACAGATAGTGAGTTAGATGTGCTGGTAGACAAGATCATCAGAGTAGAGCCACATGAGTTTGGTACATTGGTCCAAAGAACCCCCATGTCATAGAAAACAAAGATGTGGGCGAGGATTGTGGACAAGGTGAATGCCCAAGCACCAGCAAGGCGCACAAAGGACGATATCCAGAACAGGTGTTATGATGTGCGCAGGAGGGTCAAGAAACCCATCGAAAAAGATCACGCCCTGAGTCAGTGCACCGGCCGTGGCCCTCCTGCCAAACCAGTCTAATTCAGGACCCGGGAGGAGAAGGTGCAGGACATGCTACCACCAGAGAGCGTCCATGTCCTAACAGACATACCAGAGACTGGAGAGTACACATACCGAAGATTGTGTGGCAAGGGGACAGTGAAACCATGCACCGCAAGCAAAGCTACAGTAACCGATAGATAATCATCCCAAAATGTGTATGCCAGTCAGACATACACAATACCTGCCATCTCATAGTGACTTGGAACTGTGTCATGACATGCACCAACCTACAAACAAATAGAGCAAGCCAGTGGCACAAAGCTAAATAGACACTGCCAGACAGTTTGCCACCAGAAACACACTACCTCACAGTGCAGCTGACTGACAGGAAGGAATTGTGGGGATGCAGGTGAAGTGAGTGTATGCAAAAGCATGATGGGGCCTGTAGTCACAGAGAATTACTTCCCCTCCTGATTGGCCCATCAAGACCTCACTGAAACATGCCCACATCACAGGGAGTGGAAAATTACTGACAAGATGGCTGACACTGGGTCCTGCTGTGGGGAGCACAGGGCCCTGCTAGGGGTTGTGTGCAAATCAGAAGCAGGACACCACTGACTGACATCCTGAAAGACAACTTGCACACCCTACAATGGAAGCACGTTTCATGATGGGAAGGAGGACTGACAGCCCTGACCATACTTACCAGCATGTGAAGACACACCCCCCTCAACACAAACTCCACACAACTCACCGGGTAGACTGCATTGACACACACATCATTGAAATATCAGCAAAAGATACCCCATACTGGGTGCTGCTGTGTGAAGCACAGGGGCTCTCATTGGACTTGTAGCCAAACAAACACCAGGATTTCACAGTCAGCCATCTTGCCATTGCTGTCACACCCCCTCACAGGGAAGCAGAAGCAAGAGGAAGGAAGTATGTGCATGCTGGGAAGGGGGGTGTAGCCAAGAGTATGATGGGAGACGCAGTCACAGACAATCTACACCCACCCACATGGCCCAGCAAGCTCACACTGAACCATACCCGCCTCATAGGGAGTGGGAAGGGACTGACAATATGTCGGACCCTGGGCTCTGTTGTGGGGAGCACAAGGCCATGCTGGGAACTGAGCACCAACAAACACCAGGACTGCACAGTCAGCCATCTTCCCATTGCTGTCACACCCCCTCACAGGGAAGAAGAGTCAAGAGGAAGGAAGTATAGGCATGCTGGGAAGGAGGGTGTAGCCAAGAGTATGATGGGAGTCGCAGTCACAATCTACACCCACCCACATGGCCCAGCAAGCTCACACTAAACCATACTCGCCCCACAGGGAGTGGGAAGGGACTGACAAGATGTCTGACACTGGGCTCTGTTGTGGGGAGCACAAGGTCATGCTGGGAAATGGCCAACAACAATATCAAGTTCTGTCCGTAACAAGCTGGGAAAAAGCAGTGTACAGTCAGGCATCTGTTCAAAAAGTAGAAAATTTCATGTTTGTGAACCATCAATGCATGTAGAAACATAACTCACATCGTGTGTCTCTTCCAAACACAGGTGGTGCTGGGCACCCAGCACCAAATGATGAGGATTCCCCGGCCCAGACTCTGGCGGACACTGAGCTATCTGGTCTGACTCTCTCTCTGTCCTCTTCGGATGACGACGACCAACCTGGCATCTCCGGTGTGAGCCATCATGCAGCACCAGCAGCATCAACATCTGCACCCCCTGTACCCACGCCTCCAGCATCTGGACACTGACAGGGCACCCCCGCCAACACGGACAGACCAAGGCCAATGAACACCCAGAGCACAGGGATCCTGGACCCCTAGGAAGCTACAGCAAACACCACCAGCAACACCACCCAAGGGGTCCCAGTGTCACCTGTGCGTCCCGCCGCTGGTCCTGCCCGTGTGGATAGGGGTGCTGGGAGGGGTGGGAGGCAGAGGGAGCACCTTGCAGAGGGGTCTGGACTGCATGATGACCCCCACCTGGCACGCATCATAGATGTGTCCCAGGATTGCACTGGAGGATTTGGCCAGGTAGTGGGGATCCTCAAGGACATGCAACACGAGCAGGTCGCCCACCATGCCCGCATGGAGGCCAAGTGGGATGCCCTTACCGCGGTGCATCGGAACATACTCCAATGCCTCGGCCAGATCAACACCAACCTGTCCACACCTCCCTCTGTGGCCACAACATCTGTCGCAACACCATCTGCCAGCGCCACAGGGAGGGAGGAGGACTCTGTCGGAGTCCTCTGCACCGCAGAGGCCTGCACATGAGGATCCCACCCGGAAGAAGAGGGGTCGTCCGAAGAAGGACATGTGAGAGACAGATGTACCAGCACATCCCCCAGGGACTCTAAACCTGTTCTGGACAATGTTCTTTGTGCGCAACCTGTTCACCTTGTCCAATCGCACTCAACTCGCCCACATGACATGGGGGGTTCATGTTGGGCCAATGTAGCAGATGACTGTGGACTTTACTCTGGACATTTCATCTACCAGCACTTCCAACTCTAATGTGAACTTTGGATTCCAAAAACAATGTACAGCACCCACCATCCTGTGCACTTCCCTCACACATGTTTGAAAATAAACTCACCAGTACACCATACTTGCCTCTGTTGTGATTTCAACTTGTCATGTTCAGGGAGATGTCGATCTGCTACACAACACAGTGCATGCCAAATACTGCACCAATGTGACCAACGTAAGGTGAGTCATGGTGATGTGACACATGTGAGGGAGACACACCACTATGGCACCACAACACATACTCACCATGGCCATGTTACTCACCACCCACACAATGATGTTGACCTGAAACACATTGGCACCAACCCCAGTCAGTGGTAACAAGTCCACAGGTGAGGTAAGCAGAGGTTCATTACACATCAGCAACACGTTTATTCCACAATAGTTGCACGGTAATACTACGTAACAGTGGACACACGCTCACAAAGTTTTGGAGAATTGAAGTCCAGGGATGTGTGGTACATCAGTTGATGGGAATTGACAACTTCCACACTGGTGTTGGCTTCTGGGTGTTGAGGGTCAGTGTTGACCAAACAACAGGCAAAGTACCCTGGGAAGGACAGACACAAGACACAGTCAAAAGCACAGCAGAACAGGAGAGAAATGCAATACACATGCACAAAACATGTCGCAAGAAACCTACACAAAAACAAGTTAGCAGTACTACCCTATTGTGGAGTACACACCACCTGAATGAACACATCACTGCACGCATCCAGTCAAGTGGCACACAGACACACTCAGACAGAAACAGAGCTGCCACAACACATTCCAGGCTACCGCCATACATTCACATAACAACACTTGAAACTCACATTCAGCTGAAGAAGTTGCTGATGAGCTGTGAGCTGACGTTACCCTCATCCTCATCATCACTGGCATCTTGGCCCTGCCCGGGATCCTCCACAGGTGCCGGCGGTTGGTCATCATCATCCTGGATGAGAGGCACCTCTTTCCGCACTGCCATGTTGTGTAGCACGCAGCATGCAAGGATTATTTTGCACAATTTTGCAGGCTCATATGGGAGGGCCCCACCGGTCTTCTCCAGGCAGCAAAAGCGGCTTTTAAGTAGGCCAAATGTCCGCTCAATCACCCTCCTGCTCCGACCATGTGCCTCATTGTAGCGCAGCTTGGTTGGTGTCACAGGGTTCCTGAGGAGTGTCAGCAACCACTGCATGTTGGGGTATCCGGAGTCACCTACACACACAAAAATTAACAAGTAGCTGAGATTTATAGGAGTGTAGAATACAACATTGATAAACACACACAATGAGAAACAGTCAGTACACACCGACAAGC
Organism: Triturus cristatus; assembly: GCF_964204655.1. Classification (NCBI taxonomy): domain Eukaryota; kingdom Metazoa; phylum Chordata; class Amphibia; order Caudata; family Salamandridae; genus Triturus; species Triturus cristatus. The sequence continues at coordinate 960,158,828 of NC_140585.1, read as the reverse complement.
CAGGCATGCTGAGCTGGCATCTGGGACATCAGTGTTGCAATGAGACTACTCCTCATAATGTAGGCATTGTGCGCAGAACCAGGGAACCGTGCACACACATGTGAGATAGACATGTCAGCAAGACATACCACCAGAGCATTGATGGAGTGGTAGTGCTTTCTGTTCCGGTATGCCTGCTCATGTGCCTGTGGTGGTATCAGGGCCACATGTGTCCCATCAATAGATCCGATGACGTTCGGCATCCTCCCCAGTGTATAAAAGGCATCCTTTATCTCCGGGAATTCAGCTGGGCTAGGGAACTTGATGTAAAGGTCTAGGAAATGCAACATATCCTCCAAGACATCCCGTAGCACCCGACTAAACATCGTTTGTGACATACCACCAGCAGTAGCCACAGTGTACTGGAAGGTACCAGTAGCAAAGAAGTGCAGGGCTGCCATCACCTTCACCTCTGATATCAGTGCTGTAGGGTATGTCCGGCCAGGTAGCAGATGTGGCGCCAACTGCTCCGCCAACTCATCAATCAGTGGCCTGGTGAAGCGGTACCATCTGATGCAGTCGCGTTCCTGCATGGTTGCAAGGTCTGGCAACGGTCGATGGACAGCTGGTGCCCTGCAGTACAGAGATGTAGAAAGGAAGATTGTCAGTTCATCCAGCCATGTGGCCATGACCAGGCTCAATCGCACAAGATAGATCATGACATTACACAATGTACTGAGGTGTGTGGAGTTGTGCATGGACACATATGTCACCTTCATGACCACCACCTCACATCTCAATTCCACATGTCCACATGAGTCCCATGTAGCGCAATGGCCAATCATCTGGCTGTGTCACCCAACCTATGTACTGCTGCAACGTTCCAAACACACACCACAGTGACTAGTGAGGCCTGATGTCTCCCTGGCATCAAAGATCTTTGCCATGCAGAAACCCAGGGTCCCTGTATTGCCACATCAACACTGGCATAAACATAGCATATCACGTACACACCACAAAGCAAGCGTAAGTCCCACATGTAGTGGCTACTGTTGTTCCTGCAGGCCCTACATGTACGTCTCTTAGACACACACACTCCATCAAGGTTGATGCATATACCACATGGATGTGGAGACTGCCACCCATTGGGCACATTTGATCAGACACAACATGCACACCGACTGTGGGTGCACATCAGTATTGTGGCTACAGGTCTCACTGTGACGTACATGCCTTCACCCCCTGGACTCAGGGTGTATGCAACATGCCCCAAACATATTCAACATGAAACTGTGTCCGTGACTCATGTCCATTACTGTACAATTGCACATCACAGTGGCAATGTGCACAACACACAAAGGATTCTGCCCCCCTGTACACGTGCACAGCCTGGGAGTGACTGCACAAAACTGCCACCCAACAAACCATATGTGCCCCCCCCAAACACCCAGGGGATGCAGCCTTACATGCCATGGGACACTGTGTGGCCAATGCTGTAGTGTGGTAGGTGTGCACAGGTGTCCCTGGCCAGTAAATGTGTGTTGCATCTGTAGAATAGTCTCACCAATGAGGTCGTACGCCTTGCACGGTTCAGGACCGAGCTGTGCGTACACTTTGTCATTGAATGCAATGAGGTCCGACGCGGGTGACAATGCATACACATTGACCGGTTCATGACCGAGCCGTGCGTACGCTTTGTCATTGAATGCTATGAGGTCCGACGCGGGTGACTATCATGCATACGCGTCACGCAGGCATGGACCGAGACAGGCGTACGCCTTGGCCATTGAATCGTATGGAGACGGGTGCATGTGTATTTCCAAAATACACGTTGTACAGTCAGTTGAACGAGCCGGGCGCACCCATTGGCTCCGAACTGTCATGGAGACTGATGCGGATTCAAAACTTGTACGAGTTTTGCACTGGAAATTCAGTTGGATGCCTACAACAATGTTTCCATTTGAAGTGTTTCATGAAGGTGAAGATTTGAACGATGTGGAAGGCATGTACGAGTCTTACATTTAAATGGATTGGCCAGATTCATAGAATGCAACCGTGTTGGACCTATCACTTTAGACACATGGCACAGATTCTGCCTCTGCTGCACAGATATAAGGCTGCCTAGCCCCTAGGGAGCTCCCTTGCCTGCACTACATGCTACTGGACCACATCCCTGCTACCACTGCTACTGCCTCTGCATCCTCTGGCTCCTGCTATGGCACGTACTCTGGAGATGGCCCCAGCCTTCACTGAGGAGGAGAACCAGGCCCTGCTGGATGGGCTCCTTCCACAGTACAGCAAGCTCTATGGGAAATCAGGGGAGCAGGTGAGGGTGCAGTCCACTGCCTTCCTAATTATGCATGTTGTCTGACTAGCAGGACTAGCAATGTGTACACCAGTGGCAAGCATTCTCACTGACTACTTTCATGACCCAAAGTGTGTAAGCACATGTAATGAACAGGTGTCCTGCTGCTAAAGTGCATTGGTGCAAGCATAAACTATCCAGGCATTGTTAACATGTCAGAAATGCAGGTGATTTTTCCTTCCCCATGGTTGCACTACCTGTGTAACTCATTTCCCTTTGTGATGATGACATGTATATCCAAATGTGTGCTGTACAAATCTGGGGCATGTGTGCTAATGTACTTTTCACTTTGTCATCCTCACAGGTTGATGCCCACCAGAAGCAGGAGATCTGGCTGACCATTGCCCGGGCTGTTCGTTTGGTGGGGGGTCTACAAGCGCCGGATCCGCAACTGCCAGAAGAGGTGGCAGGACCTTCAGGGCTGGACCCGGAGGATAGCTAGAGTCGAGCTGAAGCTGTCACCTCCGCGCAGGAGGGGCGGACACCAGACCCTGACCCCCCACATGCTCCGGATACTGGTGGTGGTCTTCCTGGACCTGTATAGGCAGCTGAAGGCCAGACAGCAGCAGGAAGGGGGTAAGTCCATGCCTAATCTGTGTACTATGTCTGACATGCCTATTGCAGTCTTTTGGCCTGGTCACACTTCCACATTACATAGGTCTTGTAGTACAATACTCAGGTCCCTCAATTGTGTGATGCACCCTCCTCATCTGTTCCACAGGTGTGGCCCCTACAGTCTGTTGCTTGTGTCACTAGGGCACTGTGTCCCTGCAGTCAGCTATGCTTGTTCTACCGGACAGCATCTGTTCCCGTGACTCTGGTGTGTGTTTCATGGGTGGGTCAATTGTTTACCCTTTGCCTGAGATCTGATATGTGACCTGTGTGTGCCCTTAAGATGTGTTCCAATTGCTGGTCTGACTCGCCACATGTGGCTGGGGTATTCCAAACAAACCCATGCAGCAGGGGACTCCAATTTTGGGGCCTCAGGAGTATGTATATCAAGTATGTCACACTTGCTTAGCCACCTGACTACTGTCCAGGGCCAAACACTGTTTCATGTAGACCTGGCCAGTCATGACTCCTCAAGGGCATTTAGAAACAATCTGTAATCCCACTCCTGTGTATCAAATAACAGTTTGTGCTTAGTGACATGTGCCCTCAGGTGTCTGCCTCTGTGTCATTAGGGTGTGGCTTGTTATTACGTACAACTGGGGTGTCCATGATTCAGAGGGTCAGCATGACATCTGAGATGTGACTGTGAGAGACAAGACCTGTGTGACATATAGGTGTGTGATCATCTGACAGCGCACAATGGTATATGCAACTGTGTCCTTCATGCAGCTGGGTTACATGCATGGCAGACCGTGATGTGTTAATGTACAGAGAGTTGTGTTTGCAGAGACTCATATGTCTGATTTGCATGATGTGGGGTCTTCTGGGTCCTGTATATATTGTTTGCAGGGGATGGGCAAGCGCGCCGGTCATCTGCAGAGTTAGCTTTACCCCTGAGCTAGGATTGTGAGTCAGTGCATATTGTTGTTGTCTGGATGCCCAGCCCCTGTGACAGGACACAGTGTTGACTGACTTTCTGGGCATCCCAGTGCCATGGCATTTAACTTGCTATGAGTGATCCTGCATTGTGTTCAAGTGTGCACCATGCACCCCATTGTGGCATTGCCCATCAGGTCATGAGAACATCATAGTGTGTGTTGCTGGCATGCATCACAAGCATGTGAAATGAGTCTCTGCCCATCCCTTCATCGGACACCTGTACTGAGTCAGTAGCAAGAGATGTGCTGTGTGTATAGTGACATACTCCTACATGTTCACGTGCGTGTCCAAATGAGGTGTGGGTGGTGCATGTCGGCACATTGGGGTGTTAGCATCCAACATGCAACAGACATATGTGTGAAAGTCAAGGAGGGATATGTGTGCCATGGTTGATGTTGAGAATGACAATTGACTTATTCTAAACAGTGTTGGTACTTTGAGCTGTGTTCAGCTGATGGTGCCAGGGCTTGCCCTGTGATGTGATGAACTCACTGTGGTGTGTGCAGTCGGTGCAGGTGACTGATGTTGTTCTCTTACTTCCTATTCCTATCCAGATACATCCACGGCCACAGGAGGGGACAGCTCCACGGACTAGGAGGAGCCACAGAGCCTGACAGGGACTGAAGGAGAGGAGTCGGGGGGACCCAGTTGCACGGAGGGCGAGTGGAGCCACACAGAGGAGTCGTCAGCACCATCCCCCCAGCTGAGGGCCACAGCAGCTCTGAGGATGACTCCCTTGTGGAGGGGGGGGTCAGCAGCCACCAAACCCCAGCTAGTGAGGCTGTCCCCGTCACCACCACCACCACCACCCTCCCATCGGCTCCCATCCCAGAGGTAGGCTCCCGTGTTCATGAGCCAGGCACTGCACCCCCTGCCTCTGTGTCTCTGCTGCCCTGAGTGAGGAGTCTGTGGACTTACTTAGACAGATCCATGTAGGGCAGACGTCGATACTGAAGGTCCTCAATGCAAACACAAGTCGGTTGACACAACTGGTGTCGTTCATGGAGGGTATTTCCTTGGGCATGTCAGCCCTACAGAGGACCAATCAGTCCATGGCCTCCTCCCTGAAGGCAGCAGTGTCCCTCCTCCAACAGTCCCTCACCCCTCCTACCCCTGCACCACCCACGATTCCCAGCAGCCTACCAGTCCCAAGCACACAAACACCCAAACCAAGGTCTAGACATGCACACAAGCAAGCACAGGGGACTGATACCACACTCACAGGGGTTGGTTTGCAGAAACACAGTCATCCACAACCACTCCGCAGTCCTCCGAGACCTCTCCCAGCCCCCTTCCCTTGCATCACCTGCAACCCATCTCTACAGAAGCTCTTCCTCTGTGACCTTGGCCTCTTCCCCACTAATCAAGCAGATCCTGATTACAAGGGTAAGAGGAGGTCCCCACACACAGAGGGGAGTGCACTTCACACCCGGACACCCTCCCCCAGGCACAGTCAGAGTGAGACCCCCCACCCGCAAGTCCTCCCGGAGCCGGAAGAGCAAGACACCCCCACCACCACGCAGCTCCAAGGTAAAGTCTCTGTCCTCCATCCCCCAGGCCAGCACTCCAGAGATTCCCCTGCCACTCCCTGCCCCGGGTTCCCCCACCCACAGATACATCATCTCCAAAATGATAAAGCCATCCCCCCTACCACTTGCTCCTCCATACCTGGTCAGACGGTTAGTGCCACTAATGTGGAGACCGTGTCCCCCCCCTGTCCTGCTGACCTCACCTGCCCCCCGTTCCACTCCCATGGATGTTGGCACTGCAGTGGAGTCCACGACCACCCCGTCTGACTTGGGCACTGCAATGGGGACCAAATCCACTCCATCTGGCCTGCCCACTGGAGTTGAGCAGGCACCCACCCCATCTGACTTGTGCCCCACAGTTGTGACAGCACCCACCACTTCAGTCAGCTCCACTGCAGTTGCAAGTGTCTCGCCTGCATCCACCACCTCTTCACTGCCTCCTTCTGCTGTGCCCTGATCCTGTCTCTGCGGTGCCTGGCCTGCCCCCATGTATGCCCCTCTGAGGGGATGACCCCGGTCCTTAGCAGTGGTGGCAAGCAACGTGTGACAGTTGTCACTCTAGTTCACTCCTTGGCATTTGGACATGGACTGGCCATTGGCCTTTTGTTTGAACGGATGTTTAACTTTTAATATGCTGAATAAAGCTTTTCTTTATCCCTGTGAACTAGCTGTACATTATGTTGATGATGTTTAAAATGCCCTTGCACCTGTAATGCTTGGTTTCCAATGTTGAATGCTGATGTGTTGCTGTGAGGTACTCCATGTGGTCCATGAGATATGTATCCTATCATGGTGGGTATCCATGTCATCCTTTGCAGCTACCTGGGTGTGTCATAATCAACTATTTGTGGACATCTCCGTGAACATTTAATGTGCATGGTCACATCTCTGGCTTGCACCCATGCACATATGGTGTGCTTCCCATTATCCAATTTGTCAATTCCACAAACTTTGTGCGCATCACCACTGGACCTACAGGTGTGAGCATCATTGGTATAGGAGCAACTGGGTCCTCTGTGCAACTTGCTAGACATATGTTTTGAGTATGTGCAGATAACTTAGGGGAGACTCACGTACCCAGGCTGTTGTGACCAGAGCCTTCATTGTGTGGTAACTGATGGCTGACTGACCAAGTGTTCTGCAGACATGAGTGAGAGGTGCTGTGAATATGTTTGGCACAGCTGGGCTTCCACAGGAGTTGGGTCCCCTCAAGTAAGTGTGTTGTCCCGTGACATAGCCTGGGCCCATGGTGTGTGTTGTATGAGCATCTGTGTGTGTCCACATCCCTGTTCATACACAGGCAGTGTTCCCTTGATATGTTCCTGTTTTTGATGCTTGCTGAGTGGTACTGGGTTCATCCCACTACTTTGCCATGGGCTACCAGATGTGTGGATGCATGACACTCTACTGTTAATTGGTGTATCATCATTGGGATGTTGTTGTTGTCAGACACAGATGGGACACAGTCAGGGTTCCCCAAGGCACTTGTTTGTTTGCAAAATCATGTAGTTGTCCCTAGGAGGTACCTTTCAGGGATTGACACATTTGTATGTGTGTGTGACTGCTCCCACTTGTCGGGTTCATGGCTGCAATGTTGGCAGGTGTCAGCATGTGGTTCTCCTTGGCTTCTGCATTGTCCTGGGACTGTGGCAGGTATTCTGAAGGTTATGTGAGCTTTGAAGTCATGCCCATGCACCACATACTGTGCAGTATGTCTGTCATTCCCCAGGGTTGTAAACTGTCCTTGTGTGATTTGTCTGTGCACCTTAGTTCCTCCCAACATTCATGTGTTTGTCATGGGTGCATGTGCAATGTCACCTGTCCATGTGGGCTTCACAGATGCACATTGTTGCAGTTCAGGGTGTGTGGTGTTGAGGCTGGACTGATGTAAATGTTTGTATGGATGGTCCCCTATCTCCCGTTTGTCCATGGATGAGGGGCCATGCTGAGTGATTTGTGTTTGTGTATGTGTGATGTACGTTTCTGGAACAGGACACATGTCTGGGTTTCCCCAGGGGGCATTGCTATTGTTTATCGGGACTATATTAATCTGCGAATTGACGCCATTACTGATCTTTCGGCGGAAGTCGTGCACTTTACAATTGGTATTAATAATGCAGCGAATGTTCAGGGCCTATTACTTTACCGTCCACCCAGTCCAAATGCAATCTTTGCTCAATCTTTGATGACCTACCTAGAATCGCAAACCGATCACGGCCCTTTCTTGCTTGTGGGGGATTTCAATTTTCACTTGGAGCTTGTGGATAAATCGGACACGAAAATTCTTCTCGATAATCTTTTCACATTTGGATTCGTCCAGTTGGTCATGGAACCCACCCATCAGGCGGGTCATACCCTGGACGGCATTTTTTCAAACGATTCCAATATAAATGTGGAAAAAGTTACTCCGATGTCCTGGACCGATCATTATGCGGTCATGTTTAGGATCAGGGTCCTCCTCCCCTTTTTGTGGAAACAAATACAATCCCCCAAAATTAGGTCCCGACGGTGGAACAAAGTCAATACTGATGACCTTTTAGTGGCTCTTAGCTCAGGCCCTAGGGCGATGTCTACGGATGGCAATATAGCTGCGTCCGATATCAATGATTGGCTCCAGATTGTAGTGGACCAGGTAGCTCCTGAAGGATGGTCCACCTTCAGAAGACATAAACCGACATCTCCATGGTATAACTCCCATCTTAAAGCCATAAAGGTGAAATGTCACACAGCCGAACGAAAATGGCGACAGGATTACGATACATTAGCAAAAACTACTTATCATTCTGCCCTCAAAGAATATAAGATGGCCATCATTGAGGCAAAAAAGCAGTTCTTTGCCAATAAAATCGATGAAGCAGGAAACTCCTCTAGAGAACTGTTTAAAACAGTTAATTTGCTCTCTAAAGCCCAACAGGGCAGTGTTTTTCATCCTGACCAAACGATCTGTGACAGGATGGCAAACTTCTTCCAAAAAAAGGTCCAAGTTATCTATGATAACCTTCTCAAAACCGGCCTACCTCCAGACACAGATCAACTCCCATTAGTGTCTGAGATATCTCCCGTGAGGGAGCTAACCTATTTCCCCGCGATTGGTCAGGAGGAAGTGGGCGATATACTTCTCTCCTTAAAATCGGGCTCACCCAAAGACCCCTGTCCAGCCACGGTGCTTCACCGGGTGGTAACTAGGATGGGTGAGGTACTAATGCCATTGTTCAATCAAATACCGGAGTCAGGCTGCTTTCCAGCATGCTGGAAGATGGCCACCGTTAGGCCCATACTAAAGAAACCCACGATAGATCCCGCCGAGCTCAAGAACTACAGGCCAATTGCCGACCTTCCCATTATGGGCAAGATCCTGGAAAAAGCTATGAACAGAACCTTGACTGACTACCTCGAAACCAACGATATACTGGATGTAGCTCAACATGGTTTTAGATCTAGTCATTCGACTGAATCTGCCTTGATTGTAGTTTCAGAAGAGATCCGTAGAATTATGGATCGGGGGAAATGCAGTCCTGGTTCTGCTCGATCTGTCGGCAGCCTTTGACACCGTGAACCACACGGTCCTGGTCCAGCGGCTCCAAGATGTGGGAATTGGGGGTTCGACACTGTCTCTCCTTTCCTCCTTCCTAGACGGGAGAAATCAGAGCATATACTGGGATGGTTTGCAATCGGATAATTTTTCCCTGCCTTGTGGGGTCCCTCAGGGTTCGACCCTGTCTCCTACCCTTTTTAATATCTACATGCTACCACTGGCCAGCTTGATTAGGAGGCATGGTTTTGAATTTACAGCTTATGCTGACGATTCTCAGCTTATTATTTCCATGGCCAATCAGACAGAGAATACTGCTGTTAGGTTTCATGCCTGTTTGGAGGAGATTATAGCATGGATGAATCGTAGCTCCCTAAAAATAAACACTGATAAAACGGAGGTTATGGAATTCGGACAGGGACAACCTCGATGGGACGCTTCTTGGTGGCCCACTACAGCGGTTGAACGTCCCACCCCTGCCTCCAAGATCAGAAATTTGGGGGTTATTTTTGACGGTAATTTAACCTTTTCGTCCCAAGTCAACAGCCTTACCTCCTCCTGTTTCTTCCTAATTAAAACCTTGAAGAAGATTTTTCCATTCATCAGGAAGGAACAACAGAAATTGGTGGTAGTGGCTCTCTTGCTCTCCAAATTGGACTACTGTAATGGCCTATTTTTGGGAATTAACAGATCCCAAATGAATAGGCTTCAATCACTGCAGAATGCTGCTGCCAGACTACTTTTGAATATACCCAGAGGCAAACCTACCTCGGCGGCTATCCGATCCTTACACTGGCTTCTGATGCAACATCGCGTGGAGTTTAAGGCCTTATGTCTGGTCCATAAAGCTCTTTTCAGAGGAGGCGCTAGGGCTATGTGCATTATGTTCAGACCTTACATTCCGGCCCGCTCACTTAGATCGGGTTCTCTGAACCTTCTTTGTTTGGACAGGATTAGGAAGGTAAGATGGGGGGGGTTGAGCGTTCTCCCATCAAGCGGCTAAGCTTTGGAACACGTTGCCCGTGGCCATGCGTCTACAACCTAATAGGTTAGCTTTCGGGAAAGCCTTGAAAACCTGGCTGTGTGCCTACTAGGCTTTCTCTCCATAGCGCCAAGACACCACGGCATTTGAGCGCTCTATAAACACATATCCTATCCTATCCTATCCTATCTCGTTTATACGACATCTGCCTTTGTCATCACAGTGGAGGTGTCATGCATGCTTGTGTCACCCCAATATCTGGTCCCTGGGGGTAGTGCTGTTGTGTGTCAGTCGCTTGCTGTGTTAGTTGGTGTTCATTCCAGCTTGTGTCACATGTGTCTTTTGTGCTCCCTCTCATCTCACAATGCCTGATTGCCCACTAAGGGTGTCCCAATGATGGTTTACTTTTGTATGGCACTGTGTCCACATCTGTGTCACGGTGGTTCAGCCCCCCTCATGTGTTGTGTAGTTGCCTGGGGATACTGTGACACACATACGCACATACTGTGTCAGATGTGCAGTGTGAAGTTGCCTGTTTGTGTTTGTGCATCTGCATCAGTGCATTGGTATTACTGTTGTGGGCCTTTGTCTGGATGCTGTTTCTGTGATTTCCCTGCTGTCCCTGTGAGTCATATCACGTCATTGTGCACATTCATCATGGTTGTTAGGTGCCATTGCTGGCATGGAATGGGAGTTTGTGAGCTGACACCTACAGTCTACACAGGTTGTTTTGATTAGTGTGTCTATTTTCGAGATGTGTGTATGCTTGGTCAGCCCCCATGTGTGGTGTTTGTCTGCACATGCCTGAGAGTGTGTTAGGTTTTCACAGCACTGTTAGCCTCACCACATCTCTGTGGGAATGGGACACAACCACTAGTTTGCCACAGAAGTGTTTAATGTGTTGGGAGCAGGGATCATACATGCTATTTGTTATTTGCAGCTTTGACCATGATGACACTTACCTTTTGGTCACTGTGATGAGGGGGGGTTTAGACCCCATCACCACAATGCTCAACATCTGCTGCAGTTTGGAAGACCACACTTAACATATGTTCTACTCAGTGAGGGGGTGTTCTTTTTACATTGCCACAGTGCTATGGTGATGCTTGCCTTGTGTAGGGCATACTCATTTGTTGGTCACACATGCGCTGTTAGTTACATTGTATGTTCGAAGTTATAATCACTGTTGTGGGCATTTGTCACAGACTACACACTGTTGTCATGATGTTAGGGGGGATGTATTTTGCTGACATACCTAATGTTGGAGTATGATGGATGTGTGGCGCATCACCCATCCTATGGCTGGGGGTGGCAGGGGTGATGGACAACAGGTCCCCTATGAGTGGGGGTGGCAGTAGTGATGGGCAACAGGTCCCCTATGAGTGGGGGTGGCAGGGGTGATGGGCAACATAAGCCCTATGAGTGGGGGTGGCAGGGGTGATGGTCAACAGGTCCCCTAGGGGTGGGGGTGGCAGTAGTGCTGGGCAACAGGTCCCCTAGGGGTGGGGGTGGCAGGGGTGATGGGCACCAGGTCCCCTATGAGTGGGGGTGGCAGGGGTGATGGGCAACATAAGCCCTATGAGTGGGGGTGGCAGGGGTGATGGGCAACAGGTCCCATAGGGGTGGGGGTGGGGGTGACAGTAGTGATGGGCAACAGGTCCCCTCCCTATGACTGGGGGTGGTAGGGGTGATGGGCAACATAAGCCCTATGAGTGGGGTTGGCAGGGGTGATGGGCAACAGGTCCCCTAGGGGTGGCGGTGGCAGTAGTGCTGGGCAACAGGTCCCCTAGGGGTGGGGGTGGCAGTAGTGCTGGGCAACATAAGCCCTATGAGTGGGGGTGGCATGGGTGATGGGAAACAGGTCCCCTAGGGGTGGGGGTGGCAGTAGTGCTGGACAACAGGTCCCCTAGGGGTGGGGGTGGCAGTAGTGCTGGGCAACATAAGCCCTATGAGTGGGGGCGGCAGGGGTGATGGGCAACAGGTTCCCTAGGGGTGGGGGTGGCAGTAGTGATGGGCAACAGGTCCCCTCCCTATGAGTGGGGGTAGCAGGGGTGATGGGCAACAGGTCCCCTAGGGGTGGCGGGGGCAGTAGTGCTGGGCAACAGGTACCCTAGGGGTGGGGGTGGCAGGGGTGATGAGCAATATAAGCCCTATGGCTGGGGTTGGCAGGGGTGATGGGCAACAGGTCACCTATGAGTGGGGGTGGCAGTAGTGATGGGCAACAGGTCCCCTATGAGTGGGGGTGGCAGTAGTGCTGGGCAACAGGTCCCCTAGGGGTGGTAGTAGTGATGGGCACCAGGTCCCCTATGAGTGGGGGTGGCAGTAGTGATGGGCAACAGGTCCCCTATGAGTGGGGGTGGCAGGGCTGATGGGCAACAGGTCCCCTATGAGTGGGGTGGCAGTAGTGATGGTCAACAGGTCCCCTATGAGTGGGGGTGGCAGGGGTGATGGGCAACATAAGCCCTATGAGTGGGGGTGGCAGGGGTGATGGACAACAGGTCCCCTATGGCTGGGGGTGGCAGGGGTGCTGGGGAACAAAAGCCCTTTGGGTGGGGGTGTTAGTGGTGCTGGCCATGCAACCCCTATGGTGGCCTGTTGTTAGTGGCCAGGATGTGGACCCCCCATGTGTGTGTACTATTTTGTGCATACGTGTCATTTGTTTATGTGGTAGGAGTCTGACTTACCGCCTGCGCCATCGGCGTCGGTTCCTGAGACGGTCATACATGTAGAGTGCTGATATGACCTGCGCGATGGGATTCATGATGTGTTTGTGTCGTACACACTGCTTGTTGCTCCATCTCGTCCCTGCTGCAAGCTGGTCCGTCTCGTAGCCGTGGATTGAGTTGGGGCGCGAATCGTAGCTGATATGCTTGTTTTCCGGATGCTGTGACGTCCCGTACGTGGCGACCCATCCGGCGCTTAGAAAGTACGCATCGTACTTGTCATGCTGGAAACTGCTATGGATACTGCTTCCGGGCGACTCGGTTCAGCGTTAGGAGTTGCGGCTCGGACGGAGAATGGAGCTTTAATCACAGCCTACGTGTCGGTCGTGTTTTTGGCAGGTATGCGCATCGTACTTCCTCTGCAGGACGGACCGGTTACGGGTACATGTCAGTTGCTCGGAGAGCTGTCCGACCCGGTATCGGAATCGACCCCAATGTGTAAAGTATTGATGCAGCACTTCAAACAGTAATAATGTAAAACACAACTCAGGAAAGATCCCATACCAACTTAGAAACATAGAGTCAATTTTAATAAATAAATCAAGACCAAAATGACAAATATCCAATCAATAGAACTGGAGATATGCAATGTTAAAGATTTAAGTGAAAATAGTGCAAAAAGTCCAAAGGGCCACTCGTGGCTATCTGGTCATGCAAGACTGGGAGATAGTCATAAGTTCAGGTCAACCACAATGGAGCACGGGGGATACAGGGACCAGGTTAGTCCCACTGAAAAGTTATCTTCTCAGTTGAGAGCAAAGAGTCCTGTTTGTGGTGGAGAAGCCCATGCGGAGCAGGGAAGCATTGCAGCTGGTCATCATTGCAGCTTGAAGAGCAGGCTCAGCATCACTGATGGTCGTCACTGTAGAATGAAGATCCTGTTGTCATCATGGCCAGTCAGGACGGAGTTTCACAAAGAGCCCAAAAACATCAATTGAGCTCCACTGAGGCTGAAGCCACACCAAGGTTCTGGGACCTAAGTGGCACCACTTGCGGGTCAGGGGCCAGGGCCGGACTGGCCGTAGCGGGCACCGGCTAATCCCCTGGTGCACCGCACGGGTGGGGGCAAGTTTTGGGCCCCTGGGGGCCATTTTTGTTACAGGGTCGTTTTTGCAGCATAGCTGCAAAATCGGCCCTGTAACAAAATCGGCCGAAAGCCGGCCCTGGCAAAGAGCTCGGTGGCACCCCCAACCCCCCGGGGGGGCAGCCAAGCACTTTGCCAGGGCCGGTTTGGGTTCCCAGTCCGGCCCTGTCAGGGGCTTACTTCAGCTGAATCTGGGTGCTGGTTCAGGTGGTTGGGAGCCTGTTATGTCCCTGTGGCTCTGAACAGGTGACCAGCAGTTTCGCCCTTGAAGTCACTCTGCGAGTCCTGGGTTCAGGTCCAATCCTTCTGACTCATGCAGGAGGGCATCAATCCAGTGAGGCAGCAGTCCTGCAAGGCAATAGTCTAGCAGGGCAGCAGTCCAGCAGAGTGGCAGTCATTTCAGCAGAACAACAGTCTTTCTTTCTGGCAGAGTATCCACAGGTCCAGAAGTATACTTGTGTCTGTGGTCCATTATTTATACCAGGTGCCTCATTTGGAGTAGGAGAAGCTGCTTCAGGTTTCCCTTTGAGGTGCACACGTTTCCCGCCTACTCTGCCCTGGCTCCATACTAACTACAAGGAGTATGCAGTCCTTTGTGTGGAGGCAGGACACAGCCTATTCAAGTCAAGTCAAGTCATCTCCGCCCTTCCACCATGCCAGTGATGGCACATCCAGTCACATCTAGCCCTCTATTGTGTGTGGTTGTAAAGGAGGAACACACAAAGCTCAACTGTCAGCCAAACCCGGTCATGTGACCTAGAGACAGGCTGCAGGCCCTAAATGGCTAAGGCAGACAAATGTCAACTTTCTAAATGTGGCATTTTCAAAATTGTAATTTAATATCATACTTCACCGTAAGAGAGGATTTTTCATTACAATTCTAAAGACGCCAAACATGAACTGGTTACCTATTTATTTAGAAATGGGGTCTCTGATTGGCAGGTTTGTACCCTGGCAAAGTTACAACCTTTCTTTCTAGTCAGGATAAGGGGGATTACACTTCTAAAATAACCCCTGCTCACTCCTTCGGTAGCTTGGCACGAGCAGCCAGGAATATCTCAAAGGCAATATGTAAAGCATTTGCACATAGCACACATTATTATAGTGAAAACACTACAAAAGGACAGCAAACCAGGTGTAGCTAAAAAGCGTATATTTATCTGTGTAAAACAAGAAAAAACAATAAAAATACCACATATAGTATAAAGATATGAAAGCCGCAAGAATCAGCTTAAAATACAGGTCCTTGAAGTCGATAGCTCCATCCGGGGCCATTACGGCATCGTGAACAAACAAATCCAATAGTTCAGACCGACCACAAGGTCGTGGGCCATCTACGGTGTCGGGTTGACCCTCAAACAGTATCTTGAAAATGCAGGGCGTTGTAAACCTTGAAATGAGCTCCGAAGAGGGAGCGGCGTCTGCGTTGACAGGCATCGGTTTTGAAGGTCGGTGCAGGAGTCATCGGGCCATTGAAGTCACATGCGTTGCAGATCGAACTCCATGAGGTTGAAGTCAGGAACACTGGCATCGGCAGGCATCAGGGCTGCAGTGTGAAATGGAGTGGTGTGGCATGCGGTGCCCTCAGGTCACAGTACAGGCAGCGGCTCGGTGAAGGTATCTAGCAGCGTCGGTGAGACCAGGGCTGCAGTGCGAAGTGGGGTAGTACTAACTGCGATGCTGACAGGTCATGGAGCAAGCAGCGCTTTGCGTTGCTGAAGCACTGTCGCCACTAGACTATCTAGAGTCGATGGCGCTGGCATTGGTGGGCCAAGGCTGCGGTGTGGGACGGGGCAGAGCATCATTTAATCTATGAGTGGTGCTCCTCGGCCACCATGCAGGCAATGACTTGGAGTGGCGGTGGTGGTGAGACCAGGGAGTGGTGCTGGGGCGTGCTCACAAGTCACGGTGCAAGCAGTCGATCAGTGACGGTATCGGACTACTTCGGTGAGACCATGGTTATGGTGCAAAGTGCGATTGTGCTTGTTGCAGTGCCTTCAGGTCATGGAACCAGCAGCGGTGTTGTTGACAGCATCGGGTTGATTTTTCCCTCCATGGCTGCTGAAACACACAGTTCCAGGTGCAGCTACCCAGAGGCGGGTGAAGTCTTTGTTGTGCCTGAGACTTCCAACAGGAGGCAAGCTCTACTTCAAACCTTGGAGAAACTTCAACAGCAGGATTTAAGAAAGTTCAGTCCAAGCCTTTTACTGGCCAAAATAGAAGCAGCATCTGCAGGCCAACCCAAAAAAGCAACAAACAGAAAATGAGTATTACTCCACCTCTTTTTCTTGGCATGGTATTTTAGTCCAAAAGTGTTATGAAATTCTGGGGTCAGGACTCCAATATTTATTCTACTTTTCTCTTTGAAATCTTAGGCAGTAAGTTCCTCTTGCTCAGTAAAAAGCAGTTCTTTCCTCGCTGGTCCAACTTCACTACAGGAGGTGGAGACAGAATTGTGCAGAGCAGCCACAGCCTATTCAGATGTCAGTGACAACCCCTCCCACCACTCTATCCCAGGATGGCCCATCAGCATATGCAGGGCACAACTCAGCTCCCTTCCTCTGAGTGTCTGGATTGAATGGACAAAAGCTCCTGTCAGTCTAAAACCAGACGGGAAATTCACAAGCAGGCAGAGTCACACAGGATGGATAAGCAAGAAAATTCCCACTTTCTAAAAGTTCAACCAACTAAGTAAACGCCAATACTGACTATACTGCTACAAACTACCTTGTTTGTTCATTGACATTGTATTTACTGACAGTGATTCCTTTTAATGTCTTTTTTCTTGTTTTCTTTACAATAATTTAAAGACCATAATTTTAAAGATTATACATTGCCATTTACAAAACATATAATATGAACATTATAACGTTATGCAATGCCTCAAATTGTCACTCACCCCACATAAAATGCAATGCAATTACAAAAACAAATCAATACAGACAAACATATACCATATATGAAACAGTTCTGACGTTTATATGACCAAAAGGAAATGTTCATTATATTCCACTGCTTGTATTAGAAGTTACAATTTTAAAATGTTACAAACCAGCTCCAATGATCACCATCGGGAAAGACCGCCTTCCAATAGCGAAAAACGAAATGAAGAGTATTTTACTATCAGGGCATGTAAAACACACCAGCACATGTCCTACATTTCACATACACTGCACCCTGCCCATGGGGCTACCTAGGGCCTTCCTTGGGGTGACTTACCTGTAAGAAAAGAATGGTTAGGGCCTGACAATTGGGTGCACTTGCCAGGCCAACATAGCAGTTAAAACTGTGGGTAGACACTGCAGTGGCATGCCTGACACCTTTGAAAGGCTACATGTGTGGGTGGCACAACCAGTGAGCAGGCCCACTAGTAACATTTGATTTACAGCTCCTGGGCACACACAGTGCACTGTACTAGGGACTTACTAGTAAATCAAAAATGCCAACCATGGAAAACCAATCATAACTCAATTTGCAGTAGGAGCAGTTGCACTTTAGCACTGAAAAGCAGTAAAAAACACTGCATAGAGACACTAAACTAGCAAGAACGAAGTCCAGCATACCATCAAAAACAGGAGGTCAGAAAGCAAAAAGACAAGGGGTAACAGGCCAAAAGATGCCAGGTATAACTTATTCCCTTTAGAGACTACAGCTTACTTAATGTAATGAAGTAACTTCAAAGTTATCCTATGGGAGAAGTAGGCCTTGAAGTACAGAAAACCGAATTTAAGAGTATTTCAATACCGGGACATGCAAAACTTAAAAGTCTACGTCCTACTTTTCAAATACACTGTACCTTGCCCTCCGTGCTGTCCAGGGCCTAAATTAGAGGTGACTTATATGAAATAAAAGGGTGGGTTTGGGCCTGGCAAAAGATTTATTTTCCAGGTCGAAATGGCAGTTTAAAAATGCACACACAGGCTACAATGGCAGGCATGAGACGTGTTTAAAGGGCTACTTAAGTGGGTAACGCAATCAGTACTCCAGACCCACTAGTAGCATTTAATTTACAGGCCCTTGCCACAGGTAGTGCCACATTACTAGGGACCGTCAAATAAATTAAAAAATGCTAATTGAGTATAAGCCAATTCTACCATGTTTTAAGAGGAGATGGTAGGCATTTTACACCGGGTAGCAGTGGTAAAGTGCGTAGAGTCCAAAAAGCCAACAAAAATGGGATCAGAAAACATGGGGATGAGGCAAAGATTTTGGGGTCAACCCTACAGAAAGGGGATGACCCTGCAACCCCTAAATGATGTCTATGTGTTCATTCATCTTTATATTATTTCATATGATTTCAGTACAAAAATGAAATACATCAAGACGTGTTTTACAACTATTAAATTCACTTTCATAGTGTTACTAAACATATATTTTAAAATGTACTTTCATCAATCCATTGAAAAGCTGTGCATGTTCCCTATCATCTGAAACAGATAACATATGTAATAAAAAATGTAATTGTCTTTATATTTTGATACATAGGGTAGCCTTGTCTAAATAAAATATCCAGTTTCACATTCTTATCTGTAACTACAGCTTGATTTACAACACTTCATTATACCACATCTTGATATCTTTTTTTTTTTACAAATATTGACTTTTAGGATATAAATCCTATTTCACACTGTCAGAAGTTATATGCTTGGAATATTAGTTGGTATCTACAGCTTTGTATACACACTAAATAAGACTATCAAAGAAACTTCCCTCAAATCCACCACTTATATATAGGTGCAGTAACAGCCTATCTCTTATGCAGCAGAAAGCCTGTTCAATTGTTAAGTATAGATTAACACTGTGAGCAAAAAGTGGTCTCATGCCTCTAATAAATTAAAATGTTATGCCTCTATTAATTTTGATTTCAGAATGACCAAATGTAATCAAATGCAAAACCATACATTTAATATAACATGTAATGATATATTCACATCTGTAAAGAGATTTGAGCAATCAATTGTAGTTTGGGGACTTTCAAGACCTGTAAGAGTGTGAGCCTATCCTAACTCGCCTGGTCGAATGAGACACCTACTTTGCACTTTTACCACAGGGCCACTTTGGCCATTCTTGATCGAGGAAGATCTATTAACCATCCACTGAGAAAATTTACAATAACTAGATATAGCAGAGAGCACATGAGAAGACATATACATAGGGTTGCTGGCATGATATTTTGTGTTAAATAGGGCTTCTGATTCCTAGTTCTTTTCAAGTGGCAGTCTAGTGCAGATCAATCAATAATATTTGTAAAGCGCAGCTTATCACCCGTGAGGATATCCAGGCGCAAAAGTTTCCAATAACAGGCATGAGATCCGGCGCGACTGTTAGGGGGAGAGACTAGAAACCCTTTGCAGTTGTCTGGGCTGGCAGCTGGTAAATTTGGGAAGGCAAGAACAGCTCCTGAGCTTCAGAGGTCACCTGAACCTTATGGAGTTTAACCTTTAAGCACAGCCTTTTTCGAGACATATGGGGTGTTTGGGGTCTGTGGGAACTGTCTACGCACACATTTAAGGTCTGCAACTAATGGCATGTTGTTGTTATTTCCCCTTTTCAAAATTCTTGCTTGTCCAACTAGCAATTGGAATACTGGAAAAAGAAGTGCTCTGCTCCCAGCCTGTTGTAAGAGGATCTTCAACCGTCTGCCAGAGGAACATACGGATATTGCTCTGTCACCTTTCTTGAATCTTTCTAACTAGGACTTTATTCCAGACTCTGAAAGTAAATTCATGGTTTTGTCCATAGGGCTACGTGGAACCTTTTATATTGGGTGTATGGCTTTCTGGAAAAACCTGCTTCAAAAATCCACAGGGTAGTCAACAGTGAGCAGTCCGGTTTGTACACAGTCCACCCAAATGTTTTTTATTGATGCAGGCTCCAATAATTTACATTGTGTAATTGCAACCGCAACAAAACCTTTTTTTGTCACGCCGACCAAAGCAAAACCATTTTTTATCACGGAAATCCAATCAGAATATGAGGATCTGCAGATCTTTCAAGGATCTGAGGATCCTTTATAGGACAAAAGAAAAAAATGACACTCATTTATTTTCTATATTTAGACCCACAAATCCTTCATGGAGTCATGAAACATTTGTGCATAAAGGCTAAAGATATTTGTTGGACCTGGCCCTCTTTGCAGGGTCACCCCAATTTATTTGCTTCCCCCCCTCTTGTTTTCTGAACATGTTTTTTTGACTTTTACGACTGTGCACTTTTTCACTCATAACCAGATTTAAGTGCTTGTTCTATCTCCTTTAAACATTTTAAAAATCGCTAATACCCAATTTGCACATTTATTTAATTTGTAAGTCCCTACTAAAGTGCGGCTACATGCAGGGGCGGTTTCTCCATTAGGGCTCCTGGGCTGCGCCCCTCTTAAAATCCTACACATTTATATACAAATATATTAAATAGATCGATTTATTTAGGGATATGATCAACTCTCTAAACAAATCGATGTATTTAAGTCTGGGCTGTCTGTTTCAGGCTGCCTGCTCCACCTCGTTCTGAGGCAGGAGACTGAAGCCAGGCAGTAAATCAACTATTTACAATGTTATGCATGAGGCAGGGCTTTCTGTTGTAAAGCCCTTCATTACCATTGTGTTCTGTGGTGATATTATCTCTGCAGGTCAGATGTCCGTCATTTATAGGCACAAGATCCCATTGTTTCATCATACATGAGAGTGGATGTAAGCACGTCTGATTTGGTGCCTTGTTCTCTGTAATGGTAAGTGTTTGAATACTCTTGTGTTATGTATAGTGTGCTTAGACCCCTCGCCACACTAACCTCCCCCACTGTGACACCCCAGGCCCTGGCTGCACGTCACTGTCCCCATTAGAACTGGAGCTGCAGCATTTGTTCCCTGTGAAATGGATCCAAAAGACGGGCAGGCCAGCCAGGGTTCTTGTTCCCTTGTGAAGTTGATCCAAATATCTGAGTTAACGGCAAAGTGAAAAATATGTGCTTACAGTGGACAGTTCCCTGATGTATGATGGTTTGCAACAAGTTAGATAATATGTCCTCATGGCTTTCATTATTTGTTCATGACTAACATTTCAGATATGTTTGTACTATGTGGGCCCTACAAAGATCCAAAGGGGATGATTTGGGAGTCACAGCCAAAGAGCTGCTTGAGTGATCCTAAGACATTATATCTCAATCATGGATGAAGAGGTACATGACATAATAGTGGGAATATGGGCCACCATAGAGTGACCATTTTGATGCTCGTGGCTCTCTAACTCATCATCATAAACACAAGAGAGCCCCACGTTGATGCGTGGGGAGGGGAACTCGAGGCGCGGGGTTCTAGGAGCTAGCAGCCTCCAACTACGAATATTAACAACAATAAGAGCTGCTCCTAGTATAGTGACCACTGTGAAATTATGATTGAATTGTGAGTGTAGGCATCTCACAAAATGTGACGGACTAGTCTCACACACCACCTTGTGTCATGCTTCATCATAGACCAGTCCTCGCCCTCTAAAAACTTGATTTGCTAGAGGGCGGGCATACATTTGACGACAGGGATGCAATTCTAAACTAAGTGGGGGCACGTGAGTAAGTGAGTGAAGGTAAAAAATCATTATAGTTATCAAATTATGGGTTTTAATATGACTGGTAACTATATGATATTAAAATCAGTGGACGGTATATGGGGAAATAATTGTCCCCTACTACGGTTAGGGGACAATTATTTCCCCATATACCATCCAAGTTAATGCTGCATGCAGTGTAAGACACTGTGAAAGCATACATTATAAAGGGCTAAAGTTGTCATGCTGCACAAGCAACGCATTACAGTAACTGTTAAACATGTTAATGCAGTAAGATATGGGGCAGTTTTCAATGTGTTTATTATTTCAAGACTATATGTTCCCACTGCTTTATAAGCCTTCCTTTATCAGTACATTAATTTGCTTTAAAATGCACCATTTGCAAATTATTTTTTCATTTTTTTCTTGGGAGGGAGACCCACCCTGGACCCCAGGTTTGTCCATTAGACTTGTTTGTGTTGCTCGCTATATGAAAGTCATGCCCAACGTTTACGCCTCATCACTTTCAAATATCAACAGCCACCACTGGCTATATGTGCACAGGTCCTGTAAATTAAATGCTACTAGCGGGTCTGCAGCACTTATTATGCCACCCACTTAAGTATCCTTTAAAACATGTTTCACACCTGACATTGCAGCCTATGTGTGCAGTTTTAGACAGCCATTTCAACCTGGCAAATTAAACCCTTTGCCAGGACTAAAGCTTTCTTTTTAATAGGTATTAATCACCCCAGGGTAGTCCCTAAACAGCCCACAGGCCCGAGTGCGTTGAAATTAAAAAGGTGGACATATACTTTTAAGCTTTACATGTCCTAGTAGTGGAAAAACTCTCAAACCTATGTTTCACTATTGTAGGGCATTCCACTCACATAGGATATCAGTGGGTTATGTATTACTTTTCAAAAGTGATAACTTTGCTTGGGAGCATGTAGGAATATCATGTTTAGTGGCTGATGAATTGTAATTTAAAACCCTCTTTAAAGGTAAGTCGTATTTAAAGTCAAAATTCTGAAAATACCACTTTTAGAAAGTTGGAATTTTCTTGCCCTAACCATTTGATGCCTGCATCATGTATCCTAGGTCGCATGACTAGGTGTAGTCAGCCTTTGTGTATTCCTCCCAGATAGCCACACAAAAGAGGGTATGGGTCTGGGTGTTGCCAGGACGGGCCATAGCTCGTGGGATCCACCAGTGTAAAGCTCCAGCAAAGACTGTCCTCAATGGCCGACAGAAACGGAATAGCTTAAAATTAAAAAAAAACACTTGAACCATACCTCTACAACGAGCATGCAAAGTGAGCAAACCTTACCTTACATAGAAGGGTTTCCTTTACCCTGTCATCCTCCATCCATCCATCTATTTATCAATTGTTTCAACCTTCTATCTATTCATACATTCATCTAGCAATCCCTTCCCATTCCATCCATCCAGCATCCATCCAACATCCATCCATTCACCCTTTTATACATCCTTTCACATGTACTATCTATCTGTTCCCCATCCTTCCATTCATTCATCTTAATATCGCTCAATTTTTTCACTCTTTCATCCCTAAACAAACTAATACCCTCCTAGGTGATTGGTGAGCTATAAAAACACCAATAACATAACATATATCAGTTTTCCCTTACACCAATTCATTGTTTCACATTTTCACTTCACCCTTTCACCCTTTCACTCCATTCTTTCACTCTTCCATCCATTCAGTCACAGGTCTATCCTAATTTTCACCTTTTCTATTTTCTTTCGCACTTCTTTCATTTACCCTTCCTTTTCCTCCTGTTCATTCTATACTTTCTACCCAAATTTTGCCTCATGCTTTTTACTTTCTTATCTTTTTCTCATGAACACTTTTTTTGTTTGTCCTGCTCTCAGTTGTGTCCCCTTTATTCATCATTCCATGATTTTCGTTTCTTTTTTACCTTTGTCTCTGTCATGGTATTCCCTATCCATTATTCTGCAGACAGAAGAGCCTATAAATGACTAATTAGGGTTTTATTGGAATCATGTTCACAGCCCACCAGTTCCGTGGCAGCCCCTGCTTAAGCTGCTTAAGCAGGGGGTGTTCAGTACACCACTGCCCGACAGGATCTGCACGATGACCATCTGCGATGCCCGTCCTGTTCCTCATGCTATCGCAACGACCATCCATGAAGCTCTCCCTGCTCCTCGTGGCCTCCTCCACTATCAAATTAATTTAGTGACTTTTTGTGGTTCTGAGAAGGACTGTGGCTGTTGGTTGAGAAGGGCTCATGCACCCCTCAACCAACCACCCAATTTCTCACAATATTCCTGTAATTAAACCTTTTGAAATTTGCCCAACAATTTTGTATAATGCAAATGTCACAAAACTGCTGAATAGATTTATGCGAGACCACAACAGTTTCTATTCTGAGCAAGATTCTAATTTCATGTCAAGTTTGGTGTAATCTGCTTAACAGTTTTAGCTGAAATAGAGCCCACAAATTACAAGGGATGATTAACATGGAAAACACTTATTTTTTAACCCACCATTCCCGTTTCAATGTCTAGGTGGGTGCAGTTGCATGACACTTGACAGGCCACAATCCGGGCAGATGGTCTAAAGTTTTTCAGATGTTACGCAGATTCGGCAAACAGTTATTAACACAAACCAATAAATGCATATGTACACAGTACAAACCAGGGCCGGATGGGCCGTAGCGGGCAAAGGGCATTTCCCCGGTGGGCCGGGGAAATGGGGGCCGATTTTGGACCTCTGGGACGCCATTTTTGTTACCAGGGGCCAGTTTTGCAGCATAGCTGCAATACCGGCGTGCTGTAACAAAAGCTGGAGCGGTGACACAGGAGTGGTGCTTCCAACTAGCAACCCCACCCCGGGGGTCGGCCGAGTTGTTAGCCAGGGCCGGTTTCAGTTCCCAGTCCAGCTGTGGTAAAAACACACACATAAACACACAGACATATGTACACAATCCCATCATGGTGTACTGAATCCCTAACTACCTTTCTGTGCGTTCTGCTACATGTTGGTGAGTAAAATGTGTACCCTTGACACAACAGATGAAGATCATAAAATGTAAGGATGTGCTTGGAGATATACTTAAAGGTCACACATTAAAACTTGATAAAGTTGTTCTAGATATTTCAATAGAAGAAGAGAAACATTCATTGATTAGTATATATCTTAAAACTACAGTTCGTTTTTGCATTTTTATGACTCTACCTAAAAGCTGACTTGTTTTTTATTAACTTACTGGGAATTCGCATTCGGCCGTCACATATGTGCCTACTAATACCTGGCTAAATTACAGAAGGTCTGGCTAACAAATCAGATAATTTATATTAAAATGAGATGAACTGCCGTTGATCTCCTAAAAGGACCACTGTTTAGTTAGCCTTTAGTGGGATTAAACTTGACAGTAGGGCTACCCTGGAGATTTATTCCATATTTTGGACCCATTTTGCCCAACATCGGAGAGGCCCTTAGATCCACTTACTGTTGAACTATTGACTGTCATACTTTCATTGGTATTAACATTATTAAACTTACCTCACTCCGCTTTGCTAAAGACTGTGGTAGACAGGGTATTTTTAAGGATTAGCATTGTCCATCCAGATACCGAGGTGGCCATATCATCTCCCTTTGGCCCCACCAGTCCATCATTCATCCCCACAGGCCGGCTTACATTGTCAGATACTGGGAGGTCGCTAATAGTGGCGGCCAAGGGGAATCCTAACATCTGATTGGCAGCCTTCTCCGTCTCCACCCCATCCAGAAACCCACTGCCGGAAGTTGGTACCTTAGTTTCAGGAGGCTACATCCTCCCGCCACCAAGTTTGAACTCAGTATCACAAATGCACCCCAATGTCACTTGACTGCGATTATGACGCTGCTTGTGAATTTTGGGATTTGAGCCTCAAAAAGTATGTTGATTTTTTAGGTTAGCGCAACTATTGATGTATTTTGGGCTTTTACAATGAAAAAGTGTGATAACATCGAATTCACAGTTTTCCTGTATCATATCTCCACACCCAGGCTTCAAAATCATCTGTATTCCGAAAGAGGCTGCAGCCCGAAGAATATCCATATTGAGTGGTAACTGAAACAGGAAAATAAAACGCGTTGTTTATGGCTATTTTCCTTTTTAAACATGGCACTTTCAAGCTATTATCACACAATGAGCTAGATTTATGAGCAAGTTCTTATAAATAAAGAAGCATCATTATGCAATTTGCAGCTAAATTATGTATCGCATTGGAGAAAATGCATTTAACCAAGTCTGTTGTCTGAGGCTCTGCGAGGAAAGTACCTGTAATTTACTGCGCGCACACAGTGCAGCTCTGGGTGCATTTGGAACAACTCGTAATATGCCTCAGTATGTTACACTGCACTCGGTTACTTTTACAGTGGAGGAGCTGTTCATTTTCATGTAACTCGCACATCACCAGTTAATTAATTGGGGTACTTCATTGCTGGGTGTTTTTCTTATCATTTCTAACTGGAACTGTTTTATAGAATGCGCTAAGGAAGAGAGGAAAATGAAACGTGTGGTTTATTGTGGTGTCAGACCTTAGAGTTTAATGCTTAGCTATTCTATTCACTTAGTTTTTGATTAATGCTCAGTAATAAATCATCGACAATCAACAATTAGTGAAGTAGCACATGATCCCGTAACTGATCGCGGCCCTGACACTGATATACCACTCATGTGGTCTTGCAGCACTCTTACAGTGTTCGATTGGGTGCATGCAGGTGCATGCATGCATGGGAAAGGACATTTACAACACAGGCTTAACTATGCGTGCCCTTTCAACGCAAGAGGAACAACGCTTGCCTTAACCACCATATGTGTGGTTAAGGCAGTCGGTGCTCTAGATGCAGAGTGGATGGGCGGGACAGGAGAGGAAGGATCGGGACAAGAAGGACCGGGGTGCGGCTTGGTAAGTAGAGCTACCACTTAGGCCAGAGTGAGGTGGGAGGTCGGGGTAGTTTTTAAGGGTGGTTTTAGCACTCAGGGCGGGCATCTGGGCTAGTTGTCAGGGCTGAGAGCCGAGGTTTAGGACTAAGGGTGGGGGGAAAGGGGCAGGTTTCCGGGCTGGGGGCCAGTTTTAGGGCTCGGGGGGGGGTCGTTTTTTGGGTTATGGGCAGTGCTTTACATGGGAAAAAAATAGTGCAGGTACTCATTTAAATGGGGCGGGGCTAAGAACAAGACATGCTAATATCTATTGACTTCAATAATAGTTGCAGCACATATCAAAACACATGACAAATGCGTTTCTATAAATAAAACAGGTTAATTCATTACACAAAACGACAGCCAAACGCGGTGATGTTTTAACTTTTCCTTGTTATATAATATTTGCAGCTTCCATACTGTTATTTGCTGTTGCTTTGCACAACACAATATATTCTCGAGCGCGCGCGCGCGCGCACACACACACAAAATCAAGCAGACGTGCACACACACACACACACACAAAATCAAGCAGACGTGCACACAAAGCATTCCACACACACACACACACAAAATCAAGTAGATGCTCCCAACAGTGTATTGAATCTCTCTTTCTCTCGCTTTTTTCCTCACAGAAAAAAGCACTGGCAAACAGACAAACACAAACCACAGGATTAAAGCCATTTTAACATCGTTACCGTCCTTTGCTTTCTTAATTGTGCTGTCACCGGGCTGCCTCAATCCTGTCTTTGCAACACAGCAGGATGGTGAACACCGGACGTTATGGAAATGAGCCCCCGCTGAATAGTTCAGCAGGGGCTCAGCTCACCAGTCACAGCTACAGAAGTGCCTGGGCTGTCTGTCCGGTCACCAGCACAAGCAGCCAATGCACCTACCGTATATGAGTACCGGTACTCTCCTTGGCAGCAGAGAAGTGCCGGTACTCAGAGTGCTAAAAAAAAGAAGTGCTGGTACTCAGTACCGGTGAGTACCGGCCCATTTAAAGCCCTGGCTATGGGACAGGTTGACTGCAGGGCTTGGGCCAGGTTTTAGGGCTCAGGGCAGGGATGGATGGGGTGTGATCTTTACCATGTATATACCTTCACCAATAATGCCTTTAAAACACATTTCATTGTAAAGGCATGTGCAGTCGAGGCTGCAGCCTGGAAGCAGCAGTGGAGTGGGTGAGGGGATAAGGGGGGCAAGGGGGTATTCGGTTTAAAAGAAAATACTTATCTCCTGGCCGGCCGGCCGTAAACCGCCTTTCCTGCGTCCTCTTCCTGGCTTCTTGTGAAAAACAGGAAGCAGGAAGCACCAGGGCTCCCAAGCTCCCTGCAGCCAATCACAATGCTGCAATGCAGCATTGTGATTGGCCTGAACGCCATGACACAACGCTCAGCCAGGGTCTGTAGGGATGGGCATGTTCTCCATGCAGGCTGTAATGCAGCCTGCATGGAGAAGAGGGAACGTTCGTATGACTGGTGTGGGTGGCCCGAGAGGGCTGACCAAACAGACATTGCGCATTTAGGAGTGTTCTACCACTCCTCCTCTGCAGCCCTGCCCCGCCCCCACACGCAAGCTGCTGCAGCAGGAGGACAAAATAAAATGATAATAACATAACATTACTTTTATTTTATCTTTTCCTTTCTTTTGCTGCTTCATGGCAGTGGGGAGATGCTCCTCCGCCTTAGCGTGTGTGGTAAAGACGTGGTCGTTATTAAGAGCGCTTTGTTAAGTCATGCATGGTTTAGGGAGTCGTTGTTCCATCATACAACCTGCACGCATGGTTGAAAGACTTTATGTGTGATGAATTTGATGTGATGCGTGTGCCCAGAGTCTTGTACAAGGGTGATGTGCATAGGCATGCTAGTGCTTTCATAGTGCAATTAAAAGATAGGGGGGAGATAGAGGTTGAGGTTAGGTTCACCCTCCTAACAGAATGAAGTTTCACAAAATCTGGAACACCAGAAATAAATACCTAACCGTGGGGAAGAACAGGGTTTTCACTGAACATGTATGAAAATCCTCTTTCCAGAAAGAAAAATTCTTTCACTGCACTACACATTTTCCACAACTTAATGCTCCCACGTAATTCCGTAAGTCGCAGCACGCTCAATCCGCAGCGGATTGAGAGGACCCCAATGATGAAACATGCCACCTAGAGGAAACCCTGGTGGGTGAGGGGACTCTAGAAAATAATTTTTCTTTCTGTAAAGAGGATTTTCATACATGTTCAGTGAAAACCCTGTTCTTCCCCACGGTTAGGTATTTATTTCTGGTGTTCCAGATTTTGTGAAACTTCAGTGCTTTCATAGTGCCTTCAAATAGCCATCCCGAGTGAAAGCTCTATGTCACGTCTCTTTGACTACAGGCATGCATGCACATCCCACTCGTAGGTTAGACAGGAATTTTAGAAAATGTTAAACATAGTGTTATTAATGAATGTTGTTCAAGTTTTGTCTTGTGATCAGTCGACTGTTCAAGAATGGATTTATATGTTTTTCTTTGAGAAACATCAGATGTGGCATAGTATTTATTTTTTTAAATTGTGTGATTTGATGTGTTTTTTAACCCTGAATAAAGCTTGTTGATTGATTGAATCAGTCCCTCATAAACTTTAAACAAATCTTATTACGGGCTTCAAAAGAGTTGTTTGTAGCCACTTTGCCTCCATGATGTAGCATAAACGCACAGCAATCATCTACAATTGTTTTCCAATATGAACAATCAAAAATCCTCACTGACTGTTGTGGGGCTGTAAAAAAGGAAGTATGCAGTGATTCATTTATATTAGCTCAACAAATGGTCGATATGTTACCCCTTGCAGTAACGCATTGGTACAATCCACTTGCAGAAGGTACGAAGATGCAGCCTTTAGATCAATTATGGATTGAATTGGAATTGCACATGGATGTCATAGCAGGCTTTAGAGAAGCTCTTTGGCTGAGATAAGCTCTTTGAACCAGCCAAGTCTTTCGTATATTCGGTGTCTGTAATGCAAATGTTTTCCAAGTTCTGCTATAGGTTTGCAAGTAGTGGGCGAGGTTATGGTGCAAAAGTTAATATTGCTCACATCCTGCAAATTTGTAGTAATAGGCAAGCCACACATGGCAGAAAGGTTATATTTTGTTTGAGCGGGGGGGGGGGGGGGGGGGGAGATTGCAAGATACTGGAAAAGACAGATTTGGTGTTCAAAAGAAGTCAACATTTTGATTTAATGTGCTAAAAAGTTAGTTGTCAAGGAAATCCAGGACCTGTTTCTTCTAAATCTAACAAGATGAGCGGTGGGGTGTCCCAAATGCCAAATGTGTCACATACAACGGTAACAAATCGAAATACGAACATTTTACATTTTATATCCAGATGAACTCATCATAGCTGCTAAGATACCAAATAATCATAGTTCATTAATTTGTCAATTGTGATTATTTAAAAAAAAGTTTCAGGCAACGTAGAACTGAAGGAAAAATACATTAATCTGAACCATTCAATAACAGAGCTAAACACAGTGGCCTAATGCAAAATGATGGGGGCCCCCTGCAGAATGTAATAGAGGGCCTCTTAGTCTCCCATATCTCAAAGAACTTCATTGACCTTGGCCCGAATGGGGGGTCCATTGAAGGGGCGTGGACCTCCTTGCGTTGCAGAGGCTTGTGTTACGCCATTGCCCAAAAACAATTCATAAACTGAATGTTGGGAGAAGAAATATTCGTAACTTGAGTCCACAATGGCAGCAAGAAAGGGATCATTCGGCCGGCTTTAAATGATCACAACAACAAGCGCAACATGAAGAGAAAAAATTGCTTTTTTACACCCAGACAATTTTCATTGTTCACAATATGGCGGCAGCAATATTTCCACCTTTACAGTACTCTGAGATCCTTCTGTGTGACCGAAATTCTGTCCGTGCTATACTGGCCGGTGAAGAACAAATTGCCTTTATATCATTATGCCTTTTACAAAAATCTCTTCACAAGATGAGACACACTCCTCCGTCTGGTCATTTCCATAGACTTGTTCCTTCCCACCTTCACAGATCCGCGTAATTCCTCCTACAGTTACCCAAAGTCAAATGCACAACAAATAGATGGAAGAGAATTTTCAGCGGCTATAGCTAAATGGCACTCCCTTCCCATAAAAATCTATCTAAATCTGACCTCCCAAATTCAGAAAAGCTCTAAAAGCCTCTGGGGCATATTATCAACAGATTGCAATAATTATCGCAAAGTGCTCTTAGCGTGTTTTTTTATTATCGCCGGCTATTGCTGGATTCCATCGCCGTGGTAGCACCGTATTAACAATGCTTTGCTCCAAGGCGATATGAAATCCAGCCATAGCTGTGAGAACATGCTTTATCGTGAGAAAACAAACGGTAATTTTCCTGCGATACTGGAAACCTTGCTAACAGGCAGGGGTGGACTTAGCCTTGCAATCCACCTCCCATATAAAAGATGGCTAAGTCGTATTTTTAGCAGGAGTTAAAAACCTGCGATAAAGGGGGCTTAGCACAGCTTTCATTCTCGCATCGCGGGTCTGGTGCAGCCTTGTTAATATCCCGAAGCTGTCTTAGCGAGTGTTTGTCATGGAGTTGTGTGAAGGAAGGCCCACTTTGCATGTCATTAGCGATAAATATCGCTGACATGCAAAGTGGCAAAAAAAACGGCTGCTAACTCGAAGTAACAAGCGCTAATGGTTGTTGGCGAGTCCTTGTTAATAGTGCAATATAAAAATCACCGCTTTTTCTGCGATATGTGTTCCCGAAAAAGCAGCGATACTTCTCATGATAATATGCCCCTCTGTTGGTTCCTAGGCAAACTCTTCCCTGATTGTTCCCATGTCAGTGTAGCTGATATCCCTTTCGTTTGGGAATTTGTACATTTTTTTTGCTTATTTCCTATGCTGACTAGTTACTAGGGCCAGACGTATAAAGCATTTCAACCATCGCAAATGGTCTCATTCCACGTTTGCAACCACATCAATGTTTTTGTTATGTCCTAATCAGGGATTCTGAACAGATACTGATTCAGTGCCTAGATGGGGCATGTTGTAGATGTCCCTTCAAAATATTGAAAAATTGGTTTTAAATGTATCAATGTTTTGCAACAGGATTTGGTTGCAAAACATTAAAATGTTAGTGATCTTTGGGTTGGAGTGGTAATCCAGTGACAAAAGGGAAGGGTTCCCTTTAGGATCCCTTCCCCTTTGTAAATTTAAAAAGCATTTGTTTGGGGAGAATGCTGTTGGTCCACCACTGTCAACTCTCAAATAAAAAGAAAAAAAGTACACTTTTCTTTGAAAAGGCACCTCCATTTCCTTCAAGGTAAACAGGCTGCATTAAAAAAACACTTTATTGACAGACAATAACAGGAACGTTGGTCTGCTGACTCCAGCAGGCCACTATCCCTGTGGTGGCAACCAATCAGAGTGAAGCGCAGTTTGCGACGGATGATGTCATCAGTGATGTCATCAGTGATGTCATTTGACATGTCATAAGTGATGTCATCAGTGATGTCACTGACCATGTCATGAATGATTTAATATGTGACGTCATCAGCAGTGCATTGCGGGGGCGTGAGTTATAGTTAGCATTTCTATGGTTTTATACAAGTGAAATGTCCAACTAACTATAACGTTCCTGAAACCTATGTTTTTTTTAGTGAATTTCTATGTTTTTTTAAATGCTAATTTCTAACTATAACGTGCCTGAAACCTATGGTTTTTTCAGTGAATATATATATACATATATATCCAGAAAACTCCACTGTACAGCGGCTATGTCGATTCAACACAAATGGAGCATGGACCACAGCTAGATGCGCAGAATATAGTTTATTGTCTCCAAACTCTGTCAGCCATTACGCCTATATATATATATATATATATATATATATATATATATATATATATATTCACTGGAAAAACCATAGGTTTCAGGGGTGTTAGAGTTAGCTGGACTTTTCACTTGTACATAACCATTGAAATTCCCCCGTTATAGTTAGTTCAGCTAACTATAACTCGCGTGCCCGCAATGCACTGCTGATGACGTCACATATTACATCACTCGTGACATGGTCAGTGACATCACTCATGACATCACTGATGACATCTCAAATGACATCACTGATGACATCATCCAGTGAATGTGTGTTTTTCTGAAAATTAAATATGTTTTATATATGTATATCTCAAGGTCGATGGAAGAATAAATGGGTGTATAAGTGTCTAAATGGATGATTTGTATTTGAAAAATTGATTGTGTAACTGACTGATTAAGTGTATCATAGTGAATACATGGCTTAGTGAGTAATGTTTAAATATGTAAATATCTGTATCAGTCTCTCACTTTGTGTATAAGTGGCTGCATGGGTTGGTGAGTAGCTACATGGGTGTCTATATAGGTTTTTAGTTGGTTTTTTGAGTATCAGTCTGAGTGTCTGCATGGTTCGGTGGGGGGTATTACGTAGTGCATAGGTGCATGAATGAGTGACTCACTGTTTGTATGTGTTGAAGACAGCATGTGTGCAGGACTGTATGGGTGGATGAGTGTGTGTATGGGTGTGTTAGTGAGTGAATGACTGTCTCAATAGTGTCTTTATGAGTAACTACATATGTTTTAAACTAGTATATGTGACTATTGGTGTATGTAAGTGAGTATATGTGAGAGTGAGAGATTGAAAGAGTTCCTGTATGAATAAGTATGTGTTTCTATAAGTGATTGTTTAAAAGACTAAGTATGTGTAAGTTTCCGTAGAAGTAAGTGTGGTGGTGTTTATATAACTGTATATGCAAGTAAATGTATGTTTGATTCTTTTTTTTTTTTTAATAAATATTTTTTATTTTCACCATTGCACAGTTAGCACATTTCATCGCACAATCTCCAATAGTACATTTAAATTCTTATAACATATTACAAATCAAAACGTTTCCATCATAAACAAAATTCATCAAAGCATCCTACTTATTTCAATAAATTGATATCATCTCGAGTTTCTGCAACAGATGCCACAAATTCATCCAAAGCTCTCCTAACTTAATCCCTCAATCCCAGGCCCTCTCTCCATCTTATAATGGGGTCCCATATCCTTAACCCCAATCTCCTCCCTTTTCTACCTTTCCGGGCATATATTTTTTTTTCCAGATTATAAATTGATAAAAGGTTAGACAGCCAGACTTGCATTACTGGGGGATTTTTATCCAGCCAGGCCCTGGCTATGCAGAGCCTATAAACTGCCATTGCGACAAAAATAAACTCCCTCTGGTTAATATTGGTATCTGTGACTATCCCTAACAATATTTCTGGGGGTTTTAAGGTAATCTGGATATTCAGGGAGGCATCAAGAAACTTCTCTATCTCTTTTATCACTGTTTGTATTTGCGGACATACAGCAAATACATGTATTAGGTCTGCATCAGGGGAGCTACATCTTGGGCATGTGATACCTACGCTACCCCCCCATTTTGCTATCTTTGCTGGGGTGAAGTATAGCGAGTAGAGGGTTTTATACTGCTGTGATTGCAGCGGCGCTGAGCAGAGCAGAGTACGCCCTAGGTCCAGTGACTCTTTAAACCAACTAGCCTCACCTGCCAGCTTGTCTGCCCACTTTTCACTATACTTGTCCATATCATCTGATTTTTCTGCTAACAGGTTCGCGTAAAAACTCCGCATAGAACAGTCCCCCCCTAGCCTTATTTTCTCCAGTATTTCTACCTTACCAAACCCTACACTCCCACCCTGCTTATTCCCCAGAAAACTTCTTAACTGCAAAAATTTTAAAAAATCCCTCCTGTCTAATCCAAATCTGCTCATTAAATCTGTAAATTGAAACACCCCCACCGTACTCCTCACATCCCCAATCTGTACTATCCCCTACTCCATCCAGCCCGCCATTGTGATATCCCCAAAAATCTGCATTGCGAGGGAGACATTTTTATACAACCTGGTGTACCAATTATATCGGCCCAGGCCAATTTTTTTTCATCACGGCATTCCAGATCTTAATTGCGGCTTGGACTGTCTTAAATCTGGTTCTTTTGTAATATGCGAAGTCAATACATTTAAGAAAAGAATTCTCCACCTCCGGTCCCAACACTATAGAGTATATCCTAGACGAATCATTTGATGTTCTAACGTCCAAACCGCCCCCACCTATCAGCCCCCGCATATATTGCAGTGCAGATGCCCAGTAATATAATCTGAAATCAGGCGCCCCCCAACCTCCTCTCTCTCTAGGCAAAGACATGAAACGATATGCCCTACGGGTCTTGCCATGGGCCCAAATAAATCTATTCAACATATTTTCTAGATCTTTAAACCATTTCACCTCAAACCATAACGGTATTGTCCTATAAAAATACAAACATTTTGGCAATATTAACATTTTTATAACGTTGGTGCAGCCCACTAATGACAAATGCAGATTGTTCATTCGATCCAGATCCGTCTTAACCTTTAGCATCAGGGGCGCAAGGTTATTCTGTATCAGTGAGTCTAAATCAGCTGTGATTGTAACCCCCAAATATACCGCTGAGTCCACAACTCTTTGATCATTGAAAACAATATGGTGGTTACATACTATTTGAGTTTTGGAACTATTTAGACTGTACCCCGATATTTTCCCAAATCTTTGTGCTTCGTACTCAATTTCCCCTATGGCCATGCTGGGATTGGGTGTCAAAATGGTCACGTCGTCGGCATAGGCCAGGGTCTTTACCTCACATCCATTCAACCTTATTGGAGGAATCCTTTCATTGCCCTCCATTTTCCTTATCAATGGATCCAGGTAAAGAGCGAATAGTAATGGGGAAGATGGGCAGCCCTGTCTAGTCCCTCTCCCAATCCTAACTGCTGCCGATTTACCTCTATTAACTCTAATCCTTCCTGACAGATTCTTATACAGAGTCTGCATTGCGGTTATAAAACTATTCCCCAATCCATTCCACTTTAATGTTTGCCATAGGTATTCCCAGGAGACTCTATCGAACGCCTTTTCGGCATCCAAAAAAAGTGCCGCGATAGGGTCCCCCAGGACACCCGCCGCGTCAAAGGTTGTAATCGCCTGCCTAATGTGTTGCGTAGTGCCTTTGCCTGGAATAAACTCATGCTGAGTGTGGCTTACTAATCCCTCTATTACCTCTGCAAGCCTTCTTGCTAATATCTTGGAGTACACCTTAGTATCTGCGTTCATCAGTGTAATAGGCCTATATGACCCTGGGAGTGTCGAATATTTACCTTTTTTTAAGATGACAATGATATCCGCTTCCCCCCATGATTCAGGTATCTTGTCCCCCTTCTGCGCCTCCAACATGACATTAAACATATCAATTCCCATAGCTTGATAAAACACTTTGTAAAACTCCACCGGGAGCTGGTCTGGGCCGGCTGCTTTACCTGATGGTAACATACTTAATGCCATAAGAAATTCCTCCAGACTAAAGGGGGAATCCAACCTATCCTTTTCTTCCACAGATATACCCGGAGGAATAATATCACCAAGATAGCTTTCAACCTCACTTGTGGTTCCTACCCTGCCCCTGGTATATAGCTCTTCATAAAACTGCCTGAATACTTCCCTTACTTCAGTTGTTTCAGTGACCATAATTCCGTTCCCATCCGTAATCTCCACAATGTCTGATGCTGCTAGTCTCTGTCTGGTACGTACTGCTAATAAGTGGCCTACCTTCTCGCTTAGCTCGTAAGCAGCTTCCCTCTTAGTTAGATAATTCTCTGCTGCTTTTTTTGAGATACTTTCTGCCGCCTCCGCCCTAAGAGCCACTATTTTTAGCAGATGTTCTTCTATTGGTGCCTTGTCTCTTAAATCCTGCGCCAGTTCCTCCTCAACCCTTATCAACTTTTGATAAACTTCCTTGATTTTAAGTTGTGTCCTTTTCTGGGCTGAAAACACATAGCTCATTGTCTCACCCCTTACACCGGCCTTAAAGGCATCCCACACCACTCCCAAGGGAGCCGTACCTTTATTAATTTCCCAATAGGTCCTGATCCATTCAGTCATGTAGACCCTGTATCCTTCATCCTTCAAAAGGGCTCTATCGAATGTCCACTGCATATCTTTTCGCCGTGCCTGGCCCATTCTAATAGTTAAAATCAGAGGGCTATGATCCGAAACAATTCAAGGTTGTTTTTCTATTTGTGCCTCTGACAACAAGGGGGTTGAAATCAGAAAGTAATCCAGTCTAACAAGTATCTTATGGGGGGCCGAATAGAATGTACTACCATCAATACCTGGGTTCAACTTAACCCATGGATCCACGAAAGAATTATTTGACACCATATCTGACAGTGCCCTATGGGTTCTCTTTTTTCTCCCTGCATATACCCTCCCCGTCTGTACAAATGAGCTACTGGGATCATGAATATTGAAGTCCCCACAGCATATAGTTGGCTCTGGCCATAGTGCCAACTCAGTGTCTAGAAATTGGAAAAGTTCAGGATCATCTTCTGTCGAACCATACACAGAAACTATGGTACATTTTTCCCCCTTAAATTTTATTTCCAATATTACCCACCTTCCCCATTGGTCCTCCGTTTTCCTTATCACCTCTACATCAGTGGATCTCCCTCGTACAGCCACCCCCCTATGCTTCTTCCCTTGCTTAGTATTTGCCAGCACAGCGAACCCTAGGTGGTCCATAAGATAACCCTTAGAGGCTTCAACGTGTGTTTCTTGGAGGCAAACCAAATCCAACTTAAATGTCCTAAGTAATGCCGCCACCTTAGGTCTTTTACCCGAATCGTTGAGACCGCAGATATTAATAGTAGCAATCCTACAAGTCATTAAAATACATCATAAGTTTTGTCCAACTCTGCATACCTTACCCGATCTAACACTTTGCTTTGATAATGTATCCGATAGTTATCGCGTATCCTCCTCCTTATGTCTAGTGCATACTGTAAAATGTGAACTCCCTGCGCGCTGGACTGTGCTTTCCTGTGCTGCTTCTTACACCCTACCTAACCTTTTTTTACATTTTTAACCCTCTTTTTACCCCCTATTCCCCCTAATTCCACCCTGCCCCCCCTCTGTCTCCCACCCCCCTCCCCCCCTTTACTGGCAAATAGGTCCATAAGACCTATGTGTAGCCGCAATAGCTTGTGGGGATCGCTCCTCTCTCCCCCCTTCACCCATCACCCTGTGTGTCGTATACCCCTCCTCTGTGTCTTTATCTTAACTATTTCGCTATTTTGTGTGTGCTGTCCCCTTGATAATAGTCCAAACAGCGGTATACCAAAGTCTAGAGTCTTCTTCTACCAGTGCATACACCCCGCTTCATCTCATTCCAAATCCTTGGATTTTAACAGTTCTATGTTTCTCAACCCCTTTTCTGTGATTTAATCTCCTCCAAGAACTGTTGGGCCTTAATCTCGGAGAGGAAGATATTTGTTTTGCCCCTGGTAACCACCTTTAGCCTTGCAGGAAATAAGAGAAACGCCTCGGAACCTAGGGCCTGGAAAGGTTTAATGAGCTGCCTGAGTCTCCATCTTCTCTCAACCGTTACGTGGCAGAAATCTGGCCTGGCGAAGAAGGTGGTTCCCTCAAAGGATCTTTTCCTGTCAGGTCTAGCCTTATCCATTATTTCCTCCCTGAGCAGGTAATTCCCAACATATATCAAGATGGCTCTAGGCAATGCATGTTGACCTGCCTGCCCCTCGCCCCCTCGGCCTTTTCTGATAGTGAAGGGAAATCTGTGGGCTCGTTGAATCTCTCTTTCCCACTCCCACTGTGATTCGGGGAAAGCTCCTCTTAGCAAGTTAACCACAAAGTGCATAAGGTCATCCCCCTCTGCTCCTTCCGCCACGCCCAAAATGCGAATGTTATTCCGCCTCTGGCGGTTTTCAAAATCCTCCAACTTCCATTGCAAATCGCCAGTCAATTTTTCCTGCTCCAGTTTGAAATCCTGCCATGCCCCAACATCATCCTCTAGCTTCCCAGTCCGCTCCTCCACCTCAGTCACTCTCTCGATGACACCTTTATAAAGTTTATTAACCTTCCTGAGGGTATTATGGATTTTTTTTGTGGCTTGCCTAGCCCTTCGACTTTCTGACCTTGCTTCCCCTTGCATCTGCTTAAGTGTGGTGCAAATCATATCAAAGGGGGCCAGATACTGCGCTGGAATGGGGGTATTACCTGAGGTCTGGGAGTTACCTTCCTCTAAGTAGGTTTGCGACGTTGCAGAATAGTCCCAGTCTAACTTCTTCCCCCCTACTGTAGGTGATTCCAATCCTCCACCATACCTTCTACCCTTTACCCTTCTCTTTTTCTGCGTGGTTTCTTTCGTTGATGAACTTGATCCAGAGCTTGTTTCTCCGTCTAACTCTCCCTCCTCTGAGGTGTCGTCGCTTGACTAGGTAGTATCAGTGTCTTCATTCACTGAGAAAAAGCATTCTCCTTCCAATGAGGCTCCCTCTCTTCTCTCCAGTCCCAAAGTTTTATTATCTGCAGCCAGTGAAACACTTTTTCCTGCTAAGCTAAGATTGCTGGCCTCATTGTTTATTTCTTTTTCCCTTTTATTGCTCATCTCAGCTTCTAGTTGAATTAGCGCCTCCATCATGTCTGCGCTTCCAGCTGACCCGGGTCTATATGGCCCCCCGATTGTGTCTGGTATTAAGTTATTACTAGGCCCCTTGGCCTCCTTCAGCCCGCTGTTGTTGAGGCATGTAGTATGCATTACCTTAAGTGCTGTAACTCCTGCGTTACCTCCGTCTCCGCTGCCGCTGCAGCTACTGGCAAGTGTTGCTGCCAAGTCTCGGGGTTGCCTAGCGACCGCTGCCTCCGCGCCGGGAGCGTCTGCCGTTGCGTCCTCGAGGACGTTTCTGTTTACGATTTGCTCCGTGTCCGGCTGGGAGCTTCTTCTGGATGTAAACGCCTCCATCAAGGTAGGCTGCATTAGTGCCGCTTCTTTTCCTTTGCTTAAGCCTTGCCTTGCAACTGTTGAAGTATCTTCGGTGAAGTGATCCGGGTCTTGCCCGGGCCGGGGTCGATTGATTCTTTCTGCTGTCGCTGTATCTGATTTTGAGCGCACCTCAGCCTTCTCCGCTTTCTCCGGTTTCTCCGCTTTTTCCGCTTTCTCCATTTTCTTCCCCTTTTGAGCCGGGGTATTATTTTCCGTATGGCGCCAGGCCCCCGCTGTTGTAATCCCGGGGGTACATCATTGCTGCTTCTTTTTGCATTTGCATGGACGCCTCTACCACCCGTTCCTTGCTGGTTTGTTGGCGTATCCTGTTGCGCTTTTGTCTTCTCCTTATCCTTATCCTTGTCGGCTTTAGTTAAGCGTGCCGGCATCCTCGCCAGTTTTGCTCGAACCGCAGCTTTCCACTCAGTTAATTGTAGCAATAACCGGGTGATTTGTACTTTAGTTGCAGGGTATTTTGAACGGACCCTGTTGAGTCCTGCCTGCAGCCAGGTAGTCAGATCCATAAGAGGGGTATATAGTCCTTATTCCACAGCCATCAGGGTATCACGGGGAGAGAGGTCTGGAGCGACTTCTCACCACAACCTCACGGCGGCCATCTTGCCTACCTTGCATCTGTACATAACCATTGAAATTCCCCCGTTATAGTTAGTTCAGCTAACTATAACTCGCGTGCCCGCAATGCACTGCTGATGACGTCACATATTACATCACTCATGACATGGTCAGTGACATCACTCATGACATCATCCAGTGAATGTGTGTTTTTCTGAAAATTAAATATGTTTTATATATGTATATCTCAAGGTCGATGGAAGAATAAATGGGTATATAAGTGTCTAAATGGATGATTTGTTTTTGAAAAATTGATGGTGTAACTGACTGATTAAGTGTATCATAGTGAATACATGGCTTAGTGAGTAATGTTTAAATATGTAAATATCTGTATCAGTCTCTCACTTTGTGTATAAGTGGCTGCATGGGTTGGTGAGTAGCTACATGGGTGTCTATATAGGTTTTTAGTTGGTTTTTTGAGTATCAGTCTGAGTGTCTGCATGGTTCGGTGGAGGGTATTACGTAGTGCATAGGTGCATGAATGAGTGACTCACTGTTTGTATGTGTTGAAGACAGCATGTGTGCAGGACTGTATGGGAGGATGAGTGTGTGTATGGGTGTGTTAGCGAGTGAATGACTGTCTCAATAGTGTCTATGAGTAACTACATATGTTTTAAACTAGTATATGTGACTATTAGTGTATATAAGTGAGTATATGTGAGAGTGAGAGATTGAAAGAGTTCCTGTATGAATAAGTATGTGTTTCTATAACTGATTGTTTAAAAGACTAAGGGCCTCATGTAGGTAGCCAAATACCGGTCGGTAACGGCCGATTTTCGGTAAATATGCCGTTACCGACCGGTATTCAGACAAGTGAGATGTAGGAGTCCAAAAACCACTTTTCGGTAAATATGAGGCGGTAAATACCGAATCAGATTTACCGAATTCCAAAATACCGATTCATATTTACCGAAGACATAATTAACGAATCGGTAAACATGAAGTGGTAAATATGAAGTGGTAAAATTGAAAATGACATGTAGGAGCACTCGGTAATTAAGAAATCCAGGAAAATCGGTAAATAAGAGTCGGTAATTAACACGGATTGAAAGCAGGTGGTAACCATCAACAATGCATATTAGCAAACCCAAAATGCAACAGCGTGGACAACATGGCCGCTATGTACGTCATTGCAAGGCGCCTACGTCTACAGGCAGCAGGACTGAGGGTGTGGCGACGGGAGGAACAAATCTACAGACAGCGCATCACACTATTCCAGCTGACTGATGCAGAGATACATGAGAGGTACAGGCTACACCCCGAAACCATCATGGACTTAATCAGGGACCTACACCCACTCCTGGACCAGCCAATAAAAAGGGCGCACGCCATACCCCCACATGTGCAGGTGCT
This sequence comes from Triturus cristatus, assembly GCF_964204655.1. NCBI lineage: Eukaryota > Metazoa > Chordata > Amphibia > Caudata > Salamandridae > Triturus > Triturus cristatus. The sequence goes on along the minus strand of NC_140585.1, from coordinate 960,117,697 downwards.
CTGCAGCCTACATCTGTTGGCATCCGGCAGTTATCAGGTGGTGATAGCTGCGGTGGGTGGGGTATCCCAGAGTTGCCTGTCACGTTTCTTCAGGAAGTTCCTGGATGCCATGATGCAGAGAATGCACCACTACATAAGCTTCCCAAACACACAGGCTGCACTGCAGAAAACAAAAACTGACTTTTATCACATGGCACAGTTCCCCCATGTCCTCGGCTGTATTGATGGTACACACATCCCAATCTGTCCACCAGCCGATACAGAGCACATCTACAGGAACAGGAAGTCCACCCACTCCATCAATGTGCAGGTGATCTGTGATGCAGGGAACATCATCACAGATATTGTAGCAAAGTTTCCTGGGAGCACCCACGACTCTTACATCTTCCAGAATAGTGGGATCTACACACGACTGAGTGCCGGAGAATTCGGAGAGGGATACCTGCTAGGTGAGTAACAGTGACGCCCCTTGAAACCTGCAAATCATAGTGTATAGAGGCATGTTACTGATGGTTCCCTTTTACTCATCCAGGCGACAGTGCATATGCATGCCGGTCATTCATCCTCACTCCCTACCTACACCCAGCAACCCAGAGTGAGAGACGATACAACGTGGCACACAAAACAACACGCAATGTGGTGGAGCGCACGTTCGGACTACTGAAGAGCAGGTTCCGCTGCCTGCACAAGAGCGGAGGCGCACGCCAGTACAAACCCATCACCTGCTGCAAGATTATTGCCACTTGTGCAATGCTGCACAACCTTGCCACGAAAAAAGGTACAGGTGTGGAACTAACATATTTTGAGGACAACGAGGATGAGTCAGGCCAGCCAGAGGGCAACGCAGCCAGAGTGCCAACTGCAACAGATGGGAGAGAGAGACGGGCAGAGATCACATGCAACTATTTCTGAGTAAGTAAGGGGACACAGCGAGTTGTGAGAAGTCATGACGTAGTTTTAATGTGGCACCACGCCATGAACACAATAACAGGCCAATCTGGCAATATGCCATCTATACAATGAGTATGTCCAGGGTTACGTCACCCAATGGCAAGTGGATAAGCAGGGCAACATCAATGTTTGCGCATACGCGCTGCAGTGGTGGATTGCACGGCCTGTGCATCCTCACTAGTGCCAACCCCTAGGCGCCTGCTGCTCCTGCGTGCTTCTGGGACGGGGGGTGTGATGCTGCTGCTGGTGTCGATGCTCTCCGCAGCATCCCCTGCAGCAGTTGTCGACGCCTGACTAGTCAATAGCACCCCTAGTGCACTTGTCACCTGCACCATCCCCCGAGACAGGTCGCTGCAGCACTGTGTTAGGCCCTCCTGCATCGTCACAGAGCGCCGGCACAGTAGAGAAGTCGCCGTTGCCAGACGGTTGAGTGCCCTGTTGGTAGTGTCCCTTCTCTGGCGTTCCCGGCGCCGTGCTTCGATGTCAGCATCTAATTTGCTGCACAACTGCTGGATTGACTGGGACATGTCCCGAATGCCCGCAGCCATGCCGCTAATGTTAGTGTCCATGTTGACTAATGTTGTCTTCATCACCCGCATGTGCCTCTGGACTGACATGACTGCCTTTGATTGCAGGCGCTGTTGCTTCAACATTTGGCCCTCGAGCCCCAAGAAGACACCATGGCCGTCAGTGGGTGCTGGTGGACTCTGAACACGCGACCTGCGGCGCCCTCTTGCTTCCGTCTGTGCTGCCTGTGAGGTGTGGGGTACAGTGGCATGGCTCCCTTCCTGGGGCCCGGTGCGGTCTTCTGGGCCCATGCTGTCGTCTGACGAGGTGTCTAAGGCTCGTAGCCTGGCTGCTGGACGCCTCCTCATTCTCACACCTGCAAGCGGAGATGTGGCCGGTGATTCGAACATGAGTGGCGATGCTGGCTCTGGTGGTGGTGATGCTGGCTCTCGGTGAGGTGATGCTGGCTCTGTGTGCGGCGAGGCTGGCTGTGTTGGTGGTGCGTCTGCCAGTGGGCCTGCTCCCTGGTCTGAACTTGTGCTGGCTGGAGGTGATTTATGTGGCCGGTGTGCCGTCTCTCCTGCAGCATGCCCTGTCCTGCATGATGTCACATCTGTGGACAGAAATACAACATTGGCTCAGTGTCCCCGAAGGGCTGCATTGCAAGCGTCAATATCAATCATTTCACATTCCAATATGTCCCCTGTCTCCTTGTGCCTCGAGTGCGTGACATGCCTTGTTGCCCTGTAACATTTACGTCATGGTTAGTGTTGCCCTGACTACATCTCCCGGAATGCATTGCCTGTCTGCACTGACACGTGTGGACTGCAGTGTGATTATCGTTTCACAATTGGGGGATGTGGGATAGGGGTAGGGGGGGCTACATTGCTGTGCTTTCGTCTTACCTTGGTGTGTTGCGGCTCTGGCAGAACTGTCGGCGTCCCCAAGACCCACGACGCTCTCTTGCTCGATTGTGGCCGCCACCAGCTCCTCCAGTTCGGTGAGGGCAGGTGCCCTGTTGGTTCCACCTCCGGTCTGGCTGGCCTCCTTCTGGATGTCGCCCATCTTTCTCTTGGTTACGATCCTGAGGTCATACCATCGCTTTTTGAGGACCTCAATGTCCCTGTGGGTCACTCCCACGGCATTGACCTGCGCCTGGATGGCCAGCCATATGTTGCGCTTTTCCACCTCAGGCACTTGCAGGGATTGCCTTCCAAACAGCTTCTGGTGCTGCTTCACCACCTCCTCCACCAGCACCTGGAGTTCCTTGGGGCTAAATTTCAGCTTCCTCCTCCTTTCCCCTCCGTCTTTCTGTGTTCTCTGGCTGGACATGCTGTTCGTTTACCCGCTCGCACATGCAACGGCTCCCTGCCTCTCCTCTGCACTCCAAGCCTCTCCAGGGTCGGCTAATTATGTACACCTGCCTGGGTGTGGCCACTTCGGATAATTATGTACACCTGCCTGGGTGTGGGCACTTCCTGGTTGGGTGGGCTGTCGTTGCACTGGATTAGCTGTTTCGTCAAGTCATGTGATTGTATTTACCGAATCCGTACATACCGATTCGGTATTTTCCGATTCGGTAAATTCCACCTCGGTATTTTCCGATTCGGTGAATACCACCTCGGTATTTTCCGAATCGGTAAATACCACCTCGGTATTTACCGATTCGGTGAATTCCGATTCGTAATTACCGAATGTTACCGAATCGGTAACTGTTACCGAATTTTTACCTACATATAACTTACCGATTCTAATTTACCGATTCGGTACGGCTCGGTATTTAAGAACCGGTAAAATTTATTTACCTACATGAGGCCCTAAGTATGTGTAAGTTTCCATAGAAGTAAGTGTGGTGGTGTGTGTATAACTGTATATGCAAGTAAATGTATGTTTGATTCTGTATTAGCATGAGTGACTATGTGTGTGAGTAACTCTATGGATGAGTGGCATTGTGTAACAGGATGTATAGGTGTATGAGTACATATGATGAGTGAGTACATGTATGAGTGACTGTATAGGACTGTTGGTGAATGAGTGGATGTGTATGTGGATCTTAGAATTACTGAAGAGGTTGTTGTAACTGGTATTGGTATGTCCATTGTTTTGAAAATTTTAGTCTCTATTTTTGAATGTGTGTATCAAAGGTTGTATTAGGGTGAGAGGAGGTCTGCCACTCTATCACAAGGATGATGTCATCAGGGATGTCATCAGTGATGTCATGAGTGATGTCACTGACCATGTCATGAGTGATGTAATATGTGACGTCATCAGCAGTGCATTGCGGGTGCACGAGTTATAGTTAGCTGAACTAACTATAACGGGGGAATTTCAATGGTTTTGTACAAGTGAAAAGTCCAGCTAACTATAACACCCCTGAAACCTATGGTTTTTTCAATGAATTTCTGAGGTTTTTTAAATGCTAATTCCTAACTATAACGTGCCTGAAACCTATGGTTTTTTCTGTGAATTTCAAAGGTTTTTTAAATGCTAATTTCTAACTATGCCTACAGAGATAGGACATGTTAAGAAAGAAGAAAAAATGCACAGAAAGAAAAAAAAGAAGTGCAGAAAGAAGCAACAGAAGTCCTCAAAGACGAAGAAGGATAACGTGCAGAAAGAACAAAAAGAAGAGCAGAAAGAAGCCTTGTTGCAAAATCATCCTGTACCCTCAACTTCTTCAGACGGATACTGGTGGTAACTGAGTCTGACTAACCAGTCCTAGAGCCAGTGCTATGTTAAAAGACACTTAGAATACAGTGAAAACACCTACATACACTAGGGATCATTATGCATTGGGGTCCCCCTGTGATTAGCATGACCTCCTCTGTAAGCCCCTAGTATATAATAGGGCAGGGGGATTAAAACTACCTCTTAAAACAGGCCACAGGGCATTTTTGCACAAGTTAACTCAGGCCCTGTCCCCTCCCTTCACCACTGTGTAAACACGCCCTGTGTCCGTTTTTAGTTGGGAGATTAAGTTCATTTGAATCCTGAGGGTCCCTAGGGTCCAACTAGCCCACTAGGTACCTCCAGTAAGTGCCACAGAGCTGCGTTGCAGAGAGGTGTAAAAAGTGGCACGGCCTGGACCACCTCTCTGCAATGCAGCTCAGTGGCGCTTACTGGAAGCACTTGGTGGGCTAGTTAGCCCCCAGGGGCCCTCAGTATTGAAGGGAAATTATATCCCCAATTTAAAACGTGCCATAGTGCGTGTTTGCACACGTCACCTCAGGCCCCGTCCCCTCCCTTCACCACTGTGTAAACGCGCCCTGTGGCTGTTCTAAGTTGAGAGATTAAGTCCCCTTGAATCCTAAGGGTCCCTAGGGTCAAACTAGACCACTAGGTACCTCCAGTAAGTGCCACAGAGCTGCGTTGCAGAGAGGTGTAAAAAGGGGCTTGGCCTCAGAACACCTGTCTGCAGCGCAGCTCCCTGGCGCATACTGGAGATGCCTGTTGGGCTAGTTGGCCCTCAGGGACCCTCAGTATTGAAGAGGAATTAATTCCCCAACTTATAATTCGCCAGGGGGCGCGTGTGCAGAGTGCTGCAAGGAGGGGGCATGGCCTCCGGCACGATGCCAGTCTTTTATTTATTTTAATTTTTTAAGAAGGGGAGCTGTGTGGTTCCCCTTCTTATTCTAATTTATTGGCCCTGATGACCCCATCCCCCAGGGCCTGTCTCCTAATTATATTTTTTTGACCCCCAATCCCCAGGGCCAGCCACTGTTTTTTATTATTATTAAAAAATATATATTTATAGACACACCTAGGACATGCTGGACAAACCGTACGTACCTATCACCATGACGATTTGCGTGATATTCATTAAAAGGCGACTATGCATACAATGAATCCACGTGGAATGTATTTACACCACTATTGAAGCTCTGACATGTCTGATGCCCTACCGTGCCTAATCCCGGTAGACACCCTTGTCGTTAATTTATACAAACATGGGTAGCTATTGACGGGCACATTTAATACACATGCACACCAAGCCATTCAAAGGGGATTCGACAAAAATTCGACCAAAACTATGCAAGAAACCCCCCTCACGGTTAATAAAACACACATCCACTGCCGGATGTGTAATACTTTTTATTTTACTCTCTGGAAAGGGGACGAACATCACTTGAGAGTCACAGCGCGCTCCTGGCAGAGCCCAATGCTGTGTTACACCCACCATTGCCTGCCGAGTGCCACACACCTCTGTGTTGTATTCCACCAGCTAGTGCATATGCTATGACACTCTCTAGCCCATGTGCACCTGTAACACCACCCCGTGAATATGTCATGCCACACTTGTCTTCGCACGGGTTATATTGCCCCATCTAACGTGCCTTCCTCGATGCCTATGTTATAACGCACAGTGCTATGCCATACATATTACAATCTGGGATCCATATCTTTATCACAGTGCATATGCAACGTTACACTCCCCAGCACATATTTTATATTACAACGTTAGAGACTAGTTAGGTTACACAACACTGCCCTGTGCATATTACACTCCAAGGCGCATATCGCATAGCACGCGCTAGTGCCTGTGCTATCACGCGCTCTCCAATGAATCTGTCATTGCGCACAATGTATTGCATATTATATTTCACGCCCGGTTCATCTTATATCACACTTTTTGGTGCATAGTTTATACCATAAACTATATCTAGTTTTCATTTTCAATCGTGCTCTCAGGACTATGTTCTATATAACACTGTGTTCACCTACCCTTTTCACGGGCATTACATTTTGCGATAGGGGGTGGAGGGTCAGGGGGTGTTTCTGCCAAGTGAGCCCGGAGTCACAGTCACAAACGTCCTCTTCTTCCTGAATAAAAGTGAGATTATGCTGCATACTTGTTCATATTTTAAGTAGTTCGCACAGACACACGTTTTAAAAACAATAAAGTTCCTAATACCCGCCTTCTCTGAACAGTTAGCTTGCTGCCCCATCCCCCTCCTCCCTATCCTCTGTTGTGTGAATACATGGACTAGCCTCCTCCCTCCTGCCATGCATGGTCTGATGTGCTGCCACTGCCCTCAATTTAGTATGATGTACCAGTCCACTCCTCCTGCCCTCCATTGCCCAATTCAATGCCCCATCATTGACCTCCTGCTTAAACTCTGTGCTTAGCTTGCTGCCCCTATTCTCCTTCCCCCTGCCCTCCGATGTCTTTGTGCATGCCCCTGCTCCATCCTTTTGCCCACCATGTTCCATGGACCTGCCACTCCTATCTACTCTGAGTGTTCTGTTGAGCTGCCACTCCCCTCCCACCTTCCTAGCATTGTCAGATGACTGTAACCTGTTCCTGCCACCTCCACCCTGCCTGTCCGCATGCCATGCCCCTATCCTCTTCCTCCTGTCCTACATGGTCCATTGTACTGCCACACCCTTCTGCCCTCCCTGGTCTGTTGTGCTGCAACTGTTCCTCCTGCCTGCCCCGTGCGGTCTGTTGTGAGGCCCCTTCCCCTGAACTTTCTTGTCTGTACACAGGTCCTGACCCTCCCTTCTATCCTCCATCGTCCTTTGTGCATGCCGCTGCACCCTCCTTCTTGCCCATCATAGCCATTGTGCTGCCACTAACCCTCCCACTTGCCATGCATGGTCTTCTGTGCTGCCATGGCCCCTCCCACCTTCCCTGTGTGGTCAGTTAGCTGCCCCTGACCCCCTCCCACCTTCTCTCCATGGTCTGTGTGTATGCGATCACAGTCTCACTGTTGCTCTTCATGGTGTGTCTTGCTTCTAGTGCCCATCCTGCCTGACCTCCACGGCTATCTTGCTGCTCCTGCCCTGCCCCCTTGCCCCAGCCCTCTGTTTACATGTGCAGACCCCTACTCCCTCCCTCCTGGCTTGTCTGTTCCATTGTAATGCCCCTGATCCGTCCCTCCTGCCCTTTATGGTCTGTTATGCTGCAGCTTTCTCTCCTGTCTGTCCATTGTGGTCAGCTAGCTACCATTGCCTCTTGCGCCTCTGTTCTCTGTTGTCCATGTGCATGGTCCTGTCCCCTCCCTCTTGCTTTCTATGGATTGTTGTGCTGCACTCCCATCCCGCATGCCCTGTGTGGTGTATTGTGCTGCTGCAAACCCTGATGCCTGCCCTGCAGGGTCAGTTTGGTGCACCTCTCCATGTCTCCATGTCCCTCCTGTCCTCTGTTATCCACGTCCATGTCCCTACCCCATTTTCCTTCCATGATCCAATGTACCATACTTGCGAACATTTTGAACTTGGTAAGAGGGAGATTTTGAAAAAAAACTGGGGTATTGATTTTCCCCTTTGAGTCACATTGAAAAAGAGGAGATTGTAGACAGGAGACAGATCAAATAAAGCGCATTTGAGCTTAAAAACATTGGACGTTTCCTGGCTGAATCGGGTCTGTTGGCATGTATGGTTGTACTACCATTGCCTCTTCCTTCTGCCCACAATGGTCTATTACATTGCCACAGCCTCTCTTGCAAGTCCTGTATTGTTGGTTTGTTGCCCCTGCCCCCCTTTCCACTGCCCTCCATAGTCTGTTGTGCTGCCACGGCCCTTCCTGCCTGCTCAGTGTGGTTAAATTGTTGCCTTTGCACCCTCCTACCTGCCTTCAATTTTCAGAGTCCGTGCCCCTGGCCTCTGCCTCTCAACAGTATCCTAATGAACAACTAGATTGCTAACATTCTATATTTATTACAAAAGTGTGGAATGCCTGACGTCATCTTGATGTAATCAAAACTGTAATACCTAGAGCATTTCCTTTAGAAATTACATATATGAGAGGGTCTTATTGGCATCAAAATTATGGTTAGTGCTCTAAAAGACTAAAATAAGGACATATTTTCTGAGTTTTCAAATAGCGACAAAGCACTTTTAAATTATTTGTTATCTTTATGTTTTTTTATCCAGTTGACCACTTGATTAAATGTTGCACTTAGGGGAGAGGATGTGGTGTTACTCCCAGAACTGCAGACTTTGCAACTGGGGAACCAGGTTGGAGTTTCTGCTTCGACATTCTGTGATTCTGGTCATATCACTTAGTCTGCCCATGTCTACAACCAAAATGAATTTGTTCTTGTGTGATGTAACCAATGCTCATGTAAAGCACTCCAATACCTGACAAGTCTGCACTATATAACACTGCAAAAACACAAAATAATAAGTGTTTTGCACACTTCTGTCATTGGGCTATATTTGGGCTACATCTGGGTGATTTTGGGCTACATTTGGGCTCTTTTGTCTCCGGTGGCCATCTTGGGAGACTTATTTGTTATGAAGTTTTCTAATGTCCTCATTTACTGAAGTCTCCTCAGTAGGAAATACTTTCAGTTTTTTACTTTGATCCCATCAAGAAGGTATTCAGATGTGTCACACATTTGCCATAAATTCAGAATGTTAGCACTCTTTTTGCTCATTAGATCACTGTAGTAAAGCTACTGCTCACCAGGGAAAACTGCTGCTGGTATTGAAAGTGCATGTTTCAGTCTGCATGTCAGAATTTTTTAATGAAATAGGAGAGGATTTGAGAAGTCACTCAAAATGTGCCCTCATTTTCTTTCTTCAGCATTAATCATAATTTCTATGGCAAAATGAACCCCCTCATTGTGTTCCTTTTTAAATTAAATGTTTTAAGTGTTACCAGTTTATTCCAATCAAGATGGCTTCAGGTGTGCCATACTTTTGTCATAATGAAGACAGTAAGCGCTCTAGTTGTTTTTAAGAACACTCTGGGACATTCTGTCATTGGGCTATACTTGGGCTACATCTGGGTGATATTTGGGCTACATTTGGGCTCTTTTGTCTCTGGTGGCCGTCTTGGGAGACTTATTTGTTATGAAGTTTTCTAATTTCCTCATTTACTGCAGTCTCCTCAGTAGGAAATACTTTCAGTTTTTTACTTTGATCCCATCAAGAAGGTATTCAGATGTGTCACACATTTGCCATAAATTCAGAATGTTAGCACTCTTTTTGCTCATTAGATCACTGTAGTAAAGCTACTGCTCACCAGGGTAAACTGCTGCTGGTATTGAAAGTGCATGTTTCAGTCTGCATGTCAGAATTTTTTAATGAAATAGAAGAGGATTTGAGAAGTCACTCAAAATGTGCCCTAATTTTGCTTTCTGCAGCACTAATCATACTTTTTATGGAAAAATGAACCCCCTCATTTTGTTCCTTTTTAAATTAAATGTTTTAAGAGTTACCACTTTAATCCAAGCAAGATGGCTTCAGGTGTGCCATACGTTTATCATAAGTAGGACTGTTAGCGCTCTAGTTGTTCTTTGGAACACTCTGGGAAGCTGCAGTAGAACACAAAGGAATCAACTGACAGTCTCTGCCCTTGTTGGATGTACATGTTTTACTGAGAATTTCAGACTTCATTCTCACATGACTGAGAAAGATAATGTGAATTTACAGAAAATAAGCTCTCAGTTTAGCTTATAGATCACCTTCCAAACCTCTGTGGGAAAAGCATGATAAAATATTTTTCTCTCAATCATGATATCCCAGCAGAAGGCTTTTTCACATGGTGAAATCACCTTAGGACATACCACAATTCCTAAAATGAGTATGGTACCATCAAAAAAGGATTTATAATGTAACTAAAGTCTTAAAACCTTCTATTAACTGCAATGCTTTTTAATGAGGTGCTATCATGTATATTGGTCCCAAGATGGCTGCCAACACTTCTTGGATGAAGTGCTGACAGCCAATCAGATCTCAGGATGAGATGTGTGGTTAGGCTCCGCCCACATATATATATGATTTTACTTTTGATTTTCTCAGGAACTACTGAACAGATTGACACCAGACCTGCAAAAGGCACTTCCCTGACCTGAGGACTACCTCTCTGCCAAATTTCAAGTAATTCTGTTCAGCCGTTCGGGCTGTACCTTCGACTAAAGGTCCTATGGAAAAATGCATGGGGAAAACGCGTTTTGGACCCCCCTTTTTTCTCGGCCCCCGCTTGACGAATCACCCCGAGACTTTCAGGGTAGGAGCGGAGCGGAGCGCCCCACCTATTTTGAAAATTTTGCGAGGATTCATCAACCGGCGCCAAAGTTATTCCAAATAGAATGTTGCGGATTTCCTATGGAAGCACGGTCCTAACTATAACTATCTACTGGCGACCGCCAGTAGATAATATATATATATATATACATATTATCTACTGGCGGTCGCCAGTAGATAGTTATAGTTAGGACCGTGTTTCCATAGGAAATCTCAAAATTCTATTTTGAATAACTTTGGCACCGGTTGACGAATCCTCGCGAAATTTTCAAAACTAATGGGGCGGTACGCTCCGCTCCTACCCTGAAAGTCTCTGGGTGATTCGTCATGCGGGGGCTGAGAAAAAAGGGGGGTCCCAAAACGCATTTTCCCCATGCATTTTTTCATAGGACCTTTAGACACAGCTACAGCCCGAACGGCTGAACAGAATTACTTGTAATTTGGCAGAGAGGTAGTCCGCAGGTCAAGGATGTGCCTTTTGTAGGTCTGGTGTAAATCGGTTCAGTAGTTCCTGAGAAAATAGTATTTAAATCAATATATATATCTGTGGGCGCGCTCCGTACGCTTACGGTAAGCTTACCGTACGCGCACGGTGCCGTGCGCGAGCGCGATTCTGATTGGTTGTTAGATCAAAGTAAACATTCGAATCGGTCGAAATCAGGAAGTGTCGGCCGCCATTTTGTCTCTCGCAGTCTGAGGGGGTGAAAAACAAAGGCGGATAACGTGAAAAGGGGGCAGGCTGGACAGTTCCTGACCCCCTAGCCTTTGTCAGGGGGTCTCAGAAGGACCCCCAAGGGCAAAAAATTATTTGAAATTTTTTTTAAAAAAATCGCCGAATGCGCGGAGCGTACGCGCATGGCGTAAACGGAGAAATTCCGTGAAATTCGCGGAATTACGCGTACCGTGCGCGCACGGCAAAAAAAAATTTTCACAAAGGAAAGCTTAAAAAAATAAAAAAAAATTGTGAGGTAAGGTTGGCTCTTAAAAGAGCCGTTGGGTTCATAGAGGGATGGAGGAAAGAAAGAATGGGAATATTATGAGCGTCTACAAACGTGCTGGTCTATCTTATTGTTAATAAGGGGAACACTGGTCTCCCCAAAAACAATAAGACCAGAACACGTTATACACCTCATTACAACCCTCCCAAATCGAGGGTTAACGTCCAGAGGAGCAGAAGAAGGTGATGCTCCCACCTCAGAGGAAGGGCTCAGCTGAGCTGCCGATGATGTACTCGGCTGAGCTTCTGAGGCTGGGCTCTGGTGACTTACTGAAAAGTTTTCTCCAGTATGTCGAGCAAAGGTCCTGGGATGTCTATCCCTAAGGTGTCTCATCATAGAGTGATTTCCAAAGGAATACTTTTTCCTTGGATTTCCTCTTGATAAAACACGGTCACAAAGTGTGCAAGTGACCAATGGAGCATTGACCTTTTTCTCCCCCTCTGGAAAAGTAAAATACTCCCATACAAAAGAATTCTTCTGTTTCCTCCTTCTCTGGATGATGGTGGTGCTGCTAGCCTCACTCTCAGAAGAGGTCTGCTGTTCTGCCATTGTATCCCAAAGACAATTCAGCTCCTTCTCCTAGAGAATCACAAGCAGTAATGAGGGGAATGGGTGTGGTGTGGGAAGTTTCTGGAACTGAAAGTAGTTTCAACCAATGAAAAGTGTTCTTTCAAGCAGTAATGAGGGGAATGGGTGTGGTGTGGGAAGTTTCTGGAACTGAAAGTAATTTCAACCAATGAAAAGTGTTCTTTGTGGATCACATGACCTACCATGCGCGCTCCGTAAGCTTACGGTACGCGCTCGTAAACAAGTACGCATGCGCAAACGTGACGCTTACGGAGCGCTTACGGAGCGCGTACGTAAGATGCACTCGCGCATGCGCATTACACGCCCCTGCGTAACCGCGATGTTGCTTCCGCGTGTACGCGTACGTCACGTGCGTATCACGTTAGCGTGCTGTACTTATGACGTGCGGAGCGCGTAGCGTCAGCTTACCGTACGCGTATCCAATTACGTACGCGCACCGTACTTATGACGTACGGAGCGCGTAGCATCAGCTTACTGTACGCGCACGGAAAAAAATGCATAAAAAAAAAAAAAAACCTTTCCATAATGCAGGATATAGTACATACATTATTTTATACATAGGTTTACAAAAAATCTCCCAAAAAAATTTGCATTTAAAAAACCGTACAAATTCACTGAAAAAACCATAGGTTTCACACACGTTATAGTTAGGAATTAGCATTTAAAAAACCTTGCAAATTCACTGAAAAAACCATAGGTTTCACACATGTTATAGTTAGCTGTACATTTCACTCATAAAAAACCAATGAAATTCCCCCGTTATAGTTAGTGCAGGCAACTATAACTCACGCGACCGCAATCCTCTGTTGATGCTAATACTGTATCTTTAGCTATACATATATTACAAATATTTATTTTTGAAAAAGACACATATGTCATCAGTGATGTAATATTTGACATCATCAGCAGAGGATTGCGGTCGCGTGAGTTATAGTTGCCTGCACTAACTATAACGGGGGAATTTCATTGGTTTTTTACGAGTGAAATGTACAGCTAACTATAACGTGTGTGAAACCTATGTTTTTTTCAGTGATATATATATATATATATATATATATATATATATATATATATATATATGTTAGAACCGGGATCCCTGATTAGCAGAGGAGGGACCCTCGCTTCCACGTCAGGGAAAGGAAGGACACCTTCTCAGATAGCCCCTGCTCAACCCCTTGGTAGCTTGGCACAAGCAGCCAGGCTTATCTTCAAGGCAAATGTGTAAAGTATTTGCAACCACGCTCTCAGTGACCCAATGGTGACACCACAAAAGGACTCCACACGAGTTTCATATAAAAACAAGTATAAGTTTATACGATGAGACCACACAATAAACATCCAACATATGCGTATTTGTAATATGCCTCCTGGCCGGTTATTAGGCCAGCCAGCCCTTGTAGGTCCTGGCGGTATTAATGAGAAATTCTAGATGATCCAATGCAGTCCTAATGCAATGCTATGCAGTTCGTAATGCAAGAATCAGACAATTTGAAATATAGAAAAATAATGCAGTTCGTTATGCAACAATCAAGCAATTTGTAATGCCAAAATAATGCAATGCGTCATGCAACAATCAGGTAGTTCGTTATGCAAACTAATGCAATGCGAAATGCAACAATCAGGCAGTTCGTAATGCAAACTAATGCAATGGGTAATGCAACAATCAAGCAGTTCGTTATGCAGAAATAATGCAATGCGTAATGGAACAATCAGGTAGTTCGTTCTGCAAACTAATGCAATGCGTAATGCAACAATCAGGCAGTTCATAAGGCAGAAATAATGCAATGGGTGATGCAACAATCAGGTAGTTCGTTCTGCAAACTAATGCAATGCGTAATACACTCCAGCACCAATCACGGTGCTTCAGACGGTCTCTCCGCCCCTCATATTGACTCGTGGTCAGTTTCCGTCAACATATGCCCCCAACACGGGTCTGGTGTAAACCACAGTGCAGCTCCACACTCCATCCCCAGTACTGCCACTCCTTGGCACGTACGGGCTGCGGTACGAGCTGGAACAGAGGCTCACTCTGCAAGAAGGGTAGAGGCTGAGAGCATCTCCCTCTGAGCCCGCACCCCACCCCAGGCGGCGACACACATTACCTGGGGGGTACGACCTCGCTCTCCTGTCCGCCTCTCGAGACTTGGCCTCCGGTGGGACTTGGTTGTTTCCGGGCCGATGAAGATAACAAATATCTCAGGCTGCATGAAGCACACGCACACAGCGTCGCTGAGACACACTTGAACTTCTGGTGCCCACAATCAAAGGGCAATTCTTACGAGGGTCTCATGCTGCAAAAAGCACATGCACACAGCATCGCTGAGACACACTTGAACTTCTGGTGGCCACGATCACAGGGCAATTCTTACGAGGGTCTCAGCCTGCAAAAAGCACACGCACACAGCGTCGCTGAGACACACTTGAACTTCTGGTGTGCACGGTCACAGGGCAATCCTCACGAAGCTCTCAGGCTGCACGAAGCACAGGCACACAGCGTTGCTGAGATTCACTTGGACTCCAGGTGCACACAATCACATGACAATCCTCACGAAGGGCTAGGCTGCAAAAAGCACACGCACACATCGTCACTGAGTCTCGCTTGTACTCCAGGAGCCCACGATCACAGGGCACTTCTTAGGAAAGGTCTCAGGCTGCACAAAGCACACGCACACAGCATCGCTGAGACACTTCTGGAAACTTTTGTGTTCCTGAGTTTCCACAACAGGGAGGCAGCTCTCTTCGGGCCCTTGGGGATAAGTATTTTATTTTTTATTTTATTTTTTTCCCACAAGACCTTTATTGACAGTTTACAAGCAGACACAGCAAGGTGCCTACATCCCCGCGGGCCAGCACTGTGTCTCATTGGAGTTCATATCAGAGGGGGCAAAGGGATATTCACAGCAAGCCGCCTACAACCCATCGGGCTGGCCGCGTAAGGGGGAGCATGTAAGTTATTCAGCAAACTATTCAGGACTTTAATGAACATTAGTAAACCCGAAGATAGAGAACAAATAAGAAACCAAAAAGTAAAAAGGCCACAGTTTCCTACCACCATTCCTCATCTACAACAAGGATCATTACCACCGTTCCTCGCCATGTTTCCGCCTCCCTCTTCGCCGCCCCACTCAGAATCGCAGCTGACATATCCCCCGTCAGACCGTCCCCACTATCCATTCATGAGTTTTCCTTCTCTCGGGGGTCCCCGTCCCTCTCAGCCTCCCTCTCCCCCGGCAGTCGGGCTGAGTTGGGATCTTCAGTGTCAGCATGGTGCAGGAGATAAATTTGCAAAGGGGCCCAAATGTCCCACGGGCGAGTTGTAGGTGGGAGTAGTTCGGCATAAGTATGAAGCTGATCTTGAAAAAGGATAAGGTCGTTTATCCACTCCTTAAATTTTGGGGCTCGCCCTCACCCCCAGTGGCATGCAATCCTTCTTTTTGCTACCAGACGGGCCAAGGAAGTATATTTTCGGATCTTAACAGGCAATTTCTCAGTGTAGCCCAAGAGAGCCACAAGGGGGGTGTCAGGAATGTGCATCCCGGTCATCTCATCCAATGCGTTAAAAACCGCCCCCCAGTAGGTCCGGACCAGTGGGCAGCCCCAGGCCAGGTGTCCAAACCCTGCCCCCCTCTCCACAGCAGTCGCAGCAGTCATGCTCCTGCAGCTGAAGACGATGCAATCGGGCAGGGGTATAGTACAGTTGGTGTAGATATCTATAATGTATGAGTCGTAATCTGCTGTTGGCCGAGATGTCCCCAGTCTGCCGACAGCAGAAAGACCACTGTTCTTCCGTGAGGGGGTGTCCCATGTCGTTCTCCCATCTGACTTTAACCGGCGCAGGATCCCATTCCCTCTCTTTCTGTGTAGTGTTGTACAGGCGCGAGACTATGTGTTCTGGGGAGTCCTGTTGCAGTAGGACGTGCAAGGGGACCATAATGGACGGCTCCAGGGGAAAGCAGGGCGCGAGGGCACGAACATCTTGTCTTAGTCGCACATAATAGAACCGCTCTAACGGGGTAGGAGAAGAGGCACCAAAGAATTCTGCACTGGTGCAAAAAGTCCCGTGTGTGTACAATTGACCCCAAGTGAGCCGAGAAAGTTTCCTCAGCATCCGACAACATCCACCCTCCTGTGTAACCGGTATGTCATGCCGTCCTGGCAAAGGTAACAGAGGTGAATACAAAAGGGGGGTTTGGAGTTTCTATGCCAGATCCCACCAAGCCAAAATATAACTCAATGTCAGGAACTTCCAGGCCTCCAACATCAAGAGGGCGCGTGAGGATCTCCCAAGCCAGCCTGGGTTTCTTCCCTCCCCATGTCAATCTGATCAGCTGTGACTTGAGACTGTTAAAAAAAATAGCGGCTCAGGGCTTATGGTATATTAGTGAACAGATAGAGAAGCTTAGGTAAAATCCCCATCTTGAGCAAAGAGACTCTGGCCGCCATGGATAAGGGCATCGCAATCCACCTGGTTATTCTGTCAGTTAATTGATCTAATACGCGTCCATAATTATCCCTCATCAACTTTTCCCGATAGCAAGAAACATGAATGCCCAAGTACGTAATCGATTCCGCACACCAAACCAGGGGATAATCCGGCGCGAACCGCGGGGTAGATTCAGTCAAGGGAATATCTGGGACTTACACCAGTTCACCTTTATTCCCGACAGTCTACCGAACAGTATCATGACACGAAGAATTGGATTAAGGCTTACGTCCGGGTTCTGCAGATAAAGCGTCAGGTCATCCGCATATAATGATATTAAACATTTCCCTCTTCGGGTAGGCCAGGGCATGCTCCCTATGATGCTGTCGGATGTTCGCTGCTAGCGGCTCGATAGCTATAGCAAATAGCAGGGGTAACAGGGGGCACTCCTGTCGTGCGCCCCTGGTGATCACAAAGGGATCCGATTGCGCCCCGTCAAGAAGGATCCGTGCCTGCAAGCCCGAGTACAGCAAATTGATCCAGGCCAAAAAGGGAGGGGGTAATCCCATTCTCTGCAGTACGAAAGCAAAGTATTCCCATTCCATGGAATCGAACGTCTTGGTAGCGTCGAGGAATATAGCTGCAGCGCTGGTTGCAGGATCAATATCATGCAGTATCGCAAACAACGTGCGCAAGTTATGAGAGGTACCCCTGGTAGGCACGAACCCCGACTGGTCCGGGAGGACCAGGGCGGTCATCAGGGGGCTGATTCGGTTGGCAATTAATTTAGCTAGGATTTTCGCGTCCACGTTTATTAAAGAGAGGGGTCTGTAAAACTCGCGATGTTTGGCGTGTTTTTCGGGTTTGGGTATGGAGATGATATGAGCTTCTCTCATGGAGGGGGGGAGAAAACCCGATTCTCTAGCCTCCTCATATACATGTCATAGGATCGGGATGAGTAGGTGATGAAAGGTTTTATAAAATTCCGCCGGGAGGCCATCCGGCCCCGGCGCCTTCCCGGATGACAACTGCATAATTGCGGTTATCATCTCCTCATCCTCATGATGTCGCAGCAAGAAGTCCCATTGGCCATCCCCCAACCACGCAATCACAGTATCTTCATAAAAAGGAGTCAAAGTCGATAGAGTGGTCCCTTTGGGCTTTGTGCAAATCTTTATAAAAACGTCGGAACGTTGCCACTATAGCCGCCGTGTCCTTGTGGGTCTGGCCGTCATCATCCTCGATCTCTAGTACTGTGTTTGAAAAACGAGGGGGCCGGATGAGGGATGCCAGTCCCTTGCCCGGCCTATCTCCCTCCCCATATTGGCGAGCCTTAAAGTACTTTCTCTGAATTTACATTCTTGTTCCGCAGTGTCTTGGTATTCATCGAATGTACTCTTAAATTGTGCCTGTAGCTCAGGCGTTGGCGCTATCTGTATTTTCGCTTTGATGTGTTTCAGATCCCCTTCAAGCCGCCGCAGCCTGGCCCTGATATCTTTCAGGACCCCTCCGCTCTTAGCAATACACAGGCCTCGAATGATCACTTTAAATGCTTCCCAAACAGTGGTGTATTGCCTGTGATCTCCTGCTCAAGTTCTTGTTTAAAGACGGGGTCAAGCAGGGAAAGTGGATTCAGGTGCCAGTTCCTGAATGGAGAACTCTCGTGCGGAGGGGTAAGGACTATGAGCACCGGGGAATGGTCGGAGTAAGTGCGTGGAAGGTGAAGGGTATGCATCACCCAAGGAATAAGCCCTTTAGTAACAAGCCACATATCTATTCTGGACCAGGAGGCCCGAGCCGTGGTGTAACAGGTCCCTTCCCTCTTTAACGGATGCTTGTGTCGCCACGCATCCACAAGATCATGGTCAGCAATAATCCTTTTTAAAGTAGAGTGGGATGAGGACCAGTGGCGGGGTTGCGGATGTGAGCGATCCAAGGCGGGCTCAATAGTGACATTCAGGTCTCCTCCCCACAGCAAGTGCGTGGAACCTATTTCCAATATTTTCCCCCAGAGTATTCTAAAAAATTCATGGTCATCCGAGTTAGGCCCATAGCATGACCCGAATGTAAAGGTCTGTCCGGCTAATCTACCCCAAGCAATAGAATACCGACCCTGCTTATCCACCATAGACCCAATAGGGGTGAATGGAAGATTTTTCCTCACGAGTATGCACGTTACACGTGCATACGAGGAGTAGGAAGAAAAACTGGCATAGCTGGCCCATCTAGCGGCAAAGGTAGGAGTGGCACTAGGAGTGAAGTGAGTTTCCTGCAGCAGAGCACATTGTATATTATGACGGTCTAAATATGCTAGGATATGTCGGCGCTGTCGCGGGTCTCCTAATCCTCGTACGTTCCAGGTTAGGAACCGATATGTAGTCTGAGTCAGGGGATCAATCATAGCGACAGGCGTAGGAAGACGTAGTCATCAGCAATGTGTGTTAAGTGGCGGCCGCGGATCGATCGTGTAATGAGGGTCTGAGGAACAGTGGCTAGTGGCAAGGCATTGGCCTGAGCGGTTCTATGGCCAGAGATAAACTTCCCCCCTCCCACATCAGCAGCCCAATCCTGCCGTGGTCCCCATCCCTCCCGCTCCCCCCTCCCGTTTCCCTAGAAACATCGTCTCTGCTGCCTAAACAAGACAACTGAGTACAAACAGCAAACAATCAGAGCTTTAAAGCCCCACCCAAGGTATACAAACAGTAGATGGGGTTCGCCTGATGGGTGAGCTCTAGAGGGCATCCAAAGCCTCCTCGCAGAAGCGAGGGTGTTCGGGCATCGTTAGGAAATCATCACGTACCAGTTCAGATTTTAAGCCTATGGCTTACTGGGTGACCATTGCAAAAATATCAGTGTTCTACAGGATAAAGTCATTACCAGCATACAGGTCACAAAAGTGGGACAGAAAACTCACCAGGACCGCTCCCTCCAATCCGCTAGAGCCGCAATAGCTCCGAGCAGAGGGGGAGAGCACACCCCCAGAAGGCCAAGCAGATCATCCCGGTCAGCGTCTATGTCGTATTGCGTCGCCTCCCGCACCCCACAACGATGCCAAAAGAGACTTTTCTCGGAGAGGGATGTCGTGGCGGCAAGTTCCTGTCCTCTATACAAAGGATAGTGTAGGGTCGATGCGGTAGTGCAGCACTCTATGTCAGAGGCGCCGCCATGTTCATCCAGGGGGCGCGGAGGAGAGGCGCGGACCGCCTGCTGTCTCGGCAAGCCTTTGAGAAAGTCCTGTGCTTGTTGAGTAGTATTAAAATAAACCTGTTTCCCCAAATGCGTGATTTTAAGCCGTACCGGGAAAAGCATAGCGTAGGGCAGGTTGAGCTGCTGCAATTTCTTTTTGACTGGAATGAACTTACGCCTCTGCTCCTATACCTACATGGTAAAGTCGGGGTAGAGAGAGATGTCCATGCCTTCAAACTGGAGCTGCTTGTGTTCTCGGGATAGGCGGAGGGCGGCATCACGGTCCCGATAGTTTAGTATACGGGCTATAATTGGTCGGGGAGTGGCCCGTGGGACAGGCCGTGCAGACAGGGTGCGCTGCGCTCTCTCCACCACGAGAACAGGTGAGAAGGTTTCCTCCCCAAACAGCGTGATAAGGAGTCGCTCCACAAATTCCTCCATCCGCCCTGTGGCCGTCGTCTCGGATACCCCAAGAATGCGAAGGTTATTGCGGCCAGAGCAGGATTCCAAATCCTCATTCTTAGCCGCTAGCACTTTTAAAGCCCTCTCCATATCCAAGGTCTGGGACGTGGTGGCAGTGGCAGTGTCCTCGAGGTCCGAAATCCGGCGCTCCGCTTCAACCAACCGGTCCTCATGCTTATCTACTCTATGTGTGACTCCGTCCAGCCGCGCATTCATTGAGTCCATCTTAGATTCGATGGAGCTCAGGCTGGACTGCATGATGAGCAGGAGTTCCTTCAAATCTGCAGTGGAGGGGGGCTGGGAATCCCCGTGCTCATCCTCCTGTTCTGCCTGTGAGCGGGTAGTTTTTCGCGCCTCGAAGGGCAGCTTTGACTGGCGGCCGTCTGGTTTCCCCATCTCCAGGACCCGGGAGGTGCAGTCATATGCCAAAGCGATCGGGGAGAGTGGTCGACCGCGAGCACCAGAGACCTCACTTTTCTCCGCCCTGAATGTGTTTCGTAGGTGTACTCTACTCGCGTTGCGCAGATCTCCAGGTAATCTCTAAACCTCCAGTGACTAGAATGGATGGCTACCCCACAGCGGCCAGCCAGAAGCAAGTTTCACCCCCTCAATGCTGGTGTCCAGTCTCCTCCGACCTCCACACCGCCTGACTCACGCCCCCGCTGTGATGAGCACCCGGCTCACTCACCATGTCACTCAGTAGCCCATCATGTGTGGGGGAGAGGGTGGGCCTCCGCTCGCAGTCCTCCAGCTCCTCCAGCAGCAGCAATGCGGGTGGAGCTCTCCCCTGCAGGAACGGGGAGATATTTGCACCAGTTGGGTCCTATCAGGCAATGTGGGGCAGAAGAGTGCCTGTCTCTGTTGCCAGGGCAGCCCAGCCCCAGGGGTAGGAGCAGCAGGGTCTAGGCCTCACTTCCCGGGCCGCAAACCCAGTTCCCCCGTAATGCCCTCCTGTCAGCCTCCGCACCTCTCCGGCACCGTAGACAGTCTCCGCCGCCGATCCAGGGCGCTGCAGCGGCCCGTCAGCAGAGTTTGATTTCCTTTAGGACTGCTGGGGGAGGGGGGAAGGGGCACCGCGGGTGGTCCGGCAGGGCGCTGCTTCCACGCCACGCCTGATCCGGCCCCTCAGTCTCCTACGGCCAGGCGCCGGCTCTGTTACCCCCTCTTGTGTAGGGCAGCCGCGGGAGTCCCTCCGTTGGCAAGAGCGCGCTTCCAGGTAACGCGCGACTCACCAGCTGCTCTGGACGCGGAGCTCGCCGCCAGATTCTTGGGCACTGTAGCTTCGAGCGGAGTCCCAGTCATGGGCAGGGCCGGCCGGCCGCCTTCACTCCCTCCAGCCAGCGTCAACTCCTCACCCTGACTCGATACGATGTTACTCGCGTTTTCCGTACTTCAGTCGTCCACCGCGGCCGCCACCATCTTGTGAAAGGCATCTCCGGCGCCAGGAAAGATAAACTCGGTCTCCTCTGCTCATCTATGACTTCCTCAAAATACGTTCAGTGCTGCATCGTCCCTAAAGCTTGTGCAGTGTTTTATAGTGCTATCTGGCAGATGGCGGCCCAAACGGCAAGAGCCTTACACGAGCGAGGCCATCTTGCTCGGTGCCCTCTAGCACCCCCCCCCCCCCCTTGGGGTTAAGTTACTTCAGGACACAGCACAGCAAAGTTCTTTCAAGCAGGGGGACACAGCACACAGCAAAGTCCCTTTAGCCTCTCCTTGGTTACAGCAGCAAACGGCAGGCCGGCCACAGAACACACAGAAAGGGTCAGTCCTTTCCTTCAGTCTATTCAGCTGTTTCTTCCTTGACAGAGGTTCCTCTTGACCACGAAGTAGCTTCATTCCTTTTCAGTCTTGATCAGATCCATTCCATTCCAATGTCCAGGGGTTTCAGCTCTCATAGTTATACCCCTAAATGTCTTTGAAGTCTTTGTGTTCAGGGGGCACTGACCCCTGTCTGAATCAGTTCTGGGTGTCTCCCTGCCAGTGACACCTTATTCCTTTGATAGTGGGGGTCTGGATCCTCAATCACTCAGCAGGGGATAGAGCCATTGGTTTATGGCTGCAGCCCAGGCCTCTTCACCTCCAGAGGCTACTCCTCCCCCCTAAACTCCAGATGCAGGTCAGCCTGTTGCTGTCTCACCTCCTCCCCTGGGTCAAGGCATTCCCCAGATCCTATCACTTTCAGATCCAGACAGTCAATCCGCAACCAGGCAGAGACACACAGAAATGGTAGAGCACAAAAACCCAGCCACTTCCAAGAGTGGTTTCTAAACGCACAATGCAAAAACCACCTTCACAAAAAGATGTGTTATTGAATTGTGAGTTCAGGTATACTAAACTTCCCCTCTTCATCTTAAGTCTTTGGGAAGATAGGCTGGAAAAATATTACACAGCCTTTCCCATTCTGTCCTATGGGCAAGATGGCCTTTCAACAGTGAAAAACGAAATGGAGAGTATTTCACTGTTAGGACATGGTACACACCTTAGTGCATGCCCTACCTTTCACATACACTGCACTCTGCCCAGGGGGAACCTTGGGCCTGCCATAGAGGTGTCTGATCTGCATAAAAAAGAAGAGTAAGGCCTGGCAAGTGGGTGCACTTGTCAGGACAACGTGGCAGTTTAACAAACTGCGCACAGGCACTGCTGTGGCAGGTCTGAGTTCCCTCTTTAAGGCTACTTGTGTGGGTGGCACAATTAGTGCTGCAGGCCCACTAGTAGCATTTGCATTACCAGCCCTGGCACACATAGTGCTCTTTACTAGGGACTTTACTAGTAAGGCATACATACCAAACATGGACAGCCAATTACTATTACACTTTACACAGGGAGCACTTGCACTTATATATATAAAACACCAATCCTGTTAATAACACAATACCAGGCGCTGACTCCGTGGAAGTTTGAAACAGGAATTTTAATCCAAACAAAAGCCTTGACGTGTTTTGATGGCAAGCCGCCTTGCTCACAACATCGGGCACCATGAAATTCCATCACATTATAGAAAAGTCACTCTGCCGGGTTGTCACAGCAACCATGTGTCAGAATGGACATAGAAGTTAGATAAAAGTAAGTGAAAAAAACAATAATTGTAAATAATAATGACTGTTATAGAATTAATCTATATATACACAGGTAATGTGACAAACGAATAAATAAGACAAGCATTGGCTCTTTAATGCAAATTGGGAAGAAAGACTTCAAATCAGTCGATCCCTCAGAGCCACAATTGTAAGTGTATATACAAACATAAGCATGACGCATCCATACTGAATAGTGCAATGTCTCGAGTTGTGGTAACCTAAAAGTAGCACTCAGCTAATAGTATGGCATTGAAATATAATCAAGGCTGAAGTGTAAGTAAATGATTACCGGAAAATTCCGTACATGTAGCCTTAGAGAAACAATCAAGATGCATGTTATAGAGGTTACACTAAAGCCTGTCCACATAAGTCTAATAAAAAAAAAACCTCAATGTATGCTGCGTTGCAAATGCTGCAAGCCACAGTTGGCCATCTGCAGCGACTATGAGGGACAAGGGAATTTGGGTTTATGGTCGGCAGAAGTTTGCAGACCACAATCCTAGTCAGGGTAAGTCACAACACACCCTAAATTATCCTGTGTTCACCATCTTGACACAGAGCAGTCAGGCTTAACTTAGGTGGCAATGTATTGTGCAGCACTTCAAACAGTAACACAGTGAAAGGACCACAAAAAGACTCTAAACCAGCTATAAAAATAGAAAATCATTTTATAAATAAAATAAGAGTGGTGCAGCTGAAGCGATGCGTCGGTATCGAGGCAGACAGTGGACGAGATGTGTCCATTTTCGTCACACAACTGTGGCGATACTTCCATTCCAACTTCAAAACACTGGCCCCAAATGTGATGCACGGCTGCTGCTTCCGCAGTAGGGGATGCATTCATTCAGAAGGCTATGAGCTGGTTCCGAAGTCAATCCACCGGGTCCGCTCAACACATTCATGAGGATGAGCTGGTTCCGATTCATGCACAGGTGAACATGCGCCAGTTCCTATAAGGATGTGTAGGTTCTGGATGTAGAAGCACCTTAGGCTTCACTTCCAAGGGTCTAGACTGGGGTAGCACCATTTGGCAGGGCAGACTCACTGTTTGTAGAGTCCAGATGCAGATGCAGGTAGTTGCCATCTTTGCTATCCCTGAGACTTAGAGCAGGAGTGTTCAAGTGATGTAGGTCCAGTTCTTCTCAACCGGACACGAGATCAGCAGGTAAGAGTACAGCAAGGCAGACGTACAGAAAAGCAGCAGTCCAGTACAGTGGCAGTCCTTTCTGCAGCGCAGCAGCTCTTCTTCCTGGCAGAGTGGCCACTGGTCCAGAAGTGTACTGAAATCATGATGTCAGAGGTCAAGTACTTAAACCCAGTTGTGCCTTTGAAGTGGGGGAGATTTCAAAGAAAGCTTAGAAGTGCACAGAGGTCCTCCCTTCCTGCCCTGGCTCACTACAGGGAGGTTGTGCCCAGCTCCTCCCTCCCATCTCCCTGTAGGAAGCTGGCCCTCTATATAGTGTACTAAAAAGAAGGACACTGTGCAGAGAGTCCAGTGAATCCCCAAAAAGTATACAGATGTAAAAGCTGAACATTTGAATGCTCTTTTTGTGGTATTGTGGGTGAGCAGTTAGGCTTATCAAAGAGTAGTGCTAAGCATTTGTTGTACTCACAGAGGCAATAAATGATGAGTCACAGACTCAAAAATAAATCAGAGACCAATTTATAAAACTAATATTGGTTGTTATGCAATTTTTAAGACCAAGAACAGAGTTCTAAGGTAAGTCAGTTGGAAATCCCATCAAACATCAGGCAAAACGTGGGGGCTATCCATGTACAAAGAGGCACTTTTCTACAAGGTCCATCAAGATACACCTCAGCTATCTTTGTGTGTAGCCGTCTAGAAGAAATACACAAAGCCCAGCTGTCACCCAATCTAGACTGAACAGAGACAGGCAGCAGGAACGAAATGGCTAAAGCAAGTAAATGCCAACTTTCTAAAACTGGTGTTTCCTAAACTGTAATTTAAAATCCAACTTCACCATAAGTTGTGATTTTAAATTGTGACATCAAACTGGAAAATTCTATCACATAACAGTTAGTAATGTAATGTAGTGTAAGATGTATTTATATAGCGCAGACTGTCACCCAACGGGTATCCTGGTGCTGCGAGTTGCCAGAATTACGCTAATGAAGATGTACTAGTTATTTGAGATGGCATCAGTGATGTCATGAGTGATGTCACTGACCATGTCATGAGATATGTAATATGTGAAGCCATAAGCAGTGCATTGCGGGGACGTAAGTTATAGTTAGTTCAGGGGTCTATAACTGCTGAATTTCACGGGTTTTGTACGAATGAAATCTGAGCATAACTACTCCTTCCCTGTAACCTTTTTTTTATTGAATTTCTAAGGTTTTTAAAAATTCTATTTCCTAACTATAACTTCACTTTAAATGTCGTTTTTTTCAGGGAATTTCTAGTTTTTTTGTTACGTTAAGTAAGATGCCCATTGCAATGTATGGTGGGGGGTAGGGATGGAGGCAGGGCCTGGTGTTGTGCTGCCCCCACCCAAGCTTGCTGCTCCTGTCCCCCCTCCTCCTTGCCATGCACTGTCTAAGTCTATGCCCCTGCTCCCTCATTACAGCCCTGTGTGGCCGTTGTTCTACTATTGCCCTTCCCGCCTGCCCTGAACTGCTAGCTTGCTGTCCCATCCAACTCCTCCCTATCCTCTGTTTTCCGAGTCCATGCACCAGGCCCCTCACTCCTGTCCTGCATGGTCCACTGTGCTGCAATTTCCCTCCATTTAGCCTGATGTCCCTGCCCACTCCTCCAGCCCTCAATTGGCCAATTCTATGCCCCACCATTTTCCTCCTGCTTAGGCTCTGTGCTTAGCTTGCTACCCCTACTTTCCTTCTCCCTGCCCTCCGATATCTATGTACATGCCCCTGTTCCCTACCTTTGTCCAGCATGTTCCATGGACCTGCCACTGCCCCTCCTATCCACTCTGAGTGTTCTGTTGAGCTGCCACAGCCCCTACCACACGCTAGCATGGTCAGATGGCTGCCACCTGTCCCTGCTACCTGCAAAAACATTTATTCAGCTTGTAGTGTAAGTGCATTTCTAGAGTGCCTTATATCCCTTAAGAGGTACCAAAGGGAATTATTGGTTGCATGCATCACAATGAGAGAGTGCTTGGTTGCAATGGTGTTTTTCTTCAGTGTGTTCTGTGTAGGAGGCGTTTTAGTGCTGGGAATGAGCGACCAGTAGAGCTCTATTATCCAGTCTTAGCCACAGTACTTAATAGTGTAATGGTAGGAAGAAGAGTGAGAAACAGAGCATGTACACTTTAATCGATTAATGTGAATTATTCTGCAGGCCTCTTACAAAATGTTTTGGATGACAGCTAAAATCATCAAACCCTGTCCTATGTTTGATGCATAGGTTAGGACATATGTGTGCCATCGACCTAGAGATTCCAGTCTTGGGCATTAGAGGACAGGGATGCATGAGAATTGACAATATTTAAGTCATTATTGATACTAGCCGTTATTGTAAAGAGGGATGTTGCTGTTGCAATACTGACTGAGAGATACAAATTATCTTGCAGATTGCTGTTTTTTTTAGGTAAAGCATCTTTAGTGAAAGAAATATTAAGTGACTGAAACAATATACAAGAATGTGTATAGACTGTAGGAATGAAATCAACAAGAAATATCATGAAGAATTGAAGCTGTTTAACAATTTTGAAATATGATGGGAAAAAAGAGCGAATGGAAGGAGGGGGGGGTGCATAAAGGAAGACAAAGTTAACAGAAGCATAGAACATTACCAGAAAAGAAAAAAACGATATAATGCAATGTAACAAATCAAAATATGGAATAGCAAAATGAATGCTCATGGCAGAGAAACCGAGAAATCATGGCGGTTTAACATTTTTGGATAAAGAACAAGTAGGAGACTTTTGAGCTACATCATCTAAAAAGGATGTCAAAGGTAACCAAAATAAAACTCTATTAGCCGATGGACAGGAAAAAGAGGAAAAGTCTGTATCTAAACTATGGTAGTGACAAACCATCATCACATAACTTTAATTTGATCACAAAGGGCCATATGTAACAAAATACAGTTTTGTGAATCTCAAATTGCGATTTTCTGCGAATGGCAATTTGAGAATCGCAAAATGCCATGTATGTGGGATTTGCAAATAACTTTGCGAATCCCACATATTCCTTATTTGCGAATCGCAAATTGAGATTCGCAAATAAGGAATACCTTCCCATTCATTCCTCTGGGCTAGGAGGCCCATAGGAATGAATGGGAAGACATTCTCAATTTGCGATTCTCTATTAGAGAATCGCAAATTGAGAATACAATTTCAAGGGTGCCAGGGTGTCAAAAGGACACCCTGTTGCACCCCTGTGATGTGCATGTGTGCACATGTGGCACATATACATGCCCTAAGGGCATGTATGTGTGCCACATGGCACTTTCAAAAATGAAAAAATTTGCATTTTTAAGTGAAATCGCAATTTACCACCAACTTGGTGGTAATTTGCGATTCCTTAAGGCCAAATCGCACTGTCTTTTGTACTTCTTACATTGCATTTAAGGAATCGCAATTTGTGATACCTTAAATGCAATTGCAAAATAGGGAATCGCAAAATTCGATTCCTTATTTTGCGAGGGGGTTTTTGTGTGCTACATTGCACACTGCTAATTTGCGATCGCAAACGCAGAAATTCTGTGAATTTCGGCATTTGCCATCGCAAATTGGCATCATACATATGGCCCAAAGATCTTAAAACGTACACAGCACAAAACAGGTTAAGAACAATGTATAAAAGATTTATTTTTTTTAAAACACATGACTGCCGTAATAGGGGTTAAAAGATAAAGGACCATATGCATCAACACTTTTCCCCATAGACGCAGAATGAGCAAAACCCTTTGATGCATCTGCCCCAAAGTTAGTAAAAATGGGGAAAAGGGTAATTCATCTAATACATTTAGAACGCTTAATCCATAGTGCATGCCAATATTTGGCCAAGCCAAATACTATTACCCTGTGTAAATTAGTAAACAAAATTCTCAACACCTTGAGAGAGTGGCCAGGGCCAACCAATCTACATAATGGAATTATCCACTTTTTCCTCAAGGTTATGTAATTTGGACAAAAAAATAACAAATGCAGAATGGATTCTGGACTGGTTTTACACGATGGACAGAGATCATCAATAAAAGCATTACAGTGCCACTTGTTACAAACCAATTTAGTGGTTCGAGTCTTGTAATGGAATAACAAACAAAGTTTACGTGCCAGGAGGGGAAACAATTTCATTGATGGTATCCTCATAACGGGTAACAAATTTTAAATTAAAAAAATCCTGGGTCAAACTACCCTCTGATTTTGCTGTCTCCTTCTCAGCTACTGTTTCCCAGAACATCACTTTAACCCTGGCCTTGGTATAAGAGACAGACTTTACGGGTTTAACCAGAACGCCTCCATCTCTAGCCTCCTAAGTAGATCTCTGAAGGAGCTAAACCATGAAATTGAGGCTACCTGGGGCAGTTTTGAGAGACCAGTCATAGCCTCTCGGTAGGAGATGAGCTTTCAAGACCACAGACGATAACAAAACATAAATAATTTGTAATCTAATTTATGGACCAACTGTCTGTGGGCAAAGTCCAAATAAAAAGGAATCAGAGGTGTACTGGGAGGTAAATCTAGAAGAGATCTGAGAAAACGGTTTTCTATGGTGGTCAAACAATTTGTATTACCAATGCCTCAGAGTTGCACTCCATAGAGGGTCCCCCTTAGAACCTTGATATTGTAAATTTCCAGGGCTAGGGCCACTTTTCTACAAAACAATTTTTTGTGGATTTTGCTAATGTGGGCGGTCTGCTGAATTAGAAACAGTTTCACTTTCTCAATGTGGTGAGCCCAGTCTAGGTTAGAAGGTAGGCAGATACCCAGATATTCAAAAACATATACTTGCTCCAGGTGACTACTACCTACATACGGACATCTTTTAAATGGTTTAGCAGTCCCTCTTGTGAAATTCATAGATTTTGTTTTGACATCATTTAGGACCAGGCCCGCTCATCGCAGAACTGAGTAAAGTCATTCAAAAGTTGTTGGAGACCTTGCAGGGATTTTGAGATACGTAGGGTATCATCAGTGAAAAGAAGGGCAGGAGCTCTTCTTACGCCTATTTTGGGTGCATCACACCCATCTTGGTCTAACAAATCTCCCACCCCATTGATGAAAAGAGTAAAAAGTGTGGCCGCTAACACACATCCCTGTCTCACTCTACGTTGAATTGGGAAGTGCTCCGTTAACTGATTATTCTCCCCCACCTACGTGGGCTGTGTTTGATGAATGCAATTGAATTATAATATCTAAAAGATTACGGGGTAGGCCCATCTCTGTTAAAACTCTCCAGAGTCTGGCTCGGGCACTAGGTCGAATGCAGTCCGTAAGTCAACAAAAGCCACATATAGCTTCCCACCCATTCAAAACATGGTATTGGCCCCATTGCCTTTAACAAGGCATGGACCCGATACACGAAGAAAGATGGTATTTTAAAATGGCCACTTTCTTCCAGTAAATGCAGAGGAGGCGGAATGCTTGAACCATAATGCTAATATTAGCACAAAACCCTGCCTGGTAATCACTCAAAATTCAGGACCCAAGGATCCAATTTTGGATCCTTGCCAGTATCTGCTTACAAAAAAAATTCTGCAGGGAATCAATATGGCTTCTGGGCCTATAGCTAGCCGGGTTAGCTCTATCCCCCTTCTTGTAAATAGGGATCATTTCTGCTATTTTCCACGATGGGGGAGTATTCGCACCAGATGTGATACTGTTAGTGACCATTTTGATGTAGGAGCCCCAAAGAGTTATGTCCTCTCTATACAGGTTGTTTGAGAGTCTATCGAGACCAGGGGCTGGAAGTGGAACAAACGAACGTATCGCTGCTCGAGTTTCTTCAAGGGAGAATACCAGGGCTTCACCTGCTCTGATTTGATCCTCCCCCCTCCTATCGCTAGCTTCCTCTGTCCCTGCGGTTCCTGACTCATAGAGGCACCCAAAATGAGACACCAACTCCTCAACTGAACTGTGAACTCCAGTACCGACTTTCTATCCTTGAGCCAGTATGCTGCTTTATTCCAGAACGTCTTTGAATATTTCGCTGTCAACGCCTTCTGTAGAGAGGACCATAAAGAGCCTTCCCAATTCATCTTGGCTGTCTCCACTGCTTGTCTCTACTTGGCTCTACTTGCCACCACGGCTGGGCGTAAATTTGATTTTACTACATGTACCAGAACCCCCTTTGCTTTCCTGCAATCCATATGGTACCATTCTACCTGGGGATCGTGCCTTAATTGTTTGTTTTTTGCCTCAATTTTTTGCACCTTACGCGGTTTGCCCAGCAGGTCTCTAATCTCATTATTAATGTATTTCATGACGGATGCCCAATTTCGTGGCTGCTTCATTTTTGAAGTATTTGGCTAGATCTTCCAGCTCCAGACAAACTTGCATTTGACTAATTCCAGAACCCCTGGGTCTTACTCCACCCAGTCCCATCTGATTAATCTTTGGTTATTCATGGTGGATAAGGCAAACGAATCAGGTCTAACCAATATATCAGGTTAATAATCACCCAGCTTTATAAGAGAGAGGATAAGGGCATTATGGTCACTGTCAGTTCATTTGGTAGTGACAAACATTATTCCACCAGACTTTATAAGATATTTTTCATGAACATTTCCAATTCATTGAGAATTGCTGAAAGGCAAAAGGAAGCATGAGATATAACAACCGTAAGTTACTATGTGGCAAGTGGATATCTTCAGAAAGACTACCCAAAAAGAATAGCAAGGGAGTTAAAGGACAACTTAAAAAAAACATTAAAGATAAATGAGACCCAACGTTTTCGCAGAAAGAGTCCGTAGGAGGACAGTGGAACAACATATGCATAAGGTCACCAAATGTATGGTCGCTGGACCAACATTTAGGAGAGGAGTCCATGGATAATCTAGCTAGTAAGGAGGGGGTAAGGTTGAGTCTATGATAGAGGAAGAGCAAAGATTGAGAAGTAGAAGCGGTTCTGGAGGTTTTGTAAAGTTTATCCCAAATCTTATTCCAAAATGGAAGAGTCCGGGTACATCTCAAATACAATTCCCACTGCATCTCCAACTTAGTTTTGGATCTAACGTTGAGATAACGAGCGAAGTCTATACATTTGTGAATCCTTAGGAACGGCCTACTCAGCAATCCCAGATTAAATTAGTTTTTATCTCTACTGATGACGGATGATATCCGGAAACACGTGTCTAGAGATTTACAGCACTAACCTGCACCAACTTTGGTGGAATACTTCGGTGAATATTCAAGTAAGCATGTACCATGAACTGCATTTACCATAATGCTAAGGGGCAAACTGTGCTGGGAGGTGAAACAGTGTGTTCCCACCCCTTTCTGTTTGAAAAGGCTCCCTTGAGCCATTGAGCTGGCAAGCTTGTGGAGATTCACCTGTGCGCGGTACTGAGATCTGAAAGGATTGTGGCAGCCTGCTCAGCAACCCCAGATTAAATTCATTTTTTTTCTCTACTGATGACGGATGATATCCAGAAACTCTGAGGAACTTCGATTTTCGATCGTGATTGTATTGACCCGCCATTTTGTGCTCCGCCGCCATTTTTGTTGCCCTCACTCAGGCAGCACGACGATCAAAGTCTTTTTCTGCTTTTTCTGCAGCTTCGTGTCAAAATTAGCCTTCTGCCTTTATTTGCAAAGCTGGTGTTAGGTTTGGCCGAGTACACTAATCCCTGTCTGGTTTTCTAATCCCCGTCTCAACTATCTGTTGGTTCACACTATTCTCCTCTGACTTTATCTTATCGTCTGGCCTTCACTGTCCTCTGCTAGCATTCTCTCGTTTCACAACTGTCCTCCAACACACACAAACGTATCTCGCCACCTGCAAGTTAGTTGCGGATCTGTTAATGAATTAGTTTGAGGGAGGGGTGACAAACACAGTTGAAGGAAAGGCTTCTTCGAGTCATCTGATACTTTGTTTTCAAACCTTTCCTATTGGTGCTGTCCTGTTTTCCAACATTTCTTATTGGCTCTTTTCTATATGTTCTGGGTGTGTATTTGGTTAATGTATATTTCACCTATGTGGTATATAAGATTGTGCGCCACGGAGTGAAGTGGCAGTCTCCTGAGAACCTACCTCGTGTACTTCTGGGACAACTGTACTAGCTGCAGCTAATAAATTTGATCTTTTACGCCGACAGAGTGTCGCCGTGTCTCTGTGTAGCTAAGCAGGAGAACCCAGGAGATTAAGGCGTACCCTGCGCCGCCAGGTCCAAAAGGTTCTGGTTCTTCAACTGGCGCCCAACGTGGGGCGGCTTCAGTGGTACCGGTTCTGCCCGAAGGTCGTGAGGAACCCCGCAAGAAAATTCTGGAGGAATCGCGAGCCACTTCAAGCGACCCCTGTATGTCGAAAATGGTCCGAAGGTCTTTTGCAGCGCGGTTACTCCTTCCTGACGGCTACTGACGACTGCTGCCCTGACTGCCGCCCTGCCTTGGCCCTTCCTTTGATGATGTATGGTAAGGCGAGATGATAGACGGGCCTCTGTTGGTGTAAGAAGATGTCCTTAGTTAAGTATTTCGTGGGTCGCACCCCAATTTCTGTCCTTTGTTTCTTAGCTCCCTTGGTTCTTAGATTCGACTATTGCAATAGCCGAAGCCGAGGGTAAGTGCATTTGTGCTGCGTAAACTGAGTTTTACCCCCTTGAAGTTTGTGAACAGTCAGGTAAAATCACGAGATGCCTGGTCTGACTAAGTTTGGAAAACTTTGTTGCTTTGGTTGTAATAGGGATTCCCAGCTTGAGGACTCTTGTCCGATTCCTTCGGTTGGAACTCCCACATATGAGCTCTATTCAAAACATGGTATTGGCCCCATTGCCTTTAACAAGGCATGGACCCGATACACGAAGAAAGATGGTGTTTTAAAATGGCCAGAAAATGGTAGTTTTGATTCTGATGTGCTAGATAATTTGGAAGCAGTTTTATTCAAAAGAAAAGCCCGGCCGGCAATGTTTGACTCTTTCCGCCTTTGGTGTAAGGAAGCCAAACAGAGAGAAATTAAGCAAGCAAAACGAGATAGGAAAGCACAGGGTATGACAATTATACAGGCTGTATAAAAAAGATACTGTGGGTCTACTGTTCAAAGTGAGTGCACACACTGATGTAACAGAGAAAGTTAAGGGAAACCAAAGTAGTCGTCTGAAACCTCGAACGAGGTTTAAGTTCCCATCACCCACCGGAGGTGGCTTATCATCATCTGGGAACTATGGACAATACCAAGAATACCAACCACTATGATGATTGTGGTGGTACCGCGGTTGTCCCAGGCATGAGTGCAAAATCGTTGCAAACGGTAGGGTGACGGTTGCAGTGCAAAATATGTGATGAAAAAGTGATATTAAAAATGGCTAACAAGACACTATAAATTTTATTCTGGCGCTGTCTTGGTGCCACTTAAAAACAGTGCATAGACAGCATACACAAATAACTGTCAGATTTTTGGTCTACATGTTTCGGCTTCTGGACAAAAGAGTCCAAGCTCTCATCAGGACCATGTGAACGCTACTGCAATAGGTGTGTAAAAAAATGAACGTATAATTTGATTCCAAGGTTGGTACCCAATACAACCTGATAAATCCTGTATGCCACGTTGAAGCTGTTACAGGCAATGTCTTGTAATAGAGATCCGAATAGTTGTGGGTACGCACCTCGCCTCACCTGGCATCCGCTCAGGAATTGAGGCACCGCTCTCTCCGTCGGTACCCCGCTCCAAACACCAGCTCTGGTGTTTGGAGCGGGGTATCAGGATTTATCAGGTTGTATTGGGTACCAACCTTGTAATCAATTTATACGTTCATTTTTTTACACACCTATTGCAGTGGCGTTCACATGGTCCTGATGAGAGCTTGGACTCTTTTGTCCAGAAGCCGAAACATGTAGACCAAAAATCTGACAGTTATTTGTGTATGCTGTCTATGCACTGTTTTTAAGTGGCACCAAGACAGCGCCAGAATAAAATTTATAGTGTCTTGTTAGCCATTTTTAATATCACTTTTTCATCACATATTTTGCACTGCAACCGTCACCCTACCGTTTGCAACGATTTTGCACTCATGCCTGGGACAACCGCGGTACCACCACAATCATCATAGTGGTTGGTATTCTTGGTATTGTCCATAGTTCCCAGATGATGATAAGCCACCTCCGGTGGGTGATGGGAACTTAAACCTCGTTCGAGGTTTCACACGACTACTTTGGTTTCCCTTTACTTTCTCTGTTACATCAGTGTTCGCACTCACTTTGAACATTAGACCCACAGTATCTTTTGTATATTGTATGTTGATCTGGGTATTTCATACTGTGCAGGTCTTTAAATATATCCCTTGGACCCTCCTTCGTATGAAAGTTTTGTGTGTCAAAATTATACAGGCTGCCCAACAATTCAAAGATGATGAAATTAATAATGCGATGGAAATTTCAGAAAGACAGCATCGTATGGCGATAGATAAATGTTATCCGGTATTGCCCGTTTTCCCTTCCGATAACAAGAAAGATTTAGAAGAAGATCCCCTAATGTCCCATTTATTGAGGTTGCCTCCGCCCTATGTACAAGGTACTAATGCACCCCAGTTGTTACAGCCTGTTCAGCTGTCAGCGGTACCTCCGCCTGTTCTGGCTCTTCCGCATTTGCCTCCTCCAGTATTACCGCCTCTGCCAGTTTTGCCTTTAACTTCAACTTCTTTGCCCTCATCTCCTGATCTTCGATCTCCTTTGCCTTCTGCGCCTCCTGCAATTACCGGTTCTCCTTCCACTAGTTCGCCTAATACCTTGTCCCCTATTCTTATGTCCAAATCTCGTAGTCAGTTCCCAGATTCTGAAGAACGAGAAAGGTTGGACTCTCTCGCAGTATAGTGTGCCTGATATTATGTCTACTTTCTCACAATGGAATGCGCCTACACAACGACATGTTTTTAATGTAATGTGTGATACTCTCATTAAAGAATGGGAGGATGTGAATTTGAATTCGGTTCCACAGGGTCTGTTAGATGTTCAGGCTGACTTTGATAAAGGACTTATTGTGGGTTCCAAAGTTGAAAACGCTATAAGGACACTTATTTCCTTTAAAAATGTATTATCCTCTCAGACTTTCCTTGATTCCGATCAGTCGGTTAGACTGACACTGAAAAATTACCCCATGAGAGAGGTTCCTCCAGTATGGAAGGAAGAGGTCGCAGCAGTAGGTGCTAATCCAGCTATTCCTGCTCATTTTCAACGTATATGGGTACATGTTCCATGGAAACGATCTGAAGTTTTGGCTCTTAAGCAGACTCTACCGGATCCTCGTAAGAATCCTGCAGGTTATTATAAAGAATTATCACAGACAGTTGTTGCTTGCATCATGAACCTAGCTGATATCGATATGTTGATGGGAAATGTAGTCCCACAGACAATATGGGCTAGGATTAGTAAAGAGAATCACGCACAGGAATTAGGTGCTAATTGGGATGTTATAACTGCCACAGATAGAGACCAAGTGGGTGGTGCAAAACCTGACGCTTTGATTTCGGAACTCCCTGGTAGGATTATTACATTAATGAAAACGATGATGCCTGCATTGAGAGTTAATTGGGATAAATTAGCAGCATGCAAACAGAAGAAAGATGAGAGTGTCTCTGATTTCTTCACTCGTTTTGAGGAGACATTTATTGATCACAGTGGTCAAGATATGGCTACAGAGGGTGGTCAGAGATTATTTGTGGACAAATTCGTATTTAATTTGCTTCCCGAGCTGTCACACAAATTGAAAGATTCTGAAAGCTCATGGGCTGTTTCTTCCTCTGCCCAGATATTGGCTACTGCACAATATTATGAAAACAGAGATAAAGAAGAAAAAGAAAAGCAAGAGAAAAAGACGAAAGAACTGAAAACAAAGGTTCTCTTAGCTTATCCTCCTCGCTATGTTCAGCCTCAGTTTCAACAGCCTCCGCAGTTTCAGAGGTTGTATCAAAAACCTGAGCCATATATTCTGCGACCTTTGTTAGGACCTAATCAATGTGCCTATTGTAGAGAAGAGGGTCATTTTAAAAGTAGTTGTCCGGTTTTATTGCAGCGCAATGGTGCATTATCTGCTCCACGAGGTCGTGCTGGCCTCCAGTCCGCAAACAGAGGTAGAGGTCGGGGTATGACAACTCAAGAACAACGTTCCCTTCCTCCTCCCAATTCTGTGAATTATTTTGATCAGCAAAATGTTAGGACTACACAGTATTACAATGAGGATTGTTATGTAGAAGGCGAGAATGAAAGTCTTCACACTAACTAGGACAGCCATGGACAAAGTAAGGGAGTTGTGTCGATTCCAGTAGATCAGAATGGACCCTATGTTAATGTCACTACAATGGGTGTTTCAGAGCCATTTCTCCTAGATACTGGAGCGATGAGAAGTTCTATCATTCACTCCAAACTCCCTGGGCGACCTTTGTCTGGCTTAACAAATGTTTCTGTAGGATTTTCTGGCGCCCCTGTTCGTAACCCGGTTTCTCGCCCTTTGCCTATCTCAATTGGCCCTTATGATTTGGAAGCTCCACTTCTCTTAACGAATGGTAGCGGTGAGAATCTGTTGGGTTTGGACTTGTTGAAAAGGATGCATGCTACGATATATTGTTCTCCCTCTGGTGTATATCTTACTTTAGGACAAAAACTGATCTCTGCAATGTATTTGTCCAAAGATCAGTTTCCACCTGAATTGCTTTCTCTTCCGGCAACGCTTTGGGCCACGGGACCGAACGATGTGGGTTGTCTTGAGATTCCACCTTATGTTGTCACTCTTAAGCCTAATGTTGAATTGCCACGTATTCTGCAGTATAGAATTTCTACTGAAGGTGAAAAAGCGCTTTTGGAAATCATTCATGGTTTGATTCAGAAGGGTTTGGTTGAGGAAACGAGAGGTAACATATGCAACAGTCCTATTCTTCCTGTTCTTAAACGCACTGATCCTTCTCAGCCTCCTGTATATCGTTTCGTAATTGATCTCCGGGAGGTAAACAAAATTGTTGTACCACAATTTCCTGTAGTCCCAGATATCACTGCTTTGTTGACGATGATACCTTCCACAGCGACTTGGTTTTCTGTTATCGATCTAAAGAATGCCTTCTTTAGTATTCCCATTGCTGAAGAGAGTAGGGATTTTTTTGGCTTCTCTCTTGGAGGCCGAAGCTTCTGGTTCAAACGCGCACCTCAGGGCTATTGTGAAAGTCCATCTATTTACAGTCAAGCTTTAAAATGTCATCTTGATGCTTTTCATTTGCCGTCTGGTGCTGCTCTTATCCAATACATGGATGACTTGTTGATTGCTGCTGATTCAGAAGATATTTGCAAAGATGTGACTGTTGCATTGTTACGCCATCTGTTTGATCTGAATCATAAGGTTTCACCTTCAAAACTACAATATGTTCGTCGAGAGGTTACCTATTTGGGTCATCTCCTATCAAAGGAGGGACGACGATTAACCCAGGAACGAATTCACGCGATTGCGCATATGTCTGTGCCATCCACACAAAGGGAGGTACGTGCATTTCTGGGTATTACTTCTTATTGTAGGCAGTGGATCCCTAACTTCTCTCTGTTGGCCAAGCCTCTGTTGGCACTCACTTTGAAAGATACGCCTCAGCTCCTTCCATGGACTGACGAATGTCAGAAGAGTTTCACTGACTTGCGTACTGCGCTATGTTCTGCTCCTGTATTGGGTACTCCCGATTACAGTAAGCCCTTCACGCTCTACGTTTATGGAAAAGAAGGTTGTGCGTTGTCAGTTTTAACACAACGGTTTGGAGACAAACAGCGGCCATGTGCATATTTTTCGGCTACGTTAGACCCAGTAGCTAAAGCATTGCCTAGTTGTCTCACAGCAACAGCAGCGGCAGCGATTTCTATGCTGGAATAGTGTTAGATAACACACTTATTGTTATGGTGCCGCATGCAGTGGATACCTTACTAAACTGAACAAAAACGCAGCATCTTACGAGTGCTCGTTTGTCTGGATATGAGTTGACACTTTTGGCCAGTCACGTGCACATCAAACGATGTAATACTTTAAATCCAGCTACTTTGTTGCCTCTTCCAGTAGACAAAGATGACCAAGAACAACATGATTGTTTCCTCCGTACCGAGGAAGAGACAAAAGGAAGAATTGACTTGAAAGATACACCACTAGAAAATCCGGATGGAATTTTATGGGTGGATGGTTCTTGTTTCAAGCTTCCTAATGGAGATACAGTTTCAGCCTATGCTGTTACTACTTCACATACAGTTGTGGAAACCGCACGTATCAGACACAATTCAGCTCAAGCAGCAGAATTGATAGCTTTAACGAGATCATGTGTGTTGTCAAAAGGAAAGAGAGTGAACGTGTACACCGACAGTCAATACGCCTTTGGTGTAGCGTTCAGGAAATGCATTTGCAGATGAAATAGCGAAAAAGACAGCGAGAGACGCTACAAGTCGAATGTATGTGACGGGTCCTGCGAATTGGGTTAGAGAGAGAGGAATGTATGAGGATACAGTGGAAAGTGTAAGAGCGATTCAGAAAGAGGCTACAGAGAAAGAGTTGAGCAAGTGGAAAGAAAGTACAGGAATGTTGGATGAGATGGGATGTTGGGTGGAATTGTCTGAGCACCAACGTTGGCTGTTACCAGACGCCTATGTACTGCCATTAGTCACTATGGCACATGGTCCAGCTCACCTAAGTGCAAAAGGTATATGCAAGCTTCTGGCTCCAGTGTGGCAAAACGAAGGAATCCCGAAGTGTGCAGACAATGTAGTGAAACATGGTATTGTTTGTTTGATGTACAATCCGGGAAAGGGAACCCCAACTCCAGCAGGTCACTTTGCTCCTCCGACATATCCATTTGAGGTGTAGCAGATCGATTATATTCATATGGAGCGATGCAACAACCTCAAATACGTTTTGGTGGTAGTATGCGCCTTTTCAAGATGGATAGAAGCATACCCTCTAAAAGACAACACAGCCTTATCCACAGCTAAAGCTCTATTAAAAGAATTTTTCCCCAGGTTTGGTTTGCCGCGCGTTGTCTGGAGTGACAATGGGAGCGAATTTGTGGGCCAAGTCATGCAAAAAGTTTGTGCAGGTCTTGGTATCAAGCAAAAGTTCCATGCGGCAAATCATCCACAGTCAGCGGGTTTAGTAGAATGCTACAACGGTACACTAAAGTTAAAACTAGCGAAAGTTCAGGCTAGTCCAGGACTCAATTGGCCCGATGCTTTACCATTGGCTCTTCTGTCCACCAGAACTGCAGTACACTCTCGTTTGGGACTTAGCCCTTACGAAGTGGTTTTTGGACGCCCGGCTAACGTATGGGGAGTCCCTCACCCTAAGAAATACTCAGACTTGCCATATCCAATGTTGATTGACTACTTGCATGACCTTACGACTAAATTGCTTGTTCTCCACCAACAGGTTCAGAGTGCTTTACCGGAGGCTTCCACAGACCCAGGTCATTCCATCCGACCAGGTGACTGGGTCTGTACAAAGAATTTCCAAAGGACGAAAAATTTGGAGCCCAGGTGGATAGAGCCTCGTTTAGTACTTTTGACAACGAGAACAGCAGTCAAAGTCGAAGGAAAGAAGAATTGGATTCACGGTGTGCATTGTAAGAAGGTTCCTTTGCCTCTACCCTTCGATCAATGGGTGCGTAGGGGTATTGGTGACTCTGAAAGTGAAAAAGTTCCACGATTCGTACCTTTTAGTGATGCACACCTGAATGGAACATTGTCTGAGAAAGAGGACGACGAGATTCTTCAGGAAGCAATACCACCACATCGTCGCTTGAATACGATCAATCCGCGAACATTGTTCCAAGACCAAACTGTACCTGGTAAAGAACACTATAACCTAAGGCCTAGGATAAAAAACTCTTAAGATTTCTCTCTCCTATGTAGTATTCTGTCCCGGTTGCAAGGTCACGGTAGGAGTCTTAGTTGCGACCTGAGTAGTGGCAATAGACCTGCAGGACTTGCAGTGTCATAGGACGGCAGACAATCGTGATTAAGTGATTGAGGAAGATTGCTGTGAGAATCCACTTAGAACGATGGAGACTACATTAGGAAAAAGAGAAAGTAAAGGTAAAAAGAATCATTGTAAAGAAATGTATAGTCGTTGTAGTATTGCTTTATGTATTATTATATTATTGTGTATTCTTTTGGCGTGTATAAATTGGATTGTTATTGCTCTGCAGCAAAAAGTTGTCTCTCCTTCTACCTCTTCGTCTTCTTCTACTGTCTCTCCACATCTATTTCATACCCTTCCTCAACATGAACTCATTAGAAGAACTGAATATTATAACAATTCCTTTGTCCAGTTGTTACATCAGCATCAATTAGTGATCAATACAACTGACTGTTGGGTGTGTGGACTCATGCCACATACCGTAGAAAAAGGAATGCCGTATTTAGTCCTTCCGTTCTCCTATGAAGGTTCTGCTTGGGCTTATTTTGTTATCTTCTCCAATGCCTATCAAAGCAAATTCAGACGATCCGTTAGTTCACGTATTAGTGGTCCGGATTTTAGTCATAGTTCGTTGATAAAGGGAATGGTAGCTATGGCTAAAATCATGGAAAATAGTAAGATCTCCGTTGACGAAAGAAAAGCGTACACTAACTGGAACGTCACCCATTACGTCACTAGCCTTAGTGATAAAGTTAAAAAAGGAAAATCTTCACCAATTTGGACTATACCACATCAGGGTAATTTCTGTCTACAGATAAATGGTCAGTCTGCTGACACTGTACAAAGAAATAGCTGTTCCCACACATACGTTTACTCCTCTCAAAACTCGCCTCCTCTAGTGCCGTCACAAGGCACGTATTTCATTTGTTACAATAGGGCTTACACGTGGTTGCCAACGGGTTTTTCTAGTACCTGCTATATAGCTTTCCTTCTTCCCCCTACATACACCGCTTCTGCAAATCATCATCGAAACAGGTATGGCAGAGGAATTATTAATTCCAAGGACACAGCAGGAAAAGAGGGAGGAGATTTCCTCAAAGGATTTCTTCCTTTTTGGGGTCCAATGGCCAACAGCAGAAATATAAGGCAATTGGTTCGTGTCGTAGAAACCACCATAGACATCACTGTAGGAGCCTTAAGTAATATCACAGCAGAACTCCAGGCAGATCGTCTTATGACTTTACAAAACCGAGTTGCCTTAGACTTTGTTCTTGCAGACCGTGGTGGGGTATGCAAATTGATTGGGTCAAGTTGCTGTATTTTCATACCTAATGACGCTCCGACAGTATACCAAGCTATCTCTAAGTTACACATGATCTCTGAGTCGATTCATCAAGACGAAGGAGATTGGTCATTATTGGAATGGTTTTGGGGACTACTGTCCAAATGGGGTTGGAAGGTATTGACATTCCTTGGAGTAGTTTTAGCCATCGTATTCTCTTGTTGCCTTTGTATGCACTGTGGCCCCGCCATCTGCTACCTTTGTGCTACTATGTGCATCCCTAAACCCAAATCACAAAGAACAGAGAATATCAGAATGATGCTACAGCAACAGCTTGATGACCTTATGGCCATCGACATTGACTCAGATTAATGTGAGTCTGAGTATCTTGCCTGAGTTCTGGCAAAAGGAGGGTCTGAGGAACTTCGATTTTCGATCGTGATTGTATCGACCCGCCATTTTGTGCTCCGCCGCTATTTTTGTTGCCCTCACAGCACGACGATCGAAGTCTTTTTCTGCTTTTTCTGCAGCTTTGTGTCAAAATTAGCCTTCTGCCTTTATTTGCAAAGCTGGTGTTAGGTTTGGCCGAGTACACTAATCCCTGTCTGGTTTTCTTATCCCCGTCTCAACTATCTGTTGGTTCACACTATTCTCCTCTGACTTTATCTTATCGTCTGGCCTTCACTGTCCTCTGCTAGCATTCTCTCGTTTCACAACTGTCCTCCAACACACACAAACGTATCTCGCCACCTGCAAGTTAGTTGCGGATCTGTTAATGAATTAGTTTGAGGGAGGGGTGACAAACACAGTTGAAGGAAAGGCTTCTTCGAGTCATCTAATACTTTGTTTTCAAACCTTTCCTATTGGTGCTGTCCTGTTTTCCAACTTTTCTTATTGGCTCTTTTCTATATGTTCTGGGTGTGTATTTGGTTAATGTATATTTCACCTATGTGGTATATAAGATTGTGCGCCATGGAGTGAAGTGGCAGTCTCCTGAGAACCTACCTTGTGTACTTCTGGGACAACTGTACTAGCTGCAGCTAATAAATTTGATTTTTTACGCCGACAGAGTGTCCCCGTGTCTCTGTGTAGCTAAGCAGGAGAACCCAGGAGATTAAGGCGCACCCTGCGCCGCCAGGTCCAAATGGTTCTGGTTCTTCAACACGTGTCTAGAGATTTACAGCACTAACCTGAACAAACTTTGGTGGAATACTTCGGTAAATACTGAAGTAAGCATGTACCATGAACTGAATTTACCATAATGCTAAGGGACGAACTGTGCTTGGAGGTGAAGCACTGTGCTCCCACCCCTTTCTGAATCCTTAGGAACAGATTGCAGATTGCTTTTAAAAGCTGTTATATTGTTTATTAGCTCGATCCATTTTATAGCTCTATTTTGCACTAATTGGAATATTATCGCTGCTAGATTTTGCTGCTATTTTGGTGGGCTGATTGATCTTTTTTGTGTTTTGCAAATTTTAAAAAGAATTCTATTTTTTAGTCATAGTGGAATTGTTTTGTTTTGGTGCATTTTCTTGTCAGGAGACGCTATTTAGGGCCATCATTTTGGAAGAATTTAGCATCTACATGAAGGGGGCTTTCCAACCGCCATCTTGTGAACTGGGTGGTCTAGCCTTCTACGTGCAGGGGCAACAAAAACAGGGGCGCTGCATGGCCAACACAGTGTTGTTGACGTTGCAATACTGAATGAGAGATCTACATTATCTTGCAGATTGCTTTTAAAAAACAGTTTTATTGTTTGTTAGTTCATCCATTTAATCACTCTGTTATGCACTAATTGGAATCTTATCACTGCTAGATTTTGCTGCTATTTTGGTGGGTTGATTGATCTTTTTAGAGTTTTGCATATTTAAAAAAGAATTCTATTTTTTAAACATAAGGGAAATTGGTTTGTGTTGGGACATTTTCTTGTCAGGAGACGCTATTCGGGGCCATCATTTTAACGGAATTTACCATCTACACGGAAGGGAGTTTTCGAACCGCCATCTTGTGAAGTTAGTGTGCAAGGACTTCAAAGAGGGGAGCGCTGCATGGTCACATTGTTGGGGTGCCAAATGCAAGCCCCTCTGCACCTGTCCACACCCAACTGGAATCAGGGGTCACAGACATGGCCAGTTGCAGTGAATATAAAAATGTATTCCCTTATGATCATGCTACCATTTTGGACTTGGGCGAAGTGTGTCTTAGCTGTGAAAAAGGGTCTACATGGTCTACA
Source organism: Triturus cristatus (assembly GCF_964204655.1). Classification (NCBI taxonomy): domain Eukaryota; kingdom Metazoa; phylum Chordata; class Amphibia; order Caudata; family Salamandridae; genus Triturus; species Triturus cristatus. Next base: position 960,074,004 of record NC_140585.1, on the reverse strand, counting down.
GGTAAGACAGAAGGGCCATTCTCCTGCCTGCATTGTAAATGGAGGGAAGGGTTAGTTAATGAGCCCAGCGTGGACTTACAAAAAACTGGAACTGACCTTATATTAAAATATTTATATCTCAATGCCAGGTCAATGTCAAAACACTGTTCAGAGATCTGGAACATGATTAATGAAAATAAGCCAGATCTGATTTTGATCAAAGAGACTTGCCTTAAAGCTTCCACAATCTCTGCAGCTATACCAGCAGGTAATAAAATGTTAAACTGTAACAGAGATCATCGTCCTGGAGGGGGCACGGTCATTATATTTAAAGGCACTTTGAATTGCTTAGTTGAACTTGAAGCTAAGACAAATGACTGTGAAATCTTAGCTTTCCAGCTTACATATAAAACACGAAAGTTACAGGGAGGCATGGTCCTCTATAGATCTCCAGGCTGTGACTCGGTATGGATGAATACGTTACTTACCCACTTAATGACTTAATGGAGTTAAGAATCAAACATGAGCAATATCTCATCAAGAGAACATTATTATGTAGGCAAGTGGAGAATGAAACGAGTATGCTAGGTTTTAAGCAATGGATGTCAGGCCCGATTCATGTAGCAGGGTTATACATTAGATCTACTGTTCTCCAATATTGAGACCATCACAATTATGGATGTGATTCCCCTTACATGGAAAGATCACTACCTCATAGACTACTCGGTTCTGTTGCCTAGTGACAATTTCATTTTAGCATTCGGTCCCTTAATGTCCAAGTGATCTTCAAGGATTTTGACAGAGATAACATTTGCTAATCATTTTATTTATTTTTTAAAGCTACTGTCTTGCCCCTCTCTAATCAGATTTAATCATTTAACACTGCTATTGTCAATTCTTTGGATGTGTCTGCCCCATTGAAGATAAATATATTGATTAAGAGCTTCTCTTCAGGAAAATGGTTTTTGAAGGAATTGAGAGAAATTTAAAGAACGTGTAAGAACCTCGAACAAAAATGGAGGTCCTCTAAAGATAAAACTGACCATATAAATTGTCAAGTAGAGCAAACATTGTATAATAAGGCCTTGAAAAGAGATTAGAAGGACTATTTCATTCACTGTATCAAGGAAAACAGTAGTTCCTCAAAAGAAATATTTAAAATTGTTAAGGAACTTGCTAATCTCAAGTGCCTGTCTCAGTTAATTTCCCACACAGAGGCCTACTTTGAGGATATTGGGAACTTTTTTATAGACAAAATTGCCGAAATCTGTGCATCGCTTGAGAACCAACCTCCTCTTTCTAATGTGGTACAGGCCCTCTTTGATCCACACACAGATATTAAGGCTCATTTGGGAGCCTTTGAACTATCAGAAACACAGGTAGTACAGTTGTTGAGGGAAGTTAAATCTGGTTCGTGGTTTGACCCTTGTCCTCACTTCATTTACTCCCAATTAGCTAAAACTTTAGGTCCCTATTTTATTCAAATATTTAATCGTGAGAAGAAACATGTCTAAAGATCTGGAAAGAAGGGGTACTATTACCTTTAGCAAAAGAAACATTGATGTGTTGGTTCTTTCCAATTATCGACCGATATCTCTCCTTCCTTATATGTCTAAAATCCTTAAAAAACTAGTGAACAAGCAACTGACTAGTATTCTGGAAACCAACAATTTGATGGATCCCTCCCAGACTGGGTTTTGAGCTAATAACAGTATTGACTCCACTCTTTAAATTGTGTTGAATGACACCAGGTCAGTAGTTGATCAGGGCGAGGCCCCAGCCCTGATCCCACGTGACCTGTCTGCAGCTTTTGACAACATCTTTCATAGTCTGCTCATAGGAAGGCTTCACAAGATTATATTCTCAGGCCCTCAGGTGGATGAGCTCCTTTTTCTTGACTAGAACACAGAAAGTGCAGTTGGGTTTCCTACAGATCCCATTCTTTTATTTCTAATTGGGGAGTCCACCAAGGCTCCTCATTGAGCCCCATGCTTTTTAACATTTATGTATCTCCATAAGCAATTGTCATTAGGCACTGAGGCTTTGTATTTACGCCCTATGCAGATGATACCCAGTCAATGACGTCACTGGGGGAGGATCACAATGAGACCCGTTGCAACCTTCGGGGTTGCCGCATTGAAGTTGGAGGATGGATGACAAAGAACTGCTTAAAACTTAATGCGGAAAAACTGTGATCCTGCTGTTCAGCGGTGCACATCTGATTTGGGATGCCTCCTGATGGCCAGAAATATTAGGGGAGATGCCCTTGCCCAAGAAATCGGCCAAAAACCTAGGGATCATTATTGAGGATCAACTTTCCATGCAAGAGTATGTCAGGGCTACATGTGGTAGAAGCTTCGGTATTCGTAAGCTGCTAAGAAGAATATTCAAATATATTCCTACAGCTTGGTGAAAGACCATTGTGCAGGTCCTCATAACTAGTAGAATGGACTATGCCAATTCATTATTTGTAGTCATCTTTTACTAGCTGCAGGTTATCCAAAATGCAGAAGCCAAGCTAATTTGAAAGACAGGTTTGGCTCTGGTTCAGCGGGCTTTGCCTCCTTGCATCGGCTGACTATGCTACACTCAGAAAGCCCTGAGATTCTACAGGTCGGGGTGGAATTTTACAAACCCTCTTGTGACTTGAAATCTCGTAATATGGCCCTAGCGAAAACCAAGCGTATAAGGAAAGTTAGATCGAATGGCCGCTCTTGCTTGTACTTAGCTGCTGTTCAGTGGAATTCCTTACCTTTGGAAATACGTCTCATTTGAGAAACATACGAAATTTAGAAAGGAGACAAAAACCTGGCTTTTTCTGGGCTAATGGACGATATGAGACCCGTCTTTGGTGTATTCTGTCAGTGGTTAGTTAAGGCAACTGATAGAACTGTGATATCTCCCTGGGGATAGATGTTGTGCTTTAGAAATAAAAGTTAAATTAAAATAGAATAGGGAGTTTATAATACTTTAGAGTGTTTAATAATAATTACAGATAGCAGATCTCTCTATTCATTGGTTTAATGATTTTATAGCGATTAATAGGATTGGCTAAGGAACAGTGAGACTGACCACATGAATATATAGGCACATCCTACAGCCTATTTTGAGTACGCTTTGCCATGATTTGGATTTTTATAGGACGAACCTAGGCCAAAAGAAAAGAAACACATGGTGCCTGATTTAGGATGTAATGGCTGAGGGTACTCCATTGCAACTGTGAAGGAGTACCCTCTCTGCCACCTGATCTGTCCTCCTGACTTATTTAAAGGTGGATAGACCTTAAGTATGTCAGCGACTGAGACTACACCGGCTCCGTCCCTTATATATTCCTCTGACATCTCAACAGAGTACTGGCAGCCAGAGGTTTACATATAACACATACATTTTCTTTTGCCGTTTTTCACTGCCAGGTAAAGCCTGGTGGGGAGGAACAGTAAAGAAAGAAATAATGACCCCCAAACCATAGAAGACATATCCAAAGGTGTGATAGTCATTATTTTCTGCTTTAAAAAAAAAGAAAATCCTGCTTTGGGAAAAGCCACATTTTTACATTTGGCTTGAATTGGAGTTGATCTTGTATTTTTCTTATCTTGGCGGGTAAGCAGTTCCAAAATGTTGCCACCTCTGCTCTTCTTTGTAAAGAAAGGAAACATTAGATGAGTTGCCTGTAGTTTCTGTGGAAACCTTAGCTGTAGGAAGATGTGTCACAGTGTTTTCATTGTGCGCAAAGCACTTCTTGTGACTTCACACATGGGATCAGGGATAGATTGGCATCCACAATCACTTCAAGGGTTCTCACCTTCCTTGATGTCACTGGAGGTGTCTCTAGTTCTTTGGGCCAGATGCATGTAATTTGGTTATTACCCCATTGTCCACTCACCATGATTTAAGTTTCATAAGAATGTAGTTTGAAATGATTTATCAGCATGCAATCATCAATGGCAAGGAGACCCTTATCAAGATCGGGTGAGTTTAGGTCCTTGGGGTATTCCAGTTTTAGGACATGTTGTCAGCATAATTCTGGCATGTCAGGTAGAATGACCTGATCAGGTCTGCTAAGAATGTGAGATAGACATTGAACAGAAACAGCGAGATGCTTGAACTTTGTGGGACACCACATTGTGAGGAGAGGGAATATAAAGTGAAGATGGCATTGATGCAATACTTTTTCTCACTCTAAGATAGGAAGACGTCCAGTTCAGGTACTTACTCGGATACTGAACTTTTTAAGTCTCAGTGTTGGGATCTGCTGGTGTACAGTCTCAAAAGCTGCTGATAGGTCCAATAGTAGTAGTGCTGTAACTCAATTATTGTTTCAGGTCATCCTAAATTTCAAGGACTATGGATGCTACTTTTGTACTATTTGTTTATTAATTGAGGTTTATTATATAGCATTAGCATCAGTAAAATTGGTAACCCTAACTTACTTGTTTAGATTGTGTACGAAGAAAGCAAAGGCAAATATAAATTTTAGCTTTCCATAAATTTGTTACTGAAGGAAAAGACTCTTCCTAGACTCACTACACGACTAGCCTTCCTTGTTGTCCTACAGGGACATCTTTGTTGCTGTGAGTCCACATAGTCTAGGGCTGAATTGCTGCTCAATCAATCAGTATGTGGCACTGTGCAAATAATTATGGGCCTGATTACGATGGCGGAAGGCCCGCCTCCAACAGCCTGTCGGTGGCGGGCCCTCCGCCATTGCAATATGAATTTCCCCCGCCATATTATGATGGCGGGGAGAAGCGTTGGTGAAGCGTGGTGGTCGCAAAGACTGACCGCCATGGTTCCGACAGGTGGTCTTTTCTGACCGCCTGTCGGAGCAGCAACATTGCCCAACATTGAGATTATGATATCCCTTTCCACCGGTCGTTTCGCAGCAGTCAACCCACCACGAAAAGGCAGGCCGAAACAGATTTGGGGGCCCGAAGCAGGCACCCCTTAATCCCTGGGCCTAGGGCATGGGCACTGGGGGCACCTATATTGCCCCCCTACATATCCCTGCATCATGTGGCAGGCACTGCATGGTGCCTGCCACGTAGTGCAGGGATATGCAAGTGCCTTTTTTTTTGCATAGCGGCAGGGGCTGCAAACCGCATCCCTTCCACAATGCAAAGTATCATCGTAATTCGGATTGTGGGGAGGCCGACTCATAGGCAGCCGGTCCCAAATACGAAACGATGGCGGACAAACTGAAGTCTGTCCAGCATTGTAATGAGTCCCTATTGTTTGAACCTTCCCAAACCATTCAATATTTCACCAATTTAAATGTAAATTGACATTTCACCCAAAAATTTGATGTCCCCAATCCCTTCTGTTATCAATAAAAAGCAATATTTAAGCATTTGTAGTTTGTGCTGGCCAGGATACATGATGCGCAGGAATACTTGGGCTTCCACTATCACTATCAGGTCTTCACCTCTCCTTTTCAATTTTCAATTTTCAAACCTCACACTGGTGCTATTTCCCGATATCCTACAGGACATGGTGAGTGCTGCATGAAAATTAAACCCTATGGGCCTGCTTCACAAAGGTAAATTTACAATTTTGTGGTAAGTTTGCGATTCTTTGCAACCAACAAAAGAAATATTATCAGTAGTTTTCACACCAGCCTATCTTCTTATGTGAGAGTCTCCATCATGAGTGTTGAGACTCTACAGTCCTAAAGATACTTCTCCGAAAATTACTTTGTAAATTGCAAAAAATCATAAACTTACACAAAAGTGTAAGTTTACCTTTATGACTCAGGCCCTATTTTTTCTTTTTCACATTGTCCAAATTAAAAAAACACAACACACAAATGCTCAGCCATGCATATTCGGAAAAGACCTTTCTTAAGTCCAGCACATCCAGATATCATGATAGCTTGAGCCTCAGTCTTGACATACATCCGAACGCAGCCATATAGTTAGTTGTACACAGGAGCATGTACCAGTACCAAGACTATGTGTACACACACAGCTGCATCCGCCATTCACAGGCCACTTCTACCTACTGAGGAGGAGTGTGAGCATCTCTGACTCTATCTGTCAGACAACAGTATCACCATCCCACAGATCAATGAATGATGTGCAGCCACCAACGTGACGGGGCTCAATACTGTCACACGTCATCACACCTTGAACTAGGCTCTGGTATCAATTCACCTCCTCAGAACCGTTTAGAAATCCTCCCTCAGACTCTGAAACAATGTGGGAGGGGCAATTTGTAAAAATGCAGGATGAGTAACTGTGCTTCCCTTCCCCCAAAAAAACATTGAAAATGTGATGGTCGACTTACTTTTCAGATGAAGATTAGTCCCATTTTCATATCAATGGAGGCAAACAGCCAAAGAGGAAAACTGTGAGACACCAATGCCCCGTGAACTGATTGAAGATGTGATTGACAATGTCTCAAGCCAGTGGCTGAAGATCATTATCCAAAGAAGAAAATGGCTACCGGATGCTTATCCAAGGCTCACTCTATATGTTTATTAAAATATGTAAAGAAAACCAAATAGGCTCAGCTTATACCAGACTTGAAGGGGTTCCTGCTACGGGAGACTGTCCTGATTGTAAGACCAGTAAATCAAATAGATACAGTATTATCCTATATTTCAATGTTGCTTCATTTAATATTTTATTTCCGTTATTTAGTTTGAAATGTGAAGGCAAAGATACGAAATTATGTATAAAATCCAAGGTTATGGTTTTGATATTGTATATTTTGGGCCTTTGACTCATATTATTGTCAGTCCCTTTCATAGCACCTGTTGTCACTAACTCTCAAAACTGATTCAGCAAAGAAACGTACTAGACGTAGGGCACATTACCTAATTCTGGGACACAAATTCTCATTTAAAAGGTTCCTTGTATAGGGATCGTTTATGAAAGAGACATTACAATTCAATGCACAAAGCCAACTATGTTCTTTTCTCGCACTTTGCAAATCGTGATCGAATATCCCTGCTCTGCTTCTGCCATATAAATCAATATCTTTGCTATGCCAAATGTACTTCCACATACGAACGATTTCTAACCTTACTCAGAAAAGTAAATGTAACAAACCATGTTTTTGGTCTGTTTTCGTTTGCAGACTTTGCGCGTTCCAGCCATGATCACAGAATGTGCTAGATCTGTGGCGAGTCTTATAAAGACGGAATGTTATGTAACATGCCTGTAAATTGTGTACAGCTTAGATGAAAAGGCCTTTAACCACCGTGATTCTGCGCCTGAAAGTATCTGTAATTTACTGTATCACAAGTAATGTGGTCTTATGATTGTATCAAAATAATATGAACCATTTCGGAGTGATACTTCCAGTGTAGTTTAGTTCATTTATACGTCACGCTATTACCTTTTTATAAAAAAACACATATTTTCAATATCTCGGTGCATACTATTGCTAGCTAAAGAAACAGGCATTGGCAAAGTCGATCGGGTCTTCTTTTTTGGATCAGAACGTGGTTCATTATTTTCGTTTGATTGTGCTGATGGGTGAATGGATGCATTCGACAATTAGAGCATATGTGTAGAGAGCATGAATGGGTGTGCATCACGAAGTGCATGGACGATAACTGAGCAACCGTGTTGGGAGGGAAAAGCAGCAAATGGAAAACAGCCACGTGTGGACATCCATGCACTCATTCATCATATTACCGACTTATTCATCTATACAATGTGCTAGTCATTGCTCTTTCATCCATCCATTTATATACTTTGACATTCATAAATGCACACACCTGCACTCACCCAGCTAACTGTTCATGTATACACTCATTGCATACAACCAATCACTCACCAATTCACCCATGCATCTACTCACTGACCCATTCATCTATGCACTCATTCAACTACCCTTTCATTTATGAACTCACTCATTCATCCTTTTATCCACTCTTTCCTTCATTTTCCCATTCACCCATTCACTAATTAGCACAGGCAGACCTATTGTTTTTACCAATACTTGTTAAAGTTGTGTGTAGCACAAGTGGCCCATAGATGTTGTTGCTTTCACTTTTAGGAATGCCACTTTTAACACCATGGTTTCTGCACTGGCTCCTTCTGCTATACATCGTTTACACTTGTCAGTTTCTTGATCCCACTGTGTGGTACTGTAAATTTCGGAACCATGTTGGTAGCATGGTCCTACCCTGCCGATTCTGGTATCAGCGAACCGCAAATGACTAATGCGGTATGTATGAGTGTTTTCGTCATGTTTCACCGATGAATTCACCGTGTATACGATGTTACATGTCGAACCCTCGGGTTCCATTTTAAAAGGGTAACCATTTTGTGGTTGCCCTCACATAGGCTGCGCATTGAGGCCATGCCTAGGCCTAAAGGACACGCAATCTTTCTTTGACTTCTTTGTGACCTATGCAAACTGACTCCGCTGCCCGAGGTCAGTCCTGCCCGGCCGGTTCCTTTTACTGCAGCCTTATGGGATTAGCATCAGGGCCCAACACATCATAAAGTCGTGTATCCCACACGACTCCTGACTAATCCCTTTCACATCTGATGAGGGTTCTGAGCCTCGCTGGGTAAATAATTATGTGCTGACCGAGCTGAAATGTGGGATTATCATCATGACTGTGCTCTTTCTTTGAAGCGAAAATATGTGAACGACCACTTGTAAAATAGGGGCGGTGTTGCCCAGAGCGTAATATTCTGTATATAAGAAAATACTGGTTTTTGGTTGGGAGCAGTCTCCTGAGAACATACACCGTGCTGTACTTCTCGGATACCTGTGATTGGTCTGCAGCCAATAAATACGATCTTTGACTTCATCTAGAAGACTCTGTGTTTCTGTGGTCTGAAACAGGAAGAACTCGAAGTCTTCGGGTGTGTCCCCTGGCACCGCTGGGTTGGTTCTGAAAAACCCAGTACTTCAGTTGGCGCCCAACTCGGGGCGATTTCAGCGGTACCGGTCCAAGCCAGAGGTTCGTGAGGAGCTTCGTGTGAAAATTCTGGAGGAAGGCCGCCACTTCATCGACCCCTGCATGTCGACGTGGTCCGAAAGTCTTTGCTGCGAGGTTCTCCGCGTCCCGACGGCTACACAGGACTGCTGCCCTGACTATCGCCCTGTTTTGGACCCTTGATGATTTGGTAGAGCGAAACGATTTAACGAGTCTTCTGGTGACGTCATCGATACCTCAGTTAAGTATAAGTGGAGCGTCTCCCAGTCCTTAGTTTGGTTTGGTATCCCTTTGGGATCGCTTTGATTTGGAACTTGCAAGTGCCAAAGCCGAAGGACTCGTGTATTCACGAGACTATCGTATTCGATAATCCTTTGAAGTTTGAAACTAGACTAGTGCAGCCCTCTCAAGGGCCGCTGGTTTCGCTGCCTATCTCTTCTGCGCTTCCTGCGACTTTACCTAGTACATCAGCTGCCTCCCTCAGCGCTCTTCCTGATACGACCCCTGTACCTGTATCTGCACCCGTTTTTCTTCCCTCTGTCTTTCCCCCTGTTCTTGCCTCAACTTCTCCTTCTACACGACAACGAATAGCTAGTGCGGTCACTAGTTTTATATCGCCTCTCTTTGGGTCATCTAGTACGACCCCTGGTTCACAACGTATGCAGTTGCGTAGTCAGCTGCCAGGTTCTGAAGAGAAAGAAGTATTAGACCGCATGGCATATAAATGGATTGTTTTTCCTTCAAGATATGATGTAGAGTCTGTTGTAAATGTTTTTCATCAATGGGAAGCACCAAAACAGAGAAAATGTGTGTATTCCTCTGTGAGGAATTGGAAGATCATGGTTAGGACTTAAGCCCGCAGGAATTGTGTCATGTACGGTTTGAATTTGGAAAAGGTACGATTGTGGGTCCCGATGTTGAGAAAGCAGTTGCGACATTATTGTCTTTTAGGATCGAGGGTCCTTCTCAGTCACTGTTTGAACGTGACTCTTCTGATAGGAAGGTTAGACAATACCCTATGAGAGAAGTCCCTCCGGTATGGAAGGACGCGGTTGCGGCTGATGCCGCTAACGGTATTGCTGCTATGCCAGCTCATTTCCAACGTGTTTGGGTACATGTTCATTGGAAGCGATCAGAAGTTTTAGCCCTTAAGCAGACATTGCCTGACCCCCGTAAAAACCCCGCAGGATATTATAAGGAGTTATCACAGACTGCAGAATCGTGTGTCATGAACCTAGCTGACATAGATGTGTTGTTCGGGAAAGTCGTTTCGCAGCCTTTATGGGGGTTGATTCGTAATGCAGATCATGCTGCAGAACTAGGTGGCACATGGGCTAATATCACTGCTACAGACACTAGACAAGTTGGTGGTGCGAAACCTGAGCCCTTAGTAGCAGAACTCCCTGGTAGAATTATTACCTACATGAAGACTTTAATGCCAGCGATGCGTGTGAATTGGGATAAATTATCTGCATGCAAACAAAAGAAAGACAAAACAGTGTCTGATTTCTTCACTAGGTTTGAAGAAACATTTATCGACCACAGTGGTCAAGACATGAGTATGGAAGGTGGTCAACGGTAATTTGTTGATAAATTTGTGCATAATTTGCTTCCCGAGTTGTGTAAGATATTAAAAGATTCAGAGAGTTCTTGGGCTGTTTCCTCATCAGCGCAAATACTGGCTACTGCACAGTATTACAAAAATAGGGATAAAGATGAGAAGGATAGAGCAGACAAGAAAACAAAAGAATTAAACACGAAGGTTCTTTTACAGCAGGCTTACCCGCCACGTGGAGATCAGAATAACTATAAGCAAGGTCAGAGTAACTATCAACAACCCCAACAGTTTCAGAGTAACTCGCAAAGGTTCGGGTATTCCCAACCGCGTGTTCCTGTGGGTCCCAATCAGTGTTCGTATTGCAAACAAGGTCACTTTAAGTATAGTTGTCCTATATTGTTGCAGCGCACGAATAATGCTTATGGCGCGAGAGGTAGAGGTGGTCAGCAAGCTCCTAGAGGTAGAGGGCGTGGGAATGTTCCCCAGAACGCGCGTCCTCTTCCGCCTCAAAATACGATGAACAGTTTTGATCAGCAGGACAATGTAACTGGTGGGACAGCTCAGTACTATAATAACGACTATTATGCAGAAGATGGAAATGCGGAAGGTGATGATTACTAGGACAGCCATAGACAGAGAGAGGGAGTTGTTTCAGTACCAGTGGACCAGAGTGGACCGTATGTCAAGGTGACCACAGCGGGTGTATCAGAGCCTTTTCTATTGGATACTGGTGCTGCAAAGAGTTCAATTATGCACTCAAAGCTCCCTGGCGCGCCTTTGTCTGGCGAAAGGAATGTTTCAGTAGGTTTTTCTGGCGCCCCGGTTAGGAACCCGATCTCTAGTCCTATACCCCTTTCTGTTGGACCTTGTGAGCTGAAAGCATCCCTTATCCTAACGACAGGTTGTGGTGAAAATCTGTTAGAATTGGATTAGTTAAAGAGATTACATGCGACATTATATTGTTCCCCCTCGGGAGTACAACTTACACTGGGTAGGGAGGTGATTTCTCCAATGTATTTCTCGAAGAATAAACTGCAGCTGAATTGTCGTCTCTTCCGGATGTCCTTTGGGCAACTGTTCCTAACGATGTGGGTCGCTTGGAAATACCGCCATATGTGGTCACTTTGAAAGCCAATGTTAAATTGCCACGCATTCCCCAGTACAAGATCTCTAATGAAGGTGAGAAAGCGTTGTTAGCGATCATCTATGACTTGATTGAAAAGGATGTAATCGAAGAGACAAGAGGCAACGTTTGCAATAGTCCTGTTTTGCCTGTTTTAAAACGTACTGACCCTTCTCAGCCACCTGTTTACAGATTTGTGATCGATCTTAGAGAGGTAAATACGATAGTTGTGCCACAGTTTCCAGTTGTCCCTGATATAACTGCCTTGTTAACTATGATCCCAGCTTCCGCTGCTTGGTTCTCAGTGATTGATTTAAAGAATGCTTTCTTTAGCATTCCGATTGCAGAGGAAAGCTACCCTTATTCAGTATGTTGACGATTTACTAATCGCCGTGGAAACTGAGGAGATTTGTAAAGAAGCTACATTGTCATTGTTGCGTCATTTGTCTGCCTTTCATCACAAAGTGTCTCCCTCAAAACTGCAATATTGTCGACAAGAAGTGACCTACTTAGGTCATCTCTTGTCGAAGGAGGGAAGGAAACTGACCCCAGAAAGAATTCAGGCCATTGCACAATTGAGCGTGCCAAGAACACAGAGAGAAGTGCGTGCTTTCTTGGGTATTACTTCATACTGTAGGCAGTGGATCCCGAGTTTTTCTTTGCTGGCAAAACCTTTGATAGTATTAACATGCAAAGATACACCGAATCCCGTCCCATGGTCTGAAGAGTGTCAGAAAAGTTTTTCGGAATTACGTAAGGCATTATGTTCGGCTCCTGTATTGGGTACCCCCGACTACAGTAAACCTTTTACATTGTATGTTCACGAGAAAGAAGGTTGTGCGTTGTCAGTGCTGACACAGTCTTTTGGAGACAGACAGCGTCCATGCGCGTATTTTTCGTCGACTTTGGATCCGGTAGCCAAGGCATTGCCAAGTTGTTTGAGAGCCACAGCGGCAGCAGCTGTTTCTATTCAACAGTCTGGAGGGTTAGTAATGAACAACACGTTGATTGTGATGGTGCCACACGCAGTGGACACGTTATTAAACAGGACCAAGACACAGCACTTAACTAGTGCTCGATTGTCAGGTTATGAGTTGACACTGCTAGCGAGTCATGTGCACATAAAGAGGTGCAGCACGTTGAATCCAGCTACTTTACTGCCGATTTCAGCAGACACAGATGAGATTGAACAGCATGATTGTCTGTTCAGAATAGAAGACGAAACAAAAGGAAGAGTGGATCTTAAAGATACTCCCCTGGTTGAGTGTGATGGTACCTTATGGGTGGATTTCTAGTGTTTCAAGCTTCCGAATGGTGATACGACTGCTGCATATGCTGTCACGACTTTGCACACGATTGTTGAAACTGCACGTATACCACATAATTCGGCTCAAAAAGCGGAATTAATTGCACTTACAAGAGCATGCGCGTTGTCGAAAGGAATGAAAGTGAACATATATACTGACAGTCAGTATGCCTTTTGCGTGGCCCATAGTTTTGGGCGCTTGTGGAAAGAACGTGGGTTCCTGACTTCGCATGGAACTAAGATTCAGAATGGTCAATTGGTGAATGATCTCCTTGAGTCGTTGACCTTGCCATTACAAGTTGCGATGGTGAAATGCAGTGCACACAAGAAGGTTATTGATGATGTTGGTCGTGGTAATGCATTTGTTGACGAAATCGCGAAAGGAACAGCAAAAGATGTGACGAATCGAATGTATGTTGCAGGCCCTGCAAGATGGGTGGGTGATGTTGGAATGTGTGAAGACACGATAGAGAGTGTGAAGTCCCTTCAAGCTGAAGCCACAGAGAAAGAATTGAGCATGTGGAAAGAAAGTAAGGGTAAATTGGATGAAAATGGTTGTTGGATTGATCTGTCAGAACACCGGCGATGGTTGTTACCTGATGCATATGTGCTTCCAGTGGTCACGATGGTACATGGAATGGCGCATATCAGTGTGAAAGGGATTTGTAAGTTGTTGGCTCCAGTATGGCAGAATGCTGGAATTCCCAAGTGTGCAGAGAATGTGGTCAAAAATTGCATGGTATGTTTGAAATACAATCCTGGTAGGGGAACCCCAACTCCAGCTGGTCATTTTGCGCCTCCAACGTATCCGTTTGAGGTTTTGCAGCTAGATTTCATCCACATGGAAAGGTGCAACAATTTGAAATATGTACTTGTTGTTGTCTGCGCTTTTTCAAGGTGGATAGAAGCATATCCCCTAAAAGACAATACTGCCTTATCCACAGCTAAAGCCCTTGTCAAAGAATTCTTCCCTAGGTTTGGAATGCCAAGAATGGTATGGAGTGATAATGGGAGTGAATTCGTGGGATGAGTGATGAAGAATGTATGTGAGGGACTAGGTATCAAGCAGAAATTCCACGCTGCAAATCACCCCCAATCAGCTGGACTAGTAGAGTGTTACAATGGCACATTCAAGCTCAAGTTAGCCAAGATCCAAGCGAGTTCTGGTCTTAAATGGCCTGACGCTCTGCCCTTAGCACTCCTATCAACAAGAATGACTGTGCATTCACGGGTGGGACTTAGTCCCTACGAAACCGTGTTTGGCCGCCCGGCCAATATATGGGGAGTGCCAAGGCCTACAAAATTCAGCGAGATCGAACACCCAATACTGCTTGATTATTTGTATGAATTGACGGCTAAATTGCGTGTTTTACACCAACAGGTGCATGATACTCTGCCCCAGGTCTCTGAAGCTCCAGGACATCCTATCAAACCTGGATCATGGGTGCTGGTCAAAAACTTCAAAAGGACAAAGAATGATGAGCCCCGTTGGACCGGCCCCCATCTCGCCCTTCTTTCCACGAGACCGGCTGTTCGAGTAAAAGGGAAAAAGAACTGGATACACGGCGTTCACTGCAAATGGGTCCCTTTGCCTTTGCCTTACGACCAGTGGGTCCAGAAAGGGAACGCTGACTCAGAGACTGAGACTGTGCCTCGTTTCCTGCCGTTTAGCGATGCACGAGTAAAAGGAACGCTTTCTGAGAGGGAAAGCGATGACATCTTGCAAGAAACTGTGCCACCGTCACTTCAATTGGACACTACAGAGCCTGAACTCTTGTTTCAAGACCAAACAGTACCTACAAGAAGTCGCTACAATCTGAGGCCGAGAACTATGGACAAATAAAAATTATTTTCCTTTGATATATTTTTTTTTTTTTTGAGAAGTGCAGCTCTCTCTTCCATCTGAAAAACTTTCTTATTTTTGCTTTTTCGAACCGCCATCCGGGTTCAGCTGCAGGGTCGCGGTGCCAAGACTTTGGGGTACCAGCCGGAGACGTTAGGTCAACGGTCTGGTTGGTCTAGGGCGTTCCCTGGACTGACAGGTGTACTCCTTAGCAGAAGACACTCATCCGCCGCGAACAGCACGATTAGAGGATGGAGTTTTTCGAGATGAAGAGACCCGCTGAGGAGATAAATTTTAAGAGCAGAATATGTAAAGTAATGAATAGCAAACGTTTTGTAATATTATGTCTGTTTGTCCTATTTAGCATGATGATGTTTTCTGTAGGTTATGTATTATTGTCTTTTCAAGTGCCGTCTGCACCCACTATACAGCCCATACCTCTTCCTACTGTTTCCTCACACTCTTTCCACCCTCTGCCTGAACACGAACAAGCTAGACGTTCTGAGTTCGTAAACAATTTGTTTATTCAACTTCTGCACCAACTAGTTATGAATACGACAAATTGCTGGGTGTGTGGTTTGATGCCACATACCATTAATAAGGGTATCCCATATCTAGTGCTGCCGTTTAGCTATAATGGGTCATCATGAGCATTCCAGACTATGTTTCTTTTTGCACTTGAGACCTATTCCCCACGACCACCGCATTCCATTAGACCTAGCACGAATAATAAAGCCTTGATGAGAGGAGTTGCTGATATGAGCAGAGATATCGATGCATATTCATCTATTCCCAAGGATGAGTTGCGAGCTTATGTGGGTTGGAACGCGACGGGGTATAGCATTAGTCTGGGCGAGAAACAGCGTAAAAGTTCATCCCCGATTTGGGTCGTACCCCACATAGGTCGGTTCTGTTTACAAGGTAATGGTCAGAATCCAAGAGCTCAGTTAGGGAAGAGTGACTGTGCTGAAACGTATATTTTCCCATCACAGTTTTCCCCTGCATTTTTGGCTGCCAAGGGTACATACTTTGTTTGTAATGATCGAGCATACACATGGTTGCCCCCTGATTTCTCGGGCACGTGTTATGTTGCAAATTTCCTACAGCCGACATTTACTGCCGCCTCTGATTATCACAAGACCAGAGTTGTGAGAGGCGTTGTTAGTAAGGAGGATTCTGCCGGTCAGGAAGCGGGAGACTTTTTCCTGGGTTTCCTGATGTTTTGGGGACCAATGGTCAATAGTAGGAACCTGAGACAACTGACTCGTGTAGTTGAAACCACTGTTAATGTAACGGCTGGTGCCCTTGGTAACTTGACAGCTGAGCTCCAAGCGGATCGCCTCATGACGTTGCAGAACCGTATGGTTCTAGATGTCATACTTGCAGACCGTGGTGGGGTATGCAAGGTTATCCAATCAAGCTGTTGTATTTTCAGACCAGATAGCGCTCCGACAGTCTATCAAGCCATCTCCAAACTGCATAAGATTTCCGAATCCATTCATGTGGATAAAGGAGACTGGTCGATGATGGGGTGGTTCTGGGGACTGATATCAGCTTGGGGATGGAAGATTCTAATAGTCATTGGGACGATCTTAGCCATTCTTTTCCTGTTCTGTCTATGTGTACAGTGTGCTCCTGTAGTGTGTAGCCTCTGTGTTACATCATGTGTACGGAGACCTGTATCAAGGGACGAACTAAACAATAGGATGATGCTACAGCAACATCTTCATGACTTTATGAATATAGACCTGGACTCAGATTAGTATGAGTATAGTTATTGCCTATGTAAGGGCAAAAGGAGGGTCTGTGGTACTGTAAATTTCGGAACCATGTTGGTAGCATGGTCCTACCCTGCCGATTCTGGTATCAGCGAACCGCAAATGACTAATGCGGTATGTATGAGTGTTTTCGTCATGTTTCACCGATGAATTCACCGTGTATACGATGTTACATGTCGAACCCTCGGGTTCCATTTTAAAAGGGTAACCATTTTGTGGTTGCCCTGACATAGGCCATGCCTAGGCCTAAAGGACACGTAATCTTTCTTTGACTTCTTTGTGACCTATGCAAACTGACTCCGCTGCCCGAGGTCAGTCCTGCCCGGCCGGTTCCTTTTACTGCGGCCTTATGGGATTAGCATCAGGGCCCAACACATCATAAAGTCGTGTATCCCACGTGACTCCTGACTAATCCCTTTCACACCTGACTCTGTTTCCTACTTTATGGCTTGTTTTACGAGTAGGAGGTGTCCGTTTTATTGGGGTCTGCTGATATCTGATGAGGGTTCTGAGCCTCGCTGGGTAAATAATTATGTGCTGACCGAGCTGAAATGTGGGATTATCATCATGACTGTGCTCTTTCTTTGAAGCGAAAATATGTGAACGACCACTTGTAAAATAGGGGTGGTGTTGCCCAGAGCGTAATATTCTGTATATAAGAAAAGACTGGTTTTTGGTTGGGAGCAGTCTCCTGAGAACATACACCGTGCTGTACTTCTCGGATACCTGTGATTGGTCTGCAGCCAATAAATACGATCTTTGACTTCATGTAGAAGACTCTGTGTTTCTGTGGTCTGAAACAGGAAGAACTCGAAGTCTTAGGGTGTGTCCCCTGGCACCGCTGGGTTGGTTCTGAAAAACCCAGTACTTCAACTGAAGCTTGTAGAGAGTTTTAGCTGTCTAGTAACAGTCCAATACTTCTATAGCTTGCTGACATGAAGTGCTATGTCAGCGTCGTTTCTCCTGTATGATTTATGAAGTGTACATTTAACCGTGTAATGCAGAGAGCTGTCTTTTGTAAGATTTCCAGATCATAGGGTAAGTTTGAATGTCATGCGCTCACACGTTTTATATAACATATTACCTCTTGCTGTGTGCTTTTCTTTTTTTTCATTTTGCAGGGCTTTGGTGAGAGGCCCGTTTTGCTGGCATTGTCCTGTTCTAGGATTTCTAAAAAAAGACGATTTTAGCACATCTGCCTTTTATGGTTTCACAGTCCAGACATACATCCATCGTGTGAACATGTTCGATTTTAAGGTGTAAAAATGTCAACTGAAGCTGTGGTTATTCAAGCCCGTTGCACTTTCATATTCAATTTCTTCTGCGGCCCCGAAAGCTCATGCATTGTACCACTCATGCATTTTGTCAAATGATCAGAGTTTGCGATGCTTACAAAGACGTGTGTTGTGCATGAATGGCTTGAGCCCCGAGTCAATGTGAACCATGTAGCCCCAGACTTGCAACTGACTTTGGCCCAGCTCCACCAGCCTCTCTGATGCTCGGATCAGTTGTCCAAATTCTACCAACTTTCTCTAAAGGCCAGCTCGCCCTTGAGTTCAAGAGTATGATAGGGGCCCAGGGGGCCAAAGCGCCTGATCTCTGGCTAGAATAAAAATGAATCAGAATGTAATTAGGACAATGTTAGGGTTACATTACCAGGCGAATTTTCTTAAAGTGAAGCACATTTATTTTCCACAAAACTCGTTTAAAAAAAAAAAAAAAAAATACCCAAAAGTGGGTGCATTTATTATTTTCTTTTTTTTGTCTGTGGCCAGAAAAGCAACTAATTTTCCGGAAAGCATTTGACTTGTTAGGCTGCAGAAGTGGGACAGCTGGCGCTAGAATGAGGAACAATATGCAGATGTTTTTATATCGCTCCAAAATCTGCATGCTTTGCCTTTTTTCTGGACATGTTTTCATGATTTATTCCAGCAGGATTTCCTTTACAATTTATGTCGTAGAAAACTGTGACCGTGCTATTATTATAGGACAATTCATAATTCATAATGATGGAGGCGGTTAGGGGCTGCGCCTCCCATCAAATATACTAACAGGGAGTTATGGGCCTTGTGCCCTGTACAATGCACTCATCAAGGATCCCCTTATGAAGTGAGTTTGGACTCAAGTTTTATTTGCTCACGTTGTGGTTTCACTTTCACACAGCTGGCAAAAGCTCCGCCGCCCTCCTTCATCCCTCCAGATCGACTCCCTCCAGCGACTTATTGGAAACCGCCCCAGCCTTAACAAGAAGGGTAGGGTTCAAAGAGGGCCTGCTGAACTGCCGCTCTAAACTGAGACAAGCCCTGGATATTTTTTATTTGTTAACCGACGATTATTCGGATGTCTTCTTACTGAAACATGGCTTAAGGACAGTTCTGCTCCAGATATAGCATTAGCCGTTCCACAAGATTTCTCCTCAACTAAACATCTCAATCATGAGGATAAAATCGGTGGTGGGATTACAATAATACATCATGCATCAACACAGTGTTCTTCCACTGACCTAAACAATAATGAAACAATGGGAGGCATGTTGTTTACTATCACCCTGTCACCCTCCTTTTCTGTCTCTGGGGCACTCATTTATTTTCCTTCGGCGGGCTCAACTACCTCCCTACAATCTCTTTCTGAAACAATAGGCCAACTCTATCCACCACATTCCAATATTTTGGTACTTTAACCTTCATGTAGATGACATGAGCAACAGATCAGCATAACAATTTGTGGGAACTCTAGAAGGTTTTAATTTAGTATAACTTGTTAAGCGACCCACCCAAATAGCCGGCCATACCCTGGTACTTATTCTGGCTAACCCTCTTCCGATCAATGTACTCCCGGTTGTGAACCTCACATGGTCGGATCGCGTGCTAATTCCTTTTGAGATTATAAATTCTACCTTACCTGTCCCACCATGCACAACCAAGATTATAGCCAGACCATGACATAAAGTCAATGATTTTCTTCTGACTGATGCCCTACAATCTGTCTTGGTTGAGCAGACCGGTATGCTAGAGCAAGCTGCGGCGCTCTTTAATGTTTGGGTAGAAAAGGCTAAAGACACCATTGCTCCTAAGAAAATGCATTCTGTCAAGAGACCGTCAGCTACCTGGTTCTCAAACTCTCTAAAGTTTCGTAAATCCAGCTGTAGGAGGCTAGATAGAAGGTGGAGAATGGACTATGATGTAGAAGCCAAAGCTACTTCTCAAGAGGCTCTTAAGATATATCACAAAGCCATAGATATGGCTCGGGAACCTTTTATTGCCCTGTCAATCTCTGAAGCAGACAATTCCCCATGAGAATTGTTTAAGGTGGTTAACGTCTTTCTTTCCTCATCGCCAAAAACAAATTCACTCACTCCTTCAATGGACCTTTGTGCAGAACTCTCTGATTTTTTTCACAATAAAATCCAGGCAATTTACAACTCATTTCCCCATCGCTCTATAACTGACGTAAGATCTATCACTCCCCCATCTGCTCCACTCCTGTCCTGTTTCTCTCCCATTCCCCCTGAAACATTAGCAATTGATTTTGCCAACTGTAGATCAGGATCCCCTCTTGATCCATGCCCTGCCATTCTTAAACAAGTTATACCCTGCAATTAATCCCTGGGTGAGTAACTTGCTCAATAAGTCTTTGGCTAAGGCAATGGTCCCCTCGGTTTGGAAGCAGGCCATGCTACTTCCTTACTTAAGGATCCTTCTGCTGACCCTAAGATCCTTAGCAATTTCAGGTCTATTTCATTGCTGCCCACTTTGGCAAAGCTGGTGGAAAAAATGTCAATAGACAGATCACTTCTTTCCTGGAGGAAAACCTTTTACTACATGATTTGCAACATGGTTTTCAATGCGGTTACAGTACTGAGACTGCTCTCCTCGAGGTCTCTGAGCATATTAAAATTAATCTGGACTGAAATTCCACAGATATGCTAATGCTGCCGGATCTTTTGGTGGCTTTTGGCCACGTCTCTTATGCTATTCTGCTTGAGAGACTAGAAGGCTTTGGCATTATGGGATGTGTCTTATCTTGGTTCAAGTCCTTTTTCTGTAACCGCACTCAGTCCGTTTTCCTCCCTCATTTTCCCTCTGCAGTTAAGCCGTTAAATTGTGGTGTCCCTCAGGGTTTAGCGCTCAGCCCAACCCTTTTCAATATATATATGTCAGCCCTGGCATATATTGTGAAGTCTTTCGAAAATAGAGTTGTCTCATACGAGGATGACACACAGCTGTTCTTTTTTTTTTCAGGAAAGTGATCATTCAACATTGATTTCTCTCAAAACATGTCTTAACTCAGTTGTACAGTGGATGAATGCCAATGTCTTAATATTTAATTCAGACTAGACTGAAGTTCTTTTCCTTGGTCCCAAAATCATACCTGATTCCAACCTCTGGTGGCCACCTGAGATGGTAAATGTGCCTTGTCCTGCCCCGGTGGCCAGAAACCTGGAGGGTACATTTGATGCAGAGCTTATCTTTGAACCTCAGATAAAATCTCTTTCTAGTTCCTGTTTTCTGACTCCGAGGGCCAGATGTACAACGCTTTCATTTTGCGACTTGCAAACTGTGTCACTTTGCGACTCGTAATTTGCGAGTTGCAAAATGCAATGTACTACAGTGTCACAGACACTGTTAGCGAGTCCCAATAGGGTTACATGCTGCATCAATATTCATGCGGCAAGCGCAATTTGCGACCCCATTGGGAATGGCTAGCCCTCCCAGGGATGGTGGCCTGCTGGGGTCAGTACACCACCATGTCTGGGACTGCTTTTTACATAAACTTTTCAGTTTCATTTTTTAAGAGCAGGCAATGGTCCCTGGGACCACTGCCTGCTCTTAAAAACTATTTTTGCACCCATTCACAAAGGGGCCCCCTTCCCATTTGTGAATGGTTTACCACCTACTTGAAGTAGGTGGTAAACTGTGAGTGTTTTGCGACCGCAATTGCAGTCGCAAAACAATGGTATATACCATTTGGACTCACTATTAGGAAGGGATGCCCTTAGCACACCCCTTCCTAATAGCGAGTCGCAAACACTATTTTGCAAGTCTATGACTCGCAAAATAGCGTTGGTACATAACACCACCGTTTTTTGCGGTCGCAAAAGGGTATTCAACCGCAAAAAATGGTCGTAAGTCAGGCCCTTAGATCCTTGAGACAGATGATGCATTTTATTCCCATGGATCAGCAGAAGACCGTAGTGCATGCCATGATCACTTCTAAACTGAACTATTTCAATAGCCTACATCTTGGACCCCTTTCTGAAATTATACTTCGGTTACAGATTATTCAGGACGCTGCGGCGCTGACTGATTCTGAAACGTCTTACCTGGTGTTCTATTTTGGATCACCTGCGTGAGTTTCACTGGCTCCCAATTGGCAACAGGATTAACCCCTTCGATGCTCATGACAGAGCGGTTCCGTCATGAGCATCGGTTGGGCTGTGCTTATGACGGAACCGCTCCGTCATGAGCACAGCCCCTGAGGGAAGCTGAGTTTCCGTTGCCACCCCTGACCACCCCCACGCTTCCCCATGACGTCAGGGCGCACATTGCGCACCGACATCATCAGGAAGCGCTGAATGCTCTGGAAATCATTTCTTTCCAGGGAGTCCAGAAGAAGAGTCCAGAGGAAGGGTGAGTGTTTGTTGCTCCGGTGGGGTGGGTGGGCCAAATTAGGATGCCTTGAGGCATCGGGGGAGAGGAAACCGTGTTTCCTCTCCCCTGATGTCTCAATGCAGGGCATTCCTGGTGCACGATCACGCACAGCGTCGCGATCGTGCACCAGGAATGCCCTCACTAGACACCAGGGATTTGTTAATTTTGTGCACAGGAAGCGACCCCTTGGGCAAGGGTCACTTCCTAAGGGGGACTAGTAATCTTAGACTTTCCCCCCCCCCCCTGGGGACCGATCAGCCGATTTTTTGGTGGTTTGTGAACCCAGGTGGGGGCAGAAAAGCCCACTAGACACCTGGGTTTTGTTATTTTTTTAAATTGGAAGTGACCCCTTGGGCAAGGGTCGCTTTCTAAGGGGGAAACTATATTTTACACTTTTCTGCCCCCCCCCCCCCCCCTTAGGGACAGATCGGACGATTTTTGGCCGTGTCTGGACCTGGGGGGGGGGCAGAAAACCCCACTAGACATGGAAGTGACCCCTTGGGCAAGGGCCGCTTCCAGGGGCTACATTTATTGAAAAATTATCTTCTGCCCCCCCCCCCTCCTTAGGAACAGATAGCCTGATTTTTTTTGGGCGTTTCTGGTCCCCAGGGGCGGGTGGGGCAGAAAAGCCCACTAGAGCCAGGGAATTTGTTTTTTTTTAATTTGAAGCAACCCCTTGGGCAAGGGTTGCTTCCAGGGGCCATATTTAAAAAAAGTTATATTCTGTCCCCCCTGGGGGCAGATTGGTTTGTTTATTTGGCCTTTCTGCCCCGGGGGGGGCAGAAAACCCCACTAGACACCAGGGAGTGTTTTAAATTTTAAATGGAAGCGACCCCTTGGGCAAGGGTCGCTTCCTTATGGGCCTAAATAATTTGTAAGGCTTCTCTGCGCCCCCCCCCCCCCCCCCGGGACAGATCACCTGCATTTCTGCTTGTTTATTTGGCCTTTCTGCCCCCATTTGGGTAGTGACATAGCATATTATAATGTTAATTGTCTTATTTCTTGTGAATTGCAATTGTAATGCTTTATTTCTCTCCTAGTTCAAGGCTTTTGCTCTTTAGACTGTTCCAGGTTGCGGTTTCGTTACTGGTGGTTCTGCTGTTTGTGTAATTGCATGTTTTTCGTAAGAGACTTTTTTTGTACAATGTAAATGAGTTATATTTTTCTGCATGTTTTTTTGTAAATGGTGTAATAATAGCAGTATGTTTTGTTTGGCTTCTGTTTTTTGAGTCTGAAAATCTTTTTGCATTTGTGCTCAATGTGTATTTTGTTGTCTTGTGAGTAATTGGTTTTGTTTTTTTCTTTCTAGTGGGATATCGTGGGTTTTTGCTGTGTCTCTGCAGAGTAGGTGCTGGTGAGTGTAGCTGGCTCTTGTAAGTGAATCGTATAGTTTTTGAGTATATAGATCTTTGTGATAAAGGCACACATTTTTTTACTTACTTGTTTTGCACAGTGTTGGTTGTTGTTGACTTGTTTGTACAGTCTCCTTTCTTAGTAAGGATAATGGCTAGTC
Organism: Triturus cristatus; assembly: GCF_964204655.1. NCBI lineage: Eukaryota > Metazoa > Chordata > Amphibia > Caudata > Salamandridae > Triturus > Triturus cristatus. The sequence goes on along the minus strand of NC_140585.1, from coordinate 960,050,354 downwards.
GCAGGATTACTGCTCAGCAGGTTGTTGGCATTCTTTTTGAGTCTTCCTCTGACCTTGGTTCAGAGAGTGACTCTGCATCTGAGGCAGAGGAGGCAGGGGACGATTCAGGCAGTGAGTTTTCTCTCCACATGGAATCATCGGATGATGAAGGTAGTCTCAGTGCAGATGAAGTGCCTGTGTTAGAGGAGGACATTGATGTGCCGATAGTGCAGCAAGCGGCATCTGGACTGCAGACTGGAGCTGCAAGGCTTCCCGTTAGTATAGTGCGGCAAGAGGCATCTGGGGCTGCAAGGCTTCCCAGTGGTATAGTGCGGCAAGAGGCATCTGGGCTGCAGCCTGGAGCTGCAAGGCTTCCTGTTGAAAGTGCTGACCTCTGGATTGCCCCAGGCATGGTGCAGCCGGCTTTGCCAGACTTTACTGGTGTTCCAGGGTGTGGGCTGAATACTGAAAACATTTTGCCGATAAATCTTTTTCAGTTATTTATGGACGATATGTTTTTTGCAGAGATTGTTGAGCAGACTAATTTGTATGCCAAGCAGTTTTTGAGGGACAACAGTGCCAGCCTTAAACCCCACTCTAGAGCTACCTGGGGGACTCCCACAAATCTGTGTCGGCATGGTGATTCCACACAAAAGTATGTGGAAAATGTGGTTTTTTCAGCTAAATTTGAGGTTTGCATGGCATTCTGGGTAGGAAAACGTTGGGGGATCCACGGCAAGCCATACCTCATTGGACTCCCCTGGGTGTCTAGTTTTCAAAAATGTTTGGGTTTGGTACTTTCCCAAGATGGCCAGCAAGCATGGGGCCAAAATCTCTGGTGTCCCCTCCAAAACCAGGTCGTTTTGCTATAGGTAATTTTGAAGTCTCCACAATATGATTTGGGACATTTCCTGTTGCAGCCACTATGCCTACCCACACAGTGAGGTACAATTTTTATCGGGAGACCTGGGGGAACGCTGGGTGGGAGGAAATTTGTGGATCCACGCAGATTCCAGAACTTTCCCACACAGAAATATGAGAAAAAAGTACATTTTTCGGTGAAATTTGAGGTTTGCAGGGGATTCTGGATAGGAGAATGATGGGGGACCCATGCAAGCCATAGCTCGCTGGACTCCCCCGGGTGTCTAGTTTCCAGAAATGTGTGGGTTAGGTAGGACCCCCCTTGCAAAGCCAGGTTGGTTTGTGATAGGTAATTTTGATTTCGCCTCAATAGGTTTTGGGCCCTTACGTGTCGCGGGTCCATGACCCACCCATGCAAGTGAGGTACCATTTTTATCGGGAGATCTGGGGGAACGCTGGGTGGGAGGAAATATCTGCATCCACGCTGATTCCAGAACTTTCCACCACAGAAATGTGGGGAAAATGTGTTTTTTTGGAAACATTTTTAGGTTTGCAAGGGATTCTGGGTAACAGAACCTGGTAGGAGGCAGTCAAGTCACCCCATCCTTAATTCCCCTGGGTGTCTGGTTTTCAAAAATGTATAGGTTTGCTAGGTTTCCCTAGGTGTCGGCAGAGCTAGGGATAAAAAACTACAGCTAGACACTTCGCAAAAAAAGAGTACATTTTCATTGTGAAAATGTGGTGTGTTCACGTTGGGTTTTGAGCCATTTCCTGTTGTTGGCACTATGCCTACCCACACAAGTGAGGTACCATTTTTATTGGGAGACTTAGGGTAATTCAGAGTTGTAAAGCAACTGTTATTACCTATTGACTTTTTATGCATTTCTGCCTTCCAAATGAGACATTGTGTAAAAAAGAAGTCATTTTGAAAAATGACCGATTATTCTCATGCTAGTATGAGTATTCCCAATTTAGAAAATATGCAAATATCTACTGTTTCTAAACTCTATAATTTGTTCCCATTTCAGAAATGCATAGGTGTCTTTCATACCGATTTTTCCATGTATACATTTTCCCACAATAATTGCTATATACCCGGTACATAATAAAAAGCCATTGCAAATTGCTGCTCAGTTTTTGACTCTGGGTTCGTCGGGTTCTTGGTGAACCTACAAGTCCTATATATCCCCACAACCAGTAAGGTCCAGCAGATGTAATGATATATTGCTTTCCAAGAGCTGTCAAATTAGAAGAAGTTACAGGTGAAAACGTTGACACAAAAGGCTGTTTGTTTCAACTAATTTTCAATTTTTCCTATATTTAACTGTTAGTTTCTATAACGAAACCTTGATGGATCTACACAAATGACCCCTTGCTGAATTCAGAATTTTGTCTACTTTTCTAAAATGTATAGCATTCCAGGATCCATTATTGCGTTTTACACCCATTTCTACCATTAACTGGAAGGAGGTTGAAAGCACAAAAAATAGCAAAAATAGGCCATGTCCCAGACTGTGTAAACAACGGTGTAAACAATGTTGTTTTTCTGACAAAAGTCTGTTATTCCCTAAAAGCTGGGAAAATGGTGATTTCAGCCCCACAAACCCTTCTTGGATAACATTTGCAGGGAAAAACCCAGATGCTTTCATTTGCAGCCCGTTTTTCCCAAAAAAACAAAAGTTTGCTGTATTTTGGCTAATTTCTGGGACCCCTCCAGGGGAATCCACAAACCCTGGTACCTTTAGAATCCCCAGGATGTTGAAAGAAAAGGACGCAAATTTGGCGTGGATACCTTATGTGGTCAAAACGTTACAGGGGCCTAAGCGCGCACTACCCCAAATAGCAAAAAAAAGGCTTAGCACAGGGGGAGAAAAGGCCTAGCAGCGAAGGGGTTAAGTTCAAAGCCCTCAATCTTGCTTTCATGATTTTTAATTCCAGGGGTCCTTCGTACCTTAAGCATCATTTTAAACTCTCTTTCCAGGCCTGATTCCTTTGTTCTAATAATCTTGAACTATTTCAATTCCTTTGGATTGTTAAATCCAGAAGAGGAGGCTGCTCCTTTGATTATCTGGCAGACAAACTTTGCAATGCCTTACCTGTGGCTTTAAGAAGCTGCCCATCCAAAACTGTTTTCAGGAAGAGGATTAAAACGTTTCTCTTCGACTCAGTAATAAGCCCCTACTGATCTGCTTCTGCCCCTGAACCTGGTGGACACACTCAACAATTGCTCTGGGACACCTTTTTAGGTAGCTGTGCACTTTATTGATATATTGTATATTGTATATTGTATCTCCATGCAAACTCATGGAGAAATTCTGAATTAAATGTATATATTTTGTAACATGCAATCCCACATGTTTGTTATACGGCCACTGTTTGTGAATGGGCCAAACATTAGTCACAAAAAGTTAAAAGGAAGTTGCAAGAAAACCCTAGTCCATTAAGTCATATGCATACAAATTAGACCAGCACATCTGATTGCAATTGACAAGTTCGAACTCTCATTCAAGCAACAAGTGCAGCATTGCCAAATTTTAAGCTGTGTTTTTGTGCAAACAAAAATAATTGCAGCTTGTGTGCAGATGCAGCAATAAACAGAAGTAGAACTATTTTAGGGCTACAGTTTATTATTTTCACTTCATAGGACAGCACCACCAATCCCCTAATGGGGTCATATAAACAAAACACAAGCACTATAAAAAAATGGTACACATGGATTTCCTGTATTTCCTGCGGTAAACAGCCTTTACAATGTGGGCTGAGACACACATGCTATTTCCACATAAGCAAAACCATCTTTACCTTAAGCACGCATATGACGTAACCTTACATGCATGGCTAAGGTAGTGGGCAGTCTAGATGCGCTGATGGGTGGGCACAGGAAGAGGAACGATCTGGAGAGGAAGCTCCGGGGCGCGTTCTGATGAGTGAGTCTGGAGCCAGGTTTTAGGGGTGGGGGATAGTTTTTAGGTGTGGGGCTAGCTTTTATTGCTCAGGGGAGATCAGGATGTTTTTAGGGCTAGGGGACCAGGTTTTAGGGCTCAAGGCGGGGTGGGTGAAAAACTAAATTGGCAGCATTTCAATATCAGGACATGCCACACACACCAGGGCATGTCCTACCTTTCACATACACTGCACCCTGCCCACAGGGGTACCTTGGGCCTACCTTAGGGGTGACTAACATGTAAGAAAAGGAAAGGTTAGGGCCTGGCAAGTGGGTGCACTTGCCAAGTAGACATGGCAGTAATTGACTGTACACAGATACTGGAGTGGCAGATTTGAGTCACATTTACAGGCTGCTTATGTGGGTAGCACAATCAGTGCTGAAGACCCACTAGTAAGCCTGGGTGTAGTGTGCATTGCGTGGCTACACGGAGGGCCACGGAGTTGGAAACTAACTCAGTGGAGCTCCGCTACGCCACCCGCCTCCACCCCCTATTAATGATATAAGTTAAAAGTAATTTTTAAAAAAGTTAAAAACACTTACCTGTTTAACGCGGCATCCCCGGGCTGCCCTCCTCTTCTTCCTCGTGCCATATGGGTACTGCTTGATAGAAGTGCCCATTGATGCGCGCCCGCGCATTTCTCGCAAGAAATGCGGGGATGCGCACGCATGTACACTTCTATTAAGCAGTACCCGTATGGTGAAGAAGAGGAGGAGGGCGGCCCGGGGACGCAGGGGTAAAAAGGTAAGTGTTTTTAACTTTTTTAAAGTTACTTTTAACTTATATCCTAATAGGGGGGTGGAGACGAGCGGCGGGCCAGCTCTGCTCCGCTGCGGAGTGTGCAGGGATTTGCCTACTCTTCGTTCTTTGCGGAACGTGGAGTAGGCAAATCTCCGCAGACTCTGCGAGCAGAGCGGAGCTTTCCACCCACCCTTACCCACTAGCAGCATTTGATTTACAGGCCCTGGGCACACACAGTGCACTGTACTAGGGACTTAACAGTAAACCAAATAAGTGAATTATGGAAACACCAATCCATACCAACAATTTACAGGGAGAGCATATACACTTTAGCACTGATCAGCAGTGATAAAGTGCCCAGAGGGGATAAACCCGCTGTAAAAGCCAGGTCTAACAGTAACAATAAATTTAATTTATGAGTAGATTCTGGCGCAAGGATAACTATGATCACCCAAGAGATACTTGAGGAAACGTGGGGTGAACGACCTTTGGAACCTCCTGACAGAGCCCCTGTTTCTTCTGAGAGATGCAAGATAGAATTGGATGGATTCTTCGAAGATATTCTAGAATTTAAGGGGAGAAACATTGTTAGTCAGGTGTACGTCACAATCAAACTATTGTCAATCCTGGGGTGGTTTCACCAAGGTCTTTTTAGAATGGCCCTTAGGCCTGGTACTAAGGAGCAAGTTTGCATTGTTGATTCTGCAAATTACACAGAAAGCATTATCCCAAAGTGTTCAGTGGTGGTTTGGGTAAGATTAGAGTTTTTTTCCATGAAATTAGGGTAAAAGATGGTGCCATTCCTGTGAAGCACAAACTAAGGGAATGTTTGGAGCAAGAACTTAATGAGTTGTGTGCTAAGGGCTATAGAACCCATTGAGTCTTCCCTATGGCTTTCACCTTTGGTAGTAGCAAGGAAAATAAATGGGGATTTGCGCATTTGTGTGGATTTCCGCAGTTTGAATAGAAACATCTGAGTTGACTTACATCCTTTGCAGATAATCACTGAATTACTGACAATGATCAATGGGTCCAAATGGTTCACTAAGTTAAATCTTGCATCTGCGTACCATCAGGTGGTGCTGGATCCTTCTTCTAAACACCTTACAGCATTTGTGTCACCAATTGGTTCATACCAGTACTGTTGGTTGCCATTTGGGTTGGCATCAGTGGCGGACAGTTTTTCAAAGAATCTTGAGTCACATGTTGAGGGGAGTCAGTGGTGTTACCGTTTTCCAGGACAAGGTGTTGATTTTTGGGGAGACCAGGGAGAGTCATGACAGAATGCTTTGACAAGTCTTGAGGATTAAGTAGGACAAAGGGGTTGTTCTAAAAAGTTAGAAGTGCCTGTTCCTAAAAGAAAGAGTAGAATACTTGTGACATTTGGTGTCTCCAAAATGGAATTGAACCAAGACCGGGTTTAGTTAAAGCTATTGTGGGTGCCATAGCACCTGTTGAAAAGGGTGGTTTGAAATCTTTCATGGGGCTTTGTGAATTTTATTCAACATTTGTAACAGACTATGACCCAGATGTACGACCATGTCATTTAGCGACTTGCAAACTATGCTCAATTGCGAGTCGCAATTTGCGAGTCGCTAAATGACATGTACAACAGTGGCTGAGACACTGTTAGTGATTCCTAATGGGGACGTAATCGCAAATTGCACGCCTCATGCATATTAATGAGGCACTCGCAATTTGCGACCTCATTAGGAATGGCTGATCCTCCCAGGTATGGTGGCCTGCTGGGCTCAGCAGACCTCCATGTCTGGGACTGCTTTTAAATCAAGCAGTTTTCTTTTTTTTAGATGCAGCCCGTTTTCCTTAAAGAAAAATGGGATGCATTAAAAAAAAAGCAAAATGTAATGTTTTTGGTAAAATTTTTAAGGGCAGGTACTGGTCTCTGGGGCCACTGCCTGCCCCTAAAAAATATTTTCCCCTGCATTCGCAAAGAGGAAGTGGTCCCCTGGGGACTCCTTCCCATTTGCAATTGCTTTACTACCCTCTTAAGAGGGCGGTAAATTGCGAGTGTGCAAAACATTCTTACCTAGGCCTCTGACTCGCTATTAGGAAGGGACGCCCTTGGAACGCCCCTTCCTAATAGCGACTCGCAATTTCTATTTAGCGTGTTGCAAAAAAATTGCGACTCACTAAATAGGGATTGTGGATGGCCCTCTTAGATTTTGCATGCGCAAATGGGTCGCAAACGCGTTTGCGCATGCAAAATATGGTCGTACATCTGGCCCTATGTGTCCTAAGTTAAGCCGCTCACTAACTTGTTAAAAAAAAGTACAATTTCAATGGGACATGAGTTGTCAGGATGTGTTCAAATGGATCAGTTGGTACTAAGATCCTCAAACCTTTTGACCCTAAAAAACAATGCACCATCACTGTTGATGGTTTGGGGGCAATACTCACTCAAGACAACAGAGGCACTGAAAGCACGTTGAGTTATGCCTCTCGGCTTTAGAGGGGAATGGAAACAAATTTTCCGGTCATTGAGAAGGAACTGTTAGCCTGTTGGTGGGCTATCAGAAAATTCCATCCTCATAACTGGGGAAAACATTTTGTCCTACACACAGACCATAGTCTGTTGGTTTCTATACTCTCTGGTGAGAAGATTAAGGAGCAGACCCCAAGAATAACCAGATTGTCCATTAAGGTTTAGCAATACAATTTTGAGGAGAATGCCAGAAATGATTTTCTATCAAGATTCCCAGCCATTGAAACTGATGTTGATTCAAAGGAGGACTAAGATCAGGGTGTTTTTTTTATAGCATCCATTGATGTGGAGAATATGTGTGCTGTGAGTGAAATGTAGTGGAGGAATGAGTTGGCTAGAGATAAGGTACTTGGACAGGTCATAAAGTATGTTAAGGAAGTCTGGCCAAAAGAGAAAAATGTTACGTACCAGTTCCAAACTTATGTGAAAGTGGCACAAAAACTTTCTGTTGAGGATAACATTTTGGAGCATGGAGAAAGATTGATACCCACTGAAAGTTTGAGACCTAGAATAATGTGTGGTGCACATGAAGGACATTTGGGAATGACGACCAAAAGCAGAGTGAGAAGGGTGCTCTGGTGGCCACACATGGATAGAGGTGTTGATGAATTAGTTGAGAAGTGTGTGGTTTGTGGCCCTGCTGAAAAGGGGCTCATAGTAAGAGTTCTGCCCATGCAACCCATAGATTACCCCAGTAGACCGTGGGAGAAAGTGGGTATCAATTTGGTTTGCCCATTCAACTCATTGCCTGTGTCATCCAGATTTGCAGCGGTGGTCATAGACTACTATTCGAAGTGACCAGAGGTTCATTTCTTAGGAGAACCGACATCAATTTTCTTTTTAGATTTTCTTAAGGACATCTTTTTAAGAGAGTGGTGTCCATCTTCCGTCATTTCGGATAATGGTGTACAAATTGTGAGTGCGGAATTTCTAAGGTTCTTGCGAAAAGGAAGGATTGACCATTGCAGGAGTTTTTTTATCATCCACAAAATGAATGGACTTGTAGAACATATGAATAGAGTTTTGAACAATTGTGTGCAGTGGGCTATTGCACGCAAGTGTGTGGTACAGAATGTGATGTGTTCTATGCTTTGGTTTTGCCACCCTACTCCACATTCTTCGACCAAGGTTTCACCTTTCGAGTTATTGAGAGGCAGGAAACCTTCAACAGAAATATGTCCTGGTTGGATGTCAAGATGGGTGAAGGTGAATGTCATTGAAGATGTGGATGACCTGGCCAGATTGAATGTTGGTAGAGCCCAGAAACAGCAAAGGGAATACTTTGATACAAGAAAAAGGGTGGTACAGCAGCAAGTGATGGTTGGAGATGTGGTGCTGGTTAAAGTTCTGGTTCACGCTAAGAAAGACAGTATGAAGTTTTCAGAGCCCATGATTGTTGACAAGATTTGTGGCAATGCTGTAAGAGTAAACAACAAAATGAGTGGAACATGGCCTGGTGATTAAGTTGAAAAATCACCAGAGGAATGATGAAGAGGCTAACATGGACAATTGTGTTGAGTGTACTAAAATGTAAGTTCTGGTATGTTTTCCAAAACTGATGGAGGAAATAAAGAATTCCTATTTGGCCCCCATGGGAGCAAGCAACATTGTGATATTCCGATTAGATATCTCTGAGGTAGAATGTTTAGTTCTCATCCAACAGTTAATTTGGGTAAACTTTGGTCAAATATTTGCTATGCTGTGTTTCATTCATATAGTGTGATCTAATCTTTGCAGGGTTCATGAGTTTATTTTGTTATCCAATATTTTTTCTTTCTGTTATTTTTACTATTTTTAATATTTTGGTTAGGTTCCTGTTATATTCAAATTTCTTAGTTCGTTGTGTTTTTGTAAGAAAATCAACAAGAGGAAAGAGATAATGTAGTGCGGAGTTCTGGGTTGATGGTTCCGTCACCCAGTACAACTTAGTGTGCCATCATGTATCATCTCATTCTTTGTTAGAATGTTCTAAGTAGGGGGGTTGTAGTTTGACAGTTGCTGGAGTGTCTTGTTTTAAGGAACACTGCTGCGCAGTTCCTGTTACTTTAACAACAAGTCTTTACAATAATCTGTACGCATTTAGTCTATTACTACAGATACATTCCTGACTCTAGAAGAGGGGATAGCTGACTCCTACACTCACATGAAGGATGCTCTTGTGCAGACATTTGGTCTCACACTTAAAGAGTATCAGATGTTGTTCTGTGTCATGCACAAAGACATCCAGCAATGCTGGGATGAGTTTGTAGATGTCTCCATAAAACATTAGATAGATGGGTAAAAGGTAATAAAGTCACTACTTATGATGGGTTGTATAATCTGATTATAAAGCAGCACATCATGGGTAAATATCATTCAGAGTTATATCAGCATCTGCTTTTTTCATGTTATCTGACCCCAGGCATCTTGATAAGGCAGCTGAAATGTGGGTGTGCACAAGGGTGTCTAAAATGTTCCAGGACAGTGATCCCAAGAAAGGGGTTCAATCCCCCCTCAGGGGTATTAAGGAAGCAACAATGATAAAAAGAAGGTATTTTCAAAAGGGTCTCGAAAGTCTGCTTGTGATGGGTCCCATGACGTTTTCATACCCATGTTGCGAGGGTACAAGGGGAAGAAACCTTTTGACCTCATGGAGGCAGGTGGTGTGTCTGGATTGTCACAAGCCAGTACATTAAAAGGGAAACTCAGTCTGTTCCACAGGTGGGCTTTCCTAATGGATTGGAAGTGTAGGAAATGGGGTGGACATTTGCCCAGGGGAAATCAGGGTTGGACTGAAGTCACTTTAGTCTCTGTGAGTTGGGTGGATGTTGAGCCCTGTCCACCTTACCTCACAGCATGGTGAAGTACAAGCAATATCCAATCATCAACGGGATCAAGATAGAGGCTATAAGGTATGCAAAAGTCATCATGACCACAGTGGTGGACTAGCTGGTTTCTTCTGAGAAGATTATCCCAGATATCCTCCATAGAGTAGTCAACACTGGCAATGAGGTGAAATTTCATTCCATACCAATGCTCACCTTTGAGTGGGAAGGGGATACTGGCCTGAACAAGGTAACTATACGCCCTGCCATTCCAGTTGAGGGTCTTTTAGGAAATAATCTAGAAACCTCTGCTTTGACTGAGGTGGAAAGGAAGTATCGTGCGGAAATGCTGTGTCTGCCTAAGTGGATGTGTATGGCCATAAGGGCTCAGATAGCCTGTCAGTGATGTCTTAAACAATTGTCCAGGCTCCCACAATCAAGGGGAAGGGCAAGAGGCAAGGGAAATTAAACTCAAAACCTCTAGTGGCCGAGATGGAATTTGACTCCAAGGAGGAGAATCTGGAGCCTAAAGGGGAAGAAGAGCCTACCCTGAGAGACCTGCCAGAACTCTCTTAGTTACATGGAGCTGGTGGGCCCTCCAGGGAGGATTTCAGTCAAGAGTGCCCATGCCTTAAAGGCCTTCGGTGCCAGGCTGAGGTTTAGGAGCAGGGGATACCAGTTGAACCCACAGGACTTTCTAGGAAGAGAGTGTCTTATACAGAGAGGCTAGGGGCAAAAAAGTGGAGCAAAACGGAGATGGGTGATTCCCGAGCAGAATCGATCATTCCTCTTGAACTTAACCCATGAAATCCCTTTGGCTGGGCATTTGGGGCAGATTATAACGTGGGACATCTTGGTGGTGGTAGACCATGCCACCAGACATCTTGAAGCCATACCTCAGAAAATAGTAACTGTGTCTGTCGTGACCAGGGCCCTGCTTGTTTTTTTTTACACCAGCGTAGGGTTCCCCAAAAAGTAATCTCAGATAGGGGCACAAACCTCAAGTTTGTGTACTTGAAGGCTATGTGGGATGATTGTGGGATGACTTACAATTCACCGCCGATTTTCGCTCCCAAACCTATGTGCCTTTGTAATGATTCAACAAGACCCTAAAAAGTATGATTAAGGGGTTGTCTAAGAAACTCCATAGGAAGTGGGATGGCATTCTTTCATGCCTTTTATTCACCTACAGGGAGGTACCAGCAGCCCCTTTAGGCTTTTTTATTAGCACCCTGTTGGAGGTCTCCTAAGTCTTATCTAAGATGAATGAAAAAATCTCTCAAGGAATCCAAACAGGGCATTGTTGACTATGCGCTGGGCCTGGCCTACATTCCACATGGCGAAGTACATCAAGATGGCTATTAAACATTTGGAGGCCAGCCCAGAGCCTATTAAGCAGACGTATGACAAAAAAGCAACCTTTTTGAAATACCAGCCTGGTTAGAAAGTGTGGGTAGTGGAGCCTGTGGCTCCCAGGGCCCTCCAAGACAAGTGGCCTGGGCCCTACACGGTATTGGAGAAGATGGGTGAGGTGAGCTACCTGGTGTACCTTAGTAACACCCAGAGGGTGATCAATGTCAACCATATGGAGCTCCTATTTGACAAGGAGGAATTGACCATGGTCACTGATGGCCCCTCCCAGACCTCCTATACCTCATGCCAAGGATGGTTCAGTGGAGTGAGTAGTGCTCTCCCCTTCACTGACAGAGCAGCAGCAAAGAAACTGTCACCAATTGTTGGGGCAATCTGCTGGACTGTTTTCACTGAGACCTGGACTGACCCAGGGGTGTGTCCATGACATTAACAATGGTGACAGTTTACCTGTCAAAAAACAAAATATACAGGTTGTCAGGAAAAATAAGGGTCAACATTAAGGAAATAATTTCTGTAATGTCATTCCTGGGGGTGATTGAGCTCTCTAGTAGTCAGTCCAGTGGTGCTGGTGCCCAATCCAAAAGGGTGACCCAAGAACTCTTGCATGAACTACAGAGGACTGAATGCCGTAGCCAAGATTGACCCATGCCCAATTCCCAGAGCTGATAAGCTCAACAACTGTTTAGGGGCTGCTAAGTATCTCTGCACATTTGATTTGACTTTTGTGTTCTGGCAGAGTGCCCTGACTGAGGGAGCAACGAAGAGATCAGAATCCTTGTTAGACCCAGCAGTTTCTGGCTGACTGAGACACACCAAGGTCGGACAGAATCATGGTCAAAGTGTAAAGTAACGGCTCAGCGCCTTGTTTGCAACACACTAAGTACACTACAAAAAGACTTCACACTGTATGTATAAAACACTGATCTTTGTATTACACACATTGAAATCAAAACAAAACACACATTTAATGTATGCTTTACAGCTATATGGAATTGTCTAACTCTCCCATTAGCAGCAGAACTGCCTGAACATATACATACCCTTCATAGGAATGTACTTGCTCTGTTATCTCCTCAGCCTCGAAAGCAACATAAACCCATGTGCATCCTTTTCCCGAGGTATTCACGATCCAAGCGATCCCGCCCACATCAAAAATGACATAAAGACATATGCAGGCTGTTTAAAGGTGTTCCACTTTCTCGCTATCACATTTGCATAAACCATAACATTCCCAAATATTACATACCCCACACAGTTGTAATGGTCATGAAATTACTACGTCCTGTAACCAAGCCCCTCAGTCACTCAAACTACACCAACCAACGATACACGTTGCACCCGCTGGTGACACTTTGATTAGATTGTCAGGGCCACTTAAAGCAGAAGGCCATTAAGGCCCCCAGTGGCACTTACATGAGTGTGGGATCACTAGCCACTCCATAGGCAAAAAGACTGTGATACCGGAAGCTGGTGCTTCCAAGTTGGAGAAAAGGTTCCCCCCAAGTGGAGATGGGAGCCTTACTTGCTCCAGGCAGCCAGCTGTGGGTTCCTACAAGGCACATCCAGACCCCTCGGGTCCAGTCACAATGTTACCAACAACAGAGTACCTTGTGGCGTGGGTCCGAGGGGAGTTGGTTCCTTCGGACTGAGGCAGCAATGTCAAGCACTGTCGTCCTCCCGATCTGTCCCGGGAATCGGCAAACGTCCTCCAACACCCCTCAGACACCACAGGCTACAAAGTGCGAGCTAACACAGGTTTCCGGTTGCAAGCTTGGGTCCCTCACCAAACTTCCCCAGCACTCCTTAAACTCCTCAAGTTATGGCACACCAGGTGGGCCACTGATATTTACAAGCACACTCCTCAGCGATTACTGCATTTGACAGGACGGTCCATGTCCCAACCGACGATAACTTTCAGCCATTTCCACCTCGCCCTTTGCGGTCCTTATGATCTCGTGGAAATGGGTAGATCCGTTCTGTCCCTGGGATTTTGTGGACAGGAGACCAGCCAACTGGTCCTTGGAGAGTGCTTACGGGCCCAGGCCACGACCGTTGATAAATCAGCTTCAGGCCAGCAAAATCCAGGCAAAATCCACTAAATGAAAGTTCCTTTCCTGGAGTACAACAAGCCCCAGGCCACCACAAATCTGTGGATAATCCAGTGGCAGTCCCTTCTGTCTCAGTGCTCCTTCTTGTTGATGTCCCAGCGTCAAACCTGTGTAGTATGGTTCCAATCCCAAAAGTGTCTCAAAACGCCTGAGGACAGAGCCCCAGTAGTTATACCCACAATGGCCTTTGACGATGAGATCAGTTTAAAAGGCCACCTCTGAAATGCAAAAACTCCCTATTAAATTTAGTCCTGTCTGCCATCCTACCCTGGTAGGCTTGATCAATATCTTTTGTGGGGCCAGGACACTGTCCCATGGAATGCAGGTGCCATTTCCACCCCCTCCTATCTGTCCCAGGAAGGCATCTCCGAGTCAAAGGTCTGCAGTTTTCCTTGAGTACCCCTAGCTTAAGACCATCTATCGGGAATGCATTGATGTAGCTGTCCCACCAGCACCACGATTTGGATTGGAGACAGGCTGACAGGCATACAGAGAGCCACGAGCATTGAATGCCCACTTTCTCAAAATGGCATTTTCCCATTAGTAATGCCAAATCCACTCTAGCTACAGGATTTGCCATTACTAATCCATCAATACCAAACACCATACTGCTTCTCTTTGTAGGAAATACAGCTCAACAGCCTTTCCATAGATCCACATGTTCATCAATGCGAGAAGCAGGCCTCACAGTACTGAACACACCATATGGTGGTATTCTCCACTAGGGCTTGTAGTGCACAGTGCATATGCACTACCTCTTCCCTACACCACACCCTTCCTCCTGGGAGTACTCAGATGTGGAGAGAGACATGCAGAACTTTGACAAGTAGTTTTTAAATGCCAAGCTGAGCAACAGCAACCTGCACACACAGTGCTCACCATGGCAAACCTGTAGTACATTTGAAGAGCTACCTGTGTGGGTGGCTCAACCAGTGTCGCAGGCCCACGAAGTAGCATGTGAGTAAATGCTCTATGTATATGTCTTTCCACTGGACAAGGGACTTACAGATAACTCAAATCAGCCAATAATGTATACACCAATCACAAATATGTATATGACAAGCACAGTGCTTTGGCACTGAATGGTAGTGTCAAAGCACCCCAAAGTCCTAAAGCTAGCACACAGATCAGCAGAAAACCAGGAGGAACAAAAGCAAAAGGTTGAAGGAATGCACCCTAAAGAGGGCCATTTCCAAGAATTCTCCATCTCAACGCTTGAGAACCACTTCCAATTCCAATTAATGCCCTTTGGATTGAAGAAGGCTCCTGCCACCTTCCAAATTCTGGTGAACTGGGTACTGTCTATGCAGCATATCTCGATGATATTGCTGTCTTCAGCTTCACCTGGCAGGAACACCTGACCCACCTGCTTTAGGCCCTGCAAGAGGCAGTAGTGACTATCAAGGGCAGTAAGTGCCAGATAGGGCAGGGAGCTTTATTGTACTTGGGCCACTTAGTTAGCAGGGACAGGTGCAGCCTCTCCAGCCCCAGATCCAGATAATCATGGCTTGGGAACCTTCCAAAACCCAGACTCATGTCAGAGCTTTCCTGCGTCTGACAGGTTACTACAGAAGGAGAGTCAAAGGGCTTTAGAACCTGTACTCAGGGCACCTGATTTCAGCAAGTTCAAACAGATGCTTTAGAACATGGGCTTGTTGCCTGTTATCCCAGCTAAATAGTGAGGGTCAGAATCAACCAGTTGCCTTAATAAGCAGGTGACTACTCCCCAGAGACCAACGTTGGAGTACCATAGAGAGGGAAGCCTTTACTGTGGTTTGGTCACTGAAGAAGCATAGACCCTAGCTATTTGGGACTCACTTCCAGATTCAAACTGAACACAGGCCTCTCCGATGGCTCATGAAGATGAGAGGGAATAAACCCAATTTGTTGAGGTGGCCCATCTCTCTACAGTATATGGACTTTACGTAGAACATAGACTGGGACTGACCAGGCCGGTGCAGATAGCCTTTTCAGAGTCTACCGCTTATTTGATGAGAACTGTCAATTGCATTGGCTAAGTTGCTCTTTACCTTTCATCTGGAGGAGGGCTATGTAGAAAAAAAACTCTTTTTGGATAATCACCTCCATTGTTTTAGACTGATGCTGTTGTTTATTTTTACACTGTGCACTGGGGCTCGACCAACCAGGCCCCAGTGCATGTGATCTGACCCTAAAGCATGTTGAAATTTGCTATACTTCTAAGTAAGATATTTAACTTACTAATAAGTCACTAATATATGGTGCAAACTGTACACATGGCCTGTAATTTGAATGTTACTAATGGACTGCAGCACCCATTGTGCCACCCACTACATTGACAATGTAAACATGATTGCAGGCTTACCACTGTAGCCTATTTGTGCAGTTGCAAAACTGCAAATTCAACCTGGCAAAATAACCCATTTGACAGGCTTAAACCCCCTTTTGTATATTAAGAATGTACCCTATAAGTTGGCCTTTCATACCCATAAGGCGGGGTGCATGGTATTTCAATATAAACAAATAAAGGTTTAATGTTAAAGATGTTCTTACAGTGATGAGACCCTAATATCCATTTTTACTGTACCAAGGTTAGCTGTTCCATAGGAAAGCATTGGAGTACAATATTACGATTTAATAATAATAATATCTCTGCATATGATCCAGCTAGAAAGTTAATTCTTGGACTTTTTAAAATATGTATTACAACAAGTCAAATTCAATGGTAAAATTAGAATTTTAATATATAAATTTCGACAAGCCCGTTTGCATGAGCTTCCAATTGTAACCCAAGAGCTGTTTAGCCCCTTGATGAGGTGCAAACTTGTTCCCAGAGCTGAGACAAAGGGCGTTGGGTGTGAGGAGGTGCTCTGTTCCTCTGGCAGGCTGACCATTCGGGCTGTGTCTAGGAACTTAATTAACTTCAAAGAGGTCTACTATGTCAAAGGCAGAAGTAGCCAACACCTGGGCCTGCCCCATCATTTGTCCCACTAGTCGGCCAGGCACCAATCCCAGTGGGAAAGGAGCAGCCCCTGAACCGGTTTTGAGTGACCACAGAGGTGGAGATGCTCATTTTTCTGGCCACACCTCTGGGCTGGGCACATGAGCTCTGCACATGGGATGAACAGTTCTGCCATGTTGGATTTAGATACATAGGGGCAGATTTATGTTGCACTTGCGGCACTTTTGCGCCGCCGTTGCGTCACTTTTGTGACGCAGCAGCGGCGCAAATCCTGCGCCATGGTGCGGGGCATTTACAAATGTGACGCATCTCCCAGATGCGTCACGTTGTAAAGCCCTGCGCCAAATGTAGGCGTTCCAGGGCAGGTGGGGGCGTTCCGGCGCAGGAACGCCTCCTAAAAGTGGCTGAGTAAAATCTACAAGATTTCACTCAGTCACTTTTAGGCCCATGCTGCGTCAAAACCCTGCGCCTGCTTGAAGCAGGCGTAAGGATTGACGCAGCATTGTACAGATAGGGCCCCCCAGATCATTGCTGGAGCTGCGTCGCGCTTGCGACGCAACTCCAGCAATGCGCCACTTTTCGGCACAGATGCGTCACGCATCTGTGCCGTTTTTGCCCCATGGTGCGCCGCATTATAAATGCGGCGCATCCATGGTGGCGCAGCTGTGGCGCATAATAACTGGCGCATCCCTGCTTACATGCAGGGATGCGCCAGTCGTCATAAATCTGCCCCATAGTGTCACTGTGGGATTGTTTTCAGTTGGCAACACAGGAACGTCCGGAAAAGAGGGAAGGGTTACCGCTGGGAACAATTTCTCTATTGGTTAAAGAGGGGACATGACTCACTCCCAACTATAATGGCTAGTGCCAAGCATAAATGTGGCCCCACTAGGCACTCTCTTCACAACAATATAGGTCTGTGGAAGACAGAATAATGACTGCACCTGCTGTGGAGGCCTATGAGAAGACATGAAAATCTGGGCCTGCACCCAATTGAACCCAGGAAATAAAGTGGGCTCCAATTGTCAGTTGTATGATCTCCTGTCAAGTTACAGGGACAAAAGAAGCTGTTCGAAGCCCTTTTCCTGAAGGGCCCAGCTTAAGAGTTTCAAATGGATCTGCTCTGGAGCCTGCTGGTGGCTTCTGCTGGAGTGAGTCTTCACCCCAAAATGCTCCTCCTAAAGGCCTGTGTCAAAGTGCACTCCTCCTAACATCCCTAAAAAGCTAGGTCTCAAAAACATTTTGGCTCTAAAGACCAACCGGGACAAACCTGCCAAGTCAATCTGATGAAAGTGCATTGCTACTGGCCCAAAGATTCAGGTTGCTCCCACTCAGAGCTCTTCTACAGCAAAAATTAGTTTCCGAGGGATGTTTCAGAGATGATATTCTGCCTCCTGGAGGCAGCTTCAAGCCTTGCCCTGATGGAGGAATCAAAGCGCCAAAAATGTAACTAAGTTTGAAAGTACAGATCTTCACTGAGTGAAGGTGCCAAATGTATCTATCTGACAAGAGACCTTCCTTGGGCACAAATTTTGAATTTCTTCCCCCTCTGAGCTTTCCTGACAAAAGTGTTGGGACGTCATCCAATGGCTATCCAGATTCATGGATCCTTTCTACGCCACATCCTGCTGCCTTGCCCTGCTTGAGATTCTTGACTTCCATTTTAGTGAGTAAGTCCGAAGGTAAAACTTCTGACCGGGATGAACCTGGTTTCTGTATCTAACTCGCGTTTCTTCACAGTCAGCTTTAAGTCACACCTTGGTACCGGCCAAGCGCAACCAGATGACTGCAGTTGATGCTTAATGCTTTTAGGTGCTATTTTTATTTAAAACTTTAAAAAGTCATATCCTTGGTTTCCCTTATTGGAGTTTTGTAATTTCCTTGTCATTTTGTTCACTAAAGTATTCTCTATATAAGTTGGATTGAAATTTTTATTGTGTTTTGTTTTTGGCTTTTTAACTGTTTTGTTACTTCTAAATGCTTTACAATTTTTTTTAAGTTATGCCTGTCTGCTCTATGGCAAATATGTTTGTCTGTGTTTAAATTACTGAAACCTTTAATTGAGCTAACAAGAATAGTGCCATTATTGCTTGTGGTGGACTACCATCCACCCCAACTACTAATCCAGTTGTCTGCAGTTGGCGTTTGTGCTTTTAGGTGCTATTTTAATTAAAAGTGTTAAAAATGACTATCTGTGGTTCCTCTTATTGAATTTTTCTTATTGCATTAAAATATTCTCAAGTTTTTATAAATTAGAGTGTGATTTTTATTATGTTCTGTTTTTGACTGTTTATCTTTTTTCGTACTTCAAAATGCTATACATATTTCTTATTTTAAGCCTGTCTGCTCTGTGCCAAAGTAGCCAGGGGTTGATCTCTGGTTTAAAGTACTGAAACATTGTCTGAACCTAGCTAGAATAGTGCGATTTTTACTTGTGTTGTACTACCACCCACCCTGACTAATAATCCACTTTCTTAAAAAATTACCTATTTTTTAATGATATTGTTATGAAAGCTTCAGGTCCAATTAAGAGTTTGCCGGAGTTACTCTGTTGAAACAGCAACCAAGTACCCTCTCTGCCAAACTCTAGGGAGCATATTATCAAGAAAAGGCGTTAAAATTATCTCCGGTTTAGCGCCAGAAAACTGCCGCTAAAGCGTCTATAATGGGCATGATAATATGCCCTTGATAATTCCCATAGAAGCCCATGTTCTGGTGTGAACTTGGGCTTCTATTGGAATTCTCTGCGGCATATTATCAAGTCCATTATCGCCACAGTTTTCTGCCACTAAAGCGGCGATAATTTTAACGCCGTGCTTGCTGATATGCCCCTTGGTCCTCCCATCCAATTTAGGGCCTGGGGAACCAAAAGAATGTTAACCACAGAGCCTTAACCGGCTTCGTCGCCTACATTCTCCTCTGACGGCCTTCAGGGACCCGGTCTTTCTCCCAATTTAGAGTGGGAGGTCAGATGACTTTATTTTTTGCAGTCCTTTTCCTCCAATAAAACCTGCAGTGAGGGACTTTAAAATTAAACATTTGAAATATGACCCTCACACCATGGGTAAAAACTCCAATGTTGTGCTGGTCATTAGTTTTGCATTTTCCAAAATCAAAATCCTGCTTTGGGAGTTTGTTTGTGAAAAATTTAAAACTTTGGAAAAATTGGGGCTTATTTTTGAGGGAACTGTGATGGCAGTTCCTGCAAATGTAGTAAAATGTTCTCAGGGCTAGGACATATCTCACTCTGATGGAAGGCGAGTAAAGTATTCCATCTCTCTGATGGTCATTAATCCATCCTCCAAACTCTAAATCCGGCCCTTCATTTTTTTCGTTTTGTTCTGCATGGCCCACTCCATCTCTGACAAACTGTCAGAGATGGAAGGGACCTGGCAGATTTCTGGCTGACTGTACTCCGGCGACGTTCATGGTAGACCAAGTCCCAGCAACGGTACGACAACCCAGGTAAAGGTCGGACGGAACTAAACTCGGTGACATGCCAGACAAGGAAATTAGAACCCAGAGAGTACCGACAAACTATTAAAACAATTACATCGACGTACGTGCACGCAATATGGCAACACGGAATAAATAAAAGCTCATTATTTCAAAATGTAAAAGGAATGGGTAGCTGAGGTTATTGTATTAAACAATTAGTCATTCGCTTCCGAAGAAAATATGTTAATAAGTTGCTCAATGACTCTTTAATCATACTGTACCGCTTTGATTTCTGCAATATTAACTTTCAGAAAATAATTATGGGCTAGCATTATATAGCTAAAATGTTGCTTGCCAGGTCCAGAGAAATAGGTTGGCGTGAAATCTATTTTATGTTGCAGTGCATTGTTGCCACCCTGTGGCTCATATGTGTATGTGTAAATCGGCGTTTTGTATTCCAAAGCACACTGATTGAGCAAGCAACGTGTTGTGTAATAATCCTCGTGCACCACTATTCTACAAAACGTATGTGTTCAGTTCAACACGACAAATACAAAATAATACCAAGATAATTATTTTCAAAGCCATTTGAACTACAAGAGTCCAGTGAAAGCATTTAATTTATTTACGTTCTGCACTGTATGGGGCAACTGTACGGTATGGACACAAACACCCGGAACTTTATCTTGCAGCTTTATATAGCGCAAACTCGTCCCGAGGGCATTGGCCAGTTTTTCAGGCGGACCAGATTACATCACACAAGGTAAAATTAATATTTTTGAGTCAGGGGGAGAATAATTTATTTACGGAACATCATTGGATGTTGAGCAGAGCCGGAAGCGAAAGTAGGGGAATATTTACAAGGGCATTGCGACCCGGAACATCACTTTTTACGAAGCTCCGGTGACAAAATGCCCTGCTCCATATTCACAATGCGGTGCTAAGCCAATTTTCGCGGCCTAAAACATTGTAAATATTGTACTCATTGATGCAATCTTATGCGTCAAAGGGGCGTGAAATTAATGTGGCTGTGGACGTACCCATGCAACACCCATTGCTTTTTGTCACAGCCCCAGATTTACAAGGATGTGTAAATCTGAGGCAGTGGCAAAAACTAACACCATTCAAAAGGAGGCATCAGAGTGGTGCAACGAGGAGAAATACTTTTATTTCTCCTCGGTTTAGTTGCGCTTTCTATGTGTGCTGCTTTCTGCAGCACACATAGATGGAGCAAATTGCCATTAAATATTGCTTATGTGGAGGAAGGTGTCCCTTCCTGAACATAAACAATCATCTCTGTGAAGCAGGCACCCTTGCACCATGGCGTAAGTGTGCCTCTGCGTTTGCACTAGGCAGCTTGTTAGTGCAGGAGTGAGAACAGGGATGTGCCCTATTCTTGTTAATATGGCGCATCCCCGCATTTTTTTAATTGACACTGCTTTACCCAGCAGATTTTCTTGTGGCGCCACATTGCACCTTTTCATTGTAAATATACTCTCTAGTTCCACAACTCCAAAGTTAATAGCTCTGGCTTTTAGGCCACATCTTCTATCAGTGGCAGTTATCATTAATCTGTGAAAAACATGCCACAACGCGTTGTAGTTAGAAATCGGTGGTAGTTGCACTGAGTTCAAATGAGGATAGGATCCCTGAGGTATGCCTGCAGGACGGTGCCTTCAAGGCCAAACTACCAGTACAATTGAAACGCAACACCTCAGATCACACTTTCTTTCAAACCCACATAGTCTTTCTCACACCACGCTCCAGACTCCCAAGATACCTCACAACCTCCTAGCAGACACATTCACATCCCTGTCAAAACATCAGAAAAGTAACATGGAGGCACACTCAATGCTGATTTGACTCTTGCAGAAAATCATCACATATCTTTGGCTCATCACTTCTCTCCTTACCTTTAGTCTCTGATTTTTATCTCCTGTCACATCTTCCGACCTTCGTCCTTCATTGCTTATGTCCTCACTTAACAATACCTCTTCATCGTTCTTCCTTTAACCTTTCCTGCTCCACCATTTATCGTTTTTACATCAGTGATATGGTAGGCAGATGGGCTCCGAGCCTGTCTCATACCTGTGGCCTCCAGTTCCTGCTTGTTCCAGCCTGATTCAGTGACACGGCCACTGCCCGAGTTTTTCCGCTCAATGTACTTGCACGCCAACATAAGCCCTGCCAACACCAGGAATGCCTTGATGCAGGCCGCAGAGGGACCCCTCAACTGGTACAATGAAGGTGCCTCAAAGGCAAGCACACCTGTGCCCATACACTCTTGGACCACACCCAGTGCCATGTCGCCTGGCCTTCCCGCCCCCTGCTTTACACCCTCGACCCCAGATGTAGCAACAAACACTGTCTTCGTATTGACACAAACTCCACGGTAGGACCTTTCAACTGCCCCCACTGCCATTTCAACTGCCACAGCATACACATTAGCCCACCGACCAGCCCCACTCTGAACACACCACAGACACCGCCTGAACAAAAACCCTAACTTGCATGTGCCATTCTCAACACATGCTCACTTTGCGAACACACCACTAAGATTTGGTACCTCACCCCCACCCTCACACCAGATGTCCTCTTCCTTAATGGGACCTGACTCGACTTCACTTCCATGCCCAACATCGCCACCGCAATACGCGAAGGATTCAAGATCACCCTCCACAACTGCATCAACAAGCCTTATGGAGGGATTACCATCATACAGATGGAATTCATACAATGCACCTCCACAAATGAAGACATCACCCCAGCCATGGAACAACTCAACTTCTGACTCCAAACAGGCAGCAAAACCACCACCAGGGTCCCCCTCACCTACCGTTCTCCAGGACCATGTCCAGCCTTCTGCAGCTTCATCTCCAACTTCATCGCCCTCCTCAACACAGACTCAAACAACAACATTTTCCTCTGTGACTTAAACTACTATCTCGATGACCACAATGACATCAACACTCGATTTCCTTTCCGCCAAAACAATAACACGGGGTTAGCAAATCAGCAACTCTTATCTGTTTGTCTAGCTTCCTATCTAGGCAGACTTTGTACGATCTGGCTAGGTCAGATAGAATGAGGAAGGGGAATGGGTATGAGTTTTTTGCCCGCCCAGATTACTGTCATCAAACAGTGGAAAAAAGATGGCAACTCAAGCAGTTAATAACACCTTTTCAGGGTAAGGGAGCCCAAGTATTCCACTTGAATCCAGCTAAGTTGAAGGTTATCTATAAGGATAATACACGCTTCTTTACCTGTGAGATCAAGGCTAAAGAATATCTTCATGATATTAAGTCCTAAAAAGTAATCGCTGATTATGTAGTTATATCCCCAGTTTGCTTTTTGTTACACTTTATCTTGGGATGGGGGGGATCTTTTCTCTTTTTTTTTCCTTCAGATTTATTGGATTCGAATTCTCTCTTCTTGACACTTATAGCCTGTAAAATATTGGCTGGGATAAGTTTGACCTGATTAACTTAAGTGGGTACGGGCTGGATGAATATGGTAGAGGAGAAAGGGGTAGGGCGGCCTGCATGTGTGCAAGGCCCCCCATCATCCGGGACCAATTGGTCCTGTAGCCTTCATGGTTGGGTGGGCAGGGGGGTCTTCACTAGCAGAAGAGACACTAGGGTGGATTGAGGTGGGGTGGGGAGGGGGGCTGCTGTTGGGGCACTGAAGGGAAAAATGGGGGGGGAAAGCCAATAAATGAGATTAAGCAACAAGAAGAAAACATGTGGTGTTTTGGGAGAGAGGGTGTTAGTATGGAAATTTTAGAGTAGGTCAATGATGAATACACTGTTGATTTGTACGTTTAATGTACAGGGTCTCAATGACAGGGCGAAGTGGCAAAGGGTAGCACAAGAAATTAGAACCGTATCCCCTGATGTGATTTGTCTTCAGTAGACACATATCCCCTGGACTAAGCACCGGTTGTTAACAGACTTAGGCTATAAGCTATTGGTTTGTACATCACAACAACAAGAGGGGTAGCCATTTTATCCAAAAGTAATATTCTAGTAGCAGGGAAGAGTCTTGCAGATAAATGTGGCCGCTTGGCTATTGTTGAATGTGTGGCAGCTCAAAGAAAATTTATAATATGCTCTGTGTATGGATCGAACAACGATGAAGCTTAGATGTTAGAATATCTTAATACAGAGCTAGCTTCCTGGGTATCCCCCCTGACATTGTGTGGGGATTTTAACATCCAACTGGAAGAAGTCAAACAGGGCCCTGCTGGAGATAAATATTATGGACGGAAACCCAAGGTTTAAAAGGCTCTACAGCAGCTCATTGCTGATCACGGCTTTGCTGATGCCTGGACAAGACTAAAACAGCTAGATCCTGGGTATACACATTATTCATGTCCCTATCGTAAGTTACGAACTGTGAAAGTAAACGGTCGCACTCCTCAATTATGATTGCCTAGTCCGACGGAAGTCAAAAATCAAATACTTTATGGGTGCTGTTGAGTATCATACCCTGATCGTGGGGTGTTGTAGAATAGCAGATGTGGTCCTTACTGTCTAGAAGGACAAACTCGTGTGAGCACTCCTTTTAGCGAGGTAAAGTCGCCTTAATATAATTACTGTACCATTCTTCTTAATTCACTTCAGTTTATTCAAATGCATATTCCAATAGTGAAATGCTTTATCCTTGTTATGTAAAGTTCTTTAGATCATTGTTATAATGTCATAATGTTTAACACTCCATTATTGTTTGGTTCACAGGGTTGAGAATAAAGTTCCCCGGTGCATTTCGGGTCCAGCCCTTCTTCGGGGGGTTCTCCCTGTAATAAATCAAAAAAGCGTACTTTGATCCAAGATCCGGAATGCGTGTTTATGATGTTAAAAGACGCAGTGCACCGTGGCATTCCCGTAAAGACAATAAAAAGTGATGTAAACAGGTTCAATTTGCGTAATATTCATGCGTTTTGTGAACGAAAATATCCCAAGCATTGGATGTTAACAGAATGAAAGATGAGGAATGAAAATCAATAATAAAATGTGCGTTATTGAAAGACACGCAATGTGCTATATCTAGCCAGTAAGATCAAACAGTGTAATTGCATGAATATTACGCAAATTGAACCCGTTTACGTCACTTTTTATTGTCTTTACGGGAATGCCACGGTGCACTGCGTCTTTTAACATCATAAACACGCATTCCGGATCTTGGATCAAAGTACGCTTTTTTGATTTATTACAGGGAGAACTCCCTGAAGAAGGGCTGGACCCGAAATGCATCGGGGAACTTTATTCTCAACACTGTGAACCAAACAATAATGGAGTGTTAAACATTGTGACAATATAACAATGATCTAAAGAACCTACCATAAAAAGGATAACGCATTTCACTATTGGAATATGCATCTGAATAAACCAAAGTGAATTAAGAAGAATGGTACAGTAATTATATTAAGGCGATTTTATCTCGCTAAAAGGAGTGCTCACACGAGTTTGTCCTTCTTGACAGAAAGGACCACATCTCCTATCGTAAGTTAGCCAGACTTGATTATTTTTTTGTCATCAAAACGCTCCTTGTTGATGCACAGATACAGATTTATCCGAGAATTACCTCGGATCATAACCCTGTGTTATTAAAATTGAAAGTTCAAGGAATTTTACAACCCCGGGGATTCATTCCTTTTGATCGGAAGCTATTGCTCAATAATCATTTTAAAAGTCACATACAACAGTGGTTAGTTCAATTTTTAGATATAAACCGTAACTCCACTAAATGTGGCATTGTGTGGGATGCTTTAAAAGCCGGACTTAGGGGGGAAATCTTGAGCTTTGAACTGCAAGTTCAAAAGCAACGGAGGCAATTAACGCAGGGGTTGTATGATAACCTTCAAAAGGCTGAATATGCTTTAATTTATGCTCTGCGCTGGAATCTTGATAGTTCCTTGGCACAAACTGAGGTAGCGTGGTGCAAGGCTATGATTAATGCGGAATGGGCCAAGGATAATGCCAGAAAATATTAACTTTTTGGAAGGGAGTGGTACGAGTATGGGGAATCGAAAGGAAAATGTTTGGCTAAGAAAATCCGATTCAAAGAAGTTAAAGCTGCTATTACAGCAATTGAAGATAAAGATGGAAAAGCTATAGAAACGCCTGCTGGAATTTTGAAGGTTTTCAAAGTATTTTATGAGGGGTTATATACAGAAGATTGTCAGGATCGTACAAAAGCATTTTTTATAGATCCATATAGGAATATATTAAGCCCTGAAGATTGTAGATATTTGGAAGAACCAATTTTTTGGGAAGAACTGGTGGAGACGGTGGGATCGCTAGCCACTGGGAAAGCAGCTGGCCCTGACAAAATTCCACTTTTATTTTTTAAAATCTTTTTACCCGAGCTACAAACTGATATGGTTATGGTTTTCAGGGAGGCACAGAAAAGGGATGACCCAGCATCATGGGATGAAGCAAGCCATCTATGCTTCCAGGGTCATATAGACCCATTTCATTCCTAAATTGTCAT